>NW_022631001.1:33995635-34595635 GCF_010015895.1 Lontra canadensis | reverse complement strand
GCTGATATTTTTATAAAGATTTTATAAAGATTGCTCTAAATCCGTAGATTGCTTTAGGTAATATAAACATAGTAATCTATAACAAAGGAGGCAAAAATACATAATGGGAAAAAGACAGTCTCTTCAACAAATGGTGTTTGGAAAACTGAACATTACATGCAAAAGAATGAAACTGTACCACTTTCTTATACTGTATACAAAAAACCCCCCCTCAAAATGGAGCAAAGACCTAAATGTGAGACCTAAAACCATAAAAGTCCTACAAGAAAACATAGGCAGTAATCTCTCTGACAGCAGCCATAGAAACTTTTTTCTAGATATGTCTCCTTTGGCAAGGGAAACAAAAGCAAAAATAAACTATTAGGAGTACACCAAGATAAAAACTTTTGCACAGTAAAGGAAACCATCAACAAAACAAAAAGGTAACCTACCAAGTGGGAGAAGGAAGATATGTGCAAGTGATATATATTTGATATATATGTGATTTCCAAAATATATGAAGAACTTTTACAACTCAACACCAAAAAACCAAATCCAATTAAAAATGGGTAGAAGACATGAATAGACATTTTTCCAAAAAAGACATACAGATGGCCAACAGACACATGAAAAGATGCTCGGTATCACTCATCATCAGGGAAATGCAAATCCCAAACACAATGAGCTATCACCTCATACCTGTCAAAATGGCTAAAATAATAATAATAATAATAATAATAATAATAATAAACAAGTGTGGGTGAAGATACGGAGAGAAAGGAACCCTTGTGCACTGTTGGTGGGAATGCAAGCTGGTGCAGCCACTCTGGAAAATAGTATGGGAGGTCCTCAAAAAATTAAAAATAGAATTATATATGATCCATTACTTGGTATTTGCCCAAAGAAAATGAAAACATTAATTTGAAAAGATATGTGCACCCCTATGTTTATTGCTATTATTTACAGTAGCCCAGATATAGAAGTAGCCCAAGTATCCATCCTTAGATGAATGGGTAAAGAAGATGTCGGATATAGGGGTATATATATATATATGAATATTACTCAGCTATAAAAAAGAATGAAGTCTTGTCATTTGCAATAATTTGGGTGAATTTTGAGGGTATAATCTAAGTGAAATAAGTCAGAGAAAGAAAAATACTATATGATTTCACTCCTATGTGAAATTTAAGAAACAAAACAAATGAATAAAGAGAGAAGATAAACAGACTCTTAAATACAGAGAACAAAATTGTGGTTACCAGAGGGGAGGTAGATGGGGGGGATGGGGGAAATAGGTGAAGGGAATTAAGAGTACACTTATCATGATGAGCACTGAGTAATGTATAGATTTGTTGAATCAATATATTATACATCTGAAACTAGTATAACTCTGTATGTTAATTATACTTGACTTACAGATAAATAAATAAAGATTCAAAGAGTTAGGACTCCCAGATATGCTTTTGGGAATGGTAGAACTTTTATGTGAAGTATGTTCCCATGTTTTCACTGTCTCTGGTTTCCTAAGAAGGAATTGTATATATCCTTTTTCTGAATTTAACATTGTTTTGAGCTTGTGCCAGGCTCAGGGTGTGTGTTGTGTGCCCATAGGTGAGGGAGCATGATTCCCCCAGGGAACCATGAAAGGAACTTTGGGGCGGGAGCCCCTTGGTTTGGCCTGGGAAAGTGGAGGACTGTAGTGGGAAGACCGAATGGCTCAGGATTATCTAGAAAACTCAGTCCATTTCCTTGCAGGAACAGCATGTCAATATGTTTTTGTCTGCTGAACAATGTGTGGGAAACATCTTTGATTTTTTTTTTTTTTTCGTTACGGTGCATATAATTTCTTAGCATTTTGCATCCGGGAATTGATTAAAGCTTTTCTGTCTCTTTAGAGTCATTAAATAGAAAAATACCTGCTGGAGACAGATTGACAGTGTTTCTAGGGACTCTCTTAGAGAATAGGAGTCTCCTTAACAGGTCGGAAAGTTTGTTCTGATCTGTGCTGAATAGACATGAATAGCTAATGTTTACTGAGGATTTGTTATGTGCCAGGTACTATGCCAAGTGCTATATATGAATTATCTCACTTTACCTTCACAGCAACAGTCTGAGATGGGTCCTTTTGTTATCCTCCTTTTCTGATATTAAAATTAAGGCACATAGCATTAATTTACCTAGGGTTACATAGTTACCTGGTGGGAAAGGAATTGACTCTCTGTGATCTGACAGCAGAGTCTGAAACTTGACAACTGTGTTATATCAAAACCAGAACCCTTAAGTCCTTGTAGTATTTAATTACAGCTAGGTGTTGGCTTTTGGAATTATATATGTTCTTGGGGCCTCGAACCTTGTAACTGGTGTATTTTGGTCCCTTCAAAGTATATGGGAGACCATTAGCATGGCTGGGATCATTGTGTTTCTATCCAGCACTAAAGAGGATGTCTATCTGTCACTGACTTACCCTCCTCTGACCCTCACTCCCCCAACATCCACTCAAGAGTGAGTATTCCCATAAAGTTGTTTGAAAATGACAGCAGTATGCCTTAGAGGGCTGCTTTCCTTGTGGACGGAATGACTGTGGTTGAAGATATAAGGGTGGAAGAGAAAATTCAGGCTGTCAAGATCTCCCTCACCACTGGCCTATAAAATAGAAAGGGGGTGTTTGGTATAATCTTCAGATACAAATGAGGAACTTGAAAAACACATATGATAAGGAACTCAATGAAGTTCATTCATTTCAGTCAACCATCAGCTAAATACTGTGTGAGGGGCTTTATATATGTGATCTCAGTCAATCCTCATAATAACCTTGTTCAGCAGAAGGAGCATCCCTGTTTCACCTATGAGGAAATGGAGGTTTCAGAAGCACATTAGAGAGTGACATTTCACTCATATGTACCAGGTACACTGGTGCAACCTTATAGCCGGGGTCCTTCTGTTTGGTTTGTACCTCTTTTATTTAGAGGAAGAAAAGATAACTGCAGTACCAGCTTCCAGACCTCAGTGGCTTTACCCATTAAAAATGTGTGTCTCCGTGATCAGTGTAGATGTGGCTGGTGAGCTGACATTCTTCCTTCCACCCCAGGATATAGTCTTGGGCCTTGCAGTCTTCTGCTATGGACTTTATGCATGGAGCCAGCAGAAATAGTAGGAGAGAGAACATGGAGAACCTCAGAGAAGGCTTTCATGGGCCAGGACTAGAATTGGAGCCCATAATTTCTGCCATATTTTATTGGCAGGAACTCTGTCATGTGGTCCTTCCTTACGGCAGGGGAAGCTGGGAAATGTAGTCTAGCTGGTAGCCCAGGAGGAAAAGGAAATGAGTTTTAATGAACACTTGGCAGTCTGCCACATGACTACGCTCTCCTGGTTGTCATATATTTGAGTCTCACCTTAGGTTAAGTCACAAAGTCAGCAAGTGGCAGAGCCGGCAGCAGGACCCAGGTTTGTGTAACCTGAGATCCGGATTCTTTGCACATTCTCTTATTCTCCTCCAATCACCGGATCAAGTTCTGTGGTTCTGGAGACAGTGAGAGCTCCACGTGACCATGTGGTGTCTGCCGTCCTTGGCCATCTAGTTCCATGAATCTTGCAGATGCCCCTCCCTATACCCTCCCATGGACTGTTTGGGCTGTTCATCTGAGAGTAGGTTGTAGGGAATTTTTGTGAGCAGACTCAGGATCAGGCCTTCGAAGCTCCTGGCTTGTGTGGTGCTCAGGGACTGTGCTGGAAGTGATGGACACACTGTGTCACTCTTCCCAGCCAGGCTCAGGCTGTCATTAGAATTCAGTAAAGCTGTGAGTCTTGTACAATCAGCTGTTGGAAGTTTAAAAAAAAACCCACCACCAACAAAGTACTGAAAGCCTCTCTTGGTTGAAGCTCCTGTGAGTACAGAGCAAACAGTTTCCCACACTGTTGAGCAGGAAAAGGGGAGCCATGGTATAGTGTTTTCCTTTGGGGGCGTATTTGGGAATTGTTTTAGCGATGTAGCCAAATGTGAAGATCTCATGGGAGGTGGGTATTCATTATCTTTGGCGAAGGGCACTGTTTGCTCTGCCTTAGAGCTCCAGACCTTGTTTATTCAGAGGCACAGGAAGGATCTATTGGTTTCACACATGTGCTTCTTTCCTGGAAAAAGTGCTGGCTTTGACACCTCATCCCCCACTTCCTCACGGCTCCATGGCAGGAGACTCAAGTTGCAGAGTGACTGCAGACCTTCTGTCCCTCCAGTCTAAAGGGGACCCTCAGAAGAGGGACACACAGTGAAACGGCAAGGTCCAAAAACCCCATCCCTTTATTCAAGACTTCAGAGTCACGTCATTTTCTATCACTTGGGAAGGTGATTCCATGCATGCAGTCCTCCGCAGGATAAAGTCTTGGTGTCCTGTGTCAGTTTGGACTGCAGTCACTGTGCCCACTGGTGTAACTGATCCTGCTTCGTCAAGCCTGGGCAGAAACAGCCCTGGTAGTCAAAGAGTTCTTAGGGGCACTGCTTGTTCTATGGTAATGAAGTGGGCCCTGGGATTTTTCCTAGTTCCAGGTGTTTGGGAGTTAGAAACAAATAACATCTGTTCTTATCAAAAGGGAGAATGACAAAGTACAAATCACAAGTCACTCTCAATAAACCCTGGAGCTGCGGTTTGAGATCTAGAGTGGAGCCTGCTTTCATGTGTGCATGGAAGGTTTGCAGATTTCCTCTTGGGATAGAGAAACCAGATCTGGCGTTTTCCCCAGAACCCAGAACTGACCCAGACAGATCTCCTCCTGCTTCATGTCATCCCCAAGTCTTTATCTCCCAGATTTGGGGGATGAAGATGGGTTGGTCAGGGGGTGAGTGATAAGGGGGAAAGGCGATCGCTCAGCCCAGCATCTGCCCGATCTAGGGAGAGAATTTATAGCCAGTAGGCAGAGGTAAGATTTGGTATACCTGACAGGAATCAAGGTATAACATTACATCATTGCTCCTTCCTTCCATCTATTAATCTATGCATCCGTTGGTTTAGTCAACAGAAAATGCCCTATTCTATTCTAGGGGCCCAGGGGGATCCAAAGGGGAAGGAGTAGTCCCTGCCCACAAGTTCATAGGCCAATATGCGGGTGAAGACATGGACAGAGGTAATCCATCCCCAAGGTAGCTCGTGAGAAGTGTCATAAGAAAGAGACCAATGAGAATGTGTGATAGAAAGTTAGCAGAGGACTTTCTAGCAGTGGACTCACCTCCAGCTGAGCAGAGTTTGCACAGGTTTGGGCACGTTTTCGTGGAGAGAGAGATAACTGATTACTGAAAGATGGGTTGGATTTCAACTGTGAGAGTTTGGGGAAAGGGTTAGGAGCCTCAAAGCAGAAAGACCTAAGGTATAAAGGTGTGGAAGTTAGAAAAGAAAATGTAGATTTGTGACATGCCTAATTAGTGGAAAGATGCCAGTCAATCAGAGGAAAGGCTTTTTATCGCCGCCTTCTTTCCCTCTCTTCCACCTCAGATATCTCCATTTGAGGCTTATATTAATCTTTCGGATCATGAGAAGTCCTCTTGTTTACATCTTTGAAATGGAAGCCTGAGAAGCTGGAGTGGGGATGGGGCTTCACCTTGCTTTCACCAGCCATAGACTTTTCTCTCGTCTTTCACTTTGAGCACCTGCCAGGGGACATTAATTTTCCTTGTTGTAGGTTGGCTTTGATGTTGATGACTGGTCTTATTCCACTGGGATATAACTTCTGAAACAGAGTTTGTGAGGACTTTAGATTTTAACCATCAATCTCAGCTTTTCCCACTGAAGGGTATTTCCCCCACTTGATGGTGGGTGGTTGGGCAAAGCTGGGTCTGGAGGTCCTGTTCAAAGACTGCATTGAGCTATAGGGAGCTCCTTCCTAGATCTGGGCTTCGATGTGGCCGCTGCCTCATTCCCATTCTCACAAAAGCTGGGAATCCACGGTCCCCTCTTGCATCTCTCCAAATCAGTGCCTGTGTGTAACTCATTCTTCAGAGGGAAGCCTGCTTTGTGGATGGGTAAGTCGACATGACATAATGACTTGGTTATCATGGTGTTTCCAGTCAGTGTTCTTTCCCTCTGGAATATTGTCCCATTCAAGTCTCAAGTTGCCCTCCAGTTTTCTCATCCTTGAGGGAGTCAGCCATGAAGGTTGATAGTTAAAAATATGAACAACTGATGTGGCATTTGGCAGTGTCTGCTCAGAACAGATCCTACTATAGTTCTAGAGACCTCCTCCTGGGCAAGATAGTAACTGTTTAGTTGCTGGAGTTTGTGGGGGCATTGGAGTACCAGGGGAGGGACCAGGATAGCAGGTGGTAGTGAGGCATCTCTCAAGTGGTGGAGGACAGTGGCTTTTTACAAAATGGTAAGGGTTTTAATATTCAATGTTTTCAGTATTTTAATAACTGGTATAGTGTATATCTGCTAAATATCAACCTGAAACACATTATTTTTTTTTAAATCAACTTTTCCCTGGCTATTTACAACCCAAGCAAAAATGTCCCTGTCGGCTTCTGCTTGTCAGTAAGGAAGATTTGGCCTCCTCCAAACCCCAAGCTTAGGTCTTAGGGGTGCTGGGCCCTGAACAACTAGAATATCCTATTGTCTAGCATTAATTTAAACCCGTTGTTCTTAAATGTTTTGAGTATAGGACTCCTTTATGCTCTTAAAAATTCAGGCTCTTAAAGAGCTTTTATTCATGTAGATTACACCTATTAGTACCTATTATATTAGAAATTTAAACCAGAACATTTCAAAATAATTATGACTTCATTTTTAAATTACTAAATTTATTAATTTATATACAAATGACAGTGATAAACCAAATTAGACATCAATATAAATAACATTTTTTAATGAAAAAGAACTATAAGTTTTCAAAACAAAAGCTACTTTTTTAGGAAGAAGGACATTGATATTTTCACAAATCTCCTTAATGTCTGGCTTAATAAAATAAAGCTAGATTCTCAAATCTGCTTCTGCATTTGGTGTGTTGCTATAGGTTGTTTTGGTTGAAGTATATGAACAACATTACTCTTCCCGTGGATATGTATATGGCAAGGCGAGGAGTATTTTAGTACTATTTCTGATAATTGTGGATATTCTTCTTTGATATGACACCAGAGCTGGACAAGTGGTGGGTTTTTAGAGGCTTGTTGCAATGTAGAATCTGAAATCATATCAATAAACTCTTTGTACTATGTTACATTAAAATCCACTGTACTTGTCTTGTACTTTCATGCTCATATTTTTTACTCAAGCGTGATTTTGTAACACTCCATACTATTCTTTTGGAAAAGAGAGCTTCACTGAATTATGCAGCTCTTCTAAATGGTGATACCTTTTATTATACAGTAACAAAAATTACTTTCATTTATATTACTGTTTATACCATCAGAAGCCCATAAGGATTGGGAAGCTATCAAGCCCATGGTGACAGATGCAGGTTTTTCAACATTGTAATTTTTTTGCTTAAGAGCTTGAAATTTATCATTGGGAGAAATACTCTGTTACGTTCCTTGAATTGACTAGCTCACTTCTTTTATTTTTGAGAAAAATCTTTTAGATCCCCAACTTTGAAGAATCATGTCTATTTCTCAGTGTTCTTTTGAGGAGAAAGAATGTTCCATGAAAAAAAGTGGCTAGTTTGGTTTGCAACTCAAACAATCATACAGGCACTTTTTCTGGAGACAGCCGCCATGCTCTGGCCTGCAACAGACGTGCTTTGTGTGTGTATCTGCTTATAGAGATTGCCGACTAATAGCAATAATTTCCATTATGGCACATTGGTTTTGCTTGCTTGCACTCCTGGCTCTGCAGGAATCTCAAGGAGCAAAGGGCTCTGTGAGTGTTTTACGGAGGGCTTGCCTTTCTGTCCTTCCATGTTCCGCCGTGCTCCTCTGAGCTCTACCCACCTCTCTGGTGAGATTGTGGCCAGTTGAAATGCCCTGGGGAACAAGAAGTGGTCTCTTTCATGACATTGACCATCCGCTTCCCATCCTTGGTAATCGGATGTCTCCAAGGTTCCTGTTTACTTTGATTTACTCTCAAAGACTGTAAAATACAAGCTGTCCCCTTGAATTTGTATTTTTTTTTCCTTTTTTGGAGGTAACTTCCAAGCCTTTTCTGGGACACTATAGTGTCTACGCTTTTTAGCTTCCTGTCCCCAACTATTGGCAGGACTGTTTGCTTCAACTTTATTGCATCGGTCTACTTGGAACCAAGTCCCTGGAAATTAGGGACTGCCTTTTATCCCCCCCCCTTTAATTCCCCTTTCTGCTTCCCTCTGTGTGTCCTCTTCCTTTCTATCTGCCCAGCCACACTTTCCAAAGCTTAGACCATCTCTAGCCAGCCAGTTCATGCCATTCCTTGCTGAATTCTTAGGCCCTCACAAGAATTTGGTTCATCTCTATTTTACTGAGTGTGACCATGTTCTTTCATTTTATGGAGACCCATTGACTTGCCCAAGACTGTAATTCACTTACTGGATCTGCTGTTGGCATGGAGATCATATGCTCTTTGCAGACAGGGCAATGCCTTCATCTCTGCCTACTGGTCCACCCAATGCCTGACACATTGTGAAGATTCAACCACTGCTGACTGATAGAGTGGAAGTTGCCAGTACGCTTTTTGCTACTAAAGGAGCAGAAGGTTTCAACATTTTCCCTGGCCATATATGTGGTCAGGACATCGGAAATGTCTGGATCTGCGCCCTTCTGAAGGTCTGCGTTTGAATGAATGTCGTGTCATAGGACCTCTGGTCTTTTGGTGTTCTTTCTTTGGGGAATGTGATGTAAATGTGTCCTTTGCTAGTACCAGGTGGAAAGAATTTAGTAGCTACAGCCCTTTTCATTTATTGATTAAACCCAGCTTTCATGCACTTTTCAGCCAGAAACAGAGCTAGCAACCTGTTTGCCCTCTAGATTTTATTTTCACCTGTGGATTCTGAGATTATGCATTTATTCATTCATTCAAAATATGCTAATTGAGCACATACTATATACTATGCACTGTGTGAGATACTCCAGGGGATACGGAGGCATCAAGTAGGTCATCATCTATACAGGGACATGAGATGTACACTCAGAGAATGAGCATCCCAGAGGACCAGGTGCCAGGAGAGAGACCCCAAGAGACTGTCCTCAAAGAATGGAAGAACAGGGCTAGAATTGGCTTTATCTTTCATGACTGGTAACCAAGCAGGGGACTAGTATTTCAAGCTTGGATCTGTGATATTTGGAAAAATCCCTTCACATTATGACAAAACTGAATGCCACTTCTCAGCAGAGCGCTGGAAAGCACCAGGTCTCTGCTGGCCTGCATGGCTTCTGCAGAACAGCACATGAACATCCTTCCCAAGGCATGCAGGCAGGAGTTGGAGAGGGGCCAGTGCCTTTCAGCTGGGATATAAAATAGCATGGGCGACAAGATGGCTCGGGGTGGGGGGGCGCCTGGGTGGCTCAGTGGGTTAAGCCTCTGCCTTTGGCTCGGGTCATGGTCTCAGGGTCGTGGGATCGAGCCCCCCACATCGGGCTCTCTGCTCAGCAGGGTGCCTGCTTCCCTTCCTCTCTCTCTCTGCCTGCCTCCCTGCCTACTTGTGATCTCTGTCTGTCAAATAACTAAATAAAATCTTTAAAAAAAAAAAAAAGATGGCTCAGGGGTAGCTTACACTTTTCCTGCCACAGGCCCATGGTGCCCACATCTTCGGGGGCAGCGTGTGTGTGGCCGTGTGTATGCCTGGGGTGCTGTGAGTGAGGGGGTAAGGCTGATAGGGGGTCTCTTCTGCATTCAGCAGTGAGGGTGGTCTTTCAAGTATGGTCAGACCTGAGCATACTTCTTAAAGCCCAGGAATGGTTATTTATTATATGGAGGCTTACTTCCACCTCCGTTAATGTGGCCTGCGAGGCTGTTTTTGTGGGTTTCTGCAAGTTCATGCTGTATTAATATCTCTGGTGCTTTTAACCCCAAAGGTGTATTTCTCGTTCCCGTGGGATGGCAGCCCTTCTTCACGTGACTTCTTCAGTCCAGGATCTGGGCCGAGGGAGCAGCAACCGCTGAATAACCCAACGGCTCTGAAATCTCCAAGGGGCGCATATCACTTTTGCTCATGTTCTAGCAGTCCAGTTTCGGTGAGATAGCCACTTAGTGTGGGGCTGGACCTACTGTTCCCGCTGGGTAGCACTGCAAGTCATGGGGAATGGATGGACACGTGTAACTCTCTTACAGGACGACAGCGGATGATTGGGAACAGTGACACCCCCTCACCCTGCCCTGCCAAAGGCCCTCTGCCCTCTGGCCCTGCCCTCCGTTCCCACCGCTCCCTGTCTCATTCTGCACTAGCCCCTGTAGCCTGTGAGGCTTCTCAGACGCACCAGCTACGTTCCTGCCTCGGTGTCTCTGCCCAGAACGCCTGGCTCTTTGCATGGCTCCCTGTCCCCTTATACAGCCCTTTGCTTGGCTCTCATGTGCACAGAGAGTCTGGCTTTGCCAACTGTGCTTCTCTTTCCCACCGCCTTTGTTTTGTTTTCCTTTGTACACATATAACCACCGCGGAGTACTTGATAGAGCTGCTTATTTCCTTTCTCCTCGCATAGACTGTCACTGTTGTGGGGCGGGAACGTGGTCCTCTTCTCGGCATCTCGTGTACTGGGATGCCTGATCTTGGTGGACTTTTAGTAAATACGTATGGAATGATTGCTCACCTGAGGCAATCAAGTCAGTCCCAAAGCAGAGAGGCTCCCAGCAGAGGAGGGTAGCAGCCTCTTTGGGAATGAGCACCTCCAATGAGGCCTGAATGAGGCCTCCAATCAGCCTGGATGCTTCTGTCTTGCTGAGCATGAAACAGACAAGTGCATTCTTTTTAGGTCCCTGCATCAAGATTTCCCCCTTCGTCTGCAAGCCTGGCCGGGAGGGGCCACGGAGCCAGGTGTTAGGAAGCACCCGTTCGCAGCCCCTGTCGCATTACCGGGTAGCTGTGCCTTTCTGCCACACTGCCGTGCATGATTGCAACAGATGACCTGGTTTGTGATGGAGCTGGGGGTGGATGAGGGAGGGGACAGCCTGGAGGGGAAAGCCTGGAGGGGTGGGTGGGAGGTCAGCAGGGCTCTCAGCTGCTTTTCTCCACTTGAATCAGTGCTCAGATCCAAAGTAGCAGGGAGGTGAGCAGTTAATTCCAGGTGGATGAGAAAAGCAGAAAATCCTGGCGGGCATCCCTGGAAGGCAGGAATTACACATGACCAGCACCTGGCTCTGTTCAGGGACCATTTGTTGCTGGATGAAAAACGAATCTGTCACATCAGCCAGAGCCAGTGGGACTCAGCGATTCTGTGAATCCAGGTAACAGCCAGAAAACCAGGCTTGCCCAAGTCCTGCCTCTTGCTCTGGTCTCCCCCTCTGCCCTGTGCTAAGCCCACCCCATAGCAATGTGGATTGTGCCACTTGTCACCGCCCCCCCCCCCCCCCCCCCCCCCCCCCCCCCCCCCCCCCCCCCCCCCCGTCTGCTCTACTCCTCAGGCATTGGGGGACTTCTGTCCTGTATTTCTGAGCAGCTTAGGACATAGGAGGTCTTTTAGGCTGCCACAGCTGGGGCTCAGCGAGCCTGCTCATCTCAGGACACCAGCAAATAGACAAAACCCACGCAGACACATACATTTTCCTTGTCAATACACAAACTATCTCCCCCTTTGCAAAGGATTTGGAGGACAGCAAAGCAGGCTTCAAGATGGCACCTGTAGGAGGACGCAATCCTTAGTGTCCTTTCACTAGCTTATCGTCGTGCTGAAGGAGGGTAAAGTTCACAGAAGCTGCAATGCACTTGCCAGGGGCCAAGGTAGGGTGAAAACAATCCATGATCTTGTGGCCATAGACCTGCTCTTGGAGATGATGCCAGCAGGGAGAGAGTCTCTCACCCTCTTCCTTCCTCTCTGCTGAGTCTAGGAGCAAGTTCAGTCCCCAACAGGCCAGGAGGAGAGACAGCCCCGATACAGGGTGACGATATGTGGAGGCGGGGCTGCTCGTCCCTGGAACATGCTGGGTGGCCAGTCTGGGCCATCCTGACAAGCACCTGTTTAGGTGGGTTTGCTGTTCTACTTGAGCAGTGCCCATCCTCTTCTGGGATCAAATAGTTTGTGTACCATTCCTATGGAGAGGTCTCGTTAATCTGTAACCTCCAGGGACAGCACTGCCTGGCCATGGAACTGTGGGCATTTGACCTTGAAAAGTGATTAAGAGTTAAGTAGCAGAAGGCTGACGGGAGGGTTTCCAAGTTGAGGGAACAGCAGGGGCAAAGGCCCAGAGACACGATGAAGAGGGAAGGTTTAGAAGGGCACATCCTGGGGATCATTTTATGGAAGCCTTTGGTAGGGAGAATCCAGAGTTAGGACTCAGGGTGGAGAAAGAACAGGAAGGTGCCTTTCTCAGTCAGGCTTTAGGATCAATGAGCAGATGAAACTTGCCCCGGGACTGCCCAGGAGCTTCTATGAAGGGCCTTGCATCTTCGGAACAGACTGGAAGCACAGGACGTACCGGAGGTCGCAAGGTGAGTTAGTGGTAAAGCCCCGTTAATCTGATGGTTGGCCGGAGGCCTCGGTTTCCCAGAGATATCTCTTACCGACCCAACTATCTCTCTCGGTCATCTCCCGTCTCCTTGCTCTAGTCCACTTAATTTCCCTTTTGCTTTCTTGAGCAAAGTTGTGTGATATGGAACTTTCCATCACTCAAGCTCATTCTGAGCTTGCTTTCATTATTGTGGGAAACTCACCGTGCCGAGTCCTTGGCTCTCATGAAGCCTGTGTCCAGGGGCTGTTCCCGGGCCGCAGCTCGGCTGTGGGCCGCACGCACAAGCCCCCTGTCCCGGGGCTCCTGGGACTCTCTCCTCCCTGAAACAGGGTGAGAATGGGCAAATTTGTTCTTGAGCATTCTGGGGCTCAGCACATTGGTTTATGAAATCGTCCATCGGCATGGCCTCAGAGCGCATAGGAAGTGGCTTAATAGTGTGTTCAGAAAGGGACAGATCATCCATTAGTGTTCATCACACCTGCTCTTTTCCTGCCCCTTCCCACGTTGCAGTTTTGGGTGTCCATTCCGAAGCCTCTGCTCTTTTTCACGCTTTCTGCGGTGCCACCCTTAGACCCATCAGGGACCTTGGCAGTGGTCCAGGGGCTCTGGGCCCGATGGGGAGGGGGCAGGGACAGAGACACCCCCATCTCAATTCCCACGTCCACTGCGACAGCTCGGCTCTATCTGTGTAGACATTGGGATTCATGTGGGAATTTATTTGGACGCACGGTACAGGACTGAAGTTTGGAAATCCTCGTTTGGGGTGAGCAAGCCAGCTAGCCTGCCAGGCACCCTGCTGTCTGTTGCCTCTAAGCCCTGGTTGGGCCTGGAGAGATGGCGGCAGCTCGCCCTCGACTCAGCACTCACAGTTCCAGCTGCAGGCAGACCAGGGGGTCCTGCAGGCTCCTGAGAGGTGGCCCCCTGCCACGCCAACAAGACAGGATGCTTCCTCTGTCTCACTCCCACGTGGCCGACCAAATGCCCAGACTCACATTTTCTCTCCCTGCTGGGATTGTCTTTCCCTAGCCTGTTCCCAGCTGCCTTGCTTGTCCTCGGGGATGCTGCTGGCTGGGAAACTCAAGCTGCCCTCCTGGCTGAGTACAGCCCCGGAAGTGACCAGTCCCCTTGCCAGCTGCCCAGCAGTGCTGGCCTCACTGCCTTCCTACCTGAGGCCTAGGGCAGAATGAAGCACCCATCTCTTTTGCATCTCCAGGGAGCCAGTTGGTCTAAGCCTGGAGTTCTTAGCTGTTAACAGAGCCCTTTGAATCTCCAAGCAGACACAAAGCACTAGAAGGCTGATTTTAGGAACCCGCTGGTAAGGAAATGTTGGTTGCGATTGTGCTTTCCTTTCTTGCTCCCCACCACTGCCTTTGCCACGGAGCAGGAGTCCCAGAGGAAGGCGGCAGCTGGGAGGGAGACTGCGGTGCCCATTTGTCCTGCACATGGGAGGCCCAGGCCTCCCGTGACACACGCGTAGCCCTGACTCCGGGAGGTGGGGTCCCATCCTGAGGTGCCTTGTTTCCTTTTCTCTTTCTTCTTTCTTTAAAAGCCAAGCAATAAATCCGTCCTGGCGAAGGAAAGGATAAAAGGGAAACCTTTTCTTAATTGGCTCAAGGCCATTGCACACATTACCAGGTGTACTCAAGCTGCAATTTGCTTTTTAATTAAAGTTCTTTCTACCTACAGGAGAGCCGTTGGGCCAGTGTTCTCCACTTGAAAAGGGTATTTGAGGGAGCAGTTACAAGGAGAAAGCGGGGAGATGATTTAGCTTATTGAGTTGGATTCTTTTTTTCTTTTTATTCTTTTCAGTTCCGCCTTCTGGATATCTGTCTTTGCCTAGCCAGCGACCTGAAGGAGAGTCTACCCTAGGTCTGGGTGCAAACCTGATGGTTGCTAGGATTTTACCTCACTCCTTCCCAGGCCCTGATTTTATAGCCCAGGGACGTTGACAGTCTCCATAGCATTTTGGCACATTCTGGGGCCACCTGTCAGAGTCTTCTTCCACGTCTGGCCATAATGCACCTCTGGTGCCTTCTTTGCTCCAAGTCAGTCCTGGAAAGACAACCATTCCTTCAAACAAACAAACAAAAGGTGCTGTGAATATAGCACCTTCACTTCAGGGAATGTGGGAAGGGCCATGGGGAAGATCACATCTGGAGGGTCAGACCTGGCTTGCTCCTTCTCCCAAATTGTCGTGGTCTTCCCTTTCATTATATAGGCTGGTTTCTTGCTTCTTAGAAGCCCTGATCATGCCAACCTCACCCAGGCCTGTCTTCTTGCTTCTATGGAAGCACTTCCTAAACTGAGAATCTTCCCTCAGGGGGCCAGGTGAGAACTCGACTGCCTCCCCATTCCACTAAGATAAAAGGTTCCATCTTTCTAGGGTCTGTCTCTGAACCCTCCAGCTCTGCTGGCTTCTGGGTGTGGAGCCCAGGATTCTGTAGGCTTGGCTTAGGCCCCCTAGATTGGAAGGGAGAGGGTGGCCACAGGCCCCTTGCTAGTGACGCTGTCTCTAATGAAACAGAAGCTGGAAGGGGCGGGGCAATTTTGCAATTTTGGAGTATGTGACTGCCTTTCCTTTCTGTGCTCAGTAATCACTCAAATCCCAGTATTCTAGGCACTTTCCAGAGAGGGGGCAGGGAGGGTTCAGGAGGGGCAGACCCCAGGAGCAGGGCTGGATGAGCAGGGCTGCCCCTGCTGGAGATAGGCTCCATTCTGTGGTCGAGGGCAATGTGTGGCTCAGTGCTTGGTGGTCTTCACAAGGGCCTGGTGGGCTTGATGTTGAAAGTAAGGGTAATAATCAGAACGCCAGCCAACATTACTGAGCCCTGGATATAGGCAGGCGCTTGCAGAGTGCAGCACGGACATGATTTCATTAAATTCCCACCACCAACCTGTGAAGTAAGTGTCATTATCTCCATCTGAGATGAGGAAACCGATTTCGGGCCACACAGCCACTCAGCGTTGTGGATGTGTGGTCTTGCATCCAGGTGACAGTCTGACACTCTGAAGGGCAGCAGAGACAGACAATGGCTGAGATGGGAGTTTTGGTCTCTCTTGATAGAAGGCACACTCTAATACCCAGCCCCCGGTGGTCTGGGGCCAGGGGCTTTTCCTGGAATGAACAGCGAAGGCCTGCCTTTGGCCAGCCACCCCACCTTGTGCCATCTCTGGAACTCACAGTGTACATTCACACTTGGGACAACTGGGGCCGTGCCAAATGAGAGAAATTTGCTCTGTGCAAGAGCGAAAGAAAAAAAAAATTTAAATGGTAGTTCAGGTTTCAATTTATGGAACATATTCTCATTTTTAGTTAACCCAGGCCCCAGACCCAGAGCCCTAACCTCATTAGTTTCATGTACTAACCCAGCTAAGGGAACAGGCCCAGACCCTAGTATGAGCTTCAGAGTTGGGCGGGCCTCCTTCCAGCTTGTGACACTAGGCAATCTGTTTAACCTCTTAGAGCCTCGATTTCTTAATCTGTAAAATGGGATAATAATCTCTCCTCCTATGATCATTGTGAGACTTAATGAAGGTCACATATATAGAATGCCTGGTATGCCATAGAGCACGCGCCTGTATGAAGTACAGAACATTTCAGCAAATGTGAACACCACCCCCACCCCCTCACCCCTCTGCAGCAATCCCCCTGTCCTCTCTTCTCAAGCCACATCTTGTGGTTGATCTCTTCGGGGAAGTTCATTGGAATGACATTACGCTCCGTTGTTTAGGTTTTTCTCTTAATTATTCCAAACTTGGGTCATGAAGCCAGGGTGAGGCTCCTCATGGAAGTACAGCCTGGTCAGCAGCGACAGCGGCCTTGACCAAAGCCCCTTCCCAGATTCCGTGCCCAGAACCGGATCAGACGCAGCCACAGCAGGGGACGCATGCTGGCCAGAGAGGTGCAGCATGTACTCTCACCTGCCCATGCTTTAATACATGCCTTCTGGAAAAAAATGGCAAGTAGAGAGCCGGGTGGTTCCAGAAAAGAGCCTGAAAGCCTAGCTCTGTGTTTCTGAGTGATGCCAGGCTAGTTGCTGCACTTCTCTGAACCACAGTCTCTTTTTCTGTGAAGCAGGGTCCAATCACCCCCTCCTATCGTTGTCATGACAGCCACCTTATTAAGTTTTCAAATATAGATGTTATTCTCAATATCTGAACCTGATACGCATTTTCTTCTCAAAGGGGTGACCGTAGCAACAATTTGTTTTCCCTAGAGTGCTTAATGGCTTATGAATGGAGCCCCTTGCTTAGTTCATCTTTCTTTCCTTCCTTCTCTTCTTCTCTGCCTTGCCCTCCGCTTTCCTCCCTTCCATCATTTCATAGCATCTGCTGCTTGCCAGACGCACTGTGCTGGGTGTTGAGGAGAACATGAGGACGGATGAAGTAGTTACATCCTTGAGGAATTCATGGCCTCACAGAGAAGATAACAGAGGACATGAATTCCAGGGCATGAGAACTGGAGTCCATTTTTTTCCTGAACAGAACTTTGAGGTCATCTTATCCAAGTGAGTAAGCGGAGGCTCTGGAAGGAGAAGGGTCTGGGCCTAGGGTCTGCCGACTAGCCCCTGTATAGGTTGGAGAGGTAAGCGTGGGGGATGGGGGGAGGAGGTCTTGCTTCAGATGATTAGGAAAAGCTTTAGTGGAGCAAGCCCTTGAACTGGGCCTTAAAGATTGTTTAGAATTCTGGAAGGCAAAGGTGTGGGGAGTGTTTGCCAGCAGGAAGGAACAGCGTGAGCAAAGGTGGGGCAGCTGAGAAGCAGAGGCTGATCAAGGGATGGCAAGTGGTTCCAGAGTGGCAAAAAGGCCCCTTGGTCAGGGGAGGGGTGTTCCCCCTCTGTACCTGCAGAGGCTGGGGGTGACCATCCAGTCCCTCATAGTTTCCGTGGATTGGTTCTACCCTCCAGTGCCTTGCCAGGAATTAATTCTATTCATGGTAATGAGCTTGGACCCTGGACACCAGACCGGCTTAAATAAACCTCTCTTGAATGTTGGATTTATGATATGTTATGAGCAGGAGCTTGACTGAGCACATGCTAGATGGATGAACCCAAATACTAAAAAAAACCCAAACAACAACAACAACAAAAAAACCTGGTCCATGAATGCTGGTGAAAAACCCCTCATGATAAATCATGGTTATTAATTTGCATGCTCTGGGTCTGCTAGGCTGAAGCAAACAATTCTTTAGTCTCCTAGGAGTGTTGAGCAGTGAGCCTTTCTGAACACTCAGAGTAATTTATACGAATGCCTCTGCTTGTCCTTGCTTTTCTAACATGACTCCTTTGCTGGGAGAGATATGGAATTGGTTCCATCTCTGTTGTGGGGCTCTCCTGGTCATCCTGCAGAAGAGATTCCCTTTTGATATCAGCTCCTGCTTGTACCCAGAGCGTCTGGCTTCCTTTCAGCCGTCTCGGAGGTGATGGGTGCTGGCATGTGGACTTTTCATGACGTGAAGCAGATTTGGGTCTACATAAAGCTCACAGGACATCCTGGTGGCCAGGGTGCTATGTGCTCCTTTCAGAGGGTGAAGGGCCAAGCCAGAAGCCAGGTCGGATGCTTCCTCCTGGAGGATTTTAGACATGTGGATAGGCATTGAGGGAGGAGCATGTGTTTTGGGCCTTTCAAGGCAATGCATGATTATATGGAAGTTCAGGGCGGTCTATCAAAATCGGGTCGTTAGGTTCAGACCAAAAGCAAGGCTCCCTCACTGTGTGCCTAGACTTCAGGCTCCCTCTGCTCTCTCAGAGGGAGCAGATTTGAACAGCTTTATCATCCAAGAAGGGCCAGAGGTTCATTTGCAGATTTCAGAAGCCATTTGCCTTCCCTGGCCCTTCTGTAAAATGAGGATCCAGTTTGGTTTGGTTTGGCTTGATTTGGTCTGACCTAGCTGGCAGTTGTCCTATCAGGAGACCATTTTCCCAGCTGCTGCTATTATAGAAACCATTGGAAAGGTGGGCTCCGTGGCTAGAGCTGACAGAGTTTGTCCTGTGATACGTCGTGTTCATCTTCCTTTCCCTCCTGTGGGGCATCGGGAGCCATACCCACAGTAACTGACTTGTTAGATTCTCATCTGCTATTGGAAGACCTTTCTGATGTCACATGGTAAGCTCAGGCTCAGGAGTTGACTTTGAATCCCATCTTCACCTGGGACACTTGGGGAGCCAGCCTAGTTTCCCAGAGCTTTTTATTCTATGACAATCTTGATAGAACAAAGCAACCTTTAATGTCATAAGCACCAAATGGTGTACAGAGAGCCCCAGGACAGAGCTTCAAACACAGTGGGGGCAACACACCAGCCTTCTGGAGCAGGAAGGGTCAAGGTCAGCTTCATGAAGCTGCTGTTGACACTCATACATGGGTGTCTTCCAAACTGGTTCATTGAGACAGTTATGAAGTTACACAGTATAAAAGAGGACATTCCCTTCAGTTACACAAAGCCCTTGGTGGAGAGAAAATCTGTCTGTCCTCACAACCTCTCATGTTTTCCCCTTGGAGACTGGAGATTTGTTCTCCATCAGCCTTTTGCTGACCCAGCAGACAATGTCTTCTCAGGCAGGTGAGGTTGCTGAGGAAATGTGGGGTCAAATGGAATCCCCCCTCCCTCTTCCCCTCCCCCTTCACTGAGCTTCAGGTTCTGCATCTGTAAAATGGGATAATAAACCCCAGTCTGGCATGGTTTGAATAGTATCATCTTTGAGCAAGTTCTTGGTTCTAAGTAGTGCTTGCTTAGTTGTAAGTCTTCATCTTGGCCTGTTTGGTGGGCACATCTGCTTTAGCATCAGGCCGAAACCCCTTTAACTCCGTCCTGTCGGTGCTCTGGGATGCTATGACCCCACCATGGGATAGGGAGATTTATTCTTCCATATCTAAAGCTGTGTGTAGGGAATTTCCAGGACACAAATGGGAGGTAAGATCCTCCGCTCAGGGCATCAGCCTGGTCAAAGCCACCCACCGTTAGAGACACAAAGTGTTCTGTGTGGGGCTGCCGTGGTACAGGAAGGGCAGGGCTTTGGAGCTGGGACTATCCAAATTATATCCAGTGTCCCTTGCTTGCTGGTCCTGGGACACTCTAATTAGTATCTCTCAGACTCAGGTTTATTACCTCTAGAACATGGGCTAATGAAAAGCTCTGTTTCTTGGGGCCACTGTGAGGGCTCAAAGAAATGACCGTCTGGGAGTGTTTTGCATAGAGTTGGGATTCGATAAATGGTAACATCTGTTCTTCTTTGTCACACGAATAAATGTAAAGGCTTGTTGTTTTAGAATTCTTCTCTGTATTTTTGGCTACTGGCCTCGTCCATTCAAAATGGCAACCTGTGCCCCAGTTGGAGTTGTTATTGCCACTGTGTTTTTTCCTTCTTTCCCATCAGCAGAAACTGGGGCAAGCTTCCACCCCCCTGACCGCTGGCAGGGAGGTAGGTCACACGAGGGCCATCTGTTCCTTGTCCTCCTACAGAAGGGCATGGGCCGACCATGCTTAACGTTCAGGGCTCCTCGCCCCGTCCCTGAGGCTCAGCCCTCACATCCTGGTGTCTGGGCCTGTCTCACGCCAAGCTCACATCTCACACTTGGCAACTTTGGACAAGCCACCTAACCTCTTGGTGCCTCTGTGTACTCATCTTTAAAGCAGAAGTAACAACAGTAACTCCCTCATCTGATTTTTATGAAGATAGTGTTATGCAAGCAAAGTATTTCATCTGGTCAATAGTCAGTAAATGCTAGCTATTTTATTATTTGGCTTGTATCACCTTATGAGCCTCCCAAGGGGCAAGCAGGCCCCTCTGTGAACTCCTTTTCTAGAGAAGATGAGGAAATGGAGCTTCGATGTCACATGGCCAGAGACCCCACAGGAAGGCGTGTCTGCGCCTTGATCTCTTCAAGACAGTGCCTGCTGGCAGCGTCTACACCGCCACACTCGGTCATATCCAGACATGGCTCTGCAGGCGGGCTTGCATGGAAAAGGACAGATTCCTGGGTGCCCCCCTACCCCCGCCCCGCCCAGATCTGCTGAATTAGGATCTCCAGACGCAGGGCCTGGAAATCTGTTTGTAAAGTTGGCGGAGGAATTCCCCATCGGTGTGTCTTCGTCTCCATCACGGGAGACACGGCTCACCGTGTCATCCGGGAGCAGAGGGACCCCAGAAGGAGCAAACACCTTCATAGCCTGTGGCCCAGGCAGAGTGCCGTCTGCAGGTGAAGGAGGACCTTATGGAAGGGCAGGTGAAGAAAAGGGTCTCTTCATCACACACCAGTTCCCCCTCCCCCCGCCCAGGTCATTGGATTTCTTTCTAGATTAAATAATCTCATTAGGTATTATGGGCTCTGCGGAGGAAGTCTATTTGAACTGAACTGAAGCACTCTTTGTCAAGACATTATGTTTGGCCTGGACACGACTAATTGACAAGAGGTTGCCACAGCCAGCGAGGCCCATCGCAGAGGGCCGCTGGGGACTCCGTTGGTGCAAACATTCCATAGTGCCCCACTCTCCACAGCACATTTTCTCTGCCCAGGGAGGGGCGTTGGCAGTCACCTGACACTTCCTCTGGCTTTGATCCGACCTAGTCATTGAGAGGACTGAAACTTCGGGGGGCTTCTGGAAGCCCGGGGGCCCGGACTCAGAGGGTGACACTAATTGTGAAGAGCTACATTCATCACCAAACAGCCCTGTTTCCCAGCATGCCGAGGAATTTGCAGACTCCTTGCTTTCCTTCTTCTATCCCAGAGTCAGGAGTTGATTCTCCAAACACGTGTCCTTGGGGCCTCTCCCTTTTACGTCCCCAAGTTACCATAAGGGTGGAGGCTCACTGCATGGGCCAGGCGTCGGTCTGCCAGAGTTCATATCCTGACCCTGACACTCACTGGCCACGTGATCTGGGGGAAGCAACTTACTTTGGTTTGGCCTCAATGTGTTCACCTGTAAAATGGAAATAAGAAAACTCCCCTCATTAAGGTTGCTGTGGAGGTGAAGTGAGACGATCCCAGGAAAAGCTGAGTCATACTCACAGCACTCAGTGAATGTTCCTTGTCGCCCTTCCCTTGTGTCTCCAGTGTGGTGGCTGGGGGAAGATGTGGGGGCAATTTGGAAATTTTACAGCCAAGGACATTGTGCATTCATTCAGCAACAACTTCTCGAGCCCAAATGCACCAAGCACCTTGCTGGCTCCGAGGATGGACTGGAGAACGAAAATAATCCCCTTCTCATGGTATTACCTCAGTCTGAAGCCCGGTAGTAAACGGGTAAGCACCTACTGCAGGAAGTGTGGTCACAGTGCAAAACGAAATTAGGTGAGAGGCACAAGGTGTTGGTGGGGAGATCCTTCTCGAGCTTGGATGGTCAGGGGAGCTTTGAGACCGTTTGACTGAAATCTGCAGGAAAAGAAATTGCTGGTTAGGTGACTCATGGGAAAAAAGCTTTCTCAGCAGAGGGCAGGGTCCCCAAGGAGGAGAAGAGCTCCGGGTGGTGAAGAAACCCAGGGGGTCAGGAGAGGGAGGCCAGGTGGGGCTGGAGCCGTGGTCAGGGGCAGATCACACAAGGCTCGGGGCAGAGCTGCAAGGAGGGCTGAGCGGATGTGGGCAAGCCAGGTGGCCAGGGCGTGTGGGAGGCGGTGGCCCTGTGGATCGGCAGTGTTAAAAGGTTGTTCTGGCTGCAGTGTGAAGAATAGGAGGGGGCGGGGGCAAGAAGGGAAGCAGAAAAACAAATCAGGGGGCTGCCAGTGTGGTCCATGGTAGATGCTGTCAAACATGTTAAATCTTGTGCTATGTGCTGAGCCCGTTGTGAAGTCTTTGCGGCAAATACTGATCTGTGAGGTGAGATCCTCTCTCGCAGCCACCGTCCAGACCTCACCATTACTTTGGCTCTCTGCGTGCTGAGCTCACTCTCATCTCTGCTCACAGAGGAATCTAGGCCCTTCCGTGTGTTTTTCTAGCCAGGAAAAGCCCAAGCTGCCTTTCCCATCAGGCAAGTCCTTCCTTCCTGAGCGGCCTGTTTTGCTCATGTCCCTCTTACATAAATCTCCCTGGACCAGAGTTTCTGATTTCCTGAGCACTTCCAGTCTCTGTGGGCCAGCTTCTCTGTGTTCCAATTAATCTCTGGCTGCTCCAGCAACCTCATGCCCTGTTTTGTGGTCCCCACTTTCCATCTCTGCCCTGCTTGCCTACTTATCGGCAACTCGAATGTAGGCCACAGTCACCCTGGTTCTGCCATAGTGTCCAGACCACTCCTTGTCCCGTGGCAGATGGGCAGTGGCCCCTGGTGTCATGAAGGTCTGACTGTTAAGACTTAGCCCACTCCCCTGGGCTCAGAATGTGGGTTCACCCGGGGGGGGGGGGCTCGGAAAATCAGGAGACTCTCTCTCCCTTGGATACAGACCCTACATCTTATAAGCTCCCTGAAACCAGAGTTTCTTAAAATAATTCAGAGAGAATGAGAGCAGTATGTGTGTGTGTGGGGGGGAGTGGTAGAGAATGAGAATCAGGGAATTCTGATCCACAAGTACCCCCAACAAAGTTCCACACCCTGGAATAGTTTCCAGGGCACACAGGAAATATGGTAGGAAATATGATCTAAAAGTATAAGTCTCACTCTGAAGGACCCTTTTCTGATATTGGAAGTTTGGGGTGGTCCTACCACCAGTGGTCTTAACCAGATAATCTGAGCAGAAGATGGGCCTCAAGTAGAAAGCTAAAACCATGTGTTCACCTTCCATAGTGACAGCTCTTAACTTATGTTTTCTTCTTTAGCTTTCTGAAGTCCAGTCACCTTGCAGAACTAGAGCCATCTGTTTTTATAGTTCTTGGTTGAGTTACTTTGAATCTACCTCATTCAATTCATGCTCATCAGTTGGTCATCATGGACTGCCCTCTGGGTGTTCGTGGAAACTTGGCTGTGGTGACTAGGAAGTGGGGGAGCCACATGATGCATAAGAATTTGGAGGCTCACGGTGCATCAGAGCTGGTAAAGCACTCCGAGATCTCCTGATCAGGGTTTTTGGAAATGCATTTGTCAGAATTCCTCGATAAACAAAATCTTATCTGGAGTTCTAATAAGTTCAGCAGAGCAGAGAGGAGCTGATCTGGCTGAGTCAGGGGACGGAGGCCCAGTGGCCAGAGGCTTCTTCTCATCCCAGCCGTCCGCTGAGACCTCACTGATTAACACAGGGTTGTGTTGGAAAACCACGGATCAGTTCAGTCAGGGAGAGTTACTTGCCCAAGTCACACAGGCCCTTGGAGACTCCTAGTTTAAGGGAGTAACCTGGCCCAGCTACTTGGCCTGAACTAGAGTCCAGCCTTCTGGACTCCTCGCTTAGTGCTCTTTCCTGTATCCTGTATACTGGCTTAAGCAGTGAGTATCTATGGCCTTGGTGTGGAGCCTGTCCAGGAGAGGAAAAGGGAGGGATATTCACTCTGAGATCCTCAGTGGCGTTGCTGAAAACTTAGGCTTGCTATTCCTCCTCCCAGCTAGAATTACTGGCAGAAATGAGTCATGAACTAAGGGTGTTGCTGGGAAGACTCACTCCTTGGGGAGCCTCAGGTGTAAATAGATGGAAAGGGAGTCACAGTGGAGGTGGAACCGGGTCTGGACTTTATTAGGTGGTGGATAGGAGCCGCAGGACGTGGGTGCAAAGAGCAGGCAGACTCCCAGCAGCCTACTTGCTACTCCTGTGTTGGAGTGTTGCCAAGCCTGGCCACATAACAAACAGCCCCCAAATCTCAGTGGCTTACAAAACAAAGGTTTATTTCTTCCTTGTGTTGCAAGTGGGCTGTGCGTTGGCTCTGGTTCTGCTCCACATACTTTCTCATTCTGCGACGTGCCCATTTTATTGTAGCGGAGAAGAGCAAGAGCCTGAGACAGATTGCACAGTGACATTTAAAACTTCTGCTCAGATTTGGCCTAATTCATGTCTGCTCGCATCCCACGGGCTAGAACAAGTCACATGGTGGACCCTGACAGTGGGGTAGGGCCTTTGTACTTCACAAGGCAAGGGGAGGGAGGTGTGTTACACAGGAGGCTGAGGCTAGTGAGTAATTACAAGTGAATGGAGTCTGCCCCAAAGGGGGCGTGGTGGGGATGGGTGGAACACTTGCAGAGTGACTGCTTATCTCAATGGGACATGGTCTTTGGAGAGAAAGATTTTTCTAAGATCCCTCCAACCTAGCTCTTAAACACATTGAGAAAGTCTGCGTTAAGTCTCCAGAGCCCTGGGTCCCAAGCAGTGCCTTGTATTTCTTTCGGAGGAGGATTTGTTTCCCTTTTTCTTTCTCCGAAGAGGACATGCAACTGGTTTGCAGAGGCAGTGCTAGGCATCGCTGGGGGAGCTGGCCAGGTTTGGCACCCAGAGAGGCTCAAGGAGCAGAGCGCCACTGATTGACACTGCTTTAAGGAATGGGGTTGGGGGCGGGGGTGGTGTCCCAGCCCTTCAGGAATTGTACGGTTTGTACTTTATGTTGTTGTGACAGATGAAAAATCAAAAACTGGAGCTTTTTGAGATACTGGGCCTCCAAACAACTCCACCTTCCCAGTGGAAATCAATGAATGCCTCCTTTAATGGAGGTGTTAGTATTTTTCATGGTATTGATTACTAGTAAGTCAAGAATTAGGAAATCACTCTGCAGCAGGACCATTGGAGATTCAGATCTGGGTTACTTGGGAAAGTGCTGCTGCCAACCTTTTTAACAGTGTCGGCCGCTCCTGGCTCAGCAGAAAGCATCACACCAATCACCTGCCGGTTCCAGGGGGCCTTTGATCAGACAGAGACAGCTACAGACCTCCTCTCCTGGGCCGCTGCCCTCCAGCCTACTTCCTGCAGGAGGTCCCATGGCGGGGAGCACCCACCGCTCCCCCGCACTGCTGTTCTTCCGCGGCCTCTGCAGCCCAGGGTCAAAGGGTTCTCAAGGCTGTGAAGTGAAGAAAACAAGAATGCAGACTAAAGGGGCCTGAGAAGGAGCCAGGAACCTATACCCATTCTTACATTCAAAGGACCTCCTCTGGTATAGCCAGAAAGGGAGCACACGTGATCGAAGGCATACGTGCCTTCAGCCTGCAGACAAGCCAGTGTTAGGGCAATCAGAGAGCCCTGAAGGGTGAGGGAGCTCAGAACAGTCTGTTCACGAAGACCTTTTGTCTGAAGTGGCTCAAGTTTCCATTTTTCCTCCAGACCTTTTATTTTGAAAGATTTCAAACTTATAAACAAGTTGCAAGATCAGCGTAAGGAACACCTGTACGCCCCTCACCTGCGTGTACGGCCTTGTTTTTCTAACACATTTGCCTTATTTTTCTTTCTACCTATACTTATCTCCCAGAAGCCCTTGAGAATCAGTTGTAGCCTTTATGTCCTCCACATACTTCAGCATGTATCTGCTAAGAACAAAGACATTCTCCTGCAGACCCACAACAGACTTATCATACTCAGAAAAATTAACGTCAATACAATACTATTATCTACAATCGTTATACATATTTCCCTGCTGGGCCCAAGGATGGTCTTTATAGCAGGAGTTGGCTACAGGGGCCGCATCCTGCCTGCTGCGTGTTTTCATAAATAAAGTTTTCTTGGAACACAGCCACTCTCAGTCATTTATGTATTGTTTATGGCTGTTTTTCTGCTATCGCTGCACAGTGGGGTAGTTGGGAGACTGTCTGTCCCACCAAGCCTCAGATATTTTGCTACCTGACCCTTTAAGAAAAAGCATGCAAACCCATCTTATTAGCATGTGTGCAATTCAGGATCCAAACAAGGCTCATACTTTGCATACATTTATAATTTTTTTAATGTATAAATAAGCCCTAACTTAGGAACATTCTCTACACACAATGACAAAGGCTCCCTGTTGGAATGTGAGCAGACATGAAGGAGGCCAAGTCTGAACAGAGAGTTTAAATGTGACCGTACAATTTGGCTCAGCCTTTTTGCTCTTCTTGCCGTGGTAAAATGGGCATGCTAGGGAGTGAGAAAGTACATGGGGCAGATCTGTGGCCCGACACCCTAAGACTTCATGACCTGCTCCCTCCACCCTCATTTCCCATCACTTCCCGGGAAGCCCTGGCCTCCGTGGAACTGCCTGATGTAATGACACAAAGTGTGCATGTCCCGTATATGTTTGTTCCTGCAGTTTCCTTTGCCTGGGACCCATCTCTACACTCTGCCCTTAAAGATTTAGTGAAAGCACCACCTCTTGGAAGCCTTCCAGACCTTTCTCCCTTCCCGTTCCCAAGACCCTGTTGCCCACCTGGTTGTCTAAGCGTCTGACACCCACTGGATTTTCCAGTATGGGAGCACTTACCACACTCGTGCTTTGATTCATTTTCTGTTGGTCTCACCCATTAATTTGTGGAGGCCTTGAAGGCAGGGACCAGGTCTTATTCATCTGCATCTCCTTAGTTCCTAATATAAAGTCCTAAGATGCTCAGTAATTATCGGTTGAATGAGTAGATTCTTAAATGTCTCAAAGGCTTTTCTCTTATTTCCATGCCACCTTATGGCATTTCTGGCCCTCTCTTCCCCCTGTCCTTCCTCTCCTAGGACCTGCAATTGGGGTACATACCTTCATGGTTGCTGATTTCAAGTGGCCTTAGAGCATTCTGACACAAGGACTTGTGAAATGACAGGGGATGGACAGAGGAGAGCAGGGCAGACTCCTGAGGCCACAAGGCTGCCAGCTTCCTGCTCTGCACCACTGCTCCTCTGCAGCCAGAAATCCCATTTCAACCCTTTACCACCTCCACCCCAGGCTATGGCAGTTTCTGATGATGGCTTAGATTGGGGTCCTGGCCACCGCTATGTGGCAGGTCACGTTAGTACCAGACAGAGGGGACACTGAGTATGTTGGTCACCATCTAACTTGATCCTCAGAGATACCTGCGAAGAGGGCATTGTCCCCGTGTTCCAGGTGAGGAAACTGAGGCACAGACAAGTTAGTGATATGGTTAGGAAATGTCAGAGCTGGGACAGACTGTGTGATTCCAAAGTCCCCCTCCCTATCCCCTGAAGTTTACCATGCTTTCCTTCAGGAGAGGTGGTGTTCCTGGCACCCCAAGTTTAACCTCGGAAGGAATTTGTTTTCTTAGGTGTTGTTAGAATTTGGGGCCAGGGTCTAGATCAAGTCTGTCTGTTAGAACTTTCTGAGATAATGGAAATATTCTAGATTTGCTCTGTTCAATTCTGTATCCAGGAGCCACATGTCACTTTGAACACTTGAAACGTGGCTAGTGTGACTAATTTTCATTAACATATTTAAATTAAAATAACCACATGTGGCTTGTGCGTACTGTACTGGATGGTACAAAGTGGGATAAATGTTGGCCAGGTGCCTTCAGGGTAAACGTGGGGCTGCCTGGAGACCACTCCTTGAGTTAGCGTGGTTTTCATAGAAAAATTGGTGTTCAATTCCAGACAACTCAATTAGCAACCAATTTGTTCTGGAATGGGGGACTGCTTCCACTGCCACCACTCTGATGAGCTGTGACAGTTTTCACGTTTTCATTTGAGGCAAACGAGACTTCCAACCCTCAAACGAAGGAAATGCATGGAGCTATGGGGAAGAAGAGAGGGGGACATGAAGGAGAAGCCCCAAGGGCCCTAAGGGGTGGAGCCAGTATATATTTTCTCCAGTTCTGCTCCCCCATGTGGGATCCTTGCCCGTGATCCTTCCTTCCGGGGATTTGGGAATGCACGGCTGGATTTGGGTTCCCAGCGGGAGTTGACAGCAGAGTGTACAGTTTTCCCAGGAATATGCCTGTCCTCTTAGGACCTAGAATGGGGTCCCAGCAGAGAGGCAGGCATGCTGCCTCTTAAGCTGGGTTGTTTGGCTGGAGGCAGGATACCATAGTGGCCACAAATGTGGGCTTTGGAGCCACACTTCCTGGGGTTGAAGCCTATAAGCTCTGTGACCTCTGTGCTCAAGTTTCTCCAACTGTAGAATGGGGTTCATGTCAGTACCTAACTCCTGGGACTCTTGTCAGGTTAAGCAAGCGGGTGCCTCACTCATGGGCAGCACCCAGTAGGTCCTCACTGGTTTGGGTGCTGGTAAAGCTGTGATGTTTCCAGTGTCAGATCAGCATGGCCCTTGATCTTTTAGAATCTGCTCACTCTTTCTTTTTCTTTTTCCTTTCCTTTTTTTTTTTTTTTAAATCTTTTGCACTGACAGTTTCTTGCTTTCAGAACTCAAAATGCTTTTGGGAGCTGTGCAAGAATTTGCTCCCAAATCCTGGGAAAGGATGTCTGTTTTCTCAACTCATCTCATCTCCCTGTCTCTGGGTATTTATAGTTCTGGATAGAAAAGAGTTGCTTTGATTTTTCAGAATAGTTTCCACAAAAGTGTGGTGTTGGAGAGGCAGGGCTGTGTAGAGAGAGTTGAACTTGACATTGGAAGGCCTGGGTTTGAATCCCACGTATTACCTGTAGGACCCACCACCACCCCCCATCTATAAGCTATGTAAATATCCTGAGCCTCAGTTTCCTCAGTTGTGAAATGGACATGGAGTGATAAAGGAGATAATAACTACAGGTGTGCCCAGCCCACCGCCTGCACACGGAAAACACTCTAAGTGCCAGTAAGATCTGAGCACTTAAATCTCTTTTCAGCTTAAATGTTCAAACTCACAGGTTGGAAGCTACTTGGGGCTCTTTGTGGTGGGGCTCCCAGCTGGAGTCTGTCCAGGGGCTTTCTTCAGCGATGCCGTTCAAGGCAGCAGAGCCTCTCTTCCCAGCTCTTGACTTTTCTTCT
The DNA here is from genome assembly GCF_010015895.1 of Lontra canadensis. Classification (NCBI taxonomy): domain Eukaryota; kingdom Metazoa; phylum Chordata; class Mammalia; order Carnivora; family Mustelidae; genus Lontra; species Lontra canadensis. The sequence continues at coordinate 34,566,380 of NW_022631001.1, read as the reverse complement.
ACCAAGGGGTCTTATTTAGATGACTGGAACTAAGCTTCCAGAAAAAAGAGGCTGCAGGCGGGTCTGAAGATGCAGGGTGAGAGCAAAGTCAGGAAGAGCCAAGTGCCCGGACTCAGGGAGGCGTGAGGCCAACCGCCACACGCTGACTCGGGGAAGACCAATTTGGACATCCTCCGGTGAACCGAGGGACTCCTCGAGGGCACCTCTGCCAGGTTGGGTGGGGGTCAGGGAGGCAGCTCCTAGGCCTGTGTGTGTGTGGGGGGTCTTGTTTACAGCAGGAAGATTGAAGCAGGAAGCCTCAGAAGAAAGATGGTCCATTGTGGAAAGCAGGGAGGGAGCCAGCACACAGGAAGCATGGGCCCTACCTGCATTGCTGTCTGTGAACTTGAGGACCGCAAGGGCCTGCAGGGGACCTAATGAAGCCTCAGCCCGGGGGAGGTGAAGAGAAGGTCAGCTCCTAAGGTCCCGCTTTTGTTTCCTGGAAGACCCAGCATCTAAGGGAGTGGGCCCCACACCTTTGTTTAAAGAGGAATAGTTCATATCATATGATCTCCCTGATATGAGAAAGTGGAGATGCAACGTGGGAGGCTTGGGGGGTAGGAATGGAGGGAGACAAACCAGGAGAGACTCTTAATCTCACAAAACAAACTGAGGGTTGCCGGGGGGAGGGGGGTATGGAGAGGGGGGTGGGGTTATGGACACTGGGGAGGGTATGTGCTATGGTGAGTGCTGTGAAGTGTGTAAACCTGGCGATTCACAGACCTGTACCCCTGGGGATAAAAATACACTATATGTTTATAAAAAAATAAAAATAAAAAAATGAAAAAAAAGAGGAAGAGTTCAGAGTGCGGTGTGTGGGGGCGCTCAGAGGGCCTGGCCAGAGCCCTGCCCTGCACTTACCCGCTGTGTGACCCTGAGCAGGTCTCTTCACCCCTGTGAGCCACAGATTCCTCAGCAGGACATGGGGGAGACAACACATGCCCCTCCGAAGATTGGTGGCGAGTGTACCTCATTACCCCATCTTCTGTCCTGACTCCCCCTTTCCACGTAATGGTTCCCCCTTGTTGGCTCCGCCCAGCAGCCGCCTACTCCTCTCCAGCTTGGAATCCCAGGATTCCTGGAGGCAGCGCCTTGTTTCTCTGGAAAAAACCACACCTGTGACCCCTGGACGGCGTTTTGTCTCAGGGTAGGGAGTTGTGGGGGTAAGGCTGCCCGTGAAGGGTGGAGAAAGCTCCTATCGAGAGAAGGTGACTGCGCTCCCACAGAGTCTTGATTTCCTTTCCCCTTCCTTTCCTTTTTCTCTTCACCCCCCTGCAAAAGGCACCCGGCAGTGTCTGAGGCTGCTGTTTCTTCATGGATTTTTAATAAAAGTGATGAATGAACTACAAATTGATAAGAAAAGGCAAATGGTATTTGGGTTATGCATTGTTCTAGTAAAATGTATTTTTCGCTGCAGATCTTAAGTGACTTTTTCGTTAGAATGCCATAATGGGAAGAAAGGTTAAATCGAACCAGTTTTCTGTGGCAGGAGTGTCAACCAGAGGGCCTCTGCAGGACAGGACCCTTGTGCGGCTGAGCTGTAAGCTTTGCCAGCTCCCCAGTGGTCAGAGTCCTGACATCTTGTGCCGACAACTCCTTCCTCCCCGTGGGAAGGCTAGAAGAGGGAGTCCCCCAAGAAAGGCCTGGCAAGAATGGCCACAGTTCTGCTCCCTGAAGACCTGATCAGCCGTGAGGGCCCAGCAGAATGGTCCCCATCAGAGCTGCCAGTGGTGACTTGCCTGGGGCTGGTGTCCTGTGCAGGGAGCTGGGCTCCGTTTCCTGGACCAGCACACCTGAAAGAGCCTGCAGCTTGAGGAGAGGGTCTGCAGCTGGGCTCCCCGCTGGCTCTAGAAGAGGCTTCTCTCATAGGCAGGATCCAGAGGGCTTGCCCTGGTCTGATGGCCCCCGGGAGATCTGCTTGTTCCAGACCTCAAAGATATCAGCCCCAACTGGTGAATTACCTATCACAGGAAGGTTATTTTTCTTCTTGAATCTGCCTCGAGGAAGTGTCTTTGTTGTGATTGGAAAAGATCTTGTCCTAACTATTCTGTTCCATTCTATCCCAACCTGTCCCATCCTATCCCATCCCACGCTATGCTGCACATTTTGTTCTGTCCCATTCCCTTCTTCGCTTTAAGTGGTCATGGGGGTGTTCTCAGTTCCAGGTCCTGTTCCAAGTAGTGGGAGCACAAAGATGATCAAGACTCAGTCCTGCCTTTACAAAGTGCCCTCTCTAACAAGAGAAATCAGCAGACAGTTATAGTATGATGCAGACAATAAATGGAGAGGCCAGCTGCCCCTCTTCCCCCAGCAAAGTCACCTCACCATTTACAACCAAGGACCAGAGGCAGTCGGAGGAGAAAATGAGGGTGGGGGTAGTCCAGGAAGGCTTCTTGGAGGTGATTGCCGGGTTGGATTTTCAAAGGGTGGTGGGAGTTTACCAGGCAAAGAGCAGATCTCTAAATTATCACTTAAGTAGAACTTACTAGGTGCTGGGTCACATTTTACCTATTATAACTCATAACAGCTGGTGAGGGAGGCGCTCACCTCTGTTTTCCTCCAGACAAGGAAGTAGCTGTACACAGGAATATAGCTTAGTAAGTGGTAGAACTAGGGTTTAGACCTAGGCAGGCTGTGCTTTTTTTTTTTTTTTTTTTTTTTGAGAGAGAGAGAGAGAGAGAGCATGAAAGGAGAGAGGTCAGGGGGAGAAGCAGACTCCCCGGCGAGCAGAGAGCCCGATGTGGGACTCGATCCTGGGACTCCAGGATCATGACTTGAGCTGAAGGCAGTCGCTTAACCAACTGAGCCACCTGGGTGCCCCAGGCTGTGCTTTAATCACCACGTGTCAGGGCTGTTCCCGCAAGGCCGGCAGGGCATTCCAGACACGGAGATGAAAACCGCTGCTATCCTCCATCAGGGGTACAGTCAGCCGGGGGCTCTGGCAGCCACCCATCCTATGGTGCAGGTATAATTCTCTCCATGAAGTAGGTCTCCTTGAGCCAAGCTCTCCACCCTCTTTGTCACAGTGGAGCGACAGGGACCATTGCCATGTTTCCTCCACCCCCAGTGTGCTTTCCTGCCAGGGAAGCTGGGGTAAATCCAGCAGCTTCTCAGCTGCTGGGGCTCCAGGCCAGGAAACTCTGAGCCCAGGGCTAGGCTTTCCCTCTCTGCTATTTGGGGAGAAGGGTGGGAAATGCCTCATGGCTCAAGGCCTGATGCACGGTCATTCCTGCCCCTAACTTACCCCAGGCCCAGGGCACACCCAGGCTCCCGCCACAGGACAAGCACCACATGGGCCCCGAGCCCGGCCTCACCCTCCCTGGCACCTTGGGCCTATGGCGGGAAGCACCCAGCTGGGGCATTTGCAAGCACTCAGTGACAGGACTTAGCTGTTCTTTCCTTACTTGTCTTTCTCTATTGAGGATCCCTCTGCATTTGTTACAAGGTCTTTTCTCATTTTAGCATGCCACTAATTATAAGACTCATCATCGATTTAATAATCATTTCTCAGAGGAAAAAGAAGAAACACTACCACATTAAAAGTACACAGTGATTTTAAGATTTGTCATCATCTCAGAGACATGGAAACGCCAAAAAGAAATGAGCCTCTTAGATGTCAGGGGATGTGGTCTTTTCTAAACATTTTGTGGCTGAGGGGGGACACCTGCTGGGACACCTGCATGGAGAGAGCTTGTCCAACAAGGTGGGGAGTGGCGCTGGCTGGCACCGGTCAGGGCTGGGTCATGGAGGGCCTCATCCGTCCCTCCAGGCCTGCCTCAGCTGCCTTCGGCTTCAACCATCCAGACCCACTTTGGGGACGACAATTTGAGTAGCTCAAAAACACTCACAGCTGAGTTCATTCTGTAGCTGGGTTTGACAAGTGATCAACTCCCACCCAGAGCTGAGAAGCATGGGGCTCAGTGGGTGGACAGGGACCAGCTGTGGTCACCAGGAGCCTCGGCAGTCTTCCTGGCGGTTGGGTGGTGATTGAAGCCGGCTGGGTGGCGTGAGAGCCCCTTGCCCTCGGAGTCTAGGGACCAGGGCTCTGATCTGGGCCACCTCGGGTGTGTTGCTTTTTTCTCCGGGGCTCCAGATTCCCCTTCTGTACGGTGAGGATGTAAAACAGTCTTAATAGCGGCTGGCAGGTGTCAAGGGCTTTGCATGCATGTGCTGTTTGCTTTTCTACAGGTCTTTCAAGTACTAGTTCATTTCAACCCCGCAACGACTCTGCGAGGTAGTACTGTTCCCATCTCCATTTTTCGGAGGACGAAATGGAGGCACAGGGCAGGTAAACAATTTCCCCAGTGTCCCCCTGTTAGTACATGGCAGAGATTAGAGTTGGCTCCGAGTTCTCTGGGTAAAGGGTCCATCCAAATAACAGTGAGGGTACCAGAGTTGAGCAATAACGATTGTATAAAAAACCAGCGCAACCCCATTACAAATGAAATCTAACATCGAGTTCTAGAAATAGAAGTAAGATGGCAGTCTTGTTAGGAGTGAGGCTCAGGGACCCTCCGGTTGGCAGGGGTACCTCTGTTTCCTGAAACAACGTGAAAGCAGCCAGACTGGGCAGTCCCCAAAAGCCATCCAACACCAGTATCCTGGGATTGTCAGGGAAAGACACAGGCTCTGATACCAGGGCCTCCCTGAGATCTGCTGGCTTCCCAGGCAGGCTAATGATGTAACACCTCTTCTATCTAATGTTCTTGAAATATTTCTTCAACATTTATTTGTTGGGACCAAGAAGAAATGGATTTTCTTGTAATAAAACCTGTACACCTTTTGCTCTATGTTCTTTAGGCTATAACATGCACTGAACACAACATCTGAACCCATTTGGAACGGTAGGTTACTGCACATTTTTCTGTCACTCATAACCGGATAGTGTTAGTCGCTAATATTTGCTAAAGATAATGGTAGCTTACGTTGACACATCTCAAAGTGTTTCCTGCAAATAGCCCCATGTTCTGCTTACTCCTTTTGGAATTTCAGATGACTGCTGCTCCCCAGTACAGGCTGCTGGCAGTTGGCATCGTGCAAAGTTGGGGGCACAGTTTGTCGTGGTGTGGTGCAACTTCCATGTGCAAATTGCAGAAATACTCAACAGAGGTAGCAAGTCAGAACTTGTGTAAATCATAAAATTCTAAAAAATCAGTGTTAAATGAATTTTTTATTCAAGGGCACTATCATGCACACAAGTGAGACTGACCCACTTTCCACCAGTCATGTCTATTCCGGAATTGCCCATGGAAACCCAAGTTAACTAGCGTTGCGTTGCTGATGGACTCCAGTGACAATTTTGCAATCCCTATAGGTGGCAATTCAGGCTACAGTCAGCACTGCCATGTATAGTGCACAGGGTGCGTCTGGCAGAGTTCTGGGGGCAAACAACAACGTGGATGGAGTCTCCTAGTTTTACCACCTGCACATACAACCTGCATGACCTTGACAGTTGACTTCTTAACCACACAGTGGAGTTCCACCTTTACTCCTTCTGTTTACCCTGACTGCATGACAGCAGGAATCCTGAGTTTATCTGTGCCTCTACCTCCTTGTATGTCCTTGGGCATTAATGCCACTCCTTTCCCTGGGTCCCAGTTTTCTCCTTTAAACCCAGAAATGTTTACACAAAGTGACCTTTCAGGTCCTATCAACTCCAGGTGATTGATTCGCTTGGTGAATGATGGTCTGCTGATGTCTAGCATTGACTTACATCTGATCTAAGTTGTAAGACTGCAAGGAAATGAGAGAAGGGAAGCCAGATTAATGTCCAGGTAATCCTGTGTTCTCCCAAACTGTTGCCTTTCCAGTTATATGCTGAAATTCTTTGGAGAAGAGTTCCATCTCTTCAAGAAAGGGTCCACTTGGTCCAAGAGAGGTGCCTCCCTTCCAGGGTGTTCCAGCTGACCACGGGGCCTAGCCCTTGATCTGCGGCAGTTCTGGCCAAGGCGGGCATACCCTCACAGAAAGCCTTCACTATTGCCTTGTTCTCCAGTAATTCTGTTAAGGAAATGAAGTAAATCTGACAGGATGTGTCCTTGGTGGTTGTAACAACATACCACTGAATGAATGGCTTAAAACAACATCAACTTATTCTCTCATAGTTCTGGAGCCCAGAAGTCCAAAACCAAGGTGTTTGATAGGGTCATGCTCCTTCTGGGGGGTTTTAGGGAAGAATCCTTCCTTGATTGTTCTTGGCTTCTGGTGGTTGTTGGCAACTCCTGGTGTTCCCTGTAAGGGCCATCAATCCAGTCTCTGCTCCATCTTCACAAGACAGGCTTTCCTATGTGTCTCTGCATCTCTGTTTTCTCTTCTTACAAAGGCCCATGTCATTGGATTAGGGCCCACTCTAATCCACAGTGACCTCATTTTAACTAATTTTTTTCTACAAAGACCCTATTTCCAAATAAGGTCACATTCTGAAGTTCTAGATGGACATGAATTTGATGGGGGTGGGGGAGAGAACATTATTCATCCCAGGAGAGCAGATCATCTGGGCTCCTAGTGCTCAGGTTATCCCTGGTATAATTCTCCTGGGGTCTTTAATGGGTGCCCCTGTAGGTCTGTAGTCTAGAATCGACTTCTTTATTTTCTTTAGAAACTGGAACTGCAGGATGCTTAGTGCCAACCTCCTTTCCCCAGAACTCATTAGACACCATTGAAATGAGTATGGTCATTCACTGGCAAGTTCTCGCAGTGCCCTGAATTCCTCCGGGACAGGAAATGGGCCTCGTTTGGGTAGCCAAGTGCTTTCTTGCATCCTTTTTGACCATCTTGGGCTTCTGTTCATTTATTTATCCAACAAATAGGTACTGCACAGCTCCCGCGTCCCAGCCATGTGCTAGCCTTGTATATACTGTGAACTGGGGTGATAATCCAACTGTCGTTTCTGTGGTGGTCTTAGCCTCTAGAGAGGTAGACATATAGATACATCATGAAGCATCAGGCCATGCTAAGGCCTATGAAAAAGAAAACATCACAGGAGGTGCAGGAAGCTGGTGTTTTAGATAGGGAAGGGAGGGCAATCTTCCCCTTGCCCATGCTTGTTCAATACTTAGCAGCAGATTAGACCCTGGACCAGGGGGCTCATACTCCTCATACTATGAGGAGCCCTGGCCCCCTGACAGCCAGCTGGGACCTCTACCCTGGCCCAGATGCCACCGTTGTTAGCTGGGGCTCAGGCAGAATCTATTCTGAGCCCAACTGCAGCAATGGGAGTTATCCTTGATGAGGCCATCTAGTGCTTTTAAACCTTTCAAGCCCAGGACAGGATGATAAGGAGGAAAAAGGTTAGGTTCTGATAACAGGTCAGCACGGTTGTATGACCTTTTATAAGTAATTTAGCTTCCCTGAGCTTCAGTCTTCCCTTTAGAAAGTGGGGATACTGTTTGCCCGCACTATAGTGAAGATTCAGTGAAATAAAATGTCATAGAGCTGATGCCCACAGATATTAATTCAATTCCACTCACTTATAAGTAAAGAACCCATGAGATAGCCCCTTTTTGTGGACGAGGGACACTTCTAAAATCTTTTCTTAGCCCATAATGGGTGCTGACTAAAAATCTGTGGATGGACGAGGCAAATGTAGCAGGTGGCCGCCCGCCTTTGAAGCTGCCTGGGCTGTGCCCGACTAGTCTGGCTATCCAGAGTGCATGTGAACTCTGTTCTTTGGCACCAAAAGTGTTCTCTCCCCTGCAACCTTTCTTCCTTGCCGGACTTCCAGGCCTCTGGGAAGCTGGGAAAGGTCTGCCCAAATGTGTTCGGAGATGCAGAAGCTGCCGCTGAATGTCTTGGCCAGGTTTGGAATTAATCTGTTGGAAATTATGGGGTGCAAGGAATTACTTTGCTGACAATAATTGGATTTCCCAAAACGAACAGAGCAGGTTTAAGTCAGAAACCAAAGACCAGGTGAGTGTCATCACAGGGGACATGCGTTAACGTGTGTTTTTCACACACTGACATGTGCCCAGTCCTGGACAACACCATCGAAGTCTGACTCTCCTGGGCACTAGTGGGGGAATTAAGCGGGGTTTGGGAGGATAAGAACCCTGTTCCTGGCAAATGTTTACACCGTGTCAGGAAAAGGCTCACAAGTTAAATCTGATAAAAGAGGCCCCAGCAGCCTTCTGGCAGCCAGAGAGGGGCCGGGCCCTTGGCACCTAGATTGTCATGGAGCTGGTGGTGGGTAGAGTGGATGGGGTATAGTCCGTAAGCTCTGCCTTTTGCCCTCCCTCAGGCAGCCAGGACTCCCGTCAGGGTCCTTAGCAGGACCCATCATTCAGAATCTTGGTTCAAATCCTGCTGGTTTCTTAGCATCTTTGAGTCTCAGTTTCCACATCTGTACAATGGTGATAATGATACACATTTCACTGGGTGTTGGTAGTGTTTAATGTGACCATGATCTCAGAGTGCCTGGGAAGGCGCCTATAAGAGCAGGCTCAAGGATTATGGATTTCCTGACCATCAGGCTCTTTTAGACCAGCCCTTGTGGCTCCGCCTCCTTGCCTGCTCCTTCTGGGTTCCTCACCCTGCTGCTGCGGGGGGAACGACAGGCTCAGATAAACTCTGTCTGCGACAGGGCCCTGCAGGCCTCAAATCTGGCTGCACTTGCCTCTCCACGAACACTTCCCCTATATTGGGTGTCTGGGGAATAGATGGCTGTGTCTCAGTCCCGTGAAGAAACCAGCCACACTTTTCACAACGTAGCCGCCAAAAGAGTTCCAGTTCCCAAAGTGTGTTCCATGGAACACTAGGTTGGTGTGTACTCTATGGCATAGAGTTCTGTGGATAAATACATTTGAAAATCTTTCTTTTGGAATGACCTAAATACAGGTTCTGTGACACCTTAGAGTAAGAAAGCTGATTTACTTCTAGGGTAACCCCCATGTATTTGGTCATAGACGTCTTCCCCTCAGACCCCCCCTTTTTCCCACACATAGGGGCTTCCTGAGCTATTTCAGGTCACAGAACCCCTGAGGCTACCTGGCCCTCCACTTGCTGCAGACTCCGCATCTCTGTGGCCCCCTTTCCTCCTGGGGATGGTAACTCCCCAAACCCAAATGCTCTTGGAAAAGAGACAGGGCAGAGGGGGCAGTTAGGATGGCTTTTTGGGGTGGTTTGGGATGGAGGGGAGCAAGCCTACTGGGGAGATATTTAAGGCAGGAATGGGAACCGCTGGGGTGGCGGCAGGCTGTAGCTCTAGACATGTTGCTGTCACTGTGAGTGCGTGGTTGCTCCATCCGGTCCTGCTGGGGATGGAGGACTGAACCTGAGCGCAGGGGAGCAATGGCAGTAGCAGCGGAGGGGTGGTGATCCAAAGAAATCCACTCACCACAGATGGGTTCCATTGGCCCCTCACCAGCAGATCCTTTTGTAGTTACGAAGTGCTGAGCAGGGCCAACAGTGCAGAGAGCGAGCAGTAATCAGTGTATAATTACACAGGTCTCAGGCAGCAGAGCCAGGAAGCGGCTGTGCCTCGTACGGCATACTCTCCCGTGCTCCCTTAGGGATGTGCCCAGGCATTTTATAGGAGTGAAATGGATTTCTGGGCCACATTTTCGGCCTCGCAATCAGGGATGTGGTCGGCAACCTTGGCACCCAGCGGTGAGCGATTGCAGCTCAGCAGAAAGTAAAACTTAAAAGGAGGGCTGTTTTAGAAGGGCTCGGGAGGGGGCAGCTGGTTAGCACTGTCTCCTGTCGGGCAGGACCCTGGGGATAGTTGGGCGAGCTTGTGGTGCCCTAGTACTCTCCACATTTCTCCCTTCTGCTCAGGGCCTTCTGTGGCTCTCTCTTCTTCTACCAGTTTCAAAGACTGTTCCCATCCTCGAGGTGTCCCTCCTTCCCTGCTGATACCCTCCGGCTCCATCCACACTCCTGGGGCCATGCAGGTGCAGCTTGGAGGGGTAGCATCTTGATTCCAGGAGTGCTTGGCCTGAAGTCCCAGGTCAGGAAGGTGAAGTATACAGGCATGGGGTGACCCTGGCAGGCAGGCAGTTCTGTTCAGGGCCTCAGTCCCCACCCTGGCTGGAACATAGGAAGAAGACCCCAATCTGGGGATGGAAAGAAGTGCAATCAAAGAAGGGACACCAGGCAGAACTTCAGGGCACCTCTCACACTGGAGAATCTACCAGAATCCCCTGGAGGGCTTGTGAAAAATGCAGATTTCTGGGCCACAACCCCCAGAGTTCATGGTTCAGTAGTTTTGGAGTGGGATGGGATCCCAGAATTTGCACAGCTAGCAGGTTCCCTGATGCGGCTGATGCTGTTGGTCCTGGGTCAACAGCTTGAGAACTACTGGTCTAGACTAAATTCATCTGAGTAGGCAGAGCACAGAGCTCATGATACGAGGGAACTGGAGCTGTCCTGGGCTTTGGGACCGCTAATGATGCGTGCAGCAGGCTATCTGCCCTGAAGCCCTATTGGATGGGAAGCTGCAGCTCCTGGAAGACTGCTGATCTCAGCCTGAAATGGCTTAGGAATGTGGGTGAGGCATTCGTCACTGGGAACGGGGGCAGAGGCCTGTAGCCCGGTGAGGCTGGTACTTGATTATTTAATCAAGAGGGCTCTATCTTCCCTGTGAAAAGCCAACAGAAGAGCCGGGGTGGAAGCTAGAATGTTGGGTCCAGCTGCTACCCAAAGGCGAGTTCTGAGTCAGGGAGACAGGTCTGTCAGCATTGCTCTGTGATTAGCAGGGGTCTCCTCTCCCTCTAGCTCGGTCCACGATAAGCCCCTGCCTGTTGAACTGGGAGCCAGGCTCCAGGCTGGGCCGAAAGTGCTAACTTGTATTTAATTCCTACTGTGAGGCTTCCCGAGGCTGAGTAGCTGGCCCAGGTCTCACAGCCTGTAGGAGGCTGGGCTGGGGTTTGGATGCTCTGCTGCCCATATGCTGTTTTCATTCATTCAATAGTCGGTTACTCACACCTACTTCCTGTCAGGCCCTGTGCCGGGCGTGAGGATGCTGGGATGGGTCGAATGAGTGCCTGCCCTCGAAAGGCTTCTGGCCTCTCTGAGGTGATGGAAACATAAACAGCATGAATACAATATGTCGGTTGCTACTATGACTATCTGAACGAAGAGTCCTGAGGGCCCGAGTGGGGCTAACTTTCTCAGGGTCCTGGGCTCCTTGCCACAGTCTGGCCCTGGCAGGTGAGTGAGGCGAGTGGCCGCACTTCTCACGTGATGCAGCTCACTAGCCCAGAAACCCCTGAGCACAGGGCAGAGGCCCCAGTTCCTGCCACGGGGGGATCTGAGCTTGCAGAGCCCTGCTGGCTGCATTCTCCTGTTCCTTCTTTTCAGTGAATGCATTTGTAAAAACGTCATTTTTCCTTCTTAAAAGGTCGTATTCCAGGCTAGGAAATAAGCAGTCACTGTGGGTGGCTCTCACAGCAACTGTATCTACCAACTTTTCCAAAGCCTTCAGCTTGCTCTCGCCTCAGCAGGGGGATGAGCTGTAATGGTCTTCCAGGCAGGCTACTGTAACCTTTAATTTGGAGCGGGAAGAGGTCAGAGGTCTTGGAAATTTTTGGGATTTGGGAATGAGTGTGCTCGCTGGCCCCAGTGAGACGTCAGGCCCTAGCAGCTCAGGGTGGATGGCAAGGTGTGGAGTTTAAAAAGATGAGGCTAAGGTGGGGGTCCTGAAGCCAGCTTGTCCCATTTCCTCTGGGATGGGTCGGGGACCATTCTGTTCTTTGACAGATCTCTGTTGCATAAGGAAAAAAAAAAAAAATCAAGTTTGGCCCACATACAAATAGACAGCAACTTTATTTAGTTTACATTTCCTCAGAAAGAAATATATAATGTCGAATTGACCCACTTAAAAATAAGTTTATTCTTTATATAAATAAAATGAACTCATTATAAAGCATTCGAAAAAGAGTTTTAGTATAACTCAGCCTTTTTTTTTTTTCTTATATGGAGTTTTGTTTTTATATCTATAGTTGGGTCACCCGTTAAAATGTGACTACTTTAGAGAAATGTTTTCTCACCCCCAGGAAAGGTGAGGATTATATATCCTTGCTGTACAGTGTTCACTCCCACCATGGTGTTTATTGCCATTCAAGACAATTAAATCTGTATTAGGACAGCTGTTTGCTGCTTTGTCTGACTCCTCTAGACCTTGTGTTGAAGGCGGCAGCCAGTAGCCCCATGTGGCTATTTACATTTAAATTAGGTGAAATTGAATCAAATTAAAAATTTAGTTCCTCCATTGCATTACCTACACTGCGAGTGCCCAGAAGCCACCTATGGCAGGTGGCTACTGTCTTGCACAGCACAAATATAGAGCATTTCTGTCGTAGAAAGTTGTACTGAACAGCACTGTTCTAGACCATTCACTCCCTTGTATAAGACTCCCAGGGTTCAGTCATGAGTCACCAAGTATCCTTAGTGTGCACCTAGAATCTCAGAATCTAGTGGAACTTTAGGAATGCCTTATTTCTAAATTCTGGCCAATGGCAGAGGGGTGGGCAGGGTCAGGGGGATAAGTGGCAGGGAGAGAAAAGGAATCAGAGGGAGGGCGCAGGAGAAGGGCTTTCAGAAGAGCCATGTGGGGCTGATAAGAGAATTGCTTGTGGATTATTTAGTTCTGTGCTCACATGGCACAAGCATTGGTCAAGGACCCCCAACAGCAGAATGCCAGAGGTCAACATGTCCATTTGGAAAGCCGTGAGAACTGGACTGTCTTGAGGGCCTTAAGGGTCCTCACATCTTCCTAAGCATGTTGGCCCTGGGGAAACAGGTACCATCAACTAACCCAGGAGACTGGTATCCAAGGAGGTCTAAATCCTGTCACATGTTCCAGTCACTGCACTGAGTGCTAGCACCTGGGCTCGGATCATCTGTGCTACTCCCCCAAGGAGCTGAGTGACAATGAACACTCACTGCTTCTGTGTCTTTCCTGCGGGATCCAATGGTTGGTAACCCTGCAATGTTGGTCAAATCCCTGCTGCCCAGGACCACCCTGAGAGTCCTGCCTTGTATTACATGAGCCTTCCTCTTCCCTAGCTAACTTCTGGGTTTTTTGAGAAGGTAAATCAGGCTGGATAGGTTGACTTTGATTCTTTGATTGACTTTGATCTTGACTTTGATTCCCCACCATACTTTGGCTTTGACTAAATAAGGAAAGAGGCGAGTCCTCAAGATATTTGGGTGGGCTAAGCTTTCCTAGAAGGTGAGGGTAGGGGAGGGCTGATGCTTGGGGTCCCAGCCCAGCCACTAGGAATGTAGCCAGAACAGTTCAAAGAAGCTGGTCACCTGGAAAGCAGCAGACAAAATAAACATTACCTGTGTGCAATGCGGATAAGAAACTGGGAATAATGAGGAAGAGTTGTAGGTCAGAAAAATTGACCAATAGATAGCAAACAGGAGGATCAAGGTCAGATCGAAGAATGGAGAAGAGATCTGGAGGGCCAAGTTGTAACTAAGGACTGGGATCACATATTCCATGTAGTTGCAAGGAGCCCCTTTGAGAAGCTCAAGCACGTGGGACAGAGTGGCCCCATGTGCAGTGTTTGACACTGATGCAGAGGAAGATGCCTAGGAAAACCAATAAAACCTTTTAGGTCATCTGCCATACCAATTAGAATAGGTTGAGCAGCAAGTTGGCAGAAAACCTGGTATAACAGTGGCTTAAGCAGGACAGAAGTGTCCCTCCCACATTTAAGAAGTATAGAGTTAAGTGGTCTGGGGCTGGCCCAGTTCTCCCAGTGTCAGGGGCCTGGGCTGGTTTTAGCTTCTTGCTATCATCCTCAACAAGAGCCTTCCAATCTGTGGTACAAATGGCTGTTCCAGCTCCAACCATTACGTGTGTGTCCTAGCCAGCAGGAAGAAGGAAGGAGGAGAAGGGCACCTTGTTTCCCTTGAAGGACAATTCCTGGAAGTTACACATACTGCTTCCTCCTACGCCCTTTGGTCCAGAATATAGTCACATGTCCTAGCTTTAAGGGAAGCTGGGAAATGTAGTCTGTTTTCTGTGTAGTCATGTGCCCAGCCATAACTTGGGTGTTCCAACTAATGGAATGCATTAGTATGAGTGAGAGTATGGACGGAGCATCCATTGCCTACCAGGGAAAACACCCATTGCGATCAGCATAGAAGATTTTGTACGTGCATTAAATCTTCTGCTCACAGCACAGAGATCTATTTATTGAATTTACAGGTCCTGCCTTGGCTAGGAGACTTGTAGCAGGCAACGGTGTAGTTTGCTGTGCTGGGAAAAGTGATGATGTTGTATAGGTGTTCACTCTTGTGTGCCTGACACTTGTGACTCAAACTTGTTTGGATGTGCAGAGTCATTGATGGAGGGGAGTGATGGTTTGGGGACATGGCTCCAAGGCCTTCAGAGGCTCTCCTTCTGACCTGTGGGGAGGTCCCTGGCCCAGGGACCCCAGGAGGTTCAGATGTCAGAGGGAGTGGAGGCCGCAGAGAGGTTCCTGTGAGCAGAGCGGCAGGGACGAGAGGATGAGCTGGGACTAGAGTCTGTGTGGGATGAATTCGTCTTTGATCTCAGTGCTCTCCCACATGGGTGCTGGAGATCTCAGTGATCTCCCACATGGGTGCTGGAGATCTCAGTGCTCTCCCACATGGGTGCTGGAGAGATGATTCCCTGTGGCCTGGGATGCCAGGGCCTGCCTCTACTCCCTGGACACCTGCCTCCTGCAGCCCCATGGGGGTGGGCCACAGGGACTGTGGGTAAGAACAAGGTTAATTGGGAATGCCGGCTTGTGTCCTCTTTTGCAGCTGAGCCTTCAAACGCGCAACCTCACAGCCTGTGCTGCCTTTGTTTGGGAAACCATCGACTAGGTGCTCACAGTGACACAGAGTGATTTGTAATGAGGGCGAATTCAGAGACTCTGCAATATAGGAAATGGAAAAGGTCTGCCCTGGGATCCCAGCACCATGGGGCTGGGCTGTTCGGGAATCCCCAAGTCCTTCCCACCCAGGGAGAGTGGAACTCAGCAGCACAAGAAAGGGCCTGGAGTCCTGGCTCAGTCACCTTCTCCGTGAGGGACTTGGGGGTATTTGAGGCAGAGGGAAGAGCACAGGCACATGCCTGTGGCTATGAGCGAACACAGTGTATCCCAGGAATGGCAGACAGAGCTTGAGTGGCATGCTGGGGGATTTGGACTTTCTTTGGAGGGCAATGGGGAGCTGCTAAAGAATGGACTGTAGGCTGGGGAAGGATAGAATGGGATCTGTGTCCGTACTGCTGCCGTGGTTGCAGGGTGGAGGGACGATGGGCTAGAGGGCTGTGCATGGATGCTGGCAGGCCTACGGGGACCCCAGTAGTCCTGGTAGCAGGGGCTGGAGGGCTCGCTTGCCCAAGCAGCCTCTTGTGTTCCGTAGAGAGGCTTTGCCTTAACTCTTCCTGCCTTTTCAAGCGGGTATTAGAAGGAAGCGTCCCCGAAGCGTGGGATGACAGGGATTGCCTCCCTTTGTTTGTGGAGGAGGTGGAAAGCCTGGCCGCTTCGCAGAGGCCTGAGCTGTGGGCACTGCCAGAGGCTGCTGGGGAGCGCCTCCCTGAGTGCCCTGTCCCCCGGGCCTCATTATCTGCAGCCGGCTTGGAGTGCTCTTTGCATCACTTACCGTCTGGGACCTTGCCTGAGCCTAAAATTGCACAAAGTAGGCCATGAGCTCCTCTGTGGCTGCCCCCACCCTTCACTCCAGCCTTCCGGAAAGATCCATCTCACCCTGAACTAGGAGAGGCTGGAGGACCTGGGTCCTGCCCCCTAGAAGGCAGGAGGCTCACCCAGAGTTCATTCCAGGAGCTGTGGCTGTCCTGTCCTCTGCACCTGCTGTACGTCAGGACAGGGCCGAATTCTTTCTATACATTTTCTCATTTAATTCTCACAACAGCATGACAGTATAGGTCTCATTATTCCCACCTTTCATTTAAAAGTAAAGGCCAAGCTACCATTGTGTTTGAAAATGTCTGGTTAGGCTGTTTGCCTCCTGGGGAAGCATCAGATGAAGATGACAAGAGCCAAAAAAGATGACAAGGGCCAAAACAAAAAAAAAAAAAAAAAAAAATGGGGGCTCCTCATCTGCCCAGCCAGCCAGCTAGCTGGCCACTCACCCACTGATCTAAACTCTCAGTGAGTGCTTGCTCTGTGCCAGGCCCTGCTGGAATTTGGGAGCTGGGGGGATGAAGACCCGGGCAGAAGTCAGTAACATTCAGGTTATCAACTATAGCCAGTACCATCAGCTGCTTGGGGGACAGATGTGTTAAATGGCTAGAGGTCAGAATACTCGGGGAGGCTGGACGGTAGACAATGTCAGGCAGGTGAGCTTTGAGCGAAGGGCCACATTGAGACTTGGGTCTTTCCAGCGGGCGGCTGTGGGATCCATCTTCCCTTTTAGAGGATCACGTGGAGGGATTTGATTTGGGTTGGAGGGCCACAGAGAAGGGAGGGTGGGTGCTGAGAAGGTGAATGCTGGGAGATCCTCAAGAGGGGTCCAGGCAAAAGAGGAGGCCACAGGGTGTGGGGGATGGCCCTGGGTGTGTTGTGTAAACAAAAACAAAACCCAGAGCTGGACAGCAGTTCAAGTGGTAAAAGCAGGTTTTATTATGGACGGATGCGATAGGGTAAAAGAGACTTCCCTCCCTCCCCGGCAGAACCAGCCTCGGTTCCAAATACAACAGGACAAGTGGGAATTTACAGCCAAGGAGCAGGGTGGGGCCAGTAGATGGGAGATCGTTGAGGAAACATCACAGGTTAGAGGGGATTCTGGCTAATCCAACCTAACAGGATTCTTGCTGGAGGTGGGCTGCATGACCAGATGTCACTTGGGGGGGGTGGTGGGTGAGGAGCCCGGTCAGATATCGAGTGGGGGGAATCTGGCTGAACTGATTTAGCAGAATTCTAGCTAGCAGTGAGCAACACAGGGATGCACGTAGAAGCCTGAAAATTCAGGCGAGTTTGGAAAGGGGATTCTGAGGAGCCTGACTAAAAGGTCTGGTTAAGGATTTTGTCAGCTAGGACAGAGACAGGAGGACAGATCTGGAAGGGAATAAAACACAGAAGCAATAGGACCTGGTGCCCAAGGGGGTGGGAGAGGGAGTCTGCTGACTGTACCATGGTGGGGCCGTTCTTTGGGCAGGTGAGTGTATCCTGGTCTCCTTGCTGCACACCCCATCTAAACATGCTGTGGTCCAGGGACAGCCACACAAGGGGCTTCCTTGGGGCTTATAAGCCATCTCAGGGATGTCAGGGCTCAGTGTGAGTTAAAGATGCCCGGGAAGGGAGTCCCTGCTAGCAGCCTGGTAGCAGAGCTGTGGAGTGGGGGGGCGCCCCAGCAGCTGGGGTTTTCCGCAAGGTGGCCTGTGCCTTCCTGGGGGGCTGTGATGTGCATCCCCTCTCCTTGCAGATTAATTGATGCTCTGCATAGACGGGCTTGTCACACAAAGGCAAAAAGGCTGAGTCCCTGGGGATCCAGGCCTTCCCTTGGGTGTCGCAGCTCTGCAGGCAGCTTAGAGAGATGAAGAATTTCAAATGTCATCTCCCAGGCAGCCCTCCCCCACCTTCTGTCCCTTCCCCTGGCATGGCCATCCCCTGAGTGGGAAACTGACATTTACACATGCACTCTAGCCACTAAAACCTCTTTGGACTGGAAGACACGCTTCAGCAGAGGCTGTGGAGTCCTGTGGTGACTGCCAGGTGGGGCAGCCGAGGACCACTTGCCACAAGGTGACTTTTTCAAAGGATGTGCCTGAGGAGCTGGGCCTGTAAGGAGGGTGGCATGGTTTCTGCAGGCACGTGACTATCCGCGGGCATGCTTGGTGGCAAGCAGCTAGCATGGGGCAGTGAGAATACACAGCGGATAGAACTTCCCAGCAGGGGCTCGGGAGTTCTGTGCCTGTGCATACCCCCCAGAGACCACGGGAGAAGGAGCTCCTCTCCCCTAGCTCCTGACCTGCTAGAGGAGTGTGTGCATTTTTGTCCTTCCCTCCTGTCCATGGCTGATTTCAGCTGTTAGTTTTCCGTCTGATTGCTCTTTACCTTTATAAAAGGATTTTCAGAAGTAGGGTAGGGTTTCGGAAAGAACATAAGCTTTTGTAGTGGCACAGACCTGACTTTGAATCTTAGCTCTGGGGCCTGCTAGACACCTGACCTTGAGCCAATGGCTTTGCCCAACTCTGAGCCCCATCTTTGTATCTGTAAAATGGTACTGATAGTAATTCTTTTCTACCCTCTGAGGTTAGGTAGTCATAAAGATTACACAACAATGAAATAAATGATGATGTACTCTGTAAATACAATTATAATTCTTTGGGTAAGGTTTGGGAAGACAGGATAGTTTTGTAATTAAGAACATTGGTTCTTAAATCACACAATGCAAGGGTTCCTTCATAAGATTTGCCCCTTGCAAGCTGTGTGATCTAGTGCAAGTTACTCAGCCTCTCTGAACCTGTTTCTTTATCTGTAACATGAACATAGTAATAGCCTTCTCCCGTAGCACCAGACCAGTGTTTTATAACCTGTGAACTAGGGATGAGGTGCTTGAGAAAAATTAAGATTCCTATTTGGGGATGTGGCCCAGAGGTAACTTATCAGATCTGTTTCACTGATGTACACCTAAGTTTGAGAAACATAATCCCAGATTGTCTGCTGCCTGAGTATAGGAACAGTGGCTGTTTGGCTTCCCACTGTACCTCGGTGCCTAGCATGGCTTCGGGCACAGGTTAAGTGTTCACTAAGTTTCTGGTGGAATAAACACATGATTATGTGACTTCATGTAGCCAGAGCCCTAGCCTTTCATGTAGTGACTGACATAAAGCAAGACCTTGGTAGATATCCAGGCATTTCATTATTAATAATAAAGAAGAGTGTTTCTCTAAAAATACATGAGAAGAACTCAGCAGTCCATGCTCACAGATCACATTGGCTCCCTCCCCTCACGTACTAAAGGTTGGGTCCCCTCGGTTTCTACCACAATATGCCTGGTTCACTAAGGCTGACAACGGAGAGCCAGGCCTAATGGAGACCCTCCTGATCAGAGGAGACTGGGCCTCCCACATCCATGGGGGTCCTGGGGTCTTGGTTGGACCCATTTACATTGGCTCCTTGCCTTTGGAGGGGTACTAAAGCCGGAGAATCTTCCAGGCTGACAAGAAAGGATTGTGCTCACCATTCCAGGGCCCACGGCATCAAATTTTTATGAGGTTTGTAGACAATCACGACAGAAGACTAGGCTGGCTTTTTATTATTCCATGTTTCTTGGCTTGGACCTGGAGAGAGGAAAAATGATTTAGAAAAGGCTTTTCCTGTCTCAGGAAGAACAGGTGTTTCCAGAAGCCATCAGAGCCTGGATCAGCAGAGGAGGAAAATGGGAACAATGGTATACAGGCCATCAGAGCCTGCAGCAGCAGAGGAGGAAAATGGGAACAATGGTGTATTTGCTTGAATGTACTGAGGCACATTCAAGGCCTGGGTCACAGCCGCAGGCCACAGGATATAGGAATCCATGATCTAAGCTGAGACCCGCACTTTACAGATGAACAGGCATGGGCCCTGGGAAGGTATGGGATCTGTGCCAGGTCAGTGGGCATCTGGGAAGGAGATGAGGCTTGAATCCTTGTGTGTCTGCCCCGCTGCACTCTGTTCCCTTAGGGTGCAAACAGCCTTAGCAGCACCGTGCATGACCACCCTGGGCTGAGGCAGGCCTCCGGTGGGGGCGCAGGTACAGGGTACTGCTGTGGGCCTAATGTTTGAGTGCCCCTGAAATTATATGTTGAAATCCTAACCCCTTGGATGATAGTGTTAGTAGATGGGACTTTGGGAGGTGATTAGGCCATGGGGAGGAGCCCTCATGAACAAGATTACAAAAGAGGCTCCAGAGAGGTCCCAGGCCTCTCCCCGCTTGTGAGGGACTCAGAGAGAGGTGCTGGCGGTGACCCAGGAGGAGGGCCTGACCAAAACGCCACCGTGCTGGCATCTCAGGCTTGATGTCGGGCTGCCAAAACTGTAAGAATTATGTTTCTGTTGTTCATAAACCTCCCAGTCTGCGGTGTTTTGTTAGAGAGGCCCAAACATACAGTAGCAGAGAATGGACATCCCGACCTGAAACCAAGGGCATGATCAGCTCCTGACTGCAGGGATGTCCAAAGTCCCCCCCAAGACCCCCTTCACCCTGAATGACACCCCCGTGACTTTAGCCAGCCAGGGGAGCAGGCATAGGACTGGGGGCTGAGATGGCGCAGCTAGAAGATTCCTGTTGGGGGGCGGGCAGCCACGACAGTGGGTGCCTTGGGCCCAGATTCCAGTTTCCCTCAGACCTCTGAAGCAGGCTCTGGCCCTGGGACCCCTGCCTGTTGCACATCGGCAAGACTGGAATGAACAACTCCTAAAATGGTGGCTCTGGAAACAGCTCCGAGTTCTCCAGATGACAGAGGCAGTGGAGGTGGGGCTCAGGGAGGACGTGGTGACCGATGCCATGTGGAGAGAAGGAGGAGCTGGCAATGGGCATGCGCGGAAGTGGAGGCAATGGTTCAGGTGGTGGCCGCTGCCCCTGCCTGGGGAGGGGCAGAGCTGGTGGGGGTGGAGTGTGATGGCGAGGACCCTCGGCAGTCACAGTGTCACCCGTTCATCTCAGCCTGCGGGGAAGGCTGCAGTCTTAGCCCCGGACATGGGACCGGCAAGGGATCCTGTCGTTTGCCCCTGTTTTATCAGAAGCAAGGTGGCATCTCTTTACTGATCGCATGTCTCTTTTCCAAAGTGCCCACCACTGTGGACAAGAGAATTGAAAGCTTTCACAGATCTTTTAGCTGATCTGTTGTGATTTAGAGGATTACTATAGACTGGGACCATTTTCTGACCCATGTTCCTCCTCTGACAGTTCAGAGTCTAAGGAGACAACACCATCACTGTCAGCCTTTCTGCCAATTACACATGTCTATTCGGACCCTCAAAGACATTTTCTGACCCACGTTTGTGCTGAGTTAATGTGT
This sequence comes from Lontra canadensis, assembly GCF_010015895.1. Lineage (NCBI taxonomy): Eukaryota > Metazoa > Chordata > Mammalia > Carnivora > Mustelidae > Lontra > Lontra canadensis. The sequence continues at coordinate 34,545,397 of NW_022631001.1, read as the reverse complement.
TTACATGGCAGAGCCACAAAGAGGTGCCATCCTGTGTGTCAGTATTCACTGAGGACACCTCTGTGCAGGGCGTCGTCAGAAGTGGCAGGAAAGTCATAAGGTGTCATAGCAACATGGCCAAGCAGCACAACAGAAGCCCACAGAAGGCAAGACCAGGAATTCGTTTGCTGTCATTGTGGGAGCAGCCCAGTGTAGTCTCCAAATGCCCCAGTCCCAAGCTTTCTAATGATACTTTTGATTCTAGGGATAGTAGCACTGATTCTCATTGGCCAGACATCACCTTCTGCTTTGTGAGCACTTCAGTGTCCCACGGTACATGAGGACAAAACAAGCTCAAACCACCAGGAGTTCTAGGCACGCCATTGTCCTAGCCCCGCGGATGTAGGAGTTGCAAGTTTCCATAGCAACAGGCAGAGAAACAATTATCCTGCACCTTCCAGGGCCCTTCACCAAGGTTATGAGGACACTGGCTTAGCCCTGGAGAAGATAATGGGCCAAGGAGGCAGAACAGCCTACCTCTGTCTTTGAAATAGTGACATGGTGGTGAGAAACAGTTTTTAGGACCACAGAATATGTTTAGAATAATCTAAGCCCATCCCTTCAGTTCTCAGAGAAGGAACCAGACCCAGAAAGTCAAGCCCCTTGCCCAAGGTTGCCCAGCTCAGGAGGGCCGGAGCTGCAGGTGCCACCCTGGCCTTCGGGTCTTTGGCCCCGGATCCTTTTGCACCCTCCCTCCCAGGGCTGGTCCTGGGAATGCAGCTGCCCTTTGCCTCTGCCAGTTGCTGTGTCTCAAAGCCATGGGTCCCATTTGTGCAAAGCAAATTCTGGTCTGCCATTGACTTCCTTTATAGTCTGAGAGACTGTTTCTGATCGATCTTGTTTTGCACACCTTCTAACACTTTGGTGCTAAGGTTTTTGTTTTGTTCTGTTTTCTTTTGTTTCCTAAGACCCAGACATAGTTTTTCTTCCAGGCTTTGGACAAAGTCTATAAAGATCAGTAAACAAACTTAAGTAATTTAAGTGGATCCATTGGGAAGGGGCAGTCTGGAACCTTCTGCGGTCTCCCCTGTAGCCAGCTTCCCTCTGTGTTCCCAGCAATCCAATGTTGTGGCTAGTTGGTGCTTTGACTGTTGAGGCTGGGTCCCCCAGGGGCCTTTTCAGGAGAGGGTGCAAGGCTTCCCTTGCCTGAAAATTTTCCTGCAGGAGATTGTGAGCAGTGACAAGGTGTCAGGACAGTTCTCTGGAGGGGCAGACCAGTTGAGGGATAGCTACCTGTTCATTGCCCAGGAAAGGCTCTGGCCTTGACCCCAGCTCTTGGCTTACATGCAAACTTCCAGAAGGAGGGGGTGGTCTCAGTATCTCTCTCTGAGAGGTTGTCCCAGGACGGAAAGTGAGTACAGGAGCAGGGATGAGAGGAGCGTGGCTCTGCTGCTGACTTAGCCACACTTCAGGACAAGAGGAGCCCTTGGGAGGAAGCCTTGTTATCAGATCTGAGGGCAGAACCACATGCTCCAGGTGCATTTGTCCTCAGGTCCTGCACAGAGCGAGGGCTCCGTTTCCATTTGTTGAGTGACTGAAGTCATCCTTTCGGCAAGTACTGAGCACCTGCTCCCTGCCAGGCACACTGCTCACCCAGGGAGGCAGCAGAGAATGGGAGAGTCAGGGCTCTGGTCTGGGGAAGACTGTATCCTGCGGCTGAGCAAAGAGGGGAGCCTAGGGCCCCCGGAGTCCTGATGGTGGGAGAGTGGGGGTTGGGGGTGGTCTTGCCAGTGAAGGAGTGCCCAGTGTTTACTGGAGTCTCCGCCCTGGGGCCGGGACCTGGAGTAGGAGGACTGGCAGTGCTGGTCAGGTGGGGCCGGTCCTCAAGAAATCAAAGAAGGCAAGGGCAGGAGTAAGGAGGGGAGATGTGTGCAGCTAGGGCCAGGTGCTTTCCAGATGTTGTCTCCTTTAAGCCTTCCAGAGACCCACGGAGGCCCTTGTTAGCATATCGCCATTTGTAGACTCGCTCTCAGAGTGGGCAGCCTGCCCGAGGCACACCTCTCCGAAGTGAGGATTTCCCCTCAGGTCAGAGGGATGGACGCCATTCTTTCAGTCAGCAGAAGGGGAGCTAGCTGTGTGAGCTTCTGAGAGGAGCCCCGCGGGGGCTCTGGGGCCCTGGGGGTCGTCGTTCTCAGCAACAAGGTATTTGCCTCAGTTGCTGATACTGGGAGGTGCTGGTGACACCCCAGTTACCCCCACTGTGCAGGCTCAGGCCTCCTGCTGCTGGGCTCAGCCCGGCACCTTGGCTGGTGTCAGAATCGAGGGACAGATGCCCTTGGAGGATCAGCGAAATGGTCCAGCTGGTGCTGTGTTTTCCTTACTGAGCGGCCTTCTCAGCCCCACCAGTGGCCTGAGGGACGTTGGCAGCCAGTGGGCTGTTTGTAGCACTGACCTTGGGCTGAGAGCCAGAGTAATCAAGATGACAGAAAGGGTCTGCGTTCCGTCTCAGCTGCTTGCTTTTTCTGTGGCCCTGAGCTGGTCACTCAGACTCCCCGAGCCTTCATTTCCCCATCAGTAAAATGAGGTGGATCGTCAGTACAGCCTGGGCTATGATGAGAATGAGCATAAATAAGGTGGTTAAAACGCTCAGCGCAGTGTCTGGCAAGTAGTAAATGCTCAATAATCGGTAGCTCTCGTGACCGTTGTTACTATATTATATTAGTATCAGATTAAACTTGGCCCAGGGGCTGGGGCCGGGCTGTAAGTCATTCCGGTGGCCGAGTCATATTTCCCAAGGATGCACAGTGAGCAGAGACCTATGGCCAGCAGAGCCATCAGGTTTCATGGCAGAGGACTCCAAACTTCCTGTCATCACAACACTTGGGGAGCTTGTTGAAGATTCTGGCTTTAAGGTTATATCCCCTTCCCATGCCCTCCTCTATCCCCAGAGATTTCTACTTATGGGTCTGGGGTGAGGTCCTGATTCTGCGTTTGTAATCAGCTCCTGAGGTGTTTCTATTACAGGAACTCCAAGAACTAGGTTTCGGGCAACACTGCTTTATAAGCTGTTTTCTCCAGCCCTGGCCAGCCCCGGGGGCTGGCTCTCCTCCACGGCTGGGCTATTTCTGTCTAATCACTGGGAGCTATCATCTCACATTGGGCTCCTTTTCCTTGGGCGGCCCTGGAGACATACGGACAAATCCTTTCTCCTCCGCTGCCTGTCTAGACACCATGCAGACCTACAAAAATCACCTGTCTCCTGGAGACCACGCTTTCTAAGCGCTCTCCTAAGAAACATGGTTAGATAAAGGTTGTTTTTTTTTTTTTTTCTGACTTGGGATCCATCTTAAAAGTGTTACAAAAATATATTTGTTTTTAGTTGTATATTAAATGGATTCCTAGCAAATACATGCTGAGTAGCGCAGCGGTTGAATACACAGACTGGGGAGATGGACTGCCACTGTTTGAGTCAGGTCTGCCCCCTTTTAGCTGTGTGACCCCGGGCAAGTGACATAACCTCTCTGTGCTTCAGTTTCTTATCTTTGGACCAGGACTCCCAGCAGCCCCTGTCCCATAGTGTTGTTACGGGGACTGGCTGAGTTAAAACTGATAAAACGGTTAGAATAAGGGCTGACCCATAGCGAGCCTTCTTTGAGAGTAAAATGTAACTGCATGAGACAGCCCGAACAAATCCAGAGGGCATGAACATTGCGTATGTTCGGGAAAATTAAATAAGAAACTAGATAATGGCGCTAACTGGCTTCAGCCAAGTCCTATTCTTCTGTGACGTACAGTTCTGCCTGGAAGCCCCACTTTATGGAATTCCAGTCATTCTTTTCCCAAAGAAGGAACTAATACACCGTGATCGTGGTGGGAGAAGCCGTATCTGTGAACAGCGCAGAGGAAAGCTGAACATCGTTTTGCTAAATCCCATTAGCAAACTCCATGAGGCCTTCTCTTTGGAGAATCACCCTCACTGGGTTCTAGCTAAGTGGCATGCAGAGACCAGGGGAATTTTTTCTTTGACTCGGTTTTCATTTCCAAGACATGGAGTTGCTGATTGTCTCGGCTGGCTTCCTCAGCTAACGAGCTCTAAAGGAAGAGCCCAGTATAATGAAGGGAAAAATTAGCAGAGGCAAGAACAGCTGTGTCCAGTCGGATCTGCAGTGATGATGAGAGCTAGGGGAGGGAAGCCCCACTGCTCCCCATCCCCTACCTCTGCGAGCCCCAAGCCGCCTTTGCCTTCCCGGGGAAGCCTTAGCACTCAGGCCTTGAAGCAGACAGACCCAGCCGGGCAGCCTGGCCTGGTGCCTCTTAGCTGTGTGAACTTGGGAACTTTGCTAACCAGCCTAATGGTCCTCTATAAAATAGAGAAACTAATGGCATCTCTATCGCTGAATTGGAACAAGTTCAGCAAGGAAATATATATAAAGTGCCACTCGAACTCAATCAGTGAGTGCTTTTACTGCCCAGTGGTCATTTCCATGTGCCCAGTCTAGCCCAAGGTCTTGGAAATTCAGGTCTTTCCCTCTACAGGATCCTTAAAAGCAGAGGCAGGAAAGGAGAAGTTGGAGAGAGAACACAGATCCAAGGTCCAGCTTGTCTGGACCAACCCATGAATTACTGTGTGTGTTTGTGGATGGGATTCTAGATGTGCCATGGGACTTTCGTAGGGACCTGATGGAGCAGCCTGTCCAGTCTCCTTAATTTTAAAGATACGGAGATGGAGGTTCAGAGTGGTGAACAGCCTCTCCTGGACCACTCAGAAGACAGTGGTGGAGCCAGGGCCTGGACCGGGCCAGCCGGCTTCCCGCCCCACGTCGTCTCCACCGCATCCAGCTGTTTTCCTGTCACGCCAGAGAAGGTCTGGGCAGACTCATTACGAAGCACTTCTGCAAACGGAACATCACCAGAATCAAACACTTTAAGGCCACCAGCACATCTCACAGGACAGGTGGCAGGAGTAATTTGTGTCTGCAGTTGCATTTGCAAACACGGCATGAGGAACACATCAAGAAGCCAACGAGGAATGCATAGGTTCTGGTGCATGGGTTCGAAACCTGCCTGCTCATTAAAGCGAGGGAAATGCTAGTGGAAAAGAAGAGGGCCTGGGGGAAGATGGGAGTTTTCAGGTCTTGCAGACATGGCCAGCCCACATCTTGGGCCAGCATAGTTCTGTCCCTTGGTGGGTGGGTGTGTCGATGGCTTTGGCTTGCCCACTGCCGTCTCATCTGTCTCACTGAGATCTTGAGGACAACCCTGGGACACATTTACCTTTGCATCAGCAGCACTCAGCATAGGGTCTGGCCTGGAGTAGGTATTTAGCAAATATTTGTTGAATGACTGACTGATTGAAAACCATTACTCAAGGTAATGGTGAGATCAAATGGCTGGTCAGTAGCTCTCCCCTCCTTTTATGTTATACCTACCAAGGACTCACATGCCTCCATGTTTGGCCTGCAGAGGGCTCTGGGACATTCCACAGTCATCCTCTGCCTCTTTGAACATTGTCCTCCCTTGGGAGCCATCACCTTGGTGATAGACTCACCACTGGACTTTGTTAGTGCTAAGTAGCTCCGGTCAAGGGCCCAGACCAATTGGCCATGGTCAAAAGCCTGATGCCAGGCTCACATTCCTACAATTCAGGTCTTGGCTTCATCCCTTTTCAGCTGTGGGACCTTGGGCAAGATTCTTGACCTCTCCATGTCTCCATTTCCTTATCTGTAAGAGATATGCTGAGGACAGAATGAGACAATGGACAGGGCCAGCATCTACTGCAGACTCAATCCATGTGAGGTCTTTGTACAAATGTCATTTCCTGCGGGGCCAGGGAGAGTGACTTGTCCCTTCCTGCACTCCGCCAGGTGGGCGGTAAGCAAGCCCTGGATGAGTGCCCACGTTGCCTTTGTTTAGGAGCACAAAGGAGAGCAGGAGATAATGAGGCGGAGAGGAGAGGAGTCTATTAGAAATGGCACCGGGAAGACTACCGGATACACAGAAGTATCGCCAGGGCGAGCCTGTGATTGGCTAACATTTCCATTCTGTTTCCTTCATCCATAACCTGGTTATTTAAAGTGCAGGAAAAAAGCCAGACTACGCTGTTCTTTGTATAAATGAGGTTTATAAATAGCTGGTTTGGAGAACAGGCGCTGTAGAGAGATCGGGGTGGCCATTCTGAGTCCTGACTCGGTGTCACAGAGGCCTGGCTCTGCTGATCTGGACTCGTTATGCAGGGCTGCCTCTGAGCGACTCTCCCCTTATTGCTGGTAGCTCTGCAGCAAGATCTGCATGACTCGGCGTTGGTGATAACGAGAACTGTAGCGTCTGGGTGGGGCTGGAGCACCTTGGCACCATAGGGTTGCGTGTGGCAGAGGTGGCAGGATTGGCAACAGGGCAGACCTGGGTTGGGATCCTACTCCTTCATGTGCCAGCTGTGTGACTATTGACAAGTTGGCCGGGCCTCAGTTTCTCCTCTGTACACGGCAGGTAGTGTTACATTGTTCATAGTGTCTCTGGGAAGGTGGAGCTCTTTCCTGGGAGCAGCTCCCTAGGAGCTGTTGCTGGCTTCGGCAAGAAAGGCTGGTACTTCTGAGGTCAGATGGCTGCAATATTTTCAGGTAGGCACTCTCAGGGCTGGGGATTAGTCAGATAGACAGGGGACAAGGGCGACGCGCTGGTCACTTTGATGCGGCAGGTATGTCTAGGTCCAGCTTTGGCCTTTGAATAGACCCTGAACTTTGAGCCTATGACCTTCCGAAGGTGAGTCTAGGTGTTATTATTATTCTTAATGTAATATTAAACACTCTCATCACCATCTACTTAGTCACCTGGCAGTTCAGTTTCCACCGGCGATACAGCCTGCAGGTTCCCTGCTGTTGAGTTCCTTCCCTGGCCTCGCCGAGAGGAGAGGCTGTGGGATGTGTTAGCAGTCCAGGCTTCCCAGTGCTCTGGCTCTCAGTCGTGTGTCCAACCGTCAACAAGCCCTTGGCCTAATGACACCCCAGACTTTGACGGGGAGCCAGCCTCGCACTGAGGGCCGAGCAGCTCGCTCTCTGTAGGGTTACACCTTCTGAGACGAGCCATTGTGTTGTTCAGGATGACCTGAGCTCAGGCCTTGAACACTGTGGCTCTCTTCATGACGGGTGAGTTTTCTCTTTGGATTTCATCTTGTCCTTGGGCTTCCTTCTCAGCTTCAGTTTGGTTTTCCAAGCATCAGTTGAGCACCTACTATGTGGTAATAAGTCTGCTCCTGGTGGGGTGACAATGAAACAGCAGGGTGGCCTGGGAGGGGCCAGAACCCCGGCTCACCTATGCTTGCCTGCCTCTTCACTGCTCACCAGCTGTGTGGCGTTGGAATCGTTACCCAAGCCGGGGTTTCCCACTTGTGAAATGAGACTGATTATCTAGCCGGTTCTCAGAACAGAGAAATGGCTCCAGCTCACGTACTCAATGAATGGCAGTCATGCTTTTCTTCTCTTCTCTCTCCTCTCCCCTCCCTTCCTCCTCCCTACTTTCTCCAACAACCTCCTTCTTTCCTTGCCTTCAAGGAATTTACCACCAAGCCATAGGGCCAGGCAGAGAAAGCTGTGTCCTGGGCATATGTCAGGTGCATGCATATACACAGCTGAATGTGTATATAGCCTGCCTGTACCCTCCCCACACATATGCATGCACATACACACACACACACACACACACTCGTAACTATCAGTCCTGCTGGACTGAGAGGAAGCTCTTTCTCGCCTAAGGCAGGTGGGAGAGGAGGAAAAAGAGCATGACCAGGGCAGGAAAAAGAGCCTGAGCCTTGGAAGTGCTGCTGCCTGGTGGGAGCTGTAGTCACAGGGTTCATAGCTGCTGCTAGTGATGTGTGGCCCTACAGGACCCCACGAGAGGGAATCTGACTACCGTCCTCCTGCTCTCCGACCTGCTGCTGCCTCCTGCTGGCTGAGTCCCAGGGAGGGAGGCTGGGTGATGTTGCAGGCAGGGGCCCCCTGCCTGGGCCCAGAGCCTGGCAGAGAAGGGCGGAGTGGAGTGCAGATCTTGGGAAAGAAAGGAAACAGCAAGGATAGGAGTGCACTTCTGTGCGCTTGCGTGCAGGCGTGCCCAGGCTGGCAGGAGCTTCACCAGGGCGCTTGGGGCTGGGGAGGGATGAGGGAGGTCGGCCACGGGTGGTGCCACTGGCCCGATTTCTAAGCCCCTCCCACATGTTCAGAATGCCAGGCCCGACTGTCTGAGCCCTTCAGGCGGGGCTTCCTGCAGGCTCTTCTCAAAGCCCATACACTGTGATGCCTGTTACTCGGGAGGCACTACGACTGGCCTCCAGCCTCCCTGGTCTTTGCCGAGGCAACCGCAGCTTCATCCATACTTGAGATCAATCCATGTGCCGTGTTTTTCTCTTTCTGCCTTAGTGCCAGGCTCAGGAGGTGTGAGAGGCACAGTGAAAGCCTCAGGCAGGGCCCTGAATGTGACTCCAGACATCCACACACACTGTATGTGACTCCAGACATACATACACACAGACACACACACACACATACAGACACACCGAGTCTGTCCAGCTGGGGGTGGACATGGACGTCACAGTGCTGTCCTCAGTGAGTGACTCATCCCTGCCCTCACCTCCCCGAGCAACGAGGCTCCCTCCAACCTGGCCTCACTTCCCTGGCTCCGCCCCCTTCAACACCACCGGTCCCACCTCGGATCTTGCCAGGAACTGGGAGCCGGCACCCAGTGGCCCGCAGGCCTGCAGTGTTGGTTGACAAGAGCTCTAGCACTCTCCATTGGCTGTCTCGACTGACCGGTGTGACCATGGGTTATGAACGCTGAAGGAGCCCATAGGCAATTTAGTCCAGGTGGTACAAGCAGAGAAGGGGGGTCGGCAGCTCTGTCTCCAACCCAGCTCTGTGCGGCCTGGGACGTCTCCACAGCTGTAGGGTCAGTTGTCTGCCTCCCTGTTTCCTCAGTGGGATGCATGCAGCACATTTGATTTTTTTTCTTTCTTTAATCAGGTGGTCTTCCAGAAGGGTTAACTGCAAAGGGCACCCAGGATAACAAAGCTAATGGGCCTGAGCTGCCCCTTAGCATGGGGAGTGTGTGTGTTTGGAGTGGCACATGGATTTAATTCAGTTAACACGGCCCAGATATTGCTGAGGGAGCCTGAGCCTTGAAGTCTTTCTGGAGGCAGAGATAGGGCCCTGTCAACAGCCAAAGAAGAGAACTGCCTTCCTGTTTACAGTGGAGGGAAGGCATCTGTCTACCTCATTTAGAAAAGCCTCAAGTTACTGAGTGTGTGTTAAAGATGACAGGGAGCTAGTTCCCTTCCCTGCCCATTTTAGGGCTGGAATTTGGTCTCCAGTCTTCTGTTTGGCTGCGCTGGCTTTGCTCTGAGGGGCACTGCAAGCCCGTGTGTGGGAATGAGTCAGTGCCAGGGGGTGCAGGCCTGGCCCACCAGCCTTGGAGAGTGAGGACCACCTCAGCTCCAGGAAAAGCTGCTCCTGTGGGATTTGGGTAGATCTCTGACACCTGAGGAGTGCCCCAGCTGCCATGCCCAGGAGTCCTACAGTGCTGTGGACTGGACTCAGAAGAGCTTCTGGAAGGTATAGGAATGTTTCTGTAGAAGAATCCACATTGGGTGTGAAAACCAAGGGGAGTTACACACACACACTCATACACAAGCACACACCCGTGTGCAGTCACACACACACCCATACATGCGTACACACACAGACACATAGCAAACATTCCCTCACTGACACAGGCACACTTATGTGCAGTCTCTCTTTCACATACATATACACACACTCACACACTCACATACACATTCTTACAGATACAGTCTTCATCCATACACACACACACACAAATGCTCTCAAATACACGCTGTCACACACATTCTTACATATTCACTTACACACACATACACAGTCACACATATACTCTGTCATACACACTCTCACATACACACTCACATACTCTCATACATACACACTCATATACACATTGTCTCACACGCAGGTCCACACTTAGACACAGAGCAAATACTCACATACATACACACTCATACAGACACACACCTATATACAGTCTCTATTTCACACGCATACAGTCACACACACACTCTCACACATACACTCTCATACACATGCAGACACAGGAACATATTCTCTCTCTCTCTCTCTCTCACACACACACACACACACACACACTCACACACACGTGGCTCATGTTTAGTCAGAACAGGTAAACCCATTAGAGGAGACTGCTGTCTACGTCGGCAGTGCCCAGCTCAAGCCCCTTCTGGGGGCAAAGCTGGCCACCCTGTGCCCTGGTTACCCAGCCAGTCCTGAGACAGGAGGCACGCATCTTGGTGCCCGGCCTCCAGGATGACAGAGATACCAAGCGTGAGGGCAGGCTGGGCTCCTTCCAGAGCAGCTAGTTCCCGGAGGAATCCCAGGCTGGTGTGACTCAGTAATGCCTGGGTTGGATGAATCTTTTACACATCAAAGCTTGTCCCTCAATGAGCCCACACGCAGCTGCTCGATTTCCTTGAAGGGCCGGCACCAGCGGACGTGGAGATGGGGCTGCACACGTTGGCGTTTGCACGACAGGCTCAAGCTCATCCTCTCTTCACTTGGGGCTCTCCTTCCGTCCTTAGAGGAGGTACTTAGCCAGCCAGGCAGAGTGGGGGGCACTGAGATACAGGCTCTGCAGGAAGACTGATGGCCGTTTTCATCTGGGCCAGGTCGAAGCCTTGGGCCTCAGTGTTCTTGTTGATGAAGTGGGGGTATTCATGCCTATTTCTTTGGCCTCTTGTGAGGTTTAAATAAATCGGCTATGAAAAGCTATCAGTACTGTGAATGGCATACAATACATGCTCAATAAATGGGGATCTTCCTTCTCCTGACTTTGGTTTATATCATCATGCAGAGGGGCTCCTTCCACATACGTGAGAGAACCAGACTCATTCCAACACAGGTGTCTGTTCATGAAGCCTGTGCTGGCACCGCCAGCTCTGATGACACCAGGACGGCATTCTGGCCTGCTCCTTTCTGATCCGGTGTGTTTATCAGGGTTCTCCAGAGAAACTGAGCCAATAGAGTATATATATAGAGAGATTTTTTTTAATAAGGAGTTGGCTTGCATGATTATGGAGGCCGAGAAATCCCGAGATCCATGGTCAGTAAGTGGGAGGCCCAGGAAAGCGGGTGATGTATTTCCAGTCAAAACCCGGCAGTCTAGAGTATCAGAAGGCGTCTGTGTTTCAGTTCCAGTCCAATGCCAGGAAGAAGACTGACGTTCCAGCTTGAACAGGCACACAGGAAGAGTTCCCTGTAACCTGTGGGAGAGTCCGCCTTTTTGTTCTATTTAGGCCTTCAACTCACTGGATGACAACCACGCACACTGGGGAGGGCAATCCGTTTGGCTCAGTCTACCGATTCCAATGTTAATCTCACTCAAAACCATCCTCACAGACATATGCAGAATAAGGTCTGACCAAATACCTGGGTGCCATGGGCTCGTTGAACTGATATAGGAGGTTTACCACCACACAGGTATCTGGTGAGCTCCTGTGTCCATCTGTGGGTATCCTGGCACAGTGTGGTGCTGGGGGGAAGTCAGCAGTCTTAGGGCCTCCTGGAGCCCTTGGTGCCCCTGGAATACAGCAGAGGCTATCTTCTGCAGTGACAGAAGAACACAGCTAGGGGTGGGGGGCATTGGTCATGCAGCCATGGAAATAGCAAGGAGTCTTGGACAAGACCCACACCAACCTTGTGGGCCTGTCTGGGTGACAGAAGCATGAAAGCTTTGCTCGTCAACTTGTCGGAAGGGACTCTCATTATCTTCCATGCCCCCACCCCCTGGGCTTATCACCCACCTTTGTTCTGTGTTTCTGCACCAGAAACCTGGTGGCTGTCTTTGAAGCCCCCATGCCTTTCCTCCCTCACATCCTGTTTGCCTTCAAGTACTGCCAAGTTTCTTCATCCTTAATATTTCCTTCTCAGATCCATTCCTTTTTCTGCCCTCTGCCATCTCCCAGGCCCCAGCTACTGTCATCTTGTGCTGCTTTTCTGCCTCTTTCTTCTTGTTCTCAGTCCTGCCCCATAGAGCCTGTCACCCACACTCTTGTCAGAGGGAGCTCCTCAAAATAAGAGATCCAACTGTGTCATTCCCTGATTAATACCCTTAGGATTTTCTCACAGCCTAGTAGAGTCTGCAAGCTCATTCCCTAAGAGCCACATTCAGCTCCCCCTTAAAAAAAGAAAAAAGAATTTGAATGCCTTTCCACCTGGAGGGTATATGACTTTGTTTGCCACAGTTCTCACCACTCCGTATCGTTATGTACCAGCCCACTTCCCTCCTCTGTTACTTGACCATCCCTAAAGTCAAAGACCCAAACTCCTCAGCCTAACATTTGAGTCCCTAAACAATCTGGCCCTGGACAACATTCTCTTTATTTATAAGCAATTCTATCTAAGCACCTTGTGTTCTAGCCATCCTGGTTTGTACCCTTTCCCAAATACACAGTATTCTTCCTCATTTCCATGTCCTTCTCCCTGCAGCTCAGTTTGCTTGGGTGACCTTCCTCTCTGTAAACCTCTGGATAGTTCCTCATTAGCCTCTAAGGCTCAGGGCCTATGCCACCTACTCTCTACAGTTTTTCCTTAGCAGTCTCTAAATCTCAGTTTTCTTCTCTGCAGAATGGGGTTATCAGAGGACCTCCCAGCTGGGCTTGTCATGAGGGTTAAATGAGATAACCCATGCAGAGTACTTCACACAGTGTCTGGCATTACAGGAAGTGCTCGGTAGACATCCAGTCACGTGCCAGCCTGGCATCTTGAGATGTCAGGGATTTGGGCAAGGGTAAAACAGGGACTCTGCCATCTGTCTGCAGCCAGGGTACATGAGTCTGACAGCCTCTTACTACTCGTGGTGAAAGCAAATGGAGAGTAATTGATGTCCACTGGGCAGTAAACAGGAAACCAACCCATTGCAGCCATCCGGCTCGATGGGGTTGTGCAAGACTGGGGGGCAGGGATGTGTTGTATCCAGAAAGCTCTGTTCCAGGAAGCAGAACAGAGAAAAAGAAAATTGGTTTTAGAAATACTTTTAGACCTATGGTTTATTAAGAAATAAATAAATAATCTTGAAGGAATTTAAATATTTCATAGCCTATCACTGCATGCCTGGCACCTTTCATTGGTGAACTTGGGGGTAGGGGCCACGCTCCGTGGTGTCTGTTTACAGTCGCGTTGAATGAAGCTCATGTGGACATTTACTAGGAAAAGTCGGTTAATTACTGAGCCACACAGGAATAATAATTGTTGTCCTTGTTGGGTAATGGAATGAATTGACTACATCAGAGTAGACATTGAAAGGCAGACAGGTTATCTGAAGTCATAGCAAGAAATCCCCAACCCAGCAGCACACCAATGGGTGACGTTTGATCTAAAAATGCCTCAGACAGTGAAATACAGGTTCTGTCCCAGGTTTTCTTTTTCTTTACTTCTTTTTTTTAATGTGGAAAAAAGCCACAGTGGAAGCAGAGGCTGATGATTCTTGGCTCCATTCTTACAGTCCAGGGTTGGGGGCTCCTCCAAGATAATTAAGACTTTTGGAAGATCACAGTGCAAGGAGCCTGGGCATAAGCTTGGAGTGTTCTTGGCTGGGAATATTAAGGTCATTGGCAATCTGGAGCCAAGGCCTGAAGAGATGCATATATGAAAATATGAAAGGAAGAATGATATGGCATTTATTACTTCTGTGAATAACTAGACATATTCTGATTTTTGTAGCAGAACGACAATAAGGGAAATAAGTATCCATTAATGCCAGAAATGGACCAACAGTTGAGCTTATAAAGGAACATCAAGGATCCCAAGAGTCTACTTCTAAGAATTACAAATTTATTCACAAGGTGTATCAATTTCACGCAAACATTCCCTCACCCATGGAAGTGATCAATCCATGACCAGTCCCATGGATTGTGGAAAAATGTCCCATAGGGAAGCCACCATATATTGTCTGCCCATCCTTAAACCACATTCAATTACTTCCTCTTCTCTGATTATATCTTACATTTGCGGCTTTATACAGGCTTGATCTCTGCCTAGAATGCTATCCTTCTCTTCTCTCTTTTAACATCTTGTCCCTTCAGTGAACTCTAGTGGTCTTAATGTGGGGGCTAACACTGATTATTGGGCTTTTCCCAAATGCTTCCCCAACTCCAGGCAGATGGGAATTTCTTCTGTATCTTTCAGTGTCCAACTGGACACCTTTGTAAGTTGTCTCAGAGACAGCTCAAAGGTGATTATGTTCAACACTAAATCATCAGCTCTTTCCAAGCCTGTCCCTGCTTTCTGCTGCCCCCATATCCATGAATGACTCTACGACCCATTTAGTGATCAACACCATAATGTAACATTCTGTGTCATCTCTTGTTTTTCCCTTCTAATCTCTCATCCAGCCAAGTTTTACTGATTTCACTTCTGAAATGTTTTGTGAACATTTTTGTTCTCATTATCACTGTCTCAGTTTAGGACCTTATTATCTGGCATGGGTTCGAATCGAACAACCTTTTTATTCACTGTGTTCTCTGCCTCTTACTTGTCTTCCCTCTGCCACTTTTAGGGTGATATTTCTAAAATATAGATCCTCTAGAAACTTTTGGTGGTTCCTGCTGTCTTGTGTGTGATGCTGAAACCTGCTGGCATGGCATTCTGGGCCATTTGAAATCTGCTTCTCCATTTGGCTGTTTTTCCTACCACTTCTCCTCCTCACTTGCCAATACTCCAGCAGCCCCAGAATATATTCTTGTATATATGAATGTATGTTTTTTTTTCTTATACCTATGAATTTTCATAGTTTCCTCTGCATGAAATTCCCTCCTCTCTCCTCTTCCATGTTCCCTGATAACACTGCCTTAACCTTCAAGATCCAGTTCAAGTTTCATATCCTTTGGGAAGCTTTCCTGGAAGCACCAGACAGAATCTCCATCTCCTTTCCTAGTACTCCCTGGGGCTTGTGTTTATACCTCCCTTGAAGTGTTTCCACTGTCGGTGCCAGCTATGACTGAGGAAGGTCACAGAGGCAGAGACTGGGTCCTATTTATTTATGTTTCCCCTTTGTTTGGTAGTCAGTGGTGTGGAGTGATTTGCAATATACATGTAACAAGCAGCCTCCCCAGATCAGTGACTTAGAACAAGAAACATTTATTTCTTGCTCATATGAATGTTGGAGGCTGTGTGAGTCAATTGTGGTTGGTGCAGAGCTCTGCTGGGTTCTGTTCCATGTGTCTTCCCATTCTGAGGCACTGGTTGAATGAACTATCATCTGGGACATACCATTTTCCTGGAAGAAAAAAGAAGCCAGAGTCCTTCCAAAGCTATGTCATGTCTCCCAAAGCTTCAGCTAGGGCATAGTTTATATCACATCCCATTGGTCAAAGCCAGTTACCTGTCCAACTCCGATGACAATGGATAAGTATTTTCCCATAGGATGGAGAGGGCACCTTCTTGTGATGGCAGTGGATAATAACAGCTAACATTTTATAGACGAGATAGGGCAAATGAATAGGGATTATAATATACCCCATTGCAACGTGCTTGTCAAATTGAATGGACTGATGCTGCTGAAAAGAGCCTTAAAGAACTCCCTGTTCAATTCCCTCATTGGTTAAATATTTGACATTTTGTACCACCCGGCCTCCAAATCCACTTCTTAAGTTTGGAGAATTCTCTACTTTTGAGTCTTGGTGGGAGTAGGGACTGATCAGAACACAACCTCCTGTTAGAGAAATGATTTGCCAGCCTCCCTTGTATTTAGGCCCAGGTCCATGGTTGGCCTCCATCATTAAGATGCAGTCCTCCAGCTCTCCTGGCAATGCCACAAGCCACCCAGTGTCTTTTTATTAATTCATTTTCTGCTTAGTGCCATCACTTACAGCTGTGTATCCTGGCTCACCTACCAACGTTCCCATCGAGGTAGCATATAAGGTAGTTAAGAGGGTGGCTTTCAAATCAGATTTGTTGGGTTCGATGATCTCCAGCTTACTGCCACCTCTGTTCTTGGGGCAAGTGACTTCTGTGTGCTTCCATTTCCTAATCTATGAAGTGAGAGTTAACTTGCCTCATAGAATTCTGTATTAAAGGAGATATACCCCTGAAGGGGGTTCAGGACCTATTCCAATCATTGTAATTCATGGGAAGGCTATGTGACTTTCTCATGTAGATGAAGTGTGCTGGTGGCAAAATAGTCCAGAATGTAGACGGCGCAAGAATGCTACGAGGGATGTATAATTATCTTCTCCATTTTACAGATGATAAAACTGAGGTATGGAGGGCTTAAATAACCTGCCTCAGATTACACAAGGAACAATGGGTAGAGCAAGAGTCAGACTCAGGCAAGGTAGGGCCTCGATTTGTTCCATAGCTGCTGAGCTGGTGGGGGGGAACCCACTCCCAGCCCTGCCGGCCACACACACTCACGGCCACCCAGGTGAGTGGCCTGCTTCCCACTCCTCCCTGATCCAGCATGTAAGGCATCTCTGAAAAGACCTCTTTGCTATTTTCTGAGCAAAACTGGACAGTCTCAGAGATGGCTCAGGACCTCTCTGGCTTTAAAGGAGAAGTTGCAGGTTGGGTCCCTGGCAGGTGGGTTCTGAGATGGAAGTGGGCAGGTAGGAGGTTCTCGAGGGACAGCTTATAGGATGCAAATCTCTGGAAGGGGGAAGGATTAAGTGAGGAAAGCTCTGAAAGCCTTGTGGAACAAACTGTGCCTATGAGGCATGTAGGAAGCAGTAAGGAAGTGTTTTGTTAAAACATCACCCAAGAACACCAGCCTGTGGTCTCCCTCCCGAGGGCCAACCCACGTAGCGGGGGATAGGATGGTAGGTTTCTCACAGTCCTTGCTGACCCTTGCTTTTGATGCCACCTTTGATGGCTCCTGTTGAGTACTTGTCTGGCAGACGTGCCTCAGTTTCTCTCCTTGGGCATGAAAGCCCACCATGGGCTCACACAGGGCACAGTTGCTGCCCACTTGCACCAGGTAGAACCCATCCTTATCCACACACTGTGTATATGCCTCTAGGAGGGAGAGCAGAAGCGAACGGGTTCCAGGATGCAGATGGCCCCAGGGAGACCAGGCCTCCAGATTTTCCCGATTGCATTTTGATGGATGGGCTATGATCCCTCCTTCCTCTGGTTTCTCCTACAGACAGGGAGGGATAGGGCTGACACACACAGAAATGGGAGAGGCCATAGAATGTCATGGTGGCAGGAGTACCAACCGTAAGAGGTCCCCCAAGGAGAAGATGGGGAGTGAAAAAAAGGTACCAATCAGACCCAGAGGGCCCTTTGTGAGAGTCAGAGAATGGGAAGTCCCATTTGCCTCTCCACATCCATGGCCCATCTGTTTCCATGCTGCTCTGGGTCCCAGGAGGCTGATCTCTGTGGATTGGATCATACAGGCTTGCATGCTCCTGGCTCCCAAGTGGGTGTGATCAGTGGGTGGCGCCAACAGGAGAGCTGAGGGTGAGAGGCCGGGTTTGTACGCCTTGTCCCCGCAAGGAGTGCAGTAGCTATACTCTTCCACCCACCCCATAGCTGCAGCTTCTCCAACCTCGTTGGGCCCAACGAAGTAATGGCTCCCTTCCTTGCTAGGCCTAGGCTGCCTCTATCGCTTGTTGGCTCCCCTCATCCTTGCCCAGCTTTGTAAATATCCTAATTGAACTCTCTTGGCAAGTCTTCTGCAGGGACCCTGACTGATTGATGCACACTCTGTAGGCTGACTCAGCCCCACTGGCCTTTGCCTCAGCAGCGCCCCCTTCCGTCCCCAAGTGTCCACATGCCTCAAGGGCACAATCTTAACAATTACATGAGGCAGCTCTGGGTGGGCTCCAGGGAACTTCTTTGCTCCCTATGTGGAGTGTGCCCTCTGTTGCCAGTAGCAGATGTGGATTTGGTTTCATCCAGGAAGGTGGTAGCATCTTTTAGCTGCAACAGCAATGGTCTTAGAGAGAAAACAGGACAGAGGAAGCCCAGCAACGCTGGTGCAGCAAAGCTAGGAGAACGGACACCAGGATGCTCTGAGGGACATGGGCCTGGCATCTCTTCCAATTTTTCCTGGTCTGTGTTTAGAGAAGCTGATGGGTCCAGAGCTCCCTCCTTATCTGAAATGACTAATGCTCGGTTCCCAGGTGACTGATCCACGTGTTCTGACTTATTTCTCAACAGGAATCCTTTCCTAATGAAAAGTCACAGATCACAGTGCCCTCAAATCAGTCTTATTCTATGTCCCTGTGTTTTCAAGAAGTTCTTTCTCTGTGTCTTCAACTTTGGGGGAAGACTGACAGCTACTCTCTCTATGCCAATTTAGATGCTGGGATCTCATTTGTTCCAGGCTTTAGGCCCAAGATTTTTGAGTGGAAAACAACTTTTGTAATCAAGACACCGAAAGACACATTGTCTCTACTGGGAAGAATTCAGAGCAGTGGAAAAGCCCTGGAAATCCCAGATCCAATTAATAATTTCATAAGACAGTTCATTAGAATGCACAAGTGCTTAACTAAACAAAACCGTAATCGAAGCTGTCAGAAGTGATCCACAGTTGTGTTAGAATTTTCTCATTCACGCATCATTTCCTCTACAATTTAGTTAGATAACAAACACTACTTATCCCGCCACTGGCTTTTCAGCCATAAAGTGCAGTTGGTTTTCTGCACTGGGCTAGCAGTGGAGAAAGGGCTTTGGGCTGGTTGGTGAGAAGGGTCCCAGCTTGGAGATAGGCTGGGCCTTGTGCCACCAACCCCAAAGTCAACATGGTGTCCCATGGCTCCCGAGTTCTCCGTAGCCCAGCTTTGTGTCTGAGGCTGACACCTTTCTTCCGGGGTGGCTCAATGGGGGAAGCCCCTGGCACTAAGCTCCACCAGGAGCTCTCTTACTCTCAATTTCATCCAAGTAGCCAGTCTCACATGGGCATAGAAGAGAGTAACTGCCTGTTTTTAAGTTTTGTTTAGGATAGGCCAGATCTGTGCAGCCCTGAAGCAGGGATCCCAGAGCTCTATGTGCAGGTCTGCCTGGCCATTAGTAACCTGAGGATAACTAAAACACCACAAATATTTATTTTAATTTCTTAAAAGAAGTCCATATGTGTGTATAGTTGGATGCATATATTACTCCCACCCTCCTTCTTTCCCTCTTTATCTCTTCCAGGGTGGGAAAAAGCGTTCTTCCAAAGCAACAGAAAGATATTTTAGTGCTAACAGGGTAGAGAATTCCAGTAGTTTTGGGCAGGCGGAGACCACATCTTGGGTCTCACTTGGGCTGTCTGGTCGCCTGCTCTTTACAGAGCTGACCTTGTCTGGACATGCTGGAGCTCGGGGAACCAACATCAGCCATGGCCTTGGTGTCTATTCTGGCTTTAGCACACTCCCATACCGCAAAGGTAGCTGGGACACCGAATGTTTTCCCAAGGCCTCCTTTGTGCCAGCATGTGCTGGGCACTCATTCATGTCTAGCTCCCACAACACTGCTGCAGGGTGGTCTTATTACTGGTGGGAAATGGAGACTAGGAGGAGTCAGGTGATTTTCCTAAAGCCACTTAGTACAGAGCCGAGAACTGACGTCCAGGCCTCCTTTGCTCTGACAGTCTAGGGATGTGGCTATTTGGGGCCAATTCTGCTTGATTTCTCAAAGTGTAAGGCATTTGCTTTTCAGCGTTTTGCATTATACACAGTGGCTTGGGTCCCTGTTCCTACATTTCCTTCCCTTAAGTGGACCCTTAACTGGGTCCACTTAACAAGTCTGTGGCCATCCTGGGGCTGTGTGGGGTCTATCTCACCCCATCCCTGATCGGACTCAGGACCCAGCCTCATCTACCTACACCACTTACCTGGCCTGCCCAGCACTTCCGGGGCCTGCCTTATCTTTATCCTCTTGGTCCCTATGGCCCCCACTCCCAAGTCCTGGGCACCTGCCTGCTGTTGCTATCCCTCCCAGAGGCCATGGCCCCTCTGTGGCTCTGTACCTGTACCAACACACATGGGCAGGGCTCTGGACTTGGAAAGGAAGTTTGGCCTTCTGTCTCTATCGGGGCACATTGTTGACGGCACTCTTCTTCCCTGAGGGAGCCAGCTGTGCTCCCACTCTTGCCCTCCCTCCTGTGCCCTAGCCACTGGGCCTCCCGCTGTTCTCCTGTCACTCTGCTTCCCCGGGGTCCCCACGCCTGCTGTTCCTCTGGCTGGAATGCTCTTCCTTCCTCATAGCCATGTGCCTCCCTCGCTCCCTTCAGGTCTTTGCTCGGGTTTCATCCTGTCAAAGAGGCCTTCCCTGATCAGCTTCATCAAACAGCCCACCGGCCTCTGACTTCAGTTTTTGCGCAAGATTGTACTTGCCGCCCCCGACCTGTTTTCTGTTTGGTTATGTGTTTTTCTCTCCGCCTGCTAGGACATGTGAAGGCCAGGCCTGTGGTGGTTTTATTCACTGAGTCTGAGAGGCAGGTTGCCTGTGAAAAGAGCAGGTGACTTGGAGGCACACAGAAAAACAGGGCTCCAAATCTGCCTCTGCCATGAGAACTTGAGTATATCCCAACCCCCTTGAATCCCTGTTTATCTGAAAAATGGGTATATTAATTCTGACTTCTTGAGCTGTTCTGAAGATTTGTAATAGTAGCTTATGTTTCGGGAGCGTCCATCACATCCTGTCCCCTGTACCAAGCACTTTGCAAGGATGACCTCATTTCATCCTTGTGATGTCGTAGGAGGGGAACTATTACTGTTTTCAGTGTATAGATGGGATGCCCGAGCCACAGAATCGTGAAGCGGCTTGCCCAAAGTCCCATAGCTAGTAGGTGGCAGATTAGGAACTTAAACCTGGGATCTAGATCAAGATACAGCACTTACTACTCTATAAAGCTTCTCGTTACACAATGTGTTCGGTGCAAAGGAGGCCCTCGATAAACGGTAGCTAGTCTTCTTAATACGATCTGCCTCTTTTCACGGCCAAGTTCTTTCCTGGGTTCAAGCCTCCTTTGGTATTTCTGGTCTGTTAGCCTTCCTATGAACCACCAGGCCTCCTTCATCTCCTGATCGGACCTTTGGGTTGCTCTCACTTTTAGGGTCCTCTCGGGCTATGGCTCTAGCCTGCCCTCATCCCGTTGTTTCTCAGTCTGCCTCCACTCAGTCTTGGCTGTCACGGTCTCTCAGTCTGTCCCACGTCCTGCAGTCCTCCTACCAGCAGCCAGGATGGGAGCACCTGAAAGATCAGAATGCAGGCTGAGGGTAGAAGTCTGTTAGAACTTCTGATAGCGTCCTTGAATTTGCCATTTATACAGCAAGAGTAGGAGAGAGACATAGCATTGGTGGCTTGTGGCTACTACCAGATTAGTGACAAGCAATGGAAAGTGTGAACCTTCATGTGTAGAAAATAGATCCTCTGTGTAATTATTCTTCTCTGTGTCCAAACTCAGAAATGTCATCACTGGTGACCTTTAGGCCACTATGGGGAAGGCTGCCACCCTTGTCAGTGCAAGAGTAGTTTTTTGGGGAAGCCCTTTCTTCAGAGATTTTTGTCTCAGGATGCTGCTGTGGAAAGGACTGAGGCTCTGCAAGTCAGAGGTCATTTCCCTGAAGGGGCAGCCTGGGGCAGCAACTTCAAGTATAAGCCCAGAAGCTCCAGAGACCTAACCCTGGTTCAAAGCCAGACTTCGACGCTGACTCCCTGTATAAACTTAGATCAGCAACTTCATGTCTCTGATACCCAGTTTCCCCATATGTATCATGGGAATCACGAGTAGGCTTGGGCCGAGGTTCTCTTTAAATGAGGGAGTTTTAGAGAACTCCCTTTTCTGGGGTGCCTGGATGACTCAGTCAGTTAAGGGCTGCCTTCAGCTCTGGTCAGATCTCAGGGTCCTGGGATCAAGGCCCACATTATGCTCCCTGTTCAGCAAGGAGTCTGCTTCTCCCTCTCCCTCTGCCTCATGCTTGCTCTCTCTCTGTCTCTCAAATATATAAGCAAAAAAAATAAAGAAAGAGAAGAAAACTCCCTTTCCCATTCTGCCCCCCATCTCTGTGATCACAAGGGATCTCACAGGGAGAGAGCCCTTGTGCTCACGCTCAGTAGATCCCGTTAACCCCCCCACCCCCACCCAATGTGTCCAGCGCTTGCCCAAGCTCTCAGCGGCCTACTGGCTGTTTGCCCCATTTTCCATCCGTGACCCATTCAAGCCTATGCTTTCTTCCTAGACATCCCATCAGAATCAGTGAAACGGGACTTGTAACTGCCTAGAAACACATTTTCAGTCCCACTTACAACAAAAGAACCTCTAAAGCTCTTCAAAAAATAAATTATGTCCTCTCTGAGCAGTCCCAGAAGAAATGTCATTGGAGACATAAACTGTTTTACTGTGACCTATGTAAACGTCCCAGGAAATGAACTGACTCCCCATTCCGTAAAACCCTCTTGTTCCCTGTCTTGAACAAAACAGATTAGATTATTTGAAAAGCAGGAGCTTGAGGCTTGGCTGGGAAGACAAAGCGAGCTGGTGCTGTGGGTGTGGGAGGCAGCTTTGCATTATGGAGACGTGGTGTTGGTCTCAGCACACGGTCCTCTCTGGGATGTGCCAGTCACCGGCCTCCTGTGAGCGATGGGAGCACCACCCACGTCTTTGAAAGAGACAGATTCTTTGGCCAGAGTTAGATTTTTGGCTTGGATGATTCCTTTAGGGGTTACTTAGAAGGGAGCGAGGGGCAGCATAGCTGGTCCAGCATTGCCCACCATCAACATGCCAAGCACGGTGCTGGCTCCTTTTCTTCAATGCTCATTATTTATTGCTCCCCATCCTATGGGAGAGGTTCTGAATCCCATATGACAGAAGAGGAAACAGGATCAGGGACATCAGGTACCTTTTCTAAGATCACTGAAGGAGTCAGTGCCGCAGTGTGGACTTGAACCTGGATCCATTTGTCTGTGATTCCAAAGTGCATGCTCTCCTCCCCTATCAAGCTGCCTTTTTCTTCTCTAGTGTATCTCTGTGGTCTACAGGGCAGGGGTGCCTACTGTCTGGGGTCTGTCCACTAGGAAATCTATATGAGGTCCCATCCATACTTGTTAGGCTTGCCTTTTCTGCTTTCATATCTGGGGTGTGTAAACACAGACACCCCTACATATACACGCACATACACAAATGCACACACAAGGGCCACCTGATTGGTGAGAGTAGTTCACTCCATTCTGGGACGTTTTCTGGAGATATCCTTCCTCTAGGCAGCGCCCTTGTTTTCTGTTGTTTTGATAGAGGGACGAGAGAGTAACCACCCGTGGATAATAGTACTGGCTTAAGGCATATAATGAGTTCTGCCCTCAGGGGATGCCAGACCCTCCATAGCACCTTCTGGACACAGTCCCTGTACAGACTGCCAACTGGGATGAAGAATCTGTCATTTAAATTATGCTGGATAAGGTCTGAGCTGGGCTGAGCCATCCCGAGGGAATGGCTACTCTGCCCCTGCACTGGGCTCAGAAGGAACTCGCATGTAGCTGTGCGTTTACAAAGACAGGCCCGGACCCCTGCTCCATATCCCTTCTCCTCAATTCCCCTTCCTACTTGGAATGAGGAATTTCCAAAGCCCTGGGATGCTTCCCTCCGTCTCGAAGGAAAACCCAGAGAGAATGCCAGTGCATGACAAAGCACCATGAACTACTCCCACAAAGAAAAACAGTCTGTCCTGCTGGCAGATCTGGGTCAGGCAGAACCTGACAGCTGTGAGATAGGGGGTCAAGGGTGCCCAGCCAGGAGGCGGACATTCTCCACACCACCACTTGGACCTGGGTCTGGATTAACATTGTACTCCTGCCCAGGAGATGGGGTTCAACCCTGACCCCATGGGGACGAGGTTTCGGATGGAAAAATTGACTTCTTCTCTGGTGACTTTAATGAGGAAGGTTGCTAAGAACCCAGGGTTGCTAGGTTCCTGGGAGGATTTAAAAACAAGGATTCTAAATCTGGATTTCATGGATGGACTTTAGGGAATGTGTGAACGAGTAAAAATCATGGGAGTAATTCTCTGTGTTTATATATATATGCAAACATATGTGTATATATGTATGTGTGTAGATATTTGCAGGTGTGTGTGTGTGTGTGTGTGTGTGTGTGTGTGTATGCATTTTCTGGGGAGATGGTTGAACCCTTTTCCTAGATTTTCCAAGGAGTGTACAACCCAGAAGAGAAGAGCCTTTGCATTAACATAACTAGAGGCCTAGCAAAGCCTCCCCAGCATTGGGAGGACCTGCTCTGGGGGTCACGTGTGTGAGGTTCTGCTCTGTACCCTACGGGGGATAAGATCAGCTATGCTTCGGTGGTGGCTGTGGAGGACAGAGCAATCTCAGGATGGAGGCTTGTGCAGACAGCTTTGTAAGGTTGGAGACCAGGGCCTGGTGGCAGGGGGAAATCCAAGGAGGCTTCCGTGCCTCAAACTGGACAACTGGTCCCTCCAGTCTTCAGCAGATTCCTTGGCTGGGATTTCAGGATGTGGTCCCTGAATGTGGTCTTTGGACATTTCGGTGCCATTATTTCCAGTGGAAACCTCATTCAGACCAAAGGAGGGGAGCTTGCTTGTAGAGTTCCCAGGACAGAAGGCCTACAGCCGCAGCCTGTGTTACCTCTGCATCAGCAGGCAGACTCTGTGTCCTTGGCAGGGATCAAGAGAGAGGTGATGCCCGCAGCCCAACCACTGGAAAGGCAAGAGTACTGGCTCTTTCTCTATGAACTACACTGAATAGGGCTGGGTCTGCCCTCGTGTGGAGCATCACATGCTGTGGCTGGCATAGGCTGGGCATTTGGTTGGTATTAACTGGGCCACAGCAAGGAATCTGGGGGGCTTAGGTGCTATAACCAAGAGTCCATGGGATGTACTAGCAGGCCCTGCCCTCAGGAGCTTCCCAGAGGATATGTCCACCTGGGTTGTGTCTTATATGAATATATCTTCGGAGTGGTACTGGAGTGGTCCCCAGCATAACCAAAACAATGAGATTGCCCCCTAATTGTCATCAAGAACAGAATGTTCCATTTGTCACAGAGCCTGGATCATCCCTTGTGCTGACCACAGCTGACAGAGGTCTTGAATTCAAGTATAATAAGCCTCTAGCCAAAGGTCAATGGCCAGTCTTTGCTCTCGGTGTGGTTGACCACCAAGGACTTGGGCTCTTCTGATGAGACGTGCTTAGGGTAAGAGGATCGCAGAATGGGAGCAAGTCATTCCATCTTCAAAGGCTCAAAAACAATTGGTCTGATTTCCAGTTTTCTCTCGGTCATGCAGTAATGACTTATTGAGCAGTTAACATGCCTAACACATTGTGCTGGGCCTGAGGCTAGGAAAAAAAATGACATGTATTTCTGTTCTCAAGAGTTTTCAGCCAGGGCTAGATTAAGATATACAGGGTCCTAAGAATTACAATGTTCCCTTCCCCCCGCCCCATATGTAATTCAAAATAAAAATATATTAAATTATAAATATTTATAAGGACTATCAGCCAGTTCTAATTTTTCTCATGATAACTACTTAAGTGCTTAAAATTTTTTTCTATATTGAGTTCTTTCAAAAATATTTTGGTACCCAAACTTCATTGCTGTTCTGAACACATGCTCAGTATGCTGTTCAGAAATGAGATGGCTGATTCCAGCCTTATGGGGAAATAAGACACACACAGAACAATAACATGTCCCAAGTACCCAAATTGTCACAGATTAAGAAAACTCAGACAAAGGGAAGGTTACTTTTTCAACAAATTCTTGCAGAAGAGCAAACATTTGGCCTCTGCTGTCAAAGCTAAGAAAGGTTTGTAAACTCTCTCCAGACAAAGGAATCAGAATAAGCAAAGGAAAAACATGAGGCATATGTAAGAAGAAGAGGGAAGCTCAGTTCGGTGGGGACATGAAAGGGAGTTTTGGGAGACAGGATGGAAGGGGTGGTCAGACCTTGCAGGACCTCAAGTGTCAGAATAAGGAATTTGGATTGTATTGAGTGGTTCTTGGGAGCCACTGCAGGTTTCTGAGCCTGCCACTGTAGACTCGTTTTCACCTTCAAGATATTTAAAACCACCCTTGCTTTGCATTTAAGAGTATCTACAGTGATGAAGTGATGCCAGAGTAATTGAGTATTGGTAATTGCTTTCACTGTGCTTTGGTGTAATGCATTTTTTAAATGGAGTTCTATCCTGTAAGTGCATCTATAGGAAAAAAGTGCCAAAGCCTTCATTATCATTAACTGGTGCCAAATGGGATTTACAGAGATAGTGAAGTGAATGAAGACCATGCCTCTGTCCTCCCATTACTGCTCAATTCTGTTAGGGAGGGATCACAATAATTGTGGTGATTAAAAAACAACAACAATTTGGGGAAGCAGATAGTCACACAGACTTGAAGTAACACCCCACACTTTACTTATTAATTACAAAGGAACAAAGTGATTTTACAATGAGAAATATGGCAGACATCCCTTTAATCAAGTGGTCACACTCAGCATTACCAATAATGGGACAAATGTGGCTTTTGATGGAGTATGGTGAGAAGGATGCAGCATCACTTATGTAGTATTCTTGCCAAAAATCTCTGACCTGAATATAATAAAGAGAAATTAATCAGATGCATTCACATTGTAGAATATTTTTCAAATCGAATAGCATAGACTCTAACTGTCAATGTTTTGAAAGGAAAAAAGAGGGTGTTTATGTGCAGAAGGACTGTTCTAGACTAAAGGAGACCAAAAAGATATGACATGAAGTGAAATGCTAAATCTCATATTGGATCATGAATTGGGAAAATGAACAAATAGCTATAAAGATATTATTGGGATAATTGGAAAAAGTTGAATATGGAATATATATTAGATAATGGTTTATTCTATCAATGTTAACTTTCTTGAGTATAATGATATATCGATATTACATTAATGTATAAGAATGCCTGATGCTTCAGTGATAACTGATGCATTTAGAGGTGGAGTGACAGAGAGGGAGAGTGAGAGAAAGAGAAAGAGAGAGCAAGTTTAAATGTGGTAAGATAGTAACCATTGATCAATCTAAATGAAAGCTTTTTAAAAATTTTTATATAATTTTTATTTTTTATTAACATATAATGTATTATTTGCCCCAGGGGTACAGGTCTGTGAATCACCACGCTTACACACTTCACAGCACTCACCATAGCACATACCCTCCCCAATGTCCATAACCCAACCACCCTCTCTCTACCCCCCACTTCCTAGAAACCCTCAGTTTGTGAGATTAAGAGTCTCTTATGGTTTGTCTCCCTCCCGATCCCATTTTGCTTCATTTTTTTCCCTCCCTAACCCCCATGACTCCCCGCCCTGCGTCTCAGATTCCTCATATCAGAGAGATTATATGACAATTGTCTTTCTCTGACTTATTTTGCTCAGCATAATACCCTCTGGTTCCATCCAAGTCTTTGCAAATGGCAAGATTTCATTTCTTTTGATGGCTGCATAGTATTCCATTGTGTGTGTGTGTGTGTGTGTGTGTGTGTGTGTGTGTGTGTGTGTGTATACCACATATTCTTTATCCATTCATCTCTTGATGGACATCTAGGTTCCTCATAGTTTGGCTATTGTGGACATTGCTTCTATAAACATTCGGGTGCATGTGTCCCTTCAGATCACTACATTTGTCTATCTTTAGGGTAAATACCCAGTAGTGCAATTGCTGGGTTGTAGGGTAGCTCTATTTTCAACTTTTTGAAGAACCTCCATGCTGTTTTCGGAGTGGCTGCAACCTTCTTGCATTCCCACCAACAGTGTAGGAGGGTTCCCCTTTCTCCACATCCTCACCAACACCTCTTATTTCCTGACTTGTTAATTTTAGCCATTCTGACCGGTGTGAGGTGGTAACTCATTGTGGTTTTGATTTGTGTTTCCCTCATGCCGAGTGATATGGAGCACTTTTTCATGTGTCTGTTGGGCTTGGGCATCTGGATGTCTTCTTTGCAGAAATGTCTGTTCATGTCTTCTGCCCATTTCTTGATTGGGTTATTTGTTCTTTGGGTGTTGAGTTTGATAAGTTCTTTGTAGATTTTGGATACTAGCCCTTTATCTGATATGTCATTTGTAAATATCTTCTCCCATTCTTTTGGTTGTCTTTTGGTTTTATTGACTGTTTGCTGTGCAAAAGCTTTTGATCTTGATGAAGTCTCAAGAGTTCATTTTTGCCCTTGCTTGCCTTGCATTTGGTGGTGTTTCTAGGAAGAAGTTGCTGTGTTTTAGGCCAAAGAGGTTGCTGCCTCTCTTCTCAAGGATTTTGATGGATTCCTGTCTCACATTGAGGTCTTTCATCCATTTTGAGTCTATTTTTGTGTGTGGTGTAAGGAAATGGCCCAGTTTCATTCTTCTGCATGTGGCTGTCCAATTTTCCCAACACCATTTGTTGAAGAGACTGTTTTTTTTCCATTGGACATTCTTTCCTGCTTTGTCGAAGATTAGTTGACTGTAGAGTTGAGGGTCTATTTCTGGGCTCTCCATTCTGTTCCACTGATCTATGTGTCTGTTTTTGTGCCAGTACCATACTGTCTTGATGATTGCAGCTTTGTAATAGAGCTTGAAATCTGGAATTGTGGTGCTGCCAACTTTGGTTTTCTTTTTCAACATTCCTCTGGCCATTCAGGGTCTTTTCTGGTTCCATACAAAGTTTGGGATTATTTGTTCCATTTCTTTGAAAAAAAAAATGATCGTATTTTGATAGGGATTGTATTAAATGTGTAGATTGCTTTAGGTAGCATAGACATTTTCACAATAATTGTTCTTCCAATCCATGAGATGGAACGTTTTTCCATTTCTTTGTGTCTTCCTCAATTTCTTTCATGAGTACTTTATAGTTTTCTGGGTACAGATTCTTTGCCTCTTTGGTTAGGTTTATTCCTATGTATCTTATGGTTTTGGGTGCAATTGTAAATGGGATCAACTCCTTAATTTCTCTTTCTTCCATCTTGCTGTTGGTGTACAGAAATGCAACTGATTTCTGTGCATCGATTTTATATCCTGACACTTTACTGAATTCCTGTATGAGTTCTAGCAGTTTCAGAGTGGTCGTTTGGGTTTTCCACATAAAGTATCATATCATCTGCAAAGAGTGAGAGTTTGACTTCTTCTTTGCCAATTCAGATGCCTTTAATTTCTTTTTGTTGTCTGATTGCTGAGGCTAGGACTTCTAGTACTATGTTGAATAGCAGTGGTGATAGTGGACATGCCTGCTGTGTTCCTGACCTTAGGGGAAAATCTCTCAGTATTTTCTCATTGAGAATGATATTTGCGATGGGTTTTTCATAGATGGCTTTGACAATATTGAGGTATGTACCCTCTATCCCTACAGTTTGAAGAGTTTTGATCAAGAAAGGATGCTGTACTTTGTCAAATGCTTTTTCTGCATCTATTGAGAATATCATATGGTTCTTGTTCTTTCTTTTATTAATGTATTGTATCACATTGATTGATTTGCAGATGTTGAACCAAACTTGGCAGCCCAGGAATAAATCCCACTTGGTCGTGGTGAATAATCCTTTTAATGTACTTTTGGATCCTATTGGCTAGTATTTTGGTGAGAATTTTTGCATCTGTGTTCATCAAGGATATTGGTCTGTAATTCTCCTTTTTGATAGGGTCTTTGTCTGGTTTTGGGATTGAGGTAATGCTGGCCTCCTAAAATGAGTTCCTTCCATTTCTATTTTTTGGGACAGTTTCAGGAGAATAGGTATTAATTTTTCTTTAAATGTTTGGTAGAATTCCCCTGGGAAGTCATCTGGCCCTGGGCTCTTATTTGTTGGGAGATTTTTGATGACTGCTTCAATTTCCTTACTGCTTATGGGTCTGTTCAGGTTTTCTATTTCTTCCTGGTTCAGTTTTGGTAGTTTATATGTCTTTAGGAATGCATCCATTTCTTCCAGATTGTCAAATTTGCTGACATATTGTTGCTCATAATATGTTCTTATAATTGTCTATATTTCTTTGGTGTTGGTTGTGATCTCTCTTCTTTCACTCATGATTTTATTAATTTGGGTCCTTTCTCTTTTCTTTTTGTAAGTCTGGCCAGGGGTTTATCAATCTTATTAATTCTTTCAAAGAACCAGTTCCTAGTTTTACTGATTTGTTCTACTGCTCTTTTGGTTTCTATTTCATTGATTTCTGCTCTGATATTTATAATTTCTCTTCTCCTGCTGGGTTTAGGTTTTGGTGTTTTTTTTTTTTTTTTTCCTGTTATTTCTCCAGCTCCTTTAGGTGTAGGGTTAGGTTGTGTGTTTGTGACCTTTCTTGTTTCTTGAGAAAGGCTTGTATTGCTATACACTTCCCTCTCAGGACTGCCTTTGCTGTGTCCCAAAGATTTTGAACAGTGTGTTTTCATTTTAATTTGTTTCCATGAATTTTTTAAGTTCTTCTTTGATTTTCTGGTTGACCCATTCATTCTTTAGTAGGATGCTCTTTAGCCTCCATGTATTTGAGTTCTTTCCAACTTTCCTCTGTGATTGAGTTCTAGTTTCAAAGCATTGTGGTCTGAAAATATGCAGGGAATGATCCCAGTCTTTTGGTACTGGTTGAGACCTGATTTGTGATCCAAGATGTGATCTATTCTGGAGAATGTTCCATGTACACTAAAGAAGAATGTGTATTCTGTTGTTTTGGGGTGGAATGTTCTAAATATATCTGTGATGTCCATCTGGTCCAATGTGCTATTTCCTTATTGATCTTTTGCTTAGGTGATCTGTCCATTTCAATGAGGGGGGGTGTTAACTTCCCCTACTATTATTGTATTACTGTTGATGTGTTTCTTTGATTTTGTTATTAATTTGTTTATGTAATTGGCTGGTCCCATATTAGGGGCATAGATATTTAAAACTGTTAGATCTTCTTGTTGGACTGTTGGACAGACCCTTTAAGTATGATATAGTGTCCTTCCTCATCTCCTCATCTCCTATGGTCTTTGGCTTAAAATCTAATTTACCTGATATAAGGATTGCCAGCCCAGCTTTCTTTTGATGTCCATTAGCATGGTAAATTGTTTTCCACGCCCTCACTTTAAATCTGGAAGTGTCTTTGGGTCTAAAATGAGTTTCTCATAGACAGCATATTGATGGGTCTTGTTTTTTTTTATCCATTCTTATAGCCTATGTCTTTTGATTGGGGCATTTAGCCCATTTACATTCAGGGTAACTATTGAAAGATATTAATTTAGTGCCATTGTATTCCCTGTAAGGTGACTGTTACTGTATATTGTCTCTATTCTTCTCTGGTCTGTTACTTTTAGGCTCTCTCTTTGCTTGGAGGACCGCTTTCAGTATTTCCTGTAGGGCTGGTTTGGCGTTCGCAAGTTCTTTTAGGTTTTGTTTGTCCTGGAAGATTTTTATCTCTCCTTCTATTTTCAATGACAGCCTAGCTGGATATAATATTCTTGGCTGCATATTTTTCTCATTTGGTGCTCTGAATATATCATGCTAGTCCTTTCTGGCCTGCTAGGTCTCTGTGGGTAGGTCTGCTGCCAATCTAATATTTCTACTGTTATATGTTACAGACCTCTTGTCCTAAGCCACTTTCAGGATTTTTTCTTTGTCACTGAGACTTCTAAGTTTTACTATTAGATGATGGGGTGTGGACCTATTTTTATTGATTTTTGAGGAAAGTTCTCTGTGTCTCCTGGATTTTTGATGCTTGTTCCCTTTGCCAAATTAGGTAAATTCTCTACTATAATTTGCTCCAATATACCTTCTGCCCCTCTCTCTCTTTCTTCTTCTTCTGGGATCCCAATTATTTTAATATTGTTTCATTTTGGGTGTCACTTATCTCTCGAATTCTCCCCTCATAGTCCAGTGGTTATTTGTCTCTCTTTTGCTCAGCTTCTTTATTCTCCATAATTTGGTCTTCTATATCACTAATTCTCTCCTGTGCCTCATTTATGCTAGCAGTAAGAGCCTCCATTTTTTATTGCACCTCATTAATAGCTTTTTTGATTTCAACTTGGTTAGATTTTAGTTCTTTTTTTTCTCCAGAAAGGGATTCTCTAATATCTTCCATGCTTTTTTCGAGCCCAGCTAGCACCTTGATAATCATCATTCTGAACTCTATTTCTGACATATTGCTAATGTCCATATTGACTAAGTCCCTAGCCATTAGTACTGCCTCTTGTTCTTTTTTTTTTTGTGATGAGTTTTTCTGCCTTGTCATTTTATCCAGATAAGAATATATGAATGAGAAAACAAAATACTAAGAGGTTAGCAACGACCCCAGAAAGATATACAATAACCAAATCAGAAGAGATCTGAATCTGGTGGGAAAAGAATGGGAGGGATAAAAGAAAAAGAAAAAGAAATGTATATATATATTAGACTGGTGAATAAAACAGAGCCACACACTTGATTTTGGGTGTATTTTGGTCTGTTAGAAGAAACTACCTCCCAAAATTTTAAAGAAAGAAAAACATATGTATGTATATATGTATACACACACACACACACACACACACACACACACACACACATAAGGGTAAAAACAATAAAGGGATGGAATATGACTGTAAAGATGAAAATTAAGATAGATTCTAAAAAAGGAATTGATAATATAAGAAGTTGGTTGAAAAAAGAAAAGTAAAAAAAAGAGGAAAGAATGTGATCAGGCTGGAGACTAGAACAAAGCCATGCACTAGATTAGGGTATATTTTGACCTATTAGAAGAAATTGTATCCCAATGTGATCAGGCTGGAGACTAGAACAAAGCCATGCACTAGATAAGGGTATATTTTTATCTATTAGAAGAAATTTTATCCCAAATTTTAAAGAAAAAAATACCTGTATGTATACAAAAAATAAGGTTAGATACAATGAAGGGATAAAATATGACTATAACATTGAAAATTTTAAAAGATTTTTAAAAAGGTATTGATAAGATAAAATAGTTTAAAAAAATTAAAAGAGGAAAGAGGAAAAATTAAAAAATAGAATGAGAAAAAAATAAAATTTAAAAAAATTTAACTTTGAAAGACAAAAGGATCATGGGGAAAAAGCCATGAATTCTATGTGTTGCTTTCCCTTTGCTCTGGAGTTCCACAGTTCTCATTGACCAGTGAACTTGGTCTTGCCTGGATGTTGTGCTGATCTTCTGGGGAGGAGGGGCCTGTTGTAGTGAGTCTTAGAGGTCTTTGCCTGAGGTGGAATTGCACTGCACTTGCCAGGGGCCAGGCTAAGTAATCTGCTCAGTTCGCTCTCGGGAGCTTTTGTTCCCTGAATGCTTTTCATACAGCTTTGGAGGACAGGAATGAAAATGGTGGCCTCCCAGTCTCTGGCCCAGAGGAGCCGAAAGCTTGAGGCTCCACTCCTCAGTGTGCCTTCAGAGAAAAGCAGTCAATCCCTCTTGTGTCCCTGGTCTCCGGCTGTGCACTGTGCTCACCTGGCCTGTGACCGAGCCTTTCTATCTCTGGCACATAACTCCGTTTGGAGTCTCCAAAGCCAGCAGATTCCTGCCAGCACTCCCATGCCACTTCTCTCCACGGAGGAAGATGAGTCTACCCAGATCGGCCACTTGTGAGGTTCCTACTCAAAGAGCAGTGGCCTGACTGTGCCTCAGAACATGGTTTAAGATAACCCCGTGCTGAGAGCTCACTCTTGGGCTCTGTCTCTGGAGCCAGCTTCTACACTCTGATACCTGGGAGCTCTGCCACACTCAGACACCTCTGGTCTTTTTGTGACCTGCGGGTCCTGAGACCACACTGTCCCCGTGAGGGCCCCAGCCCCCCCTTAGCCTCTGGAGCAATGTCCCTCAGTGGAGCAGATTTCTAAAAGTTCTGATTTTGTATTCTGCTGTTCTCTTACTTGCCGGGAGCTGGTCCCTCCCTCCATGGTCTATTTTCCCCAATGTTGCCTCAGATTCACTTCTCCACATGTCCTACCTTCCGGAAAGTGGTCAATTTTCTGTTCCTAGGATTGCTGCTCTTCTTCTCTTCTATCTCCTATTAAGATAGGTGTTCAGAATGGTTTGATAAGTATCTAGCTGAACTCCTGGGACCTGATAATATTTAGGTCTCTTACTCCTCTGCTGTCTTGCTCCTCCTAAGTGAAAGCTTTATATATGTTCATTTTGCCACTCTTTAAAGTTTTCTATAGATTGTAAATTTTTCAAATGAAAGCCCTAAACGAAGCAACAGCATCTCCTCGTGTACTGATACAGGACAATGTATGTTTTTAGGACTGTGATCTCAAATTGGCATGAAGTTGACTTTACATGTTGCAAAGCTACCCTGGACAAAATGTGCATATCTCTTGCTGAATAAAACTAGGGTTGCTGGGGGGAGGGGGATTGGGAGGGGGGGTGGGGTTATGGATATTGGGGAGGGTATGTGCTATGGTGAGTGCTGTGAAGTGTGTAAACCTGATGATTCACAGACCTGTACCCCTGGGGATAAAAATACATTATATGTTTATTTTAAAAAAAATTAAAAAATTAAAAAAAAAAAGATGTGTGCTCTAAGATGACTGCTAAGTGAATTTTGATAGTTGATTCTGTTTTTTTTTTTTTTTAATTTCCATTGCAAAAATGGAGAATAATCTCTAATAGACTCAGGTGAAGATGTTTGTTAAGGGAAAGAGTTCACATGAACTTCTATTGGCATCCCGGGTTGTTTGTGCAATGTTTTCGGGACGCTGTGGAAATTTTCTTGATTAGCTGTTTTGCTTCCCTTAGTACTCTCTTCACTTTACTCTTGCTGATAATGTCTTCTGCCCTGATTTATGGTCTGTGAACTACACACCTCCCGTTTCCTTACAGTTTTTTGTACATTGTTCCTGGCAGCTGTGCTCTCTCACTGTGTCTAAGAGAGCTAGGCTGTCATGCCACAATTTACCAGTAGGTGCCACTAATATCAACTTAAAATTTCTCTGATGTCTCAGGATCTAGAAAACAATCAGTAATTTATCTTATCCATTCTGTGAGCTAAACATCAATTAATACACTTATTTAAAGCCAAAGAATATTTTTAGAGAAATTGCAATTAATTTATGTCATACTCATAATTAACACTGGGGAATAAGTGTAGCTACTGTGTAGGACGTGGAGGTCGTTTGCCCACAGTACTTTAGAACACATAAAGGTCCAGCACATAGGGAAACTAGTAGCATAGCGAAGGTGGTGTGTGTGTGTGTGTGTGTGTGCAACAACAGCATTATTACTTACTATTACAACTACTGTTGGTTACTGCTCCTTTTACTACTACTGACTACCTATTGCATGCCAGATGTTGTATTAGATACTTAATAATTATATATGTAATCCTCAGAAAGATCCCGTGAAGTGAATTTTGTAAGTATAGAAACTGAAGCTAAGTAATTTACCACAGTCACATTGTTAGAGGCAAATGCAGAACGAGGTTTTAAACCCTGCCAGTTACCATAGTCTTTTCAAACTGTGGTGACCCCAATGTACCCACCCTCCCAGAGAAACTGATATTTATAATTTTGATCTCTAAATAAGACAAGAAAGGCTTTTAAAGGAAGTTTAGGAAGATGGAAGACACATTCTGGAGCAGTCCTGGAAGTGGTTCTCTCTTTGGTACTTGCAAGTAATAAACAGAGATGGAGGTCAGGATGTGGAATCTGGGAGTGTTAAGGAATGGGGGGCTGGTGGTTTGGAGCCTGCTTGGGGAAAGATCAGAATTCTGTCCCCTAAGCAACAGCTGAGTTTGCACTTTGTGAATTCTTTGTTGTTTTCTCTTTTGAAATATTTCTGGGTGTTCTTAATTGTCCTCAGGGGGTCCTGCCCACATGTTACCTGAGAGCTGAGGAGAGGAGATAGATATTCTGAGGGTCAGGGGCTAATGGTACCTGGAGAGAATCCTCTCTGTCTGCTCTTATCAGAAGCTCCTCATCATTTGGTACTAATTCATGTGTAATATTTCAAACTCCAAACCTGTTCTTCTGGATTACAATCTTCTTGTTATCCAAAGTTCTCACCAGGCAATAAACACTGAACTCCTCCTTTGAACATGAGGCCCCTCAAACACACCTTTGTCTTCTTTCGCCCATCAGTCCCATATGATCTCATTTCTACACCCTTCCCAACAGACACAACTCTAGAAATATCTTTGTAATCTCTGCTTCCTTCCCCCTTACATTACTAGCAGCTACTGCTACAAGTGTGGATATAATCAGGGCTAGAATCAGGAGGACTGATTGAAAGTTAATTTAAGCAGTTAACCCCCCCTAGTCTCCTTTTTCCTCCATGGGGTCAGGTAAAGAAATGCTGCCCCACCCACCCACTGACTTTGACAGAAGACTGGAAATTTATTCTTTTAGGAGACTAAAACAGATAATGTGGGCTGATGGACATCTAGCACAGTATGTGTGATATCTAGTATTTAGATACTAGATACCTAGTATCACACTAAAACAACAGGAGGAAGTAAAAGCCCGTGTCACACTGAATATGGAGCCTTCCATAGCCATTGTCCTCCCCTTGGTTCCTAGAGCAGACTTTTATACTCTAGTGAGTTGATAGGAAGACTCATCTTCACATAACTTGATCCACCTTTCAGAAAATTCTAAACATATCAGTAATGAGTGTTTTTCCTAAAAATGGCCCAGCCAGATTACCAGGAGGTCCATAGTCACAAAGTCCTCCACCCAGTTTCCAGTGAATCTTTTATTGCCCTACCCTAAAATAAGAGATGTCAAGGACCACCAGACACCCAAGATGAATGGGAGAGAAACAGTGTGAAAGACAGAGACATAAAACAAATGAGAAAAAGCAGTATAATGGAAACAAACAATCCAGGGAAATAAATTTTTAAAAATTGTTAGATATCCTCAGAGGGACAAGAGTAGAAATTGCATTCAGGAAGAAGATGCTTTCTAAGAAAAAAGATCACAATCAGAGCCCTTGGGAATTAACATTGTGGTAGCAAAAAATAAAATACTTGGGGAATTTGTTGGAAGCTGAAATTGAGGTTGTCTTTTAGAAAGTAGAGACAAGATTAAAAAAAGAAGGAAAGTAAGAGAAAAGACAGGGCTATTAGAGCATCAGTTCGAGAGGTCCAGCATCCACAAAATAGTTGTTCCAGACAGAAAGAAGAGACAGACAGGAGGGAGAAAATCATCAAAGAAATAACTCGAGAAAATTTTCCATAACTGAAGCAGATGTCAGGACTGAAAGGGCCCACCGAGTACCTCTCATAATGAATGAAAATAAACCCCCATCAAGGCATATGAAGATGCGAGAACACTGTAGCCAACATGAAGCTCCTATAAGATTTCATACAGAAAAAACAAAAGATAAAGGACCACAGTGGCCTCAGATTACTCAAAAACAATGTTGGAAACCAGAAGTAGAGTAGTACCTTTAACATTTTGAGGGAAAATGATTTCCAACGCTGAACTCTCTACCCACCTAAACCATTAAGTCTGGCTAGGGAAGGCAGTCATTTGCGGAGATGGGTGGGGCAGGAGTTGAGTACGTTTGTGAGTCACACCTTTATCTTCTACTAGGGAAAGTCAACAGGTTATGCTTAAAACGGAAAAAAAAATAGGAAGAAGTAACATAAGCGTGTTATAGGGAAGGGCAGTACATGCCAGGAGGAAAAGCTGGAAGAGTGGAAGGCAGTTGCTTCAGGAGAGTGCGAGATATTGGGAGCTGAGTGTGGAGCAAGATACTCCCACAGTAGGGTATGTGCTATGGTGAGTGCTGTGAAGTTTGTAAACGTGGTGATTCACAGACCTGTACCCCTGGGGGAAAAATATATATATATATATGTTTATAAAAAATAAAATTATTAAAAAAAAAAAAAGATACTCCCCCAGGAAGGGTGCTTTCTATGAGCTTTCTGGAAGCAGTTCAGCCTTCAGTCTTTGTGCGTGAATGTGAGAAACTGAAAGTGTCGGGGGCAGCAGTTGAAGCAGAGGAAGAGTAGGACGAAGGGAAGCGTGAGGAAAAATTCATTCATCTCCTCATTGTCCATCAAATCCAGTGTCCTTGTGGTCTTCAATGACAATGCCAAGGCAGCCGGTCCTGAGTCACAGGCCACTTTTACCTCTGTCTGCATTTTCAGTTTCCTGGTGTATGGGTGATAATCTGTGCCTAGGAGAGGCTTTCTCAAAGGTGCCCTTTCCTTTGGAAGCATCTGTGGAGGGTTTTGTCCTGTTCTTCTCCTTGTCCCCCCTAAAACCTAGTGTGGGAGATGCAGAAGCCAAAGTGAGGTCTGGGAAGGGATGCTGGGTAGTCTGAATGTCTGACTGAGGACCAGCAGGCCATTTCATATGACCAGCTCTCCCTCCTCCTCTGCAGCCAGAATTATCCAGAGACACCAAGATGTACCTGCCAGCATGCTAGCCTGCTCTGCCTCAGGTCTCCTGAGCATATTCTTGCCTGCTGACTAGAAGGTTCATGCACTTGGTATCTGGAAACAGCCTGGTCTCGAAAGTTTCCTCAGAGACCTTTACTTTTGTAACAACACAGTTCTATCTCCTAGTTCATTTTTAATTATCTAAGACAAATGCACCACTTTCTGCCAAAAAATAGCAATGACAGGAATCAATAGGGCTGATGCATGGCTGGCCCTCCTCCAGGAAGCTTGAGCCTAAGACAGTCTCGTCTTCAGGGCGAGCTTTCTGGGAGTCATGTCCTACTCCAAATGCCTGAGCCACTAATTGGCCAATGATCATCATTGCTTTCCTGGGGTCTCCTTGTAGCTATATGCATGAATAGTCATCTGGACAAGGTTTAGACAGAGGTTTTGACATCCATACCTGATCATCCTGGGGCTAAAGTCATCCCACTACAGGAAAAATTGCCACATGTGTACTGACCCCACATAAACGTTTTGCAACAGCTTTACTTTCACATAATCCATGAATCATATAGATCCAGGG
Source organism: Lontra canadensis (assembly GCF_010015895.1). Lineage (NCBI taxonomy): Eukaryota > Metazoa > Chordata > Mammalia > Carnivora > Mustelidae > Lontra > Lontra canadensis. Next base: position 34,506,526 of record NW_022631001.1, on the reverse strand, counting down.
GTCCATAGCAAATCCATGTGGGGTTTTAGTGTGTGTGTGTGTGTGTGTGTGTGTGTGTGTATGTGTGTGTCTTAAACATTCTTTTATATTCACTTGCTAGAAGTGCTGTGGGCTGGAGCACTGGAAACAGATCATTTAAAATCAATAGATAAACCCTAAACTTCATTTCAGCTGGTAGTTTCTATCTTCTCTCTCAGCTGAGTCTTCCATCACAGAAGCTCCCTAGGACTAAATCAGCCAGATGGTTCTGGGCATTACAAGTTGCTGCAGGATGAGTGGAGGAGGCTTCAATAATCCATAATTTTGTCCCCAAAAGCTGAGCCAGCTTTAAATGCTGCCAACTTGCACTGACTGATAAGGAAGGCCGTAAGAGGATGACTCCCTTTCAGGGAATGTGGAGATGGATGGCTGACTTCTCCGATGCTGAGTTCCATCCATAAGGCCTGGGTTAGGGTGCCTGCCATGGAGAAGAGCCAGATCTGAACCAGTGGGAATAAAGCGTAGATGGAACTTGAAGACATTAGATGAAGGAGAGAGAGCAGTTATGCTGTATTCACAGAGGAGGAAGCGTGAGTTTCCAGGAAGGAGGGAGTGGTATTTAATCAGAAGGAGGACTTTTGAATCTGGTGAGGAGGAAGGTAATGGAAATTTGATAGAGAGAACAGTTTCCGTGGAATGTCTGAAGCCAGACCCTAGCATTTGTGAATGAGGAGGTGGTGAGGAAGTGGAAGCAGTGTGTGACCCTGGATGAGGCCAGCCCCTGTTCTTTGTAGTGGTTGCCTAGAGTTCTTTGTTGAGCAGGATCAGGAGGTGGTTTCTGGTAGGAGTGCTATAACTGATCCCTATTATCTGTTGTGGTCAGTGTTGGCATGCGTGACAAATACGTGTCATCCTTAGCAGATATCAGATTTTTCAAGGAGTTGGTAACTCACCACCCTTCCCTGAACATGGCCTGCCCTTTCTTATCTTTCTGTTTTTACTCACAGCGGATATTCACAATCTCTCATACCCGCCCGTGACTAATCACAGCAGACACTGACTGTAATCACCCGGCTGTCCATACTGGTGCATATTACCAAGCATCAGCTCTGTTGTTGTTTGTGTTGTTTACTCGACCTGTAGTAACCTTTCTTTGTGATGATCTAGTGAACCACACTCCTTCTTCAGTCTCTCTTCAAATGTCATCTTCTCAATATAGCATTTCCAATAAACTTTGCTCCCTTTTCTATGTCCCTAAGACACTTGGTTCATATCTGGATTATAGGACTTACAACACTTGAATATTTCAGTTGTTTATGTGCTGGTATCTTCCTTCAACTTAGAAGCTACTTGTGGGAGAAGTGGTGCCTGATTAACCTCTTGAATCATCAAAGACAAGCAGAATCCCCAGTATTTAATTGACACTTAGTAAATTGTATCTCTTCCCTATTATGTGGGTGAAGGCTTTCATTTGTTTGATGATATGATTTATTTTTGTGGTCAGTTTCTTCTTTCTTTCCCTCTTTATTTTTTTCTTTCTCCCTCCCTTCCCTCCTTTCTTCCTTCCTTCCTTCCTTTCTTTCCTTCCCTACCTCCTTCCTTCCTTCCCTCCCTCCTTCCTTCCTTCCCTCTCTCCCTCCCTTCCTTCCTTTCCTTTCCGCTCCTCTCCTCTTCTTTCTTTCTTCCTTCCCCCCTTCCCTTCCCTTCCCTTCCCTTCCCTTCCCTTCCCTTCCCTTCCCTTCCCTTTCTTCCTTCCCTCCCTCCCTCTTTCCTTCCTTCCATCCTTCCTTCCTTCCTTCCTCCTTCCTTCCTTCCTTCCTTTTTTCTTGAGGGAGGGAAGAGGCAGAGGGAGAGAGAGAATCCTAAGCAGGCTCCAGGCCCAGCCCAGAGCCTGACATAGGACTCAATCTCATGACCCATATATCATGACCTGAGCTAAAATCAAGAGTCAGCCACTTAACCAACTGAGCCACCCAGGTGCCTCAGTTTTCTTTTTCTTTTTAATAAGGAAAATGTGACTATGTTTTAAGGAAGAACAAAAATACCTGGTACTCAATAGAACTTCAATAAATCAGGATTGGGGCCAGGGCTGTCCAGTCCAGATGGGCAGAATGACCTAGATAAGAGGCTGTCAACTCTATAGTTCTTTCTAAAACCTCATCACCATACTCTCTGCCCTGTACCTGTTGCCTGTGACTGTCCTTTGGTGGAGGTGTGCTGACTGTTGAGGGATCTGATGTCATCATTCTTTTGCTCAACACATACTTACAGAGGACCTACTGTGTGGAAGCAGTGGGGACATATCTCCAACCTTCAGAGGCTCATTGGCAAATGAAATTATGTAAAGGCAGGACTTCATGACATGAAAGGAAACCTTTTCATTGTTTGCTTTTTATATGCCCAATCTACATGAACATAGAGTAGGAGAGTAAAGAACTGGTACAAATAACTCTCCTTGAAGATAATGCCAAAATAGTAAAGCAAGCAAAATGAATGTACGCTGCTAGAATTCAGCATCATGGTTACCCTTGGTTGTAGTGGTGGGAGGGTGGCCCGGGGTTTCTGGAGCGCTGGTGATGATCCTGCCCTGGGTGAAGGATGTACGGAGATGATCGGTTGGTGGCGACTCTTCAGGCTGGACGCTCGTATTAGGTGCACGTTTATGTATGTGCCTCCGACATCAACCACACGAGTGAAGAAGATCCCTGGAAATACATTTGCAAGTGTTACAGAAGGTAGTGAGGTTCCCTCCAAGTCCTCCCACCCCCCACCCCACAGGGAGTACTGAACACCGGTCACACTGTAACAGTGTTGACTCAACGTTGGGAAATCCTTTCTGTCAAAATCACCCACAGACAGACTCGGCTTTTTGTGTGGCGGGAGCCTTATTTTATTGGTTGCTAAGCCCACTGTGCCCTGCTCAGGGCCTGGTCTGGGCAGGCCGACATCACATCTTTGTGAAATGTTGGGGTGGATGAAGGCCTGTAGCGGGTAGGATCGCTGTAAGGGTCCAAGGAGAGGTCTGACCTGAAATTGCAGCGGAGGCGGGCACCCAGGTGGATTCGCTTCAGGAATTGAAGCTCTTCTTAAGGAATTACTGTGTGTCAGGTCCTTCACATATGTCCTCCCTAGGCTTTCTAGCAGTTCCACTTAGCCTAGAGGAATGGAGGCTTGGAGAAGAAATGACTTATCCAAAGCCACTCAGCTCCAAAGCCTCATGCTATCTTACATAGCACGTTTCTTCTGATATCTTCAAAGTCTAGTTCCAATCCTGGCCTTCTGCAGTTCTCGAATCTGCCTGCTTCCTTAGAGGTGGTGTTGAGACAAGTGGCCTATTTTCTTCTGCACTAAGGATGGAAGTGAGGCTGTTGGTGTGTGGGGGCCAGGACCCCCCTTTCCATGAGGTGTTTGCCTGGCCTGTGCGTCGCAAACATTTTGGTGGAGACTGGGGTCTAGACCGTCAGAGTGCTCCTGGGTTAGACCAGAGACTCAAGAGTGAGTGACTATGTTTCCATCTCAGAAGTTTTGCCTCTTGCTGAAATGTGTGCGTCCTTCAGAGAGAGGGACTGAGGCTAGGGAGAAATTCAGCACATGGATTTCTCTGAGGATAGGCCGCAACCCTCATGACTGGCAACTTATTACAAATGTCACAACTTATTTGCAGCTGGAAGGATAATTTAGCATATTCTGCGTCTGCCAAATAAGGATGTTTGCATTTCACACCCAGCATCCTGTTCATGTGCTAACAGAAGCGTTCAGAGGAGAAGGCCTCGATCAAACAAACAAATGATTAACCTTAAAAACAGACACATAAACAGAACCACAATGGATGAATTATGCAGCAGGCTGTCCCTGCTGCTGACTCGAGCTCACATCTGGTTTCTCTGCTCAGGCTGCTACCCTAAGTGACTTTCCTTCCTTTGCTCCCCTCCTGGCTCCGTCTACCTGTTTTCCTTTACACGGAAGCCAGGAGAGCATGTCAGAGGCCGCCTGTCTCTGCTCCCAAGCAGTCCTTTTCCAGAGGTGCCCAGGGACCAGGGCCTCTCAAAGGCCACACATGTTTCTGCCTGCCCGTTCATCTGGTGAGATGGCGCAGGAGCCCCTCCAGGCAAACACAGGGGCCTTTCACCCTAGCCCTTGGAGCCAAGTCAGATGGTTCACAGAAGGAAGGAGTGTCAGATACTGTTGGTTAAAGCTTGTTTACATGGGATCCCCAGAGCACATAAATCTTGCAAGCCTCCCCTTGCCTTCGAGAGACATCTTATTTATACAGTCTGAGCCTGGCTTTATGAGGTGCTGAGCTGCGCTCAGGGGAGGGCACCTTATCCTCAGATAGGCTCGCCACTCAGAGCTGTGGGTGTGTTCTTGCAGACTTCCTGCTTTGGGCTAGACAGGCATTTGGCAACTCGCAAGGCTCCTCTTGGCTCCTTTCAGCTGAGAGCCTCCTGCTTCGAGGCTCTCGCGAAGGATCTGGCAAGGACCTGCGGCATATGCGGAGCAGGGGAGCGAGACAGAGGGCAAGGGGGCAAGATCTTGGGAGCAGGACCTCGGGCCTTTCTGGACCGTATTTGCTTCTACCTTCCTCAGACTACAGAGTCTGTAATTGGAAAAAAGGACAGGCATCTTAGCAACTTGGGAGTCTGAGATCCAGAAACACAAAGCAGAACCTCATCTGTTTGGCGCCTTAGGAATTTGGAGATCACGATGGCCCATATGGACAATGGGGGGCAACGTTTCTAGCAGGCCTTCCAATTCTTGAAGCACTTTTCCCTGTGTTTGCTCACGTACTCAGGCAAGGTATAAATAGGCCTTATTGAATACAAGAATGAGAAATAAGTAGCTTCACTTTGGGCTGTGTCTGTGGAACAGGCATTATATAATATAGGCAGATTGTGTCTTGGAATAGTTTGTTCATGGAAGAGTAACATATAAAAAAGACTGTGCTTCAGAAACCCAATGAATCATCTCTGATGCCTTAATAAAGAGCGAGTGAATAATAGAATAATATTAGCTTCTACCACTTTATCAAGTGGGTATTTTCACCATTTAAAATGAGGCCAGTCAGATTCAAGATTCTATGAGATTTAAACATCTCTTTCTCTTGCTTACTTATTCATTCCCATCGTTGTCTTGGTTAAATAGTTACAGGGCTGGAAAAATAATAACACTGAATTTTTTTTTTTTTTTTTTTAAATGTAGACCATTCGAGTGCTGTGCACACCCGAGTAGGAGTCCAGGCCCCGGTACGTGTTCGGTAATTGAGTAAAGGAATGAATTCTGACTTTTACCTTCTGGGTATGAGATTGCTGTAAGCCTTGGAGAAATGGTGCATTCCGGTCCCAAGTGGATGGTCATTTTTTTCAGTCCCTGTTAATGGGTCCCTCTCATGACCTTACTCCAGCCCAGACTTTCTTTCTGAGCTCAGCCTCCTTGGAGCGGCTTTTCTGTCTGGTTTCTAAGCTGAGGTGGGTGTTGTACAGAGACCTCTGCTCCAGTCAGCTAACAAATCTGTCCTTTGTACATCCCTGCTGTGTGCCTGGCTGCCAGCTAGACAGAGCTCTGTGGGAAGAGCAGAGAGGAAAGGAGCTGCCAGACACTATGCCTGGCACTTTACCTTCTCTATTTATATGCAGAATGTCAGCAAAAGAGATCTCTGGCTCTTACCTGATGAGATGCACCGTCCAGAAAGAGGAGTGGGAGAGAGGATGGGGTGGAGAATTAATGCTTGGGGATCCCTACTCTGTACTGGGCTTTGGAAAAGTTTCTCAATCTTGGACTGAATCCTTCTTTGTTGTGGGGGCTGCCCTATTGATTGTGGGATGATTACTAGTGTTTACTAGCATCCCTGGCTTCTGGCTTCTACCCCCTGATGCTGGTAGTTTGCCTCCCTCCATCCCCACCACAGGGGACAACCAAAACTGTGTCCAGACATCACCATTGGTTTAGGTACCAGACCGTATTAACTCATTGAAGCCTCAACAGTCTGTGAGGCAGGTATGACTGGCATCATCGTCCATGTGGGGAAATGAAGCCTTGGCAAGGTTAAGACACATGCCCAAAGCCGTACGAAGGGGATTGAAACCCATATCTGTCCACCAGGGGCAGAGATTCCAGGAGGCCAGTCTCTTCATTGTTCTAATTAAGTCTTTTTTATGGAAGAGAATAAGTTGGGAACAAATGTGGTGAATGTGCCAAGTTTTGACAATGCCTGACCTTTCTTTTGGCTTTTGTGTCCTTTCTCTTGATCCTTTTCCTGTCTCTGTCTCTCTAAGTCTGAGTATTAATTTCTCTGACACTTGGAGCTGTTGAGCCCTTTGGGTTTAGGGGCTACTGTGGGCTCACTGCTGCCATCACTAGGAGGGCTCCATCTGTCTGAAGCTGCAACCAGGACTTTGCCTGTGCCCTCTTCCCATATACATTACTCACCCCATGTGACCCCTCCACCCCAACAATTTCATGTACTGCATTAGTACTAAATTGGGGCAGCAGAGGTCTAGGTCTTTCTAGGGATCACCATCGAGACTCTGGGTCAGATCAGATGTTGGGTCACCATGCAAAATGACATGGCAGTGGGCACCAAGCAGAGCACCAGTGAACACACGATAGGCCATGCAGTGGGTTGTGCTTCTTGGAAGTCTGGACTGGAATAGTGTAGAAACCCAGGTGAACTAAGGACAGGCCAAGGGAACCCAGGCAGCAGGGGGCAGAGCAAGAAGTCCATAGTCCTGGAAGGACAGCCTCCAGAAGGGAGCTGAGCAATGCAGGCATCCCCTCAGGGGGCAAGTGCTGATGAGGCTTTGTCTGTCCTAGGATGGGGTCCTGATCCCTCTGGTGAAGGTAACAAGCTGTGGCAAGGGGCAAGAGGGCCACGGGGGAGGCCAGAACTGATGAGGAAATGCTTTATTGCTAATTAACGTGCAAAGCAGAGAGCCGGACAGTGACATAACTAAGGATTTGGTCCTGCTGATAGCTCGTGGACTTGTTGATGCCCTGCCAGCTCATGGAGATCCTGACTACACTGGGTAACTCTGTGGGCCAGAGGAGGGAATGTAGTATTGGGACAGGGACCTGAGACTACATTTTGGGCCTCAAAAGCAAATACACTCACAGAGCCTTAAAACTGGGCACCACAGCACCTGCCTTGCAGAGTGACTGTGAGGACAAGAGGTAACATGGAAGTTGCTGGCATCGAGCAGGAGCCCCAGAAGTGCTAACTGTCAGCACCCTCCTTTGACTCAGTGAGGATCACGATTTACTCTCTGTTTCTGTGAAATATTATTTATGATGGTGTCAAAATTTGAAAGATACGGGAAATTGTTAAGAGGAATATTAACAGTCTACCAGAGAAAACATTTTGGCATATTTCCATCTAATCTTCCTTGACTACAACTGTAATTACTGCTATTGACGAGCGCTTCTACTACAATACAATCTCTCTTAACCATCTCTGCTCAACCACCTCACAAATTCACCAAAGTTCTCTATTCTCTTCCTTCTGTAATACCCACTGATGGAGGGCCACAACCTGCTGGATACTCACATCACGCAGAGACCCCTGCCATTCCTATGAACATTGTCCCCACTATTCTGGCAAATGCTGGTGAACATTTAAGGGTCAGACAGCTGCATTTGTACCTTCTTATGCTGGCTGAATGTGTTATTATAATAACATAAATTAATTAAGTAGTAAGTAAACCAGTGAAATATATGTGAAATGAGTTGTTTCTTAAGAAAACCAAGCTGCAAGCATTGAATGGCTAGATAAGAGGCAGTCAGTGAAGTCTATCAGATTAGTTGTGGGCATGGCAACTGACATAGGTTAGGAAAAATGTGTACATAATCCTAGAATAATTTTGCACTCAGATTGTTTAATATGTGAGATTAAGTTCCTTCTCCATTCTAAAGCCAACTCTGGGAACTACAGATGATGTAGAAAGGGCATGAACTCTCAAAAAAAAGGAAAAAAATGAATGTAGAACTACAACCTGGAGACCCATCTCAAGCAGAGAGGTCTTAACTCTACATTGATAGATTAGCAAGAAATGTTTCAAGTTGAAATAGTGTTTAAAGTTTGTATAGTATATGTGTACCATATTAGCAATCTCTGCTTTATCCAGCTTCTCTTGATTAACAGATTGGCTCCTTCTGATCATATCAGATAAGAGAGCTATTACTTGAAATACTGTGTTTTGGGTGTTTATGATGTGCCAAGTCTTCCAAAAAACTCTTATTAAATATATAATTCTCTCATTTAATCCATACTAGAAAGTTTGGGGGATATTCTTTCAGCCAGCAAACATTTATCAATCAGCTATTTTGTGCTAAACAGTGTTCCAGGTGCTAGAGGTGTGGATGCAGGCAGGCCAGGCATCTGCTGTCATGGAGTTTCTGTGTATGTGTTGCAGGAGGGGAGGCAGACATAGATAATAAACAAGACCATTTTAGGTAATAAGTGCTATAAAGGAAATGAAATGAAACACAAAGTTATGATAAGAATGACTGCCAAATATCATTCTCAATGGGGAAAAGCTGAGAGCATTTCCTTTAAGATCAGGAACATGAGAAGGATCCCCACTCTTGCCACTGTTGTTCAACATAGTACTTGAAGTCCTAGCAACAGCAGTCAGACAACAAAACGAAATTAAAGGTACTCAAATTGGCAAAGAAGAAGTCAAACTCTCTCTCTTTGCAGATGACATCATACTTTATGTGGAAAACCCAAAAGACTCCACCCCCATGTTATTAGAACTCATACAGCAATTCAGTAAGGTGGCAGGATACAAAATCAATGTACAGAAATCAGTTGCTTTCCTGTACACTAACAATGGAACTGCAGTAAGAGAAATCAGGGAATCAATTCCATTTACAGTAGCACCAAAAACTTTAAGATACCTCGGAATAAACCTAACCAAAGAGGTAAAGGATCTATACTCTAGATACTACAGAACACTTATGAAAGAAATTGAAGAAGGCACAAAAAGATGGACAAACATTCCATGCTCATGGATCAGAACAATAAACATTGTTAAAATGTCTATGCTACCTAAAGCAATCTATACTTTCAGTGCCATCCTGATCAAAATACCAATGGCATTTTTCAAAATGGTAGAACAAAGAATCCTAAAATGTGTGTGGAACAAGAAAAGACCCTGAATCACCAAGGAAATGTTGAAAAAGAAAAACAAAGCTGGGGGCATAACGTTGCCTGATTTCAAGCTATATTACAAAGCTGTGATCACCAAGACAACATGGTACCGGCACAAAAACAGACACATAGATCAATGGAACAGAATAGAGAGCCCAGATGTGGACCCTCAACTCTATGGTCAACTAATCTTCAACAAAGAAGGAAAAAAATATCCAATGGATAAAAGACAGTCTCTTTAATAAATGGTTCTGGGAAAACTGGACAGCTGTATACAGAAGAATGAAACTCGACCATTCTCTTACACCAGTGCAAAGATAAACTCTAAATGAATGAAGGACCTCAATGTGAGACAGGAATCCATTAAAATCCTAGAGGAGAACTAGGAAACAGGCCTTCAGCACGAACAGAGAACATAGTCAGTAACCTCTTTGACATTGACCATGGCAAGTTCTTTCAAAACACATCAAAGGCAGGGAAACAAAAGTGAAATGAACTTTTGGGACTTCCTCAAGATAAAAAGCTTCTGCACAGCAAAGGAAACACTCAACAAAACAAAGAGGCAACCCATGGAGTGGGAGAAGAAATTTGCAAATGACACTATAGATAAAGGGCTGGTATCCAAGATCTATAAAGAACTCTCAAACTCAACACCCAAAAAACAAATTATCAAGTAAAAAAAAAATGGGCAGAAGACATGAACAGATACCTCTCCAAAGAAGACATACAAATGGCTAACAGACACATGAAAAAGTTCAACACCATTAGCCATAGGGAAATTCAAATCCAAACCATGTTGAGATACACCAGTTAGGATGGCAAAAATTGAGAAGACAAGAAAAAGCAAATGTTGGAGAGGTTGTGGAGAAAGGGGAACCCTCTTATACTGTTGGTGGGAATGCAAGTTGGTACAGCCACTTGGGAAAACAGTGTGGAGGTTCCTCAAAATGTTAGAAATAGAGCTACTGTATGACCCAGCAATTGGACTACTGGTATTTACCCTAAAGGTACAGATGTAGTGAAAAGAAGACCCATATGCACCCCAGTGTTCATAGCAGAAATGTCCACAATAGCCAAACTGTGGCAGGAGGTGAGATGCCCTTCAGCAGACGAATGGATAAAGAAAATGTGGTCCATAGAACACAATGGAATATTACTCAGCCATCAGAAAGGATGAGTATCCAACATTTGCATCAACATGGGCAGAACTGGAGGAGATTATGCTAGGTGAAATAAGTCAAGCAGAGAAAGTCAATTATCATATGGTTTCAGTTATTTGGGAAACATAAGGAATAGCATGGAGGACATTGGGAGAAGGAAGGGAAAAATGAAGGGGGGGAGTCGGTGGGGGGATGAAGCATGAGAGACTATGGACTCTGGGAATCAAACTGAGGGTTTTAGAGGGGAGGGGGTGAGGGGATGGGTTAGCCCAGTGATGGGTATTAAGGAGGGCTCGTATTGCATGGAGCACTGAGTGTTATATGCAAACAATGAATCATGGAATACTACATCAAAAACTAGTGATGTACTGTATGGTGACTCTCATAACGTAATAAAAAATTATTTTAGATAAGAAGAGTGACCGGCGAGGGAGGGGTTGGTGTGCTGATACTGGGTGATCAGGGAGGCCCTCTCCGTGGCAGGCACCAAATGAGCTGAGACTTAAATGATAAGAGGGTCTGGTCCTGGGGTCCCAGCATTCCTTATTGAGGAAGCAGGAAGTGTAAGGATCCTGAGGTGAGAATGAGCCTGGAAGAAGGAAGACCAGTGTGTCTGGTCTGTGTGTGGAAGGGTGGGATGAGCAGTAGCAATGAAGTTCCTATAGACCAGGGTGAAGAATTTGGATGTTATACTAAGAGATAAGGGAAGCTATTGTTGAGTTTCAAGTGAGGGAGTGTTGCGATTTGATTTATGTTTTTAGAAGTTCACTGTGGTTACTGTGGATGATGGATTGCAAGGGGCAAGTGGACTTGTGTGGAAGTGGTTAAACTAGCTAGGAGGCCACTGCAGAGATCCAGTCCAGAAATGGTTGGAGTATAGTCCACCAAAGTGGGAACAACAGAGGCAGAGAGGCACATAGAGTCAGAATAATATGGGATCTTCACAAAGAAGCTCAGTGTCTTCCCCAGGTCACTCCACAGGGCCCTGTGTACAGGCCCCTAGTACAGTATTTCCTTCTTCCCACTTTCATTATAATAACCTTTCATCTACTCCTCTGCAGTGTCTATCAGAACCCATGAAGAGATAGTAGGCTGCCTATTCTTTAGAAAAGTGTAATTGATAAACAGAAAAGCTCTTCCTACATAAGGATAGTCTTCTATTTTGTTTTCCTGGCATGACCATTTTTGAGATTGATAATGTACCGCTGGGTAAGTTTGGGCTTGTGGCTAAACCCAGGAGCTGTTGATTGGGCTCATGTGACTCAGGCAAGAGTTGATTCTTCCTGTAATTGGATTGAGTTTTCAGTACTGTGCCATCTGGAGTGCTGCTCATAGATAGGGAGATCCCAAACTTCTTGGTTATGGATGAATCACAGAGGAGGGGCCTGCCATTTTCCAAGCAAAATATGACTTTCTAGTAATCAATGTCAATGTCAGTAAGTAATCAAAATTCCATTGCTGTGTTTTCAACCAAATTTTTTTTTTTTTTGAGAGAGAGAGAGAGAGAGAGAGAGATGGAGAGAGAGCATGAGCGGTGGGAAGGGGCAGAAAGGTAGAAGTAGAGTCCCTGCTGAGCAGAGAGCCTGACACAGGGCTCAACCCAGGACCCCGGAATTATGACCTGAATTAAACACTTAACCGACTGAGTCACCCAGGCATCCTTCAACCAATCCTTTTAACAGGTGGAAAATATTTGCAATGACCCTTTATCTCTATCACCCCTCCCTCCTTCCTCCCTCCCTCTCTCCTTCCTTCCTTCCTTCCTTCCTTCCTTCCTTCCTTCCTTCCTTCTTTCATTCTCTTTCTTTTCTTCTCTCTCTCTCTCTCTTTCTTTTCTCTCTTCCTTTCTTTTCTCTCTTTCTCTCTTTCAACAAACTTATAATGAGCTCCCAGCTCTAACTCCTTGCTTTGTGTCCTTGGACAAGTTGTATCCTTAGATTCAAATTTCCTGAACTTCAGCTGTGAAACAAGGATACTGATAACACATACTGCTTAAGATTATGAAAATATAATGAAAGAGTGAATGTGGCACACTTGCAAAGTGCCTGGCACATATGCAAGTTGGCGATCTTAGAGAAGGTGAAGGAGGGCTGGCTTGGGAAAAGCATGTGCTCATTTCTTGGTTATAGCCTTTAATGATGATGCTCTTTCTGTCCTGGCATATATTCCTAGCAGAAGTTTCTAATATTAAGGGATCTCTGGGAGCCTCTACTACAACTTATATAACCCTACTCAGGGATTCATAAGGACTTTAAGTCTCATTCCTGGTAGGTCTTCATATTTTTCTATTTAGCCTTTGTTTTGGAGCTTTGGGGTACTAGTCCTTTGTACTGAGTACCTTTGTATCTAGCTTGGTCTCTGCTGTTTTCCACTTTGATCAAAGCTGTTGCACCTGACTTTCTGTCATGACTACACTTCATCTCAGAGTCTGCTTGTGTATCTTTGCTCCTGATGAGCAAGTGAATATGGCTGCTTAAGAACAGAGCTCATTTTGTTTCCTCTGGAGGGCCTAGAACCCTGCCTTTGCAGTTTCCTTGGTTCATTGAATTGATGGTTCTTGATATGTGGCCTATGGGGGCTCTAATCTCACAATTCACCCCTGTCCAAAAGTTAAATTCATTTGGGGGAAGTTTGTATACCCAATCCCCTGTTGGAGATTCACATTCATCATTAGCACAGTCCAGGCAGTGAAGAAAAAGATTTAATTTTATTTATTTATTTAATTTATAAATTATAATATTTAATATTTAATTTATAAATTATAAATATTTAATTTATAAATTATAAATAAATTTATAAAATTTATTTATAAATTATAGATAAATATATTTATATTTTAAATTTATAAATTTATAAATTTATAAATTTATTAAATTTATAATTTTATTTATTTATTTACTTATAATATTTATTTATTTATATTTAATATGAATTTATATTTATATTTATAATAAATAAATATAAATTTATTTATTCATAAATTTATTACATTTATTTATTTATTTTATTTATTCTACCATTCCTGTCCATACTTTGGAAGACACTGATCTTCATTTTACTTTTTTTGGGTGGTTTAGGAATCAAAGTTCAAATTCTAAGTCGCCAAACCTCAACTCCAAGCCTTCAGCTCAGAACTGCAAGTTGCTAACAAAATTGCTAACCTAATTTCTTATATCTTTCTATTCACATCTCTTGAGCGGAATCAGATTTTTTTTATTTAAGATGTAATTTCAGAGCTTATTGACATACTCCACATCCTCTCCCTTCTCTTGACAAAACCAAGGTGCTCTGGAAGATTCATGCTGGGCTTCTCTGTTCATATATTTGAACTACAGAGTGCATGACTGGCTTATAACTCCGTGTTAGTGCATTTTCCTTTGGTGGAATGGGGCATCTGATTTCTGACATTCCCAGATGATCATGGTTGGGGTTGTAAAATTAAAACACTTTCTCTCCATTGAGAACATTAGTCTTAGATCAACTTTGAATAGTGGCACCATAAGCACGATTCATCTCTCTGACTTGGCCACAGTGGAAATGCCCCAAGATGAGGAGTGTGGGTACAGACAGAATGGAAGAACTGCTGTTAAATTTACCCTCATCCCCTGCAGAGTCAAAAACAAAAAAGACTGAAGCTGTATAGAAATGTGCATGTGGGAGATGCTAGAGGAGGGAAAGGAAACTGACAAATTGTATGAGGCATGACTGCATCTAAGCTCAGCCTGAAGGTATCTCCTCGTACACAGCCAAGTTGGGTCTGGGTGTTGGTTGGTGCTGCCAGGAAGATAGTGAGTTTGAGCTAAGCTTTGCAGGGAACAAAGTTGATTCCAGTCATCTTAGATGTCATGGCCCTGGGCGTGGTCCCTAGGAGTTAGTCATCAGTCTCAGACAAGGTAGCCAGTGACAAATACTGACTGGGGGAAACAAACTTATGAGGTCTTATGGATTCCTAGACTGGATGTGCTGATGAAGGGTTGGAGTTTCTAGGCTCAAGTGTCTGGCTTATTTATGCTGCCCCTTAAAATGGTGAGATTTCTGCTGGGAACTTGAATTTCATCTTCCTATGTTCAGATTCTATTCTTGGTACTTTAGTCCTTTCTCTCCTCTTATTCCTGGTGATGGTGATGATGATGAAGATGATGATGGTAGTAATTTGATAGTGGTATTATGATAATGTGATTTACAATAAAAAATATATATTTGGTCTTAATTGGCCCCCACCCTTCTGGGACAGGAATTGCCTAAATGATTTGAAATATAAAGCTGTCTTTTATTACGTTAATGAGATTGCTTTTGGAAAGCCCCTAGCTCACCTAGGGATGGGGAATAGTCCACAGAGAAGCCAACCAAGTGATGATAAGGTTGGAAGTTTTAGCCCCACCCCAGACCTCCGTGCAAGAGAGAGGGGTGGGAGATTGGGTTTAGTCACCAATTGCCAATGATTTAAACAACCGTGCCTACGTAAGGAAGCCTCCATAATAACCCAGAAGGATGGGGTTCAGAGAGCTCCCGGGTTGGGGAACATGTGAAGGTTTGGGGGAGAGTGACAGGCTCAGAGAGGGTGGACTCTCTGAGCCCCTTCCCCATACCTTGCCCTAAGCATCTGTTCCTAGCTGTTCTTGAGTTAAAATAAACTAGAAATACAGTAAGTAAAATTTATCGCTAAGTTCTATGAACTTCTCTAGAAAATTAAATGAACCCAAAGAGGGGGTCATTGGAACCCCTGATTTATCTATAGCCAGTCCATCTGAAACATAGGTGACAATCTGGACTTGTGGTTGGTGTCTGAATTTGGAGGCAGTCTTATAGGATTGCATCCTTAACGTACATGATCTGATGCGATCTTCAAGTAGAAAGTGTCAGAATTAAGTAGAGTTGTAGGACACCCAGCTGGTGTTGGAGAATTGGTTGGTGGTGTGGGAAAAAACACGCTTGTTGTAAACATTTATCAAGCATTTCCTACGTGCCAGGTACTGTGCCAAGTTTTTTGCATGACCTCATTAAGTCCTCACAGCAGCCCTCTAAAACCCCATTTTATAGATGAGAAAATAGAGGTGCAGGGAGGGTAAGTAACTTGTCTTCAGGACCTAAACTTAGGTAGTCTGACATGAGAGCCAGGCTCTGAACCCTAGTGATATGATGTCTGCTGCCACATGCTGGGAGCAGGTTAGAGAATGAAAGGCAGGAATTCCTACTCACCTTATGGTTACTGGAAGACCCAGGGGTGGGTATTCCTCATGTGCTTTCTTTCATGAAAACCTTGAGATGAAGACTTCATCATTTCCACTTTGTAACCAACTGCCATTTACTGAGCACCACTGTTGCTAGAAACTACTAGAACCCGTCAACAGTATCCCTGATTCTTCCAACCATTCTTCAAGGGGACTAATATTATCCCCTTTTACAGATGAGATAGATGAGGCTTCCAGAGGTTAAGTGACATGTCAGATATATGCAGCAGTGTTGAGCTGTATACAAAACCAGGAGTTTTCAATGAGTGCTTCTTGGGTGGTCTCTGCCCTTAGACTGTGAAGAGAACCCAAATTAAAGATCCATCCAGTTGAGGGAAAACCATCCTGCGGAGGCCCAAGAATTTAGAAAGTCACAGGCATGAGGCTTCCCCTCCAGAGCTTTGAAAGCACATTCATTACTGTTGTGCACTTTTGTCTTTTGCGGGCTTGAGCCAGCTCTTCCCTCTGTTTGCAACTCTCTAGCCTTCTGTGGTACCACTATTGGTTCTAAAAAGGCACTGTCCCCGTGAGACTATGAAGTGAGTGGGCAAGGGACCCAGAAGGCAGCCTCTGGTGTCTGCTCCTTTTTGCATGCCTACTGCTAGATTCTAAGCTGGCAGGACATTGGTGCAGGTACATTGGATACAATGCTTGGTCCTGACACCAGGATGCCTGGTGTTACTTAAGAACCAGAAGAGAATTCAGAATGATCTTTTGCTATGAAGGACTTTTTCCCCCCTCTCCATTAACTCATTAATTCTGGTTGAGCCAATAAAACTCATCACACATTATTCATTTTGGATTTTAAAAATCGAATTTTGAGTCAATGCTAAATGGATCATAGGTACTCTTTCCTTCTCTGAGAAATGAGCGTTTCATTACTGATTCCATCTATTTGAATTGCCTGTAATGGGCAGGATTTGTTCCTTGGGCTCAGTGTGGCTGCACATGCCAAGAGGGATGGTCTTGCTTGAGGAGGGGAGGGAGCGCCTCAGAAGTCCCCTTCACTTGCTTCTATGGCTGTGGTGTAGGTGGCACCAGCTGACATGCTTGGGCCATCCTGCTTGGCACCCTGCTGTCAGACTTTCCAGGGCACAGATTCCAGGGTGAAAGGGTAAAGTGAAATTGTGTTGAATGATAAGATTACTATGCATCAGAAGATGACTGGCAAGTGCTTTGAATCATGGAGATTATCAGTGGACGCTGCATATAGCCTTACGATAACTGAATCTTTTGGGCAGTTTTAGATCTGCTTTGGGGAACGCAGAGAAATAGCTCAGCAGGAAGAGCTCTTGCAGCCTGCTGTTTGCTCCTTTGAGTGAATCAATCGGCTTTTTAAAACCCAGGCTTTAATTGGTTATGCCCAGGGAGAGGGTTTTCAATACATACCCCATCTGGTAGGACTAATTGTTCTTGCATTCAGTGAATAGATCGGTGCTCTGAGCTTGGGAAGGAGGCCTGGAAGGTGTTCATGCCTATAAATGTCATTGCTCATGGCTGTTTGATGATAGTGAGTCTTTCTGCCATCTGACTCTTGCAAATGACTCCTAGGCTATGTCTTATATCTGAGCAGCTGCCTCAGAGCTCCTGGGAAGACAAAGAGCTGAGGTGCCTTGGTATAGCCAGGACATCTGATGGAGAGCCACCTGGCATCCCAGGCCTGCCTTCTGACCTCCCTGGTGATTACGGCCCCATGAGAACTAAAGAAACAAACCAGGTAAACTACCTTTCTCTGGGCACTTGCTGGGCTCCCAGGTCTGGCCTCTGTGGGGGCTCCTTTCTGCCTCAGTGGACACCCTACCTCTGCCCTCTTGCTTCCCATACCTCTAGTATCTGCCAGAGCCCACCTTTAGGGATTGGGCATTCAGGTCTGGTGAATGTTGCTCTGCCAGAATGATAATGCTGCTTGGTTGACTTACCCAATTTTTGGATACACCAGACAGACCCTCTAATCATCCACATTGAACTGTATCAGTTCCCTTGAGGAGAACCAGCACCAATATAGCATGATTTGGAAAGACCATAAGTCAAAAGCATTATAAGACTTCTAGTGTGTCTGCTGGAAAGGACCTTCAGGGGAGGGCTGTTCCTGACACACAAGTCAGAGATGGTCCTACAGAGGGCTTATATTCCCTTGTAACTGGTCGCACCATCAGCCATTCTGGAAACAGCAGTACCTCTTGCTTCAGGTCCCTGGATTGTGCTGAAATGCTCCATTGCTGAGACCCCATCCATTTGTTAAATTGTTCAGATATCTGATATTTATTATAGCAGCTATATGCTATACATGAACATTATGCATACATGTTACATAGATATTTTATTTCTTTTTTTTTTTAAAGAGTTTTTTATTTATTTATTTGACAGAGAGATCACAGTAGACAGAGGCAGGCAGAGAGAGAGAGAGGGAAGCAGGCTCCCTGCTGAGCAGAGAGCCCGATGCGGGACTTGATCCCAGAACCCTGAGATCATGACCTGAGCCGAAGGCAGCGGCTTAACCCACTGAGCCACCCAGGTGCCCCAATATTTTATTTCTAATATCCCAGTGAGGTGAGCCACATTGTGAGGCAATATAGGGTAGTGGCTGGGACCCCTGGCGTCGGAGCCAGACTATGTGTGTTCAAATCCCAGTTCTGCTCACCATCAGCTCTGTGATCTTGGGCAGGTTGCTTAATATTAATTTCCTATGCCTCAGTTTCCTCTCTATATAATAGGATGAGAGTATCTACCTCATAGAGTTGTCATAAAGAATAAGAGTTAACATGTATAATGCTCACTGAACAGGGTCTGGCACTCGGTTAATTCCTGTATGAGTGTTTGCTATTATTATTGTTATCATCATCTTACAAATGAGAAGTCTGAAGCGCAGAGGAATTAAGAACATTCCTTAAGTCAACAGCATTGACATGGGAGAGCTGGCATTAAAACCAGGCCTAACTCCTAAGCTCCTAGCCTGGATGGAATTGATCACATCTTCTCTCTAGGGAGAGACCTGCCATGAGGATTACATATTCCAGTGGGCTTCGTGGACAGTGAGGGAGACAAGTAGATGTTGGCCTCCTCATGAAATACTCTTGTCCATGTCTCTTGCCTATTGTTATGTAAATGAAATTCAGCTGAAATGAACTTTGTTCAAATGGTTTCGTTTTTTATTTTTTATTTTATTTATTTATTTTTTTTACATCTCTATTTACATCTCCTTCTAGCCACCATATCCTTGAGACCCCACCCAGGTCAAAGGGTGGATCTTCAGGGATCCTACCTCTCCCGCCCATGCATTTGCAGTGGCCGACTATTTCCACCCATCTGCAAATGCCTGTATGTTCCACTTTCATAAAGATGCTCTCACATTTATTTGGCTGGGGGTTAAATAAGATAAATGCCATAAAGCTTTTAGATCAGGGCCTGGCACATAATAAGTACTCACTAAACGTTAGTTATTATTGCTATTATTATTATTGTTAAGTCATCTTCTTTCCAAGTTTGTGTCATGCTTCATTTTGCCTGGATAATGCTCTATAGCAGTGGGTTCTTATTTTGCCCCCTTACTAGGGCAGACCAATCCTCCCTTCTTGTCCTTCTTTACATCTCCAAGCAGAAGCACCTATGGGGATCAAGAGCAAGGGCATGGTTGGGCTTTGGTGCCCGCAATGGAGCTTTTCTTGTGAAGAGCAAAGAGATGAAAGCTCTTACCTCTTAGGGTGGCCTTTCTTTGGTCCTTGCTCGGCAACTTCTTTCTGGGGAGCATGGTCTTTTAGGAATCCACATGGTGAGCTGGACCCAAAGTTGTCATCCACTTGGATGTGACCCTTTCTCTCTAAGAGGAACTTGAGTCCAAGAGAAAGAAAGCCTGGATCAAATGGACCAGACTAGCTCTACTTTGCAGACCAGGGCCAGGAGTTCACATAAGGATTTGGGACCAAATAGAAATATTTCCAAGACTTATAGAGGATTTATGATGTGGCAGGTATTGCTTGCTGGATCGTCCAAATAACCCTTTGTGGGAGGAAGAATGATGGGGCCGAGAGAGGTTCACATCCTAATCCTCAGACTCTGCGAATTTAGTCTGTTAGTTAGCAAGAGGGAATTCAGTTTGCTAATTAATTCACCTTGAGGTGGAGAGATAATTGTGCTGGATTATCTGGGTGGGCTCTGGTAAACACAAGGGTCTTTATAAGTGAAAGGGAGAAGCAAGAGAGTCAGAGTGATTCAATGTGAGTACTCAGCCCATCCTTGCTGACTCTGAAGTTGAAGTCAAGGAATAGGGACAGCTTATAGAAGTTGGAAAAGACAAAAAAATGGATTTTCTCTAGAGCCTCCAGGAGAAATGTAGCTCTTCCCAGTGAGACCCATTTCAGAGTTTTGGCCTCCAATATGGTAAGACAATAAATTAGTGTCATTTGACACAACTAAATTTGTGTTAATTTGTTACAGCAACAGTGAGAAACTAATACACCCTATAAAATGGTATAATTATTATCTCTACTTTATAGATGAGGATTCTGAAGTTTATAAAGGGTAAACTTATGCATTGTCACAGGTAGTAAAGCTTGGAGCTAGGGCCCATGACCAGATGTTTGATTACAGAGTCTAGGCTCATAACCACCCTGCTACTCTATTCCCTAACCCCAGATGTCATATAGACTGTGGCCATTTTTTTATCATGTATTCCTTGTATTATTCTCCTTCAGGAATTTGCAGTGTGGGAAGGTAGTATTCACAGAAATTGGAATTCAGCTCTTGGCTGCCTCTGTGTTTCTTTCCATTGAAAACATGAGCCTGGTGTTCAGTAGAAAAGAAGATGGAGGTCTGTCTTGTAGAGGTGCTGAGTAGACTGGCCTGCTCTGCTCCCTGTAGCTCTTGCATGGCCCTGAATCAGATGTTGTGTGATAGAGTTTCTGGATAATGATCTGTTTTTTTCCTGCCCTTATTAGCAATCAGTGTATAGAGACCTTCAAGCTTAGTCCTGAGGAAAAACTATGTGGGCGCTCAAATGCGGGAAGAGAAAAAATAATTTTGACTTGTAGCCAAAACAGTTGGAAGGATGAATGAGTATTTTCAATGGATCTAATACTTAGATGCTTACTGGATATAATTTGTATTAGCATTTCCTGAAGCTAAGTAACATTGATGTAATATAAAACTGTTTTTATAATAATAACGTGAAGAGAGCCTTTCACAGGAGGCAGAATGTGGAATTTTTTTTTTAAATGGGGGTTACAGAAGATTAAGAGCATTTATTGAGTAGTTACTATGAATAGAAGCATAACTGAGAGTAGCTTAAAGAAGCAAAAGAAAAGATGTTTGAGGAAGGATGGAAAGAAGCGGGGATTCGTGAGCTGGGATGGGCAGACAGATGCAAGGAGGGCCAAGAGAGATGCCAACAAGCTGCCTCAAGCAGTGTCGTCCCATCCAGCAGCCAGTAGCCACATGTGGCTCTTGAACACTTGAAATGCAACAAGTCAAAATTTTGTGCTTTAAGCACAAAATGCACAACCAAGTTGAAGATTTCAAATGGAAACAATAATGTAAAATATCGCATTCATTATTTTTATGTTGATTCTATATTGAAATGGTAGTATTTTAGGTATGTTGGTTTAAATAAAATGTTCATTCAAATTTCACTTTTTTGCTATTTTTAGTGGGGCTACTAGAAGACTTAAAATTATACATGCAGCTTGCATTCAGTTTCTATCAGACAGGGCTGGCCTCGTGGGCAGAAATGAGACCAATGGTGTAATGTGCTAGGGAGGCAGTTGACCTTCACTGAAAGAAAGAGCTTCTAATAATTGGCCATGACCAAAGAAGAGAGGTAGGAGCTCCCCATCATGAGAAGTGAGTAAGCACTTTTGGAGTGCTTTCAACCAGACTCCAAGTTAATGCTGGTCCCCAGAGGCAGAGCACTCTCATATTGGGGTATTACTTTCCAACCGGTCACCTCTGGTGGCTCCCTCCCCCTTTTGTTTATCTTCTGATATCAGTCCGACGTTCCCACTTGGCTTTACCTGCCCACTGGCATCTTCTGCCCCTGTAGAGATCCAGACGTGTATAATTCTGATCTCAGGTTGATTTCATGGGTGATCGGAGTTCTTTGGTAGGTAATCAGCTCACTTTAGGGTACAGGTTGAAATGGCTCCTCCTCCTACTTCCCCGCCATCTTGTCTCTCCCCACCTTCAGTTTCATTAGTCGAGAAGTGAGTAAGCAGACATAGAGGCACGTGATATGACGAGCACTGGGTGTGATATGCAGCTGATGAATTACTAAACTCTACATCTGAAACTAATGATATATGATATGCTGACTAATTGAATTTAAGTAAACACAAAAAGAAATAGAGGCCAAGGCCCTCTTCACAGGACCTTTGTGGGATTGCTGCTTTGAGATCAGGACTGGACCAGGTCACACTCAGAGTCCTTCTGATGAATAAAGAACTGTGAGTGCATTAATGGATTTTTGTATAGTAATTACATTTTTCCCATTTTAATGTTGTGTATTTTTCTGGTTATTCTCTCTGGCGTCAGGAAAACATGCAGTACGCTTTCAGAAGTCTAGAGTAGTCGTTTCCAATGTAGTAGACGTTTCCTCCATTCTCCTGAGGTCTTTGGGACCCCTTTGATGTCAAGGGCAGACTCTAAGCAACTCAGTGCAGGGTGGAACTGTGTGTCTCAGCAGGGTATCCTGCCCTAGGACAGCTGCCCAGTCACTGATGAACTCTTGCAGCAGAGCTTGGGGACCTCATTCCCTGGAAATCTGCCTTTCCCATCCCTCTGTGGCAGGGGACTTGCACATTCCTGGTACCCCCACATCCAGGAGAAGGGCTGGTGTGGGATCCCCAGGGTCTGGGCTCTGTGTTGTTCCCACACAGCCCAAAAAGTCTGTGACATTTGCCAAGCCAGTGATCAGCATAAGCTACTCTTAACAGCAAGGACAAATTTGAAACCCTATAGAGAAGAAACGTCTTTAGGCTTTGGAGCTGAACTCATCTGCATGATCCTCTAATTACAAATTGCAGACTAACACAACACTCCCCACATTCATTTGACTGCGTGTCCTTGGAAGGAATAGTCTTGCATTTCTCTACAAACAGGCCACTGCTCTGGCTTCCTGCCAGTCTAGACTGGCTTTGCCCTGGGTATTCCTCTACTCTGGGCCATTGGAGTATCAGGGCTGCCTAGAATCATACTATCTGAGCCTGGCAGGATGGGGGACTCTACTGTCCTCCCAGTGCAGGAAATAGCAAATAAGAAAGCTCCTGTGTTCCAGAGTAGCAGAGGCTATGCAAGCCCTTTATATGAACTACATTATCTGACCTTTCCAGCTACCTAATGGGGTATGTGTGTATACATGTCTGTGTTCGACATACACAGGTTTGTCCAACTTCAGAGTCCCAAATACTGTGTACATTAACCTATCATTTAGTGAAACCAAAGCGGTCAGAACCCATGAAATCTTTACTACTAGAGGTGATAAAGAAAGAGTGGGAAGAGGGTAGAGGAGAAAGTAATATGCTCATTCATTTATTCGCTCATTTGTTTATTACATCTGGGCCTTGGTAAGTCAGATACTGAAATTAGCAAGACCAGCTTCTGCTCTGGAGAATCTCATGGAGTAACAGACAGTTGTACAGGGTAGAACTGTGGTCAGTCTGTACATAGTTCTATAGAGAACAGACTAGAAAATACTGGGTTCTTCCACGGGGAGCCGTGTGGAGTATGCATAGAGGACGAGGCATTGAACTTAGACTTTGGGAACAACCAGACATTCAGAGCAGAGGAAACAATATAAGCAAAGGCCCAGAGGTTGGAGGGACATGTTGGTTTACTGGGGGATGATGATTGGTCATTCCCTGGGGAAGAGTATGGTGGTAGGAAAAGGCTGGACTGAGAGGGGTCTTGCAATTTATAGCAGGTTATGTGGTAGGGTGTGGCAGAAACAGTCCCTTCTTCCTTCATTTACCTATTTGACTCCTATCTGACTCCCTTCGCATACTGTTATCAGCTACTGTTAGCAGGCAGCGTGTCTTGGCTGGGTAGGGAAGGGGCTGTTAGCTTGAACAAAGGTATCCCAGAACTATTCTTTCCCACTCATTTGGATTTGAGGAACCTGGCATCAGAGCATAGTCCCTGGAACCAAGAACATGCTGAAATTCAGAGAAAAGGAAGGACTCATTTTGGCTGTCAAGCACATCTCCATAGAGGGACTGGAGATTTATTGAGTGTTAAATGTCAGTATCAATGTAATAAAGATGGTACACTGGAAGTAATAAGCACTTTCCAGGTGAGGAACCATTTTCAATAAGTTGTCAACCTATCTGATACTATGAATTTTTTTTTTAAAGAAGAAGGTGAAGAAACCCCACTTTGAGTTATTTAACTTTCAGATCAGTTCCCCAACTCTGTCCCTTCTTGATAGGAGCATCAGTGGTCTGTGCTACCCAATGACCTTGGCATGTGCACACTCTTCATCTCTTCAAAAAAAATCCGATATTCTTTTTGTTTTCTTTCCTGTGATGACCACAGGGAATGGATTCATGACCTTCAGAGGGCCTTGTGACAGGCAGAGAATTTTCTGGCAATGAATACAAGAGAAAAGGAAAGCAAGAAGGGAGGCGGATGACAAATGACACCTGGGATGGTCAACGCATCTGACAAATGTGGTCAGGTGTCATCTGGGGCTCACTCACCTCTCAAAGATCTGTTCCAAAGAATTCCACAGCCTCTGAGAGTACAGTCCTCCATGTAGATTCCTGCTCAATCCCATGACTTAAGTCTGCCCCTGTGTCCTGGGTTCCCAACTTTCCATGGACCACCTAGGAGATGTGCTCACTGTGCTCATAGTCAGTGTGTTTTACACTGGGCCTCAGTGTAAAGGTTCAGGTGCACAGTAGGCCTTCTGTAAGAAGATTTAGTAGGACATCCACTTTAACTGGCTTCAGAAGCCTAGAACATCCAAAAGCCTTAAAACATCTGCTGGCCATTCTACCTCATAGGGTTTCGTCACACACATTTGATCCCAGGCTCACATCATCTTGCTGGCCTTGCACTCACTATCCTTCCTTCTCTTTGTTTGTCAGGAGAAAACTCCCAGTTCTTAACCCTGGCCTGTGAAGGCCAACTCCTTTCCTTCTCTGGCACCTGGGCCAACCTGGTACTCTGTTCTCAGGGGAGACCGTATATGCTCACCTTTCATATTGTATCTGGAGCTCATCAGATTGGCTTTCCAAGACATTTCTCCCTAGGAATTCTGCTGTTGGCCCTAAAATAATAAACATTTGTTATTTCTATGTTATTTTATGGCAGGTTCACCTTGATATTGGCATAATGGTCACATGTTACTGATGAGGAAATGTTGAGTGATTTGCCTAATGTTTTATTTTAAGTGGTGTTCCCAAGGGCCCTGCATAGCATCTCAGTTTCTCCTCACCCATTCTGGTCCAATTCCTCTTCTCTTTGCCATAGTTGCTAAGGCCCTGTCCTAATCCCAGTGATTCTTTTTCTTATAAGCCATATGACATTGAACATGCTTTATCTGGTATCCATTCCATTATTTAAAGGCAACAGAGAGGCACTGGAGTGCTTTATTAACATTTTGCTTAGCTATTTTTGAAGTGATGCAAATTGCTCAGAATTAGCCTGGATTCCCAATCATCAGCAGAAGGTCTATTGCATTTTGCAGGAGCTCTGCAAAATGTCCTTAGAGATAGCAGGCTCAGATGGTGATCTTGACTGTAGCACTTAGCTTCTCTTTGACTTTGGACAATTTTTTTTTAAACCAATCTGAGTAAGACCAATACCAAAAACGAGATTTAAGCAGTGATTCAAAAAACCTCCCAAAAACAAGAGTCCAGGACCTGATGGATTCCCTGGGGAATTATACCAAACATTCAAAGAAGAAATAATACCTCTTCTCCTGTAGCTGTTTAAAAAAAAAAAATAGAAACAGAAGGAAAACTGCCAGACTCATTCAGTGAGGCCAGCATTACTTGATCCCAAAACCAGGTAAACACCCCATCAAAAAGGAGAATTTCAGACCAATATCCCTGATAGATATGGATCTCAAAATTCTCAACAAGATCCTAGTTAATAGGATCCAACAGTACATTAAAAGGATTATCCATCATGACCAGGTGGGATTTAGCCTGGGATTCATGGGTGGTTCAACATTTGCAAATCAATCAATGTGATAGAACACATTAATAAGAGGAGAGAGAAGAACCATGTGGTCCTCTCAATTGATGCAGAAAAAGCATTTGACAAAATACAGCATCCTTTCCTGATTAAAACTCTTCAGAGTGTAGGGATAGAGAGAACATTCCTCAATTTCATAAAACCATCTATGGTTTAATTTTCATAAAAACCATCTATGAAAAACCCACAGAGAATATTATTCTCATTGGAGAAAAGCTGAGAGCCTTTTCCTTAGGATCAGGAACACAACAAGGATGCCCACTCTTACCACTATTGTTCAACATAGTACTAGAAGTCCTAGCAACAGCAATCAGGCAACAAAAAGAAATTAAAGGTACTCAGATTGGCAAAGAAGAGGTCAAATTCTCTCTCTTCGCAGATGACATCATATTTTATGTGGAAAACCCAAAAGACTCCACCCCCATATTACTAGAACTCATATAGCAATTCAGTAAGGTGGCAGGATACAAAATCAATGTACAGAAATCAGTTACTTTCCTGTACACTAACAATGGAACTGCAGTAAGAGAAACCAGGGAATCGATTCCATTTACAGTAGCACCAAAAACCTTAAGATACCTTGGAAAAAACCTAACCAAAGAGGTAAAGGATCTATACTCTATATACTACAGAACACTTACAAAAGAAATTGAAGAAGACACAAAAAGATTGGCAAACATTCCATGCTCATGGATCGGAAGAATAAACGTTGCTTAAATGTCTATGCTACCTAAAGCAATCTATACTTTCAGTGCCATCCCGATCAAAATACAATGGCATTTTTCAAAGTGGTGGAACAAAGAATCCTAAAATGTGTATGGAACAAGAAAAGACCCTGAGTCACCAAGGAAATGTTGAAAAAGAATAACAAAGCTGGGGGCATCATGTTGCCTGGTTTCAAGCTATATTTCAAAGCTGTGATCACCAAGACAGCATGGTACTGGCACAAAAGCAGATACATAGGTCAATGGAACAGAAGAGAGGGTTCAGACATGGACCCTTAATTCTGTGGTCAACTAATCATTGACAAAACAAGAAAAGATATCCAACAGAAAAAAGACAGTCTCTTCAATATATGGTGCTGGGAAAATTGGACAGCTATATACAGAAGAATGAAACTCGACCATTGTCTTACACCATATACAAAGATAAACTCTAAATGGATGTAAGACCTCAATATGAGACAGGAATCCATTAAAATCCTAGAGGAGAACATAGGCAATAACCTCTTCAACATCAGCCACAGCAGCTTCTTTCAAAACCCATCTCCAAAGGCAAGGGAAACAAAAGTGAAATGAACTTTTGGGACTTCATCAAGATAAAAAGCCTTCTGCACAGCAAAGGAAACACTCAACAAAACAAAGAGGCAACCCATGGAATGGGAGAAGATATTTGCAAATGACACTACAGATGAAGTGCTGGTATCCAGGATCTATAAAGAACTTCTCAAACTCAACACCCAAAAACAAATTATCAAGTCAAAAAATTGGGCAGAAGACATGAACAGACACCTCTCCAAAGAAGACATACAAATGGCTAACAGATACATGAAAAAATGTTCAACACGATTAGCCATAGGGAAATTCAAATCCAAACCACACTGAGATATACCAGTTAGAATGGCAAAAATTGAGAAGACAAGAAACAACAAATGTTGGAGAGGATGTGGAGAAAGGGGAACCCTCTTATACTGTTGGTGGGAATGCAAGTTGGTACAGCCACTTGGGAAAACAGTGTGGAGGTTCCTCAAAATGTTAGAAATAGAGCTACTGTATGACCCAGCAATTGGACTACTGGGTATTTACCCCAAAGATACAGATGTAGTGAAAAGAAAGTCCATATGCACCCCAGTGTTCATAGCAGAAATGTCCACAGTAGCCAAACTGTGGCAGGAGGTGAGATGCCCTTCAGCAGACGAATGGATAAAGAAAATGTGGTCCATAGAACACAATGGAATATTACTCAGCCATCAGAAAGGATGAGTATCCAACATTTGCATCAACATGGGCAGAACTGGAGGAGATTTTGCTAGGTGAAATAAGTCAAGCAGAGAAAGTCAATTATCATATGGTTTCAGTTATTTGGGAAACATAAGGAATAGCATGGAGGACATTGGGAGAAGGAAGGGAAAAATGAAGAGGGGGGGATATCAAGGGGGGAGATGAAACATGAGAGACCATGGACTCCAGGAAACAAACAGGGTTTTAGAGGGGAATGGGGGTAGGGGGACATGTTAGCCCAATGATGCGTATTAAAGAGGGCACATATTTCATGGAGCACTGAGTGTTATATGCAAACAATGAATCATGGGACACTACATCAAAAACTAATGATGTACTGTATGGGGACTAACATAACATAATTTAAAAAAAAAGAAAGAAATTGAAGATGACACAGACAAATGGAAAGATATACCATTCTCATGGATTAGAAGAATCAGTATCATTAAAATGTCTATATTATTCAAAATAATCAACAGATACCATGAGTCTGCATCAAAATTCCAATAGCATTTTTCACAGAACTACAACAAATAATTCTCATATTTGTGTGGAACCACAAAATGCCTTAAACAGCTAAAGCAATCTTGAGAAAGAAGAACAAAGCTAGAAGTATCACAATCCCAGATTTCAAGTTATAACTCAAAGCTATAATAATCAAAACAGTATGGTATTTGCACAAAAACAGACACATAGATCAATTGAATACTGTTTCCTCGGGGTGAGGGAGGGTTACACATTGGATCCAACATGTCCAACGATGGCTGCTTTCCTCTGGGCCTTCATTTCAATCTTTGTCTGCCCACACATGGTTCACATGTTCTCTTTTAGAGCTACGTTAATCATTCCTCCAAAAACACAGGAGAAAGAGCCTAAATACCAAGTTGCCCACAGATACTGAGCTCATTATTTGTTGAAGAAACGTTGGTACATCTTGAAGTCACACTTGCCTTCCTGCGGCTCATTAACTTCACCAATGGCTGGCTTTCATGCCTTCTGCCTTTTGGGGTCTTGCTGCCATTGAGAGGGAAAGTGTGTTTCAGAATGGCCCTGTGTGGTTGGTACTCTCACCTTTCCCAAGCCCTCTGCAGGCCTTTCAGTCCCAGGAGCTCTGTGTGACAGGCCAGGAGCAGGCTAGGAGCACATTCTCAGCCTTCTTCAGAATGAATAGGCAACTTTACCCTCAGAAAAACTGTCCAGCAGACATTCTGTTCTCTTCCACCAAAACCTTTTAAATGTTTTTGCTAGCAGTTGGTTATACCAACGTGGCTACACAGCTCTCAGTGTGATGGGGAAGACAGAAAAAGTCAACAACCTGCACAGTTTGATGAAGGCTATGCTAGGACTGAGGGCAGAGTGCTATGGGAGACCAGAGGATGGTTTCTCACACCCTGGGGGTCAGGACAGCTTCCTGGAAGCTGAATTTTAGAGGATAGGTTAGCCAAGGCAAGAATGGAGCCAGGAAAAGGAGGGTACTATGGGCAAAGGGAGTAACAAGAGTAGAGGCAAGGAGGCATGCCACTGTCTCTTCGGTACAGTGGTGGGCATCAGATTGGATCATTGAGGAGGTAGTCAGGATTTTGGACTGGCAAACCTATGAGCTTCTCATGGTTTAAAGAAAAAACTCTTGAGCCAATGGAGTGAGTTTGCACAAAGGCTTCCCAGATTTTTTTTTTTTTTTTACTGCTCCTACTATTTACATTTATTTCTTTTTTTTTAAATTTTTTATAAACATATAATATATTTTTTTCCCCAGGGGTACAGGTCTGTGAATCGCCAGCTTTACACACTTCACCGCACTCATCATAGCACATACCCTCCCCAATGTCCATAATAACCCCACCCCCCCTCCCGACCCCCCTCCCGCCAGCAACCCTCAGTTTGTTTTG
This sequence comes from Lontra canadensis, assembly GCF_010015895.1. NCBI lineage: Eukaryota > Metazoa > Chordata > Mammalia > Carnivora > Mustelidae > Lontra > Lontra canadensis. The sequence goes on along the minus strand of NW_022631001.1, from coordinate 34,476,934 downwards.
TGAGATTAAGAGTCACTTATGGTTTATCTCCCTCCCAATCCCATCTTGCTTCATTTACTCTTCTCCTACCCCCTAGTTTAAAGAAAAAACTCTTGAGCCAATGGAGTGAGTTTGCACAAAGGCTTCCCAGATTTAATGTGCATGTGAGTCCCTTGAGGTTTGTTAAAATGCAAATTATGCTTATATAGGTCTGTGCTGGGATCCAAGAGTCTGCGTTTCTAACAAGCCTCTAGATGATACTCATGCTGCTGGTCCACACTTTGAACAGCAAAGGGTAGACCTGTAGCAGGCAGGACAAGCCTTGTGTGTCTGACCTTGGAGAGTTTTACTTCTCATTTCCTATGACTTTGCACAAATGGCCAATGGAAGTTTGGTTTCCACAGCTGCCTTCAACCAATGACTGACAGATGATCTATAAATACTTCCTTCATCCCGTGGCAGGAAGCTAACTCTGAGGTGTGTGATCTACATACACTAGGTTTTCCCAGCAGGATTCAGCCCCAGTCAACACAGTGCTGGGGGGATAAAACCTTTTTTATTGGCAGCCTTCCCTTGTCTCACTTTTTCTTCCTTACTAGAATTTTCTTCACCTCAAACGTTTGTCTCAGAGCTGGCCCTTGGGAGAACCTAAACTAAGACAGTAGCAAAGAAGGGATCTATGTTTGGAATGGACAGTAGCATGAGTGAAACACAGAGGTGTAGGAACATGTAGGGAACTTTGTGCTATGCTGTAGCTGGGTGGAGTGGCACAGACTATCTCTTCTCATGGAAACTTGAAGAAGATTCACCTTGCTGGGTTAAGGAGGCTGCTTTGAGAGGTTCAACTATCCTCTTGGTCCTGAGCTTACTCATCCAGCTCCTATGAAGAGCTGCCCAGAACCATGGAGAGCCTGCTACTGTGATCCCACTGGAATATCCCTTTGGACACAATTTGAACAAATTCCATTCAATTGGAAGATCAGTGCTGAGGAGCAGTGGGACATCACATGGGTTGTGTCCTTCAAAGGAGAGTTACCCCATCATGTGAGTTTGCCCAGTGCTAAAATTATGCTTTCTCTTAGAGGTTCCCTACATCAAAGACCTGAGACATCCCAAGTCTGGAATCTTCTTCATTTAACTAGGATGAACTAGTATTTCCCATAGTCATTTGACTATAGCTCTCTATCTCATAGCATGTAACTCTGCACAGAATGAAGGTTCTGCAGAGCATGCTATGGGAAGTGATGATGTAGTATGAGAGGACACATCTGGATAGTCAGGGAAGATTCTGGAGGGCTGAGGCTGGTCTGCCAGTATTGCTGTCCTGGTGTCAGTGAGCCCCAGCAGGAATGGTGACCACTGCCTTCCACAATCAGCTCACAATACCAGGTAGTGGCCAAATAATACCCAGAGCCTCTCTCTGCTGGAAATTAGGGCAGAGTGTCCAATAAATTCATAACATGCTTCATAGACAGTTGCCGTTGGAAGGCAGTATGAGTGAGGAGAGAAACCACCAGCTGGAACTAATTCAGACTATTATCCTAATGGAAGGTGGATAAGCAACAAAGAAGGAACAGACAAGAATATCCCAAACCAGTATCAGAGGGGTAAAACCAGGAATGAGACAAGCAAAAAGAGCCTGAGCATGAGACACAGCATATGACTGAGACAAAGAGAGCCCTTCTCTTCACTCATACATGGCCACCATCCTGACTGGTTCTGGGAGGTTCTGTTTCAGACCAAAGGTTACTGAATAAAGTAAGTGTCCTGACTTTTTCACATGGGGAAGAAGGTCAGCTTTGCAAACTATGGGTTAGTGCATTTGATGTTATGCCTCAGCAAACCACTAGAATGAGTCATTATTTTTAACATTTTGATTTCCCTTTGTAGTAGATGAGGGTTTGGCTTTCTTCTACTGTCTACCTCTCCCAAACACATGTATCCTCTCTCCTGATCCTCACACTTCGGGTAAAAACAATAGACAGCGTTTCTATTATGTGCTCTGAAAGTAGGTGTCACTGTTCAGTGGGCTTCCCCAATGGAAGCGTTTGTTTTTTCCTAGTTAAATCAGCAACCAGTTAGGAAAACAAATCATTTTAAGTATTTTAGGCAGAAGAGAATGAATTTAAGGAATTGGTTCCACGGGTCATAGAAGGGCTGGGAAGCCAAACAAGGCAAATTGAGGCAATGAGAAATTTGCAGCAACCAGAAGCTGCTACCGTGTGTAAGGCTGAGGGTGTGGGCATTCTTTTTGAAGACCAGGATTCAAGGCCACCTGGCAAAAGGTGAAACATGGTGGGCCTGTCCAGCAGGAATCCAAGCCATGGAGAAGGGGTCATCTCAGTGGGGAAGCCATGGGAAGCAGAAGGGGAGGGAGAGAAATTCACTGGCTTCTCCCTTCCTCCTCTCTCCATCTCCCTTCAGTTCCTACCATTGGCCAAATGCAGACAGAAGCCAATTGAGAAGTGCAGCTGAAGGCTTCAGCCCCCCAGTCTCCTTCCTAACTCCCATGGCACAGAATGGGTCAGAGAAGAGCAAGGAATGGATATGAGGGCAAACAGGCATATACCAGATATGCTAAGATGAATATTTGCTCTTTTTATTAAAAAAAAATACGTAAGTATTTAGCATTGATTTTTTTTTCCTTTGTGCTCTATCAGATCTGTTTTACAACATTGATGCTACTTTCCAAATGTTTGACTATGTCATGTAATCCATCAGTTTCATTTTGTTTCCTGGAGTGCTTGATCCTTCTGCTCCAGCCAGGACCGTGTTTTTCAGACCTATCTCAGAGCTGTGGTGGGAGACTTCAGGGCATCTTTGCCTCAGGCAGTTCTTCCTCCTCGGGCCTGGGCTGATCCCCTGTGTTAATCCTATGGCTTCCTCTTTCTTGGTTTGCTTCCTTTTTATAGGAGCATGTCTTCCAATAGCTTCCCAAGAAAGAGGCCAGGAGAATTAGATATTCTACTTTTGCTGGTCTGGAAATGTCTTTATATTGTACTCCCATTTGATTGACAGGTTAGCTGGCTTTAGAACTCTAGGTTGGAAACAAATTTTCCTTGGAATTTTGATGGTGCTGATTCATTGACTTGTAACTGCCAGTGTTGTTTTTGAGATGTGGTGCCATCCAGATTTTTTGCTTCTTTACATGTGACCTGTTTTTGCTCTTTGAAAGCTTTCAGGATCTTCTATATATTCCCAAATTATCTTTGCAAATGGAAACGAACAACCCCAAATATAGATTTGTTTTGCTGAGGGCATAAAGCCATCCCCTCCACAGTGGGGAAAATATAAGCCCCAATGGGATTGAAGCTTTCATCTTAGAGAGAGCACGATGTCCCAAAGGGATCAGTTCTTAATTATAGGACTTTGTGGCAGAATTAGCCATCAACCGTGGATGATCAAATAAATCCTCTCCTTCTGCTCTGACTTGGTAGATCTGGAACTCGGGATAAGTACTTTGGACACCTGAGGTATAATTACAGGAGCATCTTTATTTTTGGTTATCACTGTCCTTTGAAATGTACTCAATAGGTGTGAGTCTTCCCCTGCTATGGGGTGAAAATTCAAATAAGACCAGGATTTTCTCTTTCATTAATGGGCAAGAATCAGTTCTGATTTAATTTTTTTTTTCAGTGTTCCAAGATTCATTGTTTATGCACCACACCCAGTGCTCCATGCAATACTTGCCCTCCTTAATACCCACCACCAGGCTCGCCCGTCCGCCACCCACCCCCTTCCAAAACCCTCAGTTTGTTTCCCAGAGTCCACAGTCTCTCATGTTTTGTCTTCCCCACCCACCGCTGATTTCCCCCAATTTGCTTTTCCTTTCCTTCTCCTAATGTCCTCCATTTTATTCTTTATGCTCCACAAGTAAGTGAAACCATATGATAATTGACTCTCTCTGCTTGACTTATTTCATTTAGCATAATCTCTTCCAGTCCCATCCAGGTTGATATAAAAGTTAGGTATTCATCCTTTCTGATTAGTTAAAACCAAAACACAGTCTCTATTCACTCATTAAGAGATCCTGCTGCTATAGACTCAGTAAAACTTCAAACTCTACTTGATGTTAATTCTTCTCCAAAGGCTCAGCTATCCAAGGAGGGGAGTGTGGCGCTGCTTGATACTTTCCTTGCTTCTCTTTTCCTCTTTACTAGCTGTGCTTTCTCACCATTCTAGAAAGTAGGAGGGGGAAAAGGTGTGGGGATGGCTCTGACTTGGCTGATCCTAAGATGGCTTTGTGCCTTGTGGGCCTAGCAGACACAGAAGATGACTCTTTATTATAGGTTTTGTGAGATTTCTGGAGACTCCCCTGCTGGGGCAGGAAACTATGACTTCCCCCACTGAAGTAGTGTCCCCAGCTTTGGGGGACACATATCAATTCTGTAGGTGGGTTCCCTTGATGCCTCTCCCACAAAGCTGGTGCCTCCAACCTTTCCTCTCAAGGGAGACTCCAATGCAGAAATCCTCTTCAAAAATCTTCTCCTTAATCTTTAATAAATCAGTCCTATATCCTCTCAATCTGGGTGATTTGCTAATCAATTTCCAATCACCCTCTTTAAAGTTTCACTTCCTGGTCAGTCTGAGAACTCCCTTGTGTATCTGGCATCCATCCTATCTTGATGCCTTAGTGAAAATTCCCAGCTTAACCTTCTTCCTCTTCATAGCCCTCCTTGTACCTGTGTCTCACCACGCCAAAGGTGCTATGGAATAGCCATCTTGAATATCCAGGCACCTCTGAAGAGAGGCAGCGGGAGGCTGGAAATTTAATTCCTTCAGAGAGTTTCCTGAAAAAGGACATTCCAATTAGTGAGCTGATAGCTCAGCCTTGTCGCTAGAGCTGTTGATAGCAGAGTGAGTATGCTGAGTGACGCTTTAGGAGCCTATAAAGGAGGATGGCACGGCACCTCCAGAGTCACAGGAAACACATTTTATCTGCTTATTTATTGTCTTCAATTTTATAGGCTATGGGAGAAATTTCTGTCTTCCGAATGTGTCCACTTTGCTCTGTTTACCCAAGAGGAATCACGTTCCCCGGCTCTTGAGTATTCCTCAGTAACCACAGGAGAAACCACAGAGGGACAACAAAAATACATATCCCTGGTCTGAGCAGTTCTAAGTCCTAATAAGTCAGCTATTACAAGGGGAAGGGTCTGGAATCCTGGGGCACATGACTCTGAGGGGCCACTTCTCTATACTGTTATTGACGTTGAGATGACCCTAATTCCATTGCTACCAGCAGAACCTGGCACTGAGCTAGTGTTATCAGCTGGTTTGGGGGGAGGACTGAGCTAATTGATTTCTGACTTCCATGGACCTGGCTGGCAGATAGGAAGGGAACATATGATTCTCAAACTCGTATGTTGAGAGATGACAATCTCCAGGGGACAAGATGGGGAAGCTGAACAGAGAAGTCACTTCCAGGTTCTGCATGTCCATATTTCTATCATTATGAACCATCTCCCTGTACAGGAAAGAAACTCTTGAGATTAGAGAATGAAGTGGACCATGAAAACCATGGCTCCATAACTTTGTTCCTGGATTTGGTGCTTGTTGTTTTCTCTTGTATAGACAGTGGTCTCAGGGGCTGCATGGTTTGCAATTCTATGGAGTCAGGAGACCCACATGGCAGAATAATGTGGACCATAAGTGATGATCCAGAAGGCCACTGGGTATTGGTTTCACTTGACGTGCCCTCTACAGAAGGGCTTCTGGGGCTGAGGGATTCAGGCTGGTGCTTTTCCATTTTTCTCATGTCCCTCTGCCCAAGGCTCGGCATCTTCCGAAATGCAATAAATAAATGTTAGGCAGATACAACAGCCATCCACACAGCTAGCAATATTGGTAAGTGCCCTACTGAGCATAAGTGACAAGTTCGGGGAGTCCCTGGGCAAGTTTCGAAGACTTTGTTTTAAAGTACACTTTTGGATTTTAACATTCATTATGACTAAAAGGCACAAAACTCAATTTAGGGTCTCAAGAGTTGCAACTCCTAACTCTCAGGATGTCGGAAGCCACGCTCTTAGCTTCTCACCCTGCTGTTTTAATGAGGTTAATGATTGTTTTTCCACCGAGCACCTACCTGTGATCTTCATAAAGAAATGAAATAAATGACTCACATGGAGATTTAGAAAGATATCACTGCGGAAAGTGGATGTTAACGGGCTCTAGAAATATGATAATTATCAACTATTTGAGATGCAGTGACTGTAATATGGTAACGAGACTTATGATGCAGGTAGAAAGCTCCCAGAGAAATGACACAAAGTAGAATTATAAGAAAAAAGAAGACAGAGATCTTGTTCGGTTACTGTCTTTGTTGTGCTAAAATTGAAATGGGAGAAAGTTGAAATCTACATGGTGTTTAGTAGCCTGTTTATATTTGTTTGGCGAATGGGTTCAATGTCTTTTCCCTGATCGTGGATCACTGTCTATGTACATAGTCATGGTGAATCCCAGGTCTCTGCTCCAAAGTCTTGCCTCTGCTCCAGCAACCCTTTCCGTGCTTGGGAGCCTCCCACTTCTTGATCTTCAGTGTTGGTTGAATGAATGAATGAATCTACCCTTACTTCACTTTAAAACTAGGAGTGTCTACTTCAAAATATACCTTAACTCCAGGTACCCCTTCCTGTCTTCAACTACTGGCCTCATCCAAGCCACTTCCTCCTGGACTCCTCACTAACCCTTAACCGGCCACCCATCCATTCTTGGACTTCCCTCTTTCCCCCAAACACACGCACGCGCGTGCGCACGCATACACACACACACACTTTGGCTTTACAGAAAGATAGCCCTGATGTGGTTGTCCTTGGAGACTTACTTTAGAAATGGTACTCAGGATGCTGAAAGTGATGCTCTCATACTTCACTCTGCCACCTTCAGGCCCGAAATGAGCCTTCTGGAATCCTCAGGCTTTCTAAATGCTAAATATAAAGAATTAATCGAAGCTTGCATCTCTGGTGAATAACTAAGACACCTTTATATTGAAATGCAGATTTTTCCATTGAAAGGCAAATTTTTCATTAACCTTTGAATAAGCCTGGGTTTGTATTTATAAAATAAAATTATATACAAGAGCATTCTGGGCCTAGAGCACTTTCATGTGATTGCTCAATAAATACATTTTTACTCATGCAAACGCTTACCTTGGAGTATTTTGCACAGAGATAGTCAAATAAGGGACAGTAGCCCTATTGAGTTCCACTTAATTTTATTCAGTAATGTTCTGGGTGATTCCGAGGATTTTCTGGGCCTGTGTGTACCAGAGATGGGTTGAGAGTGTCTTGTTTGGGGCCAGTTGGGTTTTGGGGTTGTATTAGGGAAAGTGGCGCTGAATAGGGTCAGGTGAGCAGGTGGGTGACATGGGCGGCACCCTGCCCCCTACTTATCATGTCACTTCAGTTTCTTTGTCGATAAAATGGGGATAGTAATTCCTACCCTTTGGGGGTATTCTGAAGACGACATAATGAGCAGGAAAATACGTAGCACATTGTCTGGCACATAATTGGGGTTTTTACAAACATAGCATAGCTGAATTCAATTTAATTATACATCTTAATTATTAGTTTCATCCCTCCAATCAGATTCAGTTATACAAGTATAAATCTATGCCCCACTCTGTGCATTCAGTAGGAGCTCAGTAAGTACTTAAGAGTGTCACTTGTTACTGGTTTCTCATTATAGAACTAATCATCATCATCAAATGAATGACCCAGAAATAACTGTTAATATTTTAGTGCCTCTCCCCTTCCTGAATAGACCCAACTTGAACTGATTTCAGTTGGATTTCCTGGGGACAGAGAAGGACAGCCCCGAGAAATACATCAGGTCAGAGAGAGAATGAGGGAAAGATTGCCCCCGATGTACCCCCACTCCCATGCACCCCCTCTTGCCTTCCACTGCGAGCCTGCCCTGTGCCAGAGTCTGACAGCTGGGTGTTGGCATGGGGCCCCACGGATCCCTCTCTCTGCTCCAGCCAGGCAGTGCAGAGCAGTGGGAAACATGGCCCATCTCCAGACACTAGAGCCCTGTCCTCCCATCAGATCTGGATTCTATCAGCTGCTTCTAGTGTGAGATAGATCCCTCATTCTTTCCTTGCAGCACACTCCAAAGAAACCTACTTATCTTGCAAGCAAACCCCAAATAAAGCACAAATTGCTTCCCACAAGTGGCTTTCTGCTGAGACCGCTGCTGTTTTCCTTATTGCTCAGCCATGTCCCCTGCACTGGCCGGGGACTCTTGGCTACACCCTTCGCGACTCCTGGACGGCTGTGCTGCTGATGGAGGGAGTCCAGCTGCGAAGCCGTTTTATTTGTCAAACAGACATGCAGTCAGGGCCAGAGCAGGGCAGGAGCTCAAGAGGCCAATGGGCCTTGGGTCAAGCAGAGCCATAAGAAAAGTATCCCAGAGTTTGGCTCTTGCTTATCTGTTTTCTTGCTGGGTGTCCCCAAGCAGGCTACTGAACTCCACACTTCAGTTTCCTTATGCAGTGTGGTTCTACAAGGGTTCTCCCTTCGTGTGCCATGCCCAGTCATTTCAGTTAAGCTCAAGATCTGATGGCAGGGCTGGTGTGTTGCACAAAGGGAAAGGAAAGAGGGATCTGAGAGAGGACCAGGGAGTCACAGCAGGGAAAAGCTAGCCTGGGGTGGATGTTGCTACCCTCACCACCAGTACCATGATGAGCAGCGAATTACCACCTTCCTGCCATGATGGCATGAAGCAGAAAGCCCCAGAACAATGCCATGTCAGAGCTGGACCAGACCTACCTGCCTCTCTGTTTGACAGATGAGAAAATAAGGCCCAGAGTGGGCAGTGACTTATCTGAGTGTTGTTTATTTGCCCATTCATTCATTCATTCATTCACCAGACGACTGTTGCATTTTCCCTCAGGGAACCATTGGAACCATGAGGCGGGTAGAGAACCAACTGTAACAATGGATGGGGAGGGGCAGACAGTGTAGACTTATGTCACAAGAAGACTAGAATTGAAAAAGGGGAAAGTGAGAGGATGGGATGTGGGGAACCCAGGAAAGATTGTATTAGATTGAGGAGACAGGACACAGGGTTGCATGGATGATGGAAAGACGATGAAGACGCAGGTGAGCGAGTGCCTGAGGTGAAAGGGCTCTTGAGTGTAGACGTCAGGAATCAAGAAGTCATTTGGTGGGACATTTGACTCCCAGGCAAAGGTTTTTAGGGTGGGCACATGGAAGGGGAAAGCATCCCACAGAGCACAGAAGTTGTGTCCTGGGCCGTAGGTGGTTGGAGACCAAGGAGGCACCACGGGCCCTCCACGGCACCTGCTGATCATTCCTGCTCTTCAGTTGTGGGGACAGGCCTGTTGGGGACATGCTGCTACAGAGCAAGCATAGGACTCACAGAGGCAGGAAGCAGCGCTCTGGAGGAAGGAAGGAGTCCGAGAATCTGCCAAGCAACCTCACTAGCAGGGTCTGAACGGGTCTTTCAGTCCATTCCCTGTGTTTGCCAACACCTCGAGCAGCCAAGGAGGAGGAGGGAGTCAGATAAAGATGAAAAGGTCAACATTTTGCCAAGGAATAGTCATCCTGTCACGGTCCCCAAGCCTAGACCAGAGGAATGACGGGGTTTATGAGGTGGTCACTTACCCAGCGAACTGTGTGGAAGACAGTGCCTTCTTCATTTCCTAGTGGTAGAAAGTGAGATGCGTGGAGAGCGTGGGCTTCTTCCCATCATCTGATGAGCTGAAAGTTCCCACCATTGGGCCAGGACAGAAATGTGGGTTTCTTGTTGGCTCGCCAACAAGAGGCAGACTCCTGTACACAGCCAGAGGACAGCAGAGTTTAAAGGAGCAAACGAGGAGTTGGGAGATCAAGGAAGGCTCCCCAAAGGACAAGAACCTTCAGCTGGACCTTGCTTGACCCCATTCCCACCTTAGTGATTGGTGTCGTACCCAGTAAAAGATATGATCATGGCAACGCATTCAGCAGGCTTCCCTCTGGGACATTCCTCCCAGTCCTGCTGGTTAACTAAACTGAGTTTTAGATGAGTTCTGAGTGGATCTTTGAACAAGATCTGTTCTGTTATCTGTAGAACAAGATCCCTCAGGTGTCGGGGAAGAGGATCTCCCTGTTCCCATAGGCTGCTGTCCCATTACTTCTGGGGAAGTGTCAGATATGCCACTCCCGCACCTGACTGAGGGGCACGAAGAGACTGTTCTAGATATGCTGAGAATAAAACGGGCCCAAACACAGCGTTCAACACATACACATACCTGTGTGGCAGAGGGCAAGTGTAATTACCATGTCCCATCTCAGAGATGAGGAGGCTAAGGCTCGGAGGGTTAGGAGTTCGAGATCATGCAGCTAGTACAGGGCAGGGCAGGCCCTTGGGCTTGGGAATCTGGCTGCTCGGGGGTCTTAGGACCACGTCTCAGAGGTGCTGGAGGGGAAGTGCTGCCCCACCTGCCTCTGGGGACCTTTCCTCTCTGGGCTCCCAGGGAACAGTCTGGGACATGATGCAGAGGGAGACAGTGGAGCCTGAATGTTGCCTTGAGGCACTGAACTGCTTATAATGAGGGACAGGTTTTCAGAACTGTCCTGATGCCTTTCATCTGCTCCCTCTGTGAAGTCCCTAGGAACAGTCTGGGACCATATATTGGAGCCTTCATTAGCTCTGCACTGTCTGAGATGTTCACAAAGGCAAGAAAGCAGACTCACTCCTTTGTGTTTATAGCAGCTCAGGCTGCTCTTTCCAGCTCCTGGGATCCCCAAAATAAAATCCTCCGAGCTGGCTTATTCACAGGGATGGAAAAAGCACTTAGTTCCGGTGGCTCTTCTCAAGAGATCACCGTTGTGTCCAACACCCTCCCTATGAAACCCTGGCTTCAGCCGTATGACCGTCTGTCTGTCTGATCATTCATCTGTCCAGCCAGCTGCGAGGCAGCCCAGTTGTGGAACGGTGGTTCACCTGTTTGCCTGTCTCACCTCCCGCTGGAGTGTGAGCTCACTGGTGACCTCATCTGGGTTTCCCTCCTGCAGCAGTAGGAAACCCTTCCCCATCACAACACCTGGGGCGTGCACCGCACCCCATCAGTCATGGCTGCGCACTAAGCCGGGGATTCTTGAAGCCAAGTGTCCTTTGGTTTCTGGAGCTCCTGTTTGAACAAGCCTCCAGGCCCGACAATCCTCCCTACAGCTGACTCAGGGAAGTGGGCCTCCGTGAAAAGCCTATGAGGTCCTCCATCCCCCAACCTGGCACCGCTTTGATTCCCCAGCAACCCTCCTGTGGCCTAGCCTCACCCACTCTGTTTCTCAAAGTGTGTTCCGGGGAACACTGCATTAGAACTGCCTAAAGATTTTGTGGCATAGAGAAAAGACTCAGAATCTTAAAACAAGACTTGGCTATTTATGAAACCACACAGCACAAAGGAAGGAGGATTGGGCTTACCAGCCAGGGGTTTGGGGCCACCACAGACCAGGTCCTTGACAGACCTCCTTGTCCGCCCCACCCCCACCCCTTGTGTATATCAAAGAACCGTTTATCATGAAGTGGCCGTTAGATACTGACCTTAGGAAAATGAGACATAATGATGCCCAAAGGAGGAAAACCGACCTTTCAGTCATCAGTTCCGAAACTTCTACAAGGCTGTGTGAAAGGGGGTATAATAATATACTACTACATGGGAGAGAAGGCATTGATGGTATACAAAGGGATTACAGTATTGGTTCAGGGGATAAGACATTCAGGGTTGCTTGTTATTTGTGATTTGTGATGCTTTGGATTGATTTGAAGTTCTATTGATTAGGGAGGGGCAGCTACTTTCTTATGCCTGCCCCAGACCTTCTGCTCCAGAATCTCTGGGAGATGGGCCATCTTGGGGTACATCTGTATTTTTACCAGACTTTCAAGATGGATTCTTATGTACACACTGAATTTTATAAACCATTTCCCCAACCTAGTGATTTTAAATCTTGGCTGCTTCCTGGAATCACCTGGGGAATAAAGAGGGGCATAAAGAAAAAGGAAAAACAAATGCTTGGATGACACCTCCAGATATTCTGATTTGGTCAGTCTAGGGCAAGTCCTGGGCATCATTAGGCTTATTGTTGGTTTGTTCCGTGGGTGGCTTTAATGTGCAGCCAGGGCTGAGAACTTGGGGCGAGCTGTGTCCTCAGGGGTGCTGCCTGTCTGTGCCCTGCATGTATATGTGCAGTATGTGCAGGTATGTCTCCTGGGCTGACTCCAACCCTCGGAGGCATTTACTACTGGCTCGGGCCTGGGTTCAGTCTAGGACATGGTGCCCTTCAAATGCCTCTGTCTGGCCATCACATTGGCAGGGCCGTCTCTGCTGTGTTGGGAGCAGTTTGCTGGGAGCTCCAAGAAGACTATCCGTGGCCTTGCCTCCCTTGTCTGGCTCTGGGTCATAAAAGTCTGTCTGAAGGAGAGAGGGCGGCAGCTACAGCCAGAATGAGCAGTTCTGGGACAGTTCTGATTATTAAGTGGTCGGTGATCTCCCCTAGGGCTACAGCAGCTGATGGAGCAGGTGCTCAAGCACCATGGGCTTGACACTCAGCATAGACTTCTCCCTATCAGTGCAATAGCCAGGAGAGCCCCCTTCCCTACCCCACTGTGAGCACCCGGAGTATATGTGGCTGGTGGGCACACACACGTATCCTGTCCTCTCTCCATCTAGATCCTCTCTCCTCTTGGGCCCCAGGTGAGAAAGATGCTTTCCTCCAAGCACACTGCCTCTGTCCAGAGATGATCAATTTTTTCCCCATCTTTTATTAATCAAAGATACATGTAGCTGTTAAGAAAGGCTTCTGATTCCCAGGAGGGGAGACTTTTTACACCCTGAGTCTTCTAGAAATCTAACCCCGTAGTCAAAGAATTGGGCCTCTTCATTGATCTGTGGGTGTCCTTATTGTTAGGCCTTTTTGAATCAGTTTGAAGGGTGGGGAATACAGTCCAGGTTTTACCACCTGTCCTGTCCTCCTCACTCTCACTTCTGCCCCAGCCTTGCCTTATCTGTTGCCATCTTCAGCAAGTCTCTGAACCTTACTGGTGGAATGAATGTCTTAACCTCATTCTTTCCCCTCGGAAATGACATGGATAAATTCACCAGCTTGAGGTTTTAATCATCTTTAGCCATTGACCCTTCCTTTAAAGGGTTTCCCATACAAAATTCTAGTGTATAAGTAGACTAAATTAAAGCTGTTGTAGGAAAGGGGGAGAGAGGGGCTTCAGACTTCCCATACCCCCAGTGAGGGTCCACCCTCCTCAAGGGGCTCCACAGAAGCTCTTGGAAACCACTGTCCTAGCTAAGTTATTTTCAGTGGGGAGCCCCTTCTCTCCTTTGGTAGTGGTGTGTCCATATCAAAATCTTGGGACAGTTGGGTTAGGTGGCATACATACTTTGAAAAAACATATTCCAAATGCCTATTGCTTTTATTAGTTTTCATTTGGGATATTTAATTATTTTATTTTAAATTTCAAGTAATATGAAAGGAGGGTGAGGATTTTAAGACTTATGAAAAGGGGACATTGATTTATAAAAGGTTGCAATCCGTTGATCTAGATCCATGTTTTTTTTTAATGTAAAATTCAAATGTATTTAAGTGGAAAAAAAGGCTTTCTCTGATTGACTTATTTCGCTCAGCATAATACTCTCTAGTACCATCTACATCGTTGCAAATGGCAAGATTTCGTTTCTATTATTGACTTATATATATATATATATATATATACCACATCTTCTTTATCCATTCATCTGTGGATGGACATCTAGGTTCTTTCCATGGTTTGGCTATTGTGGACATTGCTTCTATAATCAATGGGGTGCACGTGCCCCTTTGGATCACTACATTTGTATCTTTAGGCTAAATATCCAGTAGTGCGATTGCTGGGTTGTAGGGAAGCTCTATTTTCAACTTTTTGAGGAACCTCCATGCTGTTTTCTAGAGTGGCTGCACCAGCTTGCATTCTCACCAACAGTGTAGGAGGGTTTCCCTTTCTCTGCATCCTCGCCAACACCTGTCATTTCCCGACTTGTTAATTTTAGCCATTCTGACTGGTGTGAGGTGGTATCTCACTGTGGTTTTTTGATTTGTATTTCCCTAATGCCAAGTGATGTGGAGCACTTTTTCATGTGTCTCTTGGCCATCTGGATGTCTTCTTTGCAGAAATGTCTGTTCATGTCTTCTCCCCATTTCTTAATTGGATTATTTGTTCTTTGGGTGTTGAGTTAGATAAGTTCTTTGTAGATTTTGGATACTAGCCCTTTTAGATCCATGTTTTTTAAAATGTGGGTCCCAACCCATTAGTAGGTCATGGAATCAATGTCCTAGGTCATAACCAGCATTCTTTCTTAATAGAATATCATAGAATAAAATAGGATATACCAGTATTAGTCCCACATAGGACTAAAGAGTGCTTTTTAACTTGTGGTTTCCCTAATGCCTATTTGCATGTGCATATTGGCATCACGTGAGATAACGGTCTTACTGTGAGTTATGATCAGTAGAGGCTGAGAGCTGGTCTGGATGGATGTGTTCCTGGGGTCCTTTCAGGCTCTCACTTTGCCGCACATCTGTATTTGGGAATCATCCAACTGCTGGGCTCTGCACTGATGAATAATGCATGGAGAGGAGGGCTCAGGAAGGCAGGACCACTGGGCAGGGTCAGCCCCTCCCCTCGAGAGAGCCCAGTGCCCAGTACACAAGCAGCAGGAACATTCCTCCTATTGGGGGCTGTGAGAGGAGAGGAGGTTAGCAGGAGCTGACCTTGTCCAAGTCCATGATCCAGGGAGCTAACCATGGTGTATCTTGTACAAGGTGAGCAATATGGGTGTGTGAGGAAGTCTAGAGGCCTCCCCTTGATTACTCCCAACAGTGGAGAGGCTTGTCACCTCAGGCCTCTCTGGTTCATTCAGGCTGCCTTCAGGTCCCTACCCCAGCTGTGCTTCTCAATTGGTTTCTGTGATTGCCAAGGTGTCATGGCCATTGGGTTATGATCCTCAGGAGCAGAAGGCAGGCTGGGGGATTGACCCCCACGTTGGGAGGAGTCTTTGGTGTCCCCCTGCAGACTGACTATGCTATTTCCTGGACCTGGCCAATTAGCTTGGCAGGAAAAATCGCCACCTGTTCACATAACTCTCGAGCCCGGAGGTGATCAGTCTGGTTATAGAGGCACTCACATTATGGTGCTAGGCTCCTTTATGCCCATGTGGCTTTTTGGACTTTTCTTCCTCCCTGGACCTTAGCAGGAAAGAGGTAGAGAGCCAGGAGCAGAGACAGACATTTCTTGGGTATCCCAAGGTCCTTCATCCGGGTACCAGTGGGCTCTGGGTGTCCTCCATCCTTTTAGGGAGGGTAGAGGAGCCTTGCATTCTAATTTACCCTGTGAACCAGATACTTGTAGGTAAGGCTTAGAAGCATGAAGTAGCCACTTCAACGATTCCTCACTGTTTCTGTTCACAATTTTATCCCTAATTTAATCCCAGCAGAGGACCTGACCCATAACAGTAGTAAGAGTTGCCCATGATTATGTGGCACATAGAACACAAGGGACTCTTTTATTAATTTACTCAGTCCTCACAATAACCCCACAAGGAAGCAGATATTAGGATTATCCCCAATTCTCTATATTAGGAAGCTGAGGCACAGAGAGGGCAAGTGATTTACACAAGGCCACACAGCTAGTAAGTCAGGAAGCCACGTTCCAAATTCTGACAATGTGGCCTCAGAATTCTTGTACTTCACTACTAGGCCAAGGTTCTCTCTCTCCACAGCTGCACCTTGATGAAAATTCGTTAAATAAGTGAATTCACTTTCATCCCTAGCTCCAAATGCATGGAGTTTAATCTTTGCCTCTCTGTGGTTACCCAGAAAAGGTAGGGCAAGTGAATGTGTCTTTCAGTGTATTAGGACCTGTTAGGCAGCTTCTGTTTGAGCTACTTGCCCAGAAAGAAAGGGAGTTAGAGCTAGAGGCCTTTCTTTTCTAAAGACAAGGACATGCTCATGCGCACATGGGAGGGTGTGCTTCTGAGTGCCCTCTCTGGTCACACACCAACCTCAAAGCATGGTATAGCAGTAGAACCTCAGGGTCCAGTCTCTGAGCAGAGTTCTTATCCTCAGAGCTGAGCCCGGGAGACTTGGGTCTCTCAGGAGGGCTGGCTTGCTCCCTCACAATCCTTTCTGGGGCATGAAAACAAGCTTTATCATGCTCTTTGAAAATCCCTTGGTGGGGCAGACAGTCATGATTATGAAGTTCCCTGAAGAAAGTTCAGACCCTGTGGATGATCCTGAGACCCACTGACCTGGCCTTGTCTGACCTTGCACATGAGGTATGAGTGTGGATGCTGGCCAAAGCCATGGCTGACAGAGACAGCTAAGCGTGGGACCCCTATTCCCTGTGGCCTGGATATGCTGAGTCTCTTTGTCCAAAGCCTTTGCTGATTTTGTTTGGCTGAATGCCAGGCTTGCCTCTTTCCTTGGCCTCCTGTGCCCATCCAGCACAACTGGGTTGGTAAATTAAGAATTTGCCAGATGGAAAGGACTAATTTTTCCCGCTATCAAAATCATAGGCATGACTGGTTTATTTTTTGCACACATTCCACTGGACACATGCCGCATTCATAATATAGAGCATTGAGACATCAGAAAGGTTTTCATATCTTTCATGTGATAAATATTTTTACCGTCATGCTCAAGAAATGGATTTTGTTTGAAAATGGCCCATTTCCTTTGATGGCTTCTTTGACACAGATTCAAAGCCTTTCTGGGTCCTGCCAGGGGCTTGGGTTTGGGAGGGCCTACATGTTAACTTTTCCGAAGGACAAATCCACTTCTCTTCACTGAGAAACAGGCACAGCTGTCAGGCCTGGGAGATTTATGGCCGAGGACAATAATGAACAGATACCCAGCAAGCCAACAGCTGCTGGAAGTGATGACACAACCAGCCCCGGGACCTCCATTGCCTGGGGAACCCAGGAACCTGTGAACAGAGCTAACCCAGCAGCGCCCTAGCCCTGAAGATCCCTCTCCGCTGTAAATTGCACTGAAGGATTCAGATGGGGGCTGTTTAACCAGAGTGGAGCCCCGTAATATTTCTTCTTGAAAGTTTGTTTTTACAAGTGTTCTCTTGTCTTTGAAATGACACATTTTTAATGGTCTTGCTGTATGTGGTGAGCAGTGGCTTGGGACTAGAGGAATCTGTTTTCAGGACAGGCTGCTGTGACCTTCTGTGATTGTGTGTGGGTGTGTGTGTGCGTGTGCGTGTGTGTGTGTTTGTAGCTATGTGTACCCATGTGAGAGGATACAGCTGGTGATAACCCAGAAAACCAGGAACGCTACCCTCCTCTGGGATCCTGGTTTAATCGTCCCTAGAGCTTATGATTAATGTCCTCTCCGTCCACACCCGCAGAGCACCTTGGAGCTTTGTGCCGGCCTGACATATGGGCTGCAGGTGCTTCTCTAGATCTGGATCCAGACACCAGCATGAGTGAGGGGTCTCTATAGGGGGATTCACTGGTTTGCCCAAGGCTCAGGCTCTGGGATTTGGCTGCCTCCGAGGTACTGGAGATCCTCGTTGGTCGAGTTGGTGGCAGAATCCTCGTGAGGGTTAGAGGGAGCCCTGAGCAGGGAATGAGGGCCTTTGGGGGCGTTTTCTCCTTTCCCTAAGAATCAGCTGCTACTGATCTGTGTGACCTTGGGCAAGTCATTTAACCTCTCTGGACTTTACTTTATTTATAAGATATAAAAGTTGAGCTAGAGGTAGAAGGGTTCCTTTGACCATTCAGCCTCTAAGTGGAAGCCACCAGTCCCTATGTGAGCCAGAATCTGTGATTTGAAACACCCTAGAATCACTGCATTTTAGGACCTGAGTTCATCTTGCCAGCCCCACCCTTCGCATTCACCCAGAGAAAACTGAGACCTAAAGAGAAGGGGGGACTTGCCCACTCATGGAGAGCCTGAGCCGCAGAGCCAGACTGGAAGGAGACCTGGCACTCTAGTCACTTCTCCAGCCTGGTTCCTAGGCCCCAAACAGCAGCCTCAGCACCCCCTGGGAATTTGCTAGAAATGCATATTCTCAGGTTCTACCCCACACCTGCTGAGTCAGCACCTCCAGGGGTGGGGCCCAGAGACAATCTGTTATTCCACCAGCCTTCTGGGTAAGCCTGATGCTCACTAACATTGGGAGCCACTGCATTCCAGCATGGGGCTGCTCCTCGACGACCAGAAGGATGATGCTGTAGGTTTCAGAGTACCATGGAGAAGCTGAGGCTGGAGAGAAGGGAGTATTCCAGAGGATAGGAATACACCCTTCCCGGCTTCCTTCCTGCTACAGGTTTCCCAAAGCCAGGACTTCTCCCCAAGCTGTCCCAGCACCTCGGAGGTGCGGCTACTGCAGGCGTCCGGTGGGTCAGGCTGCAGACTGTCCTAGTGCAAGGCACCACGTTTCCTCCCTGCCGAGTCCAGGTGTTCCTATCGGTATATCTGTGCCGGGAGATGCATGCCACTTGAACATCATCAGGGTCGACCTGCTAGTTCATTCCAAGAAATTGATGTGTGGAAACACTGTGTTTTATGTGTGAATAGTGAGGTGTATATTTAGAAGTCTGGGTGCTCAACTCCAGGCTGTCAGCTCTCAGAAAAAAAATGATGGCATGTGCTTCGGAGTTCATTATATCTCCTAGGCAGAACTCTAGGTTTAAAGGGTTGTTTTAAAGTAGCTCATAATGGCACCTATAAATCCTGGTTCCTAAGATACACACATTTGTCACTCCTTAAACTGAGTTTTTCACATGTTCTTTATATGGTTGGCTTGGAGCATAAAGACTCGGACCTTTAATGGAAGGTTCCATTCTGCATAATTGCGAATCACATCCTCTTGGGTTTCCTTGAGTGTGTGCACACAGACACTGAGCTCTGGCTGCCCCAGCCTGCTGGGCCCTCTCAGGGTAGAGCTCAACCACACCGAAGCCCAGACCCTGCCCTGTGCAGGCTCAGCTCCAGAGACGGCATGAGCTCTGTCTGGCTGTGAGAGGTCGGCATACAGCATCTCCCAGATCCGACGAAATCCCATTCCTCGCCGGCCATGTCAGCCCAGACAGAAATAATGGTGCTTCTCCCTAGACCCACAGCTCATTCTCTAGTTCTTTGCTAGGACTTGCCACCTTCCTGAATCCTATCCCACCTGTTGGGGGTTGCTTTCCCTAACCATTGCCAGCCCATGCAGGGCTTGGGGCCTGATTTCTCTATCCCTGGCCTTGCCCAGCATCTTGTTTGTAGGGATTTGGACATCCAGAATCATAACTACATTTTGTCCTTCCTGGCTGGGGCTGAGTTCGGCAGGGGTTGTGTCCCATGAGGCAGATACCAGCGACTGAAAGTAGCTAGAGAGATATATCAAAGCCAGCTTCTAGGAGGTGGAGGCTTTGACCAGCAGACAGTCCCTAACTGCACTTCACCGAGCTTACTGGTGAGGGCTTGATGCAGATTTACTTCTACTTTTCTCACTACAACTCTATGAAGCAGAAATTGTTATCATCATTTACAAGTGAGGAAACCGAGGCACAGAGCAGTTAAGACTCATCCGTCTAGTAGGTGGAGGGGCAGAATCCACAGTCTGGGCTCCGGCTACACCAGGGACAGGCAGACTGTAGCCCACAGGCCACATCTGACCTGCTGCCTGCTTTTATCATTTGGTTTCTTGGAACACAACCACACCCACTCATTTACCCAGCCTCTAGGGCTATGCTTTCTCCGTATACAGCAGAGCTGAGTAGTTATGACTGAGACCACGTGACCCATAAGCCTGAAATATTTACTACTGGTCTTTACAGAAAAAAGTTTGCCAACCCCTGCTTTCCATCATGCTACCACTCGTGGCTCCCATGAGATTGAAGGCAGATTTTTCTGTTCAATGTGCATTTTCTGGTGCGTATTACCAGGTTTCATCGGATTTTCAGAGGAGATCCCCCTCTCCTACCCCGTCCCCAAAACAATAGAACTACAGCTTTTAGAGAGTTTTGAAAGCCCAGAGAGTTGGGTAGCCAAATGCCAATTCCTAGGCCAAAGCACAACAGTGGGAGGCAAGGCCAATGGTCAGGAGCCAGTTGGAAACTGTGATAGTTCAATCAGAGCAAGTGGAGAAGAACCAGGGGCAGAATGATGATGGTCACAGGACCCGCTTTGCACCGTCTGCAGCTCTCCTTTGTTGTTCATTAGCTGGGATGTGAGGGAGGCAGGGCCAAGGTGGCTTCAAGGTCAGGGATGTGGACCCTGCACAGCTCACGGCCACCTGCTACGTTCATGTGCATCTGCTCCTTTGGAGAACCTGGCCTGATAGCCCCAGTCTTATCCCTGCGTGCAGTGTCACAGGAGTGTCAGGCATAAGAGGACGCTGTGCTGAGAGCAGTGCTGGGACATTCTTGATGCTCAACAAATATTAGTGTCATTCCTTTGCCTCCCTACAGCCCCGAGGGCAAAGTATGAGAATTTTCTTTGTATTGATGGCAAAACCCACAGTGATGGCACTCTTATTAAAGAGTAGGCAGTCAGAAAAACAACCACCCCCCCAAAAGGTGTACACATGCTAATCTCTGGGACCTGTGAATTTATTACCCTCCATGGCAGCGGAGAATTAAAATTGCAGATGGAATGGAGGTGGTTGTCAGCTGACTTCAGAATAGGGAGAGCATCCTAGGTGATCCAGGTGGGCCCGAGGTAATCTCAGACTCCTTAGAAGTGGAAGAGGGGATCAGAAGAGAAAGCCAGAGCAGTGCCATGTGAAGTGGACACAAGCCATCGTCGTTGGCATCAGACTTGGACCAAGAGGGCCATGAGCCATGGAATGTGAGCGGCTTCTAGAAGCTGGAGAGGATTCAAAGATTCAAAAATCCAGGGAAATGGATTCCCCCTTAGAACATTTGGAGAGGAATACAGCTGTGCCAACACCTTGATTTTATCTGCAAGAAACCCCATCAGCCTGCTGGGTCTCCAGCACTGCAAGATAATACATTTATGTTGTCTCCCACCACTCCATTCATGCTCATCTGTCACAACACCCGCAGGAAACTGATCCTGGGTGCAGCCCCTTAGACCACGCAGCCGTCCTGGCAGTGGAAAACTAATCCACTCCCACTTTATTGCCGGTCCCCTCTGTATTTCATCTCTGCAGTGAACTAGCGGTGAGCTAGCGGTGAACTAGCGGTAGATACCATTGTCCCCATGGAACAGAGGAGCAAGCACAAGTTCAGAAAGTTTCCCAAGCTTGACCAAGGTCAGCCAGCTGCTCAAGGGCAGAGCCCACTCCAGAGCCCCTGCAGGAAGCCCTCCTACCTGGACCTGAAGCCTTCCGTAGGAGTCTTACTCTTTCCCCACAACACCCTTCAGGTGTTGGAGGAAGCTCTCCCAGAGCTGCCTTTGCCTCGATGAATAAAGTCGTTGTGCAGGAGATTTTAATTGTGTCAGACCTGAGACTGTCAGGGCTTCTTTCTTCTCATTAGCTCGGAGCTTTCCCTTGTCAGATTTCACTTCTTTCTCTTAGGGGTTCTGAGGATCCCTGGAAGAGAAAGCCTAATTGTGAGGGCTGCTGGCAAAAGACCTTTAGTTCGAATTATAATGCACCTCTAGAAGCACAGAGAGGGGAAATACCTTATGCAGAATATTTTATTTCCTTATTATCAGGGCCCTTAGCATATCAAAGGGTGTTTTTTAAAAATCTGAAAATTTCCCCCTGGGAGCCCCATTAGAGGCAGAGTATTGCTTTTCCAGGATAAATAAAGCACCACAATGATGAGCTAAAGTCCTCCTTTTTTTCCCCCAAATAAAACCCAAACACTGGGTCTATCTTACAGCTCAGATGAGGAAGGGGGCCCAAAGTGTAGCAGATTTGCCCAGTGTTGGAGGTGAGAGCTGGCTGAGACCTCCTGCCTCTGCGTCCACTCTTTCCCACAAATTCTCAGTGCCTCACTGTGGCTGGGGCCCTAGGCACAGAGGCTGGCTGGATCTCCAGGCTGGATGCTGGAAGGTGAGGGACATGAGACACACGTCCTGGGCTGTGGGGACGACAGAGCAGAAGGCAAGCTGGAGGCAGCCCGGAGTGACCTGCCATTCAGGGTGACATCCATCCCTGCGTAGCAGTGGGAGCCCGGCCTCAGCAGTAGTGTTGCAGCGGTGGGCCTCAGTGGGACCGGCCTGGGCTGCTGGAGCGGGGCCCAAGCACCAGGCCCTTTAGTAGGAATAACGGTGACTTCTCACTGGGCAGCCAGCAGGCAAGAGTTTACCGAGAGCCGACAAGAAAAATGTACATTTCTGGTTATTCAATTAGCCTCTTCTTTTTAGCCCCCAATAAAACAGGCAACAAGGCATCTCAAGCATAGAAGAAAATTTTTCTAAAAATCACTGAATTGTACATTTGAAATGCGTGAATTTTATGGTATATAAATTACACCCCAATAAAGCTGTTAAAAAAAAATAAATGAGGTGGAAGAAAAGGAAGCATCCTTTAAGAGTTCTTATCTGGGCTATTCAGCAAGGCCCACTTCATTATTTAATGCTTAGCCTTCATCCTTCTAAAAGCTGACCCCACAGTGACTCCACATAGCACCTTGGCAGGCTGCTCCATTTCACAGGAGAGGACAGAGGCTAGAAAGGCCAGGCTGCAGGTCTGGTCCAGAGAGAGTGAAGAGCTCCCCAGGAGTGGGGAGAGAAGGATCTCCAGAACACTCCAGGAGGAGGGCCAGGGGACAGGCCCAGCTGGACTGTCCCCTGGATAAACTTTATACACAGGTTCTGTGTCTCCTCACTGGACCTCAAATAATACATCTTGCCACTTGAGACAGTCCTTGGGTGATGGTTAACATGTTGGGCTTTGGCATTACTATCTGTATAGTGCCCACAGTAGGCAGCTACCAGGGACACGGGCCCGCCGGTCTGTCCTGCTTTCTCCCTTCCTCCTCATTACTGGGTTCTGGATCTCAGCACCAAACACCCAGAGTTTTGGCTTTGAGCATGGCCTGAGGCAGAAGCAGAAATAGCAGTGGCTATAGGACTGACTGCAGTGCAGAAGGTAGGCCCCCTCCCCATGCACTCTCCACGGCCTACAGGAAAGAGGAGTATATGGCAAATTGAGTAAAACACCACAAGCAACAAGAAGGTTCTGCCGCTTTCCTGCAAAGACACCCCTAAAGATGCCCGAAGCGAGGGCCTGGAAGCAGACCTGCTGCTTCCAGGGAAGACATGGCTCAGCGTGGGCAACGGGCTAAGGGGTCTTAAGTGATGTGAGCTCAGTTCCCGGGGACCCTGTCTGCCCCTTGGCAGGCTTCGACCAGCCCCTGCAGTGGGAGCTCCAGGCCCCTTTGGCCTCCAGCAGGCACTGTGCCATGTGACCCCTTCTACTGCTATTTTAGGATAAATCCAGGGAGCAGGGATGGGTCTTGGGTTCTCGCTTAGGGGGAGGTCTGGGCTTTAGCTTCTCCAAAGAGCTAGCAGCGTCTCAGAGCATCGGTGAGTGTGCAGCAGGGGCCGGCCGAGTGGCTCAGCCTCAGAAGTTGGGAATCGCAAGCAGTGTGGTCCTGGAGGAGGCAGGCCGTCAGACGTGGCTGGGGCCGGGCAGCAGCACACGTCTGTTTCACTCCCAAACCCATTTTCTTTCCATCCATTGTGTGGTTTCGGCTCTGCCAAGACCCTGGACCGAAAGCAGCTGGACAAGCCCTTGTCTGGGTTGCTCACCCCAGCAGCTGCCCTCACGCAACTGTTCTTCCCGCTTCCAGCGTCAGTGGCTTCACGAGCCTCGAAGGCCCGGGCAGAGTGTCCAGATGTGCTCCTTGTGCCTGGCAAGCGTGCTGGGGCACAACCCTCAGGGCTATGGCCTCTGTTGGATTCATTGCCCAAAGCCTCGCAAGCTGCTTTCCTGCCCTGTTGCCCTCCTGTCTGCGTGAGTTAGCATGGAGGCTGTCAGGACGGGGACCTGTAATTCTCTGCTCTCATTAGTGGGCTGCATGTGGGGCACTGTGGGCATATCTCTGAGACCCTAATGTGGCGTTTCCCAATGCCCCATGTGATCACAGGTAGAACTTTCCAGAAAACAGATCATGCACAATGAGAACTGGGCATTAACATGAAGTCGATGAGCCGAGTGAAAGTTCTCTGGCGTGCTTCTTCATAGGGAGCCTCCCAGGAAGGGTTCAGAGCAAGTGATACTCAAAATATCCTTAACTGGCCAGGCACAGGCATGTATGCTTGCTGCAGCGCGGGGCAAGGTCCTGGGTCTGCTGGCCAGGCCAGGCGTGTGCCTTGTCGCTGCTGGCTGGTGGGAAGACCTGGAGTACTCCAAGAAGAGAGCCAGAGCAGCTGGGAGGGGCTTGGGGCGGCAGCTGCCTACCATCACTGAGGAAGTATTCCAGTAGTTGGACGTTGCAGTGAACCAGTGCAGATCAGCTGAGAAGTCTCCCGGGGCCTGAAGTTTCTAGTCTTCAAGCCAGTGTGTCTTGGCTTGCAACATGGAGGGAGGCTTGGGATATGTCTCTGAGCTGCGGTTTCCTCTTCTCTGTGATAGGAAGGATAGACCCCACATCATAGGCCACTGTGACGGCCTGGCCTCCCCTCCTGGCAGGGGCCGTGTGATGGAAAGGGGCTACAGGGCATACAGGATCAGCTCAAGGGGCAGAGGGATGGCAGTAGACACGCAAGATCGGCCTGCAGTTTCCCTCCTCACTGGACCTCAAATAATGCATCTTGCCACTTGAGACAGTCCTTGGGTGATGGTTAACATGTTGGGCTTTGGCATTACTATCTGTATACGTGCTTATAGTTTCAGAAACTATTTCTCAATGATATGGCCAATCCTGGCCTTTCAGACTTGCAGTTTGCATTACGGATCCTCCAGACATTCTGCCCTCCCCGGCCTCCCGAGGCCCCAGCAGCTCTCGTTCTTCTCTGGTTTCAGCTGTGAATAGCCGTCTGTGCAGACGCCTGGAGTCCCACACTGTGCCCTCTCCTGCTTCTGCATCTTTGCTCCCGTTGGTCTGGCCCTAGGAGGGCCCTTCTCCAGAGTGAGCCCGGGACTCACTTACTCTTCATATCTAGCTTGAGCATCCTCTCCTCTGGGAAGCCTTCCCTGCATGCACGTCTTCCCTCTCCAGTGACCCAGTGGCATGTTATCCACGGTGGATCCCAGCATTGATCACATTCTCTTTACAACTGGCTTTTTCGCTAGGCTGGATGCTGCTTGAGGACGGGCACGGAGTCTGAGTGCTTTTTATATTTCCAGTGCCCAGCAATAGGCCTGACACACAGTAAACTTGCTTGAGTATTTGTTGTCTGATAAGAAGAGTTAACTCCTTTTGACAGTGACTCCCAAAACCCAGTAGTGGAGGAGGTGCCGCCATGGGGAGCCCCTCGGGTTAAAGCCACCGAGCAGCAGTTTCCAGATGCTGGCCGAGAAGGGCATTCTAGGAATGAGCAGAAATGGTTGTTCCTGGGCCAGAGGGCAGGGGGTGCCCACAAAGCAAGGCCAGTTTCCTCCAAGAGATGTCAAAGAGGAGGAAGAGGTCAGCCTCTCTTCTCAGCATCAGAAGTGTCATGCTTTGCATGGACCCATTAAATGTGCCTTTTCTCTTCAAAAGGTGGAGTGATTAGTGACCCTTCAGGGGAATCCTCCCCTTGAGTTTGTTGACAGGGATTTCTCTAGCAAGCATCTTATAGACTGAGCCGGAGGGAAGCTCAGGAGGAAGGCTGGCAGCCACGCGTCTGCTGAAACTTTGGGGAAAAATGGGAACACCTGACCTTACTCTCAGTGTCTCTGAGACTCTGTGGTTTGAGACAGACACTCCCTGAAGATTATTAGGTTAGTTTTCTGAAGACTCTGGGTTTTACAACTTCTCTGCCCTGCACCTGGGTTTCTGGGACTTTGGAGCCTTCCTGTGGTCTTCCCAATTCCGAGTTCTTCCAGGTGAGTGTGGAAAGAGGGAGAGGCAAGAAACACACAGCCTTTCCTCCCTCCTTCCTTGTCTCTCTTCTCTCCGTGCTTTTTGGGGTGGTTCCTCCGTGCACTGTCCTGTTCTGGATGCTTGGGAGAGAGTCCAGGTAATTCTCTGATGTAAGAGATTTGCCAAAGAGTCCTGAGAGAGGGCCAGGGGTTGGCTACCAATGACCATATTCCGTGGGACTCCCTGAGAAGCTTCTAAGAGCATACCGATCATCTCAAAAGGCTGTGCGTAAGTGACCTAGGTAGGAAATTAACTGCCCACAGCTGGACTTTGCCCGCCCTTTCCGGGCTTCACATTCCTGCTTGCTGACACAGGACTCTAAGCCCCTTTCAGCTCCCTCTGAGGACGTGGGACATCCCTAACGGATCGGGGGCTCACTGACTCCTCTCCCGTCTTGCTGCTGCTACTCCATTCATCTTCCTGATGCTCATTAAGCACCTGCCAGAACGGGCACTGTTCTAAGCACTGGGGGTTCCTCAGAGAACAGAGCAAATCCCTGACTTCACGGAGCTCACGTTTGAGTCAGGAAAGACAACAAGCAAGACAAATACAAAAAGGACTTCAGTGGGTGCAGAGGGAACTCGGAGATCGAATGTTTAGAAAAGGCTTTACTGAGAAAATGACTTCTGAGGAAAGAGGTAAAGGAAGTGAGGGGAGCTAGCCACGGGTTGTAGACAGAAGCACAAGAGCAAAGGCCCTGAGGTGTGTGGTGAGTCTGGTGAGGGGCCAGTGTGGTTGGAGTAGAGGAGACAAGGGGGCAGGGGGAGGGGGTGAGCTCTTAGGGTCTTATCACCAGGAGCCTTGTAAGGCCTTCTCTGTGTCAGGGACTAAGTGAAGGACCTCGGTCTTTCATGCTGAAGAGACAGTTAGCTGTTGGAGGTACGGTGCAGAGAGGGGCATAGCATGGCAGTGTCCCCCCGCAGCCTGGGGGTCTGCCATGTCCCGCGGGGCTCCCACCTGCCCATGCCACAGAGCTCATATCGAGGGAATTTGGGGGAATGCCTCCCTGACTGAGCATTACACAGGGGCTGTGTGTCTGTCTGGTGGAAGGAAGGGCCTTTCAGTGTTCGCTCCTGGCCTGTTCTCCCTGGGACCCAGACGAGTACCCGGGCTGGGTGAGAAACGGGCAGGGGTTAGAGGATCTGGGCTGTTCTCAGAACCTCTAAACTCTGGCTGTGGTCCAGGCTGTGTTTACTGTGCCCTGCTTAATCTCGGCCACAAGTGAGCTGTCCTTGGGGAGCTCTCAGCTATCTGGAGATACACTTCTGAGTGCCCTCGGTTGGTCAGGTGTGCCCAAATAGGTCTGGACCCCAGTAGGAAAGGCTATACTTCAGTAGAGCCCAAGTCTGCTCCTGACAAGTGCCTCCTCCCGGGGTGACAGACAGCCCTTGGTCTGGTCCATCACCACATGTGTCCAGATGCCTCTGGACCCTTCCAGAGGCCCCGGCCTTGGCATTTCCCTGGAGCCTGTTTGCCTGTCACACCATCATGTCAAAGACGGGCCTCCTTTGCTGATGACCATGTCGGGCTGCTTTCTTACTAGAGAGAGAAGGGAGTTGTTGGGTCAAGGCCCAGCTAAGGGTAGGCCACTTGTCAGTGGATGTGGAAACCCTTCCTCTGGGAGCTAGACAGCAACATCTTTCAGAGCTGGGGACCTCAGGACAGGACCATTTATCTTCCCCATCTGAACTCAAGAGGTGTTGCGAGAAGGGCACTCTGGTGGGGCTGTGGGTCTCTGTGGTTCCTCAGGAGCCAAAATTCATGACGTGCTAGGCCCTGTGCTAAGCTCCGTACATGGAACATCTTATCAAATATGCACACATGCTCTATGAGAAAGGTACTAATATTATCGATGATGTTTTCTGGTTGGGGAAACAGGTGCCGGTAAGCTAGACTAAACCAGCAAATGGTAGATCTGGAGTGTAAAACCCGGATTCTGATAACCAGTCCTCTTAACCAGTCCTTCGGATGTCACATGTAAGGTAGAGCAGGGGGTCAGCACGCATTTTCGTAAAGGACAAGATGGTTAAGTATTTTTGATTTTTAGGCCACGTGGGCTCTGTTGCACCTACTTGACTTGGCCCTGGAGGTCTAAAGCAGCTGTAGATGATACGTAAGCCCATGGTCGAGGCTGTTTTCCAGTAAAGCCTTATTTACAAAATAACGTGGTGGGCCAGATTTGGCCCTCAGACTAGCGTTTGCCATTTGTGGTATAGAGGGAAGAATGTACAGTTGAGAGGAAGCCAGACCTTTCGC
Organism: Lontra canadensis; assembly: GCF_010015895.1. Lineage (NCBI taxonomy): Eukaryota > Metazoa > Chordata > Mammalia > Carnivora > Mustelidae > Lontra > Lontra canadensis. The sequence continues at coordinate 34,448,724 of NW_022631001.1, read as the reverse complement.
CAATGCCCCCTGACAAACTGGGTGACCTTGGATTGGTCCTTTAACCTTTTCCTTTGGTTTCTTCATGCCTAATAACTAACCACAACAGGGTGCTTATCAACTAACTTATTTAAAATGGTTTATGGAAAATGAACAAGAGGAAGCTGAGCAGACCTAAACATATGTGGAAAATAGACCTCACAATTCTAAACAACTGAGGCCAGACGTGTGGTTCCTGGACTTGTTTTGAGAGCATGTGCAGGACTGTATGTATTAGTCACTTTATTACCTTAGCCGCAGGTCGCGTTTTATTCCCTACTAATGATATATTATGCACCCCTTAACATCATGCTCGATCAATCATTAACTTTGTTTTTTACCCCTACTCCCTGTTTACCCAGTGATCATAGAATCCTAATGGGGAGTCGAGAGACACATTTGTCTTCAAATTAACTGATATACACGAGCATTCCAGGAGCTTCATTTTCCAGAAAAATGCAGAGCTCCAGAGGTTTGAAGGCCTGCCTTCTTGAGGTTTCTTCACGCCCGCATCCCCCACGTATTCCCCTCTTTCCCCAAACATACATAAGCTGTCCTTCGGCTTCAGCGGGCAATGCATCTTTGGGAATGAGAGCCAACATTCTCAATGGGCTGTCCTTGTGATAATGAAACTTTCTTTGCTTCCAAAAATGAATTAATTAATTAAATGAAATCATTTATGGAGGCCCTCACAAGAGATGTGTACTGGGCTGGGGGCATAGCAGGGAATGAGACAGAAGTCGATCTCCCTTCATGGAGTCCACACCTGTGAGCAAGACAGAGATAATTTTAGGTAAAGACATCAGGCCAGCACGGTGCTTGGCTCTGGGCAGGAATTCAACAGAGAGGACTTCTTGCACTGCCTTGCCCCTGATTTCTCATTCAAGACCCATGGCTTTCTGGTTTGTTGTGGTTTATCCCTATCCTGAGCAAAACAATGGGAACATATGGTAGAACCCTGGTCTTGAATATGTTTATAATACATTTTTATGCAACACAGGTCTAATTGTGAATCATAATTTTTTCATTAACTGATCTCATTTGGTAATATCCATTTAGGTAGGTATGTGAGAGCAGTAAAACTCCATTTCTTTTAAATATTATATGATTCCGTTGGCTCACTGATTTAGATTTTTACCACCCCCAGCATTCCAAATGAACACCTCATACATCTGAGAGATAGCAAGGGCCTTTACAATCACGTGAGCCCTGGGCCTCCCTTCACACATGCCTTGTGAGGAGGCGGGGACAAGTGTGCCCCGGGTTCTGGGATGGAACCTTAGGTGACCACCACATTTCTTGTTTGGTCATAGAAATGCTACATGGTTTGCATTTTACTCATTATTCAGTACTAATCTGTTGTATAGCTGAGTTCTCCCATCCCTTTAAGGAAAATCGGTCTGCCATGTCTATCTGTGAACTCATGGGTGTCCCAGCCCATTGCCACATGGACCCAGTGTGGTGTAGTTGGTCAGGATTGCTGCCTCGGGAGATAGCCCTCCCTGGACTGACTGTCCCCTGCTTTGCTTCCTTATGAGTGAGTCAGGTCAGGAGAGGTGAGGTGCCTCCACAGGTTTACCCAGCGCCTGGGTGTTCCAGCCCCGATGACACGTCTTTGGGCATCTCTCTCACTAAAGTCTCTGCCATCGGTGTACTTGCTCTGCTTCAGAATCAAGGACTCTCTAATTTGTGGGGAGTCACAAAAGTCCCTTTCTCTCAATGACAGCCTTCGTGCACCTGCACTGAAAGAGGCTTCGTCCCCCAGGGCACCCCTTCTACATTGGGAGGATCCTGGGTGTTGGAAGTCCTCTTCCCCTCTCTCAGATTGGTTCTCACAAGAGTCCCCCAAGAGGAAGAGGGGAGTAAGAGCTGTGTCTGCAGCACTGAGCTCCCCAACCTGGGAGACCCGGGAACCTTAGGTCCTTGCCTGGCTCCTGGCATGGATATGTGTCATATGCCCACAGGCTTTATATGGATGGCTGAGGGGACATTGGCAAGTGTTCCAAGCCTGCGTCTTCTGTCCCTAACCTGCTTCTGCTTCCTCTGGTCTCTGGATCATTCCAAGCTCCTAGCACCATCTCTCACTTATATCATGTTATGAGCTTGAAGGGTACCATCCAGTGGGCTTAGCATCTCTGTCCGATTTCTCTTATTTCTGACCTTGACTACCTGTCTCTCAGAATGAATTACAAAGTTCTGGCCCATCAACCTATGTCCTGGCAAGACCTGCCTGTTGCCCCCATAAAAGAGAGACTCAAATGACTAGCCAGGCTCCCCTTGCTAGGCGCTATGCCAGGTACCATGTATTGTGTACCTTTCTGAGTCATATGCTGGCCCAAGTGCCGTATGTACATTATTTATGTGATCCTTTCAGATTCTGGGAGGTGGGGGGTGACAGGTGGGTTGGTATTAGCATACCCGCACTACAAATGGGAAGCAAGACGCAGAGAGGTTGAGTGTTTGCTTGTGGCCCTATAGCCAGTGAATGGTGGAGCAGGGATTTATTTGAATCCATGTCTGTGTGGAATCCAAAGCTTCCGCTCTTATGGGTAATAATGTCCCCTTCATTTTCTTAGAAAACTCCAGGGAAACCATGAGCTCATGACCTGGTTTGGGGCTGTCCTTACCCACGGATCTACCAGGGGTCCAGTAAACAATGTCCAGAGTACGTGGGTGACTCTGTACCACTGATTCCTTGTTCTGGTAGGCACAGCCTGGAAGCCTCAGAAGGCAGTCTGGTTGGGGGTCCTTAGAGCCAGATAAATGGCACTTGGCTGGGCCAGGCCACTCACAGCAGACCAGACAATGGAGAGGAAGGTGGGCGGGCAAGAAGTCCGGCGAGGGGACCTGGGTATGGAGCAGGCTCCGGACTGGCATGGAGTGGGGGTGCGATCTTGGCAAAGAGAAATGGAAGCCCATTTGAGGGCTAGGGCTAGCATCTCTGGTGGGGAAAGGAGGGCATTCTGACTTGAAGCCATGGGGCATGGGCATCATATCTGTCAACCTCTCGGTAGACCCTGTAGGATGTACTTCTATATCCCGTGTGCCTAGTGGTTGTGGGATGGATGGATGGATGGATGGATGGATGGATGGATAAATGAGTTTGAGGAAGCATGAAGATTACAGTCTATCTTCCCCAAAGCCCCCAAATACGGGGATAAGATTGTTTTATCCAAGGTGATGGTAAGGGAGGGCGAGGGGTTGTCATGGCATTTGCAGGGGTGCACTCTGACCCACTGTCTCCTTGTCCCTTCTTTCTCCAGAGGCTCCCGCCAAGCCTGAGGAGGCAGAAGCTGAGCCCTTCACAGACTCCTCTCTGTTTGCACACTGGGGCCAGGAGCTCAGCCCTGAAGGCCGGCGCGTGGCCCTGAAGCAGTTCCAGTACTACGGCTACAATGCCTACCTCAGTGACCGCCTGCCCCTTGACCGGCCCCTGCCTGACCTCAGACCCAGTGGGTGAGCAGAGTCAGTGGCTGGGCCCATGTCGACCTGCCTGTGGGGAGATGGGGTCACCACGGTGCCAGGAACAGGGTCAGAACAGGGCATTCAGACTCCTGGGTCCCTCTCCTGCTTCAGCCAGGGTCTGTGCCCTCGGCCTTCATGGGGCAAGTCATCTCCTCCTCCTCCTTCCAGAGCCTCAGTTTCTCCATCTGCTAAGCAGGGGGAAGGCTTTTTCCATGAGAGACGCTGAGGATTAATAATGTAATTTATTCCTTACGGGCTCTAGAGTCATCTGGTGTTCCTGTTAATAAGTCTTTTTAACCCAATTAGTTGCATTTTTATGAACAATTATTTTTTTTCTATAAATTAGTATTTAAAGTATATCCATCTTCCAGGGCTAACAAGTCATTACACCCGACACAGAAGTCTGTCTTGACTTTTCTCTTTGTTACAAAAGATGTTCCTTTAAGGTTCAGTTAGAATTTTTATTACTCCTAATTATTAAAAGTGTGGGCACGTACCATAGCTGAGAAAATCTCATTAACTTTTGTGAGCTCCCCCCCAAACCTTCTTTCCCCCTCTTTCTCCTTATTTTTAAATTTTTCTTAAAGCTGCAAACTACATTGAGCTTATATCTGGAAGACAGATATAAAGATCTTTTTCAGGAAAGATCTTGCTGCTGGGTTTGGAGGCTATGTTCTTTTAGGGAGAAAAGTTCAGTTCAGTCCCATAGACACTTACTGAGCTCATGCTATATATTGTATCATTGAGAATGGTTTTTCCTGGCCCAAGGAGAACTTGGCTGGGCTCTAGGGATGAAAGAGCAGCTGAGGACATACAAGGGCTAGAAGAGTATATATTCATTTAAAGGATATTTACTGATAATTATATATGCCAGCGTAGTCTAGGCACAGGGAAAGAGCAGTGAACAAAACAGACAGGAATCCTTGCCCTCGCAGAGCTTACATTCTAGATAGGCCAGGACACATATTAAAGAAAACAGAGAAGTAAAATATGTAGCCTGTTACATGGTAGCAGATGTTATGAAGAAATAGAAAGGAAGTAGGGACTTCCTGGGATAGGAGGAGGGGTTGAATTTTTAGTGGGGTTGTCAGAAATGCCCTCACTAAGAAGGTGACATTTGAGCAAACATCCCGAAGAGATGAGGAAGCGAGCCACATGGACACCTGGGGGGAAATTTTCTAGGTGGAGGGACCAGCAAGTACAAAGTTCCTGAGGTAGAAGTGTGCATGGCATGTTTGAAAAAGGAGGCCCATGCAGCTGGAACGGAGCAAGCAAGAAGGTGGTAGTTGGAGATGAAGTCAGAGGGGCCACAGGAAACAGGTCAAGTAGGGCAGTGGTTCTCAAACTTGGCTGCACATTGAACTCCTAGGGATCTTTCGAATAATCATGATGCCAGGGCCACACCCTAGACCAATTAGGTCAGAGTTTCTAGAGGTGGCCCTCTGTATCTGCATTGTTTAGGGCTCTCGGGTGATTCCAGGGAGCAGCCCAGGTTGAGAATCGCAGGCAAAGGGCTTTATAGGCTGCTGCACGGGGTGTGCTTATACTCTGTGAGATGGGGAACGAAGGGAAATGCTTGGCATTTTCAAAGGTCCCCGTGGCTCCTGTGTTGAGAACAGAATGAAAGGGCCTAGGAGGGCAGGGAGACCAGATAGGAGGCTTCTGCCTATCCCGGTGAGAGGTGGTGGTAGCATGGACCATGATGGCAGTATACAGGTGTTGGGATGGAATTGGCTTCTGGGAGGATCCCAAGGGTGACTTTATCTCAATGCCCCAGGCTCTCAGCCCCCTGGGAGTGCTGCAGAGACCATGCCTGGGGCAGCAGAGATCCAGGTCTGATATGGGCAGAACCTAGAGGCTCCAGAAAAAGGATCATCAGAGGAATTGGGACCCCAGGACTCTCGCAGGGGCCTTGGCCTTGATCTTGGCCGGCACAGGAGCTGCAGACTTTGCAACCGGCTCTCACGTCAAGCTCAGGCCTCGCTCTATGCAGGTTTGTTCCAAATTAAAGGGGAACTGAGAAGGAAGCTCTGGAAATGGTGGATCTTACAGACTGTAACATGACTGTAGCAATGACTGGTATTTACATGGGGCTTGATGCTCTGAGAATGCCCTTCCCGCCCAGACCACACCCACCGGCAGCAAAGGTGGGGAAGGGGCTGGCACATTCTCCCCATTCAGATTTGGGGAAACTGAGGAACAAGTGCTGTGTCTGAGATCACACAGCTGGATATGTAGCTGAGCTGAGACCCGACCCCATGTGTCCAGATGCCAAATCCTGGCCTTTGAGGGTGGCCCGCAGCTGTCTTATTAGGAGCCAACCGACACCGTAGCCCCTTAACTCTTCATTGAGAGATGTGCCCTGTCACTGTTCCTCCCCACTTCCCGGGAGAGAAACAGGAGGGTGAAGGGTGGAGGGGACTGAGGCCATGTGGCTTTTCTCAGAAGGGCAGGCCTCCCTTGCAAGCACTCTCTGGAGGTAGCACATTTCAGGCGGCGGGTAGGGGGTCCAGGCTGGGCTTCCTGAGTTTGCGGACAAAGGATCTCTAAAGGACTCCAGGCGGGCAGAATTCTGAGCAATAATCGTAACAGAGAGACCTTCCCTCCACACAGAGCTGCAGTTTATAGAGCTTCCTCCCCACCCCGCACCGCCGTGGAGCAAGGTGACTTTTTATAGAAGGAAAAATGGCATCTCTGATAGAAGGCAGAGCTGAGCCCTCCCTGTGAGCCTCCTCCCATGTTCTCTGCAGGGGCGTTAAGGATGCAGTTTCTCTTTGCACATGGACTTGGAAAGCTCTATCCAGTTCTACTTCAGATCCCGTGCCAGACACACACCCAAGATCAGAGAGCTGTTGGTGAACCACTCAAAAACGAGGGTGTGCTTAGCTGAAACAGGGCCTCTCTTTGTTAATTTCACTAAAAACATTCCTGTGTTGTTACAAGGTCATTGCTTCCTAGCTTATCCTGTTTCACTCATTTTGGAAACATTTTTTCAAAGTCTTTACTATCATCCCATTCCAAATTACACTGGCAAACATTTCTGTAGCCTGAGCCATGTTTGCTGGGACATGTTTGGCACTTGATTTCTTTTAACTATTTGACGCCTTGCGGTAACCTTCTGGAATAGGGACTTGTCTGGGAATCGCACACTGTTCTTGACTGTCCTACTCACAGTCCCTCTGAGCCCAGCTCTCTGGGGCTTTTCTATACCAGCCACGCCTGTGACCCTAGCTGGGGGCCCTACAATTCAATTTGGTTCTAGCACTACCTACCAGCAGTTAGCGTCAGTCCTGCCAGCTATGGGCTCAGTCCCACGACACTGTCCCCTCTCCAGAGGCCGGTCACCAGTCTCAGTTGTCACCTGTGCTTCTGTCCAGCTGTAAAGGGAGGTCCCCACCACCTGTCCTGGAGTTCAGTCATTTGCTAGCAGTGGCACAGAACTCAGGGAAATGCTTACACTGAGCGGTGGATTCCAAAGGACGTAATACAGGACACAGATGAGCAGTCTGATGAGAGATATATATGAGGCCTGGGAGGGTCCCCGGCACAGGAGCTTCTGTCCCCATGGACTGCGGTTATAGGATCCTCCTGGAAGCAACCTGGAAACTCTCTGAACCCGATGCTTTGGGGATCTGCATGGAGGCTTCATCATATAGGCACGATGGATTATTAACTCACTTTCCAGCCCCTTTGTTCTGTCCAGAGGATTGAGTTGGAGGTGAGGCCAAAAGTTCCAGACTTCGAATCATAGCTTGGTCTTTCTGGTGACCGGCCTTCATTCAGGGCCCACCAAGAATCACCTCATTCGATCCAAAGATGCTCTCATCACCCAGGAAATTCCAAGGGACTTAGGAACTCTGTGTCAGACACTCCTGTCACTCAGGAAATGACAAGGGTTTTAGGATCTCCGTGTCAGGAACTGGGATCAAAGACCAACTATTAGCAGAAACCAGGGGCAGAGACCAATATATATATATATTTTTTATTATCTGACAATATTATTATTTGTTCCCATTTTACCAAAGAGGAAACTGAGGCATGGAGAGACTATAACCTCTGTGCAAGACTGCTAGTGGCAGGGCTGGGGTTTGAGCCCAGGTAGTCTGGCAATAGAATTCGTGTTTGTAACTGCCACCATGCTTACTGCCTTGGAGTGTCCATTGGTGGCACTCTAATGGGGATGGGGACTGCTTTATCAGTATGTAGCCCGGGCTGATTGGTGCGTCTGAGTTGGGAAAGACTCTGAGCGCTGGAAAAACTGTTGTGGCGAACATAAAGCCCATTATCAAGGCTGAGGATGATGTCTTTGCCGCAAGGAATGTTAGGATATGAGGCAGGGTGGGTGGGGGTGGCTAGCATCTGGAGACGAACACTGTGCTGAGGACAGTCTCCAGAAGAGTCCGGTCGAGTGGATCCTGCTTCATGCTCAGTGTCCTTGAGGACTTCTGCTCCCGGAGGTGTCCTTGGATTTTGCACTTTGCTCTTTGTATTCTTGGGTTTGCTCTTCCAAGTGCTAACCCTGGCGTTATGCTTGGCTTCATTCATGGACTGGGAAATGGGTGTTCCAAATCCCGCTCCACCCTCTCTTCCATCATCTCTGGCTGGCCCCTTATTTTGTCTCCTTTCTTGGTGCCGAAAGAGGCAATCTGACCCACTTTTGTCATCTGGCTGAAGGGACCATTCTACACCCAGGGCCTTATACACAGCAGGAGACATAACCAGAAGCAGAAAAGTCCATCCAGCTGCTTGCTAGGATTTATTAATTTATTCATCCCACAAACATGTATTGAGCTCCAAGTGTATGCCAGGCACCCAGTAAAGCACCAGGCAGAGAAACTTCGAGGGGCTTACACCATAGCGGGAATCTATATGGAAGGTGGTGGGAGAGCAGGGCAGGGGGTCCGAAAGCTTGCAGACCATCTCCTGGCCTCCTTGCAGAAGATCCATTCTTGTAGGTTTGGAGTAAGTCAGGGCTGGAATTGGATGGCCCATGGAAGCCCTGTTCTTCTGTGCCCTCTATAACAGGGAGGACAGATCTGGAGAGACATCTGCAAGGAGCCTCCTTTGACTACTTATGATGGCACTCCCCTGGGGAAGGGAGGACAGAGGAACCAGAAATGTGTCCGTTTTATTAGCCTCTTCTGGATTCTTAAGTCTGTGCAGAGAAAGGACAGATTTCCTCAAGGCTCCAGGACAGCTGGCTTTGAGGGAAATCAAAATGCCATTCATTCTCCCTTCATTGTTTTAACAAGCATCACCCAGGTGAAAAGACTCAGGAGAGAACGGATATTGGTGTCTTCCTCTGGTGATCCCCCTGGATGTCACCCCAGGAGAGGCCTTTGCCAGATCTGGGCAGGGATTTGCCTTCTTGCTTTCTAGGTTGCAGACACCCAGGCCTCAGGACTGAGGGGGAGAGAAGCTGCATGTCAGGCTGGCTGGACTAGGCCCCGTCTCTCCCACGCCCAGATGCAAATTCCAAATGTTCCTGTGGCTCTCCAGGTGTGCTTGAGCACACAGAGGACCCACCCTCCTCCTCCTTGTCTGTAGGCTCCCAAATAACCCACCAGGGGTGAAAAGAGAAGAGGGGAAAAGCAAGTGTTATTGAGGTGTGGATTACGTTTGTCAAAACTTATCAAATTCACTTAAGATTTGTGAATTTTACTACATACAGATGAAGCTTTTTTTTTTTTTTAATCATAAGTAAGAAAGTGATCAAGACGGTCTCTACGGGTAGGATGGAAAGAGAGGATGGAGGCAGCATCTTTGGGGGACCACTGAGAAGATGAGTTGTGATTGTGGGGGAGGAGGATCATGAGCATTTGAAGCCACTCACCAGCTCAGGTCAGGAACGTATAGGCAGGCCCCCAGCCAGCGGCAGCAGGTCGAGCAGGTGGCATATGGGAGCCCATGGTTTCACAACAACAGGTGCATGCCTCATTTTTTCCCTTGGGCAGTGGTATTCCTGAACAGGAGCTGCAGAAAGTGTAAGGGACAAGTGCCTGAGCTAGTGGGCATTTGGGTGTGGGTAGGAGAAAGGGAGCTCTGGGTGGTAAGCTTCAAGGCTTTAAGTTGCCATGGCAACTCTATGGCCTACCTCCAAGGTAGTTCAGGGCAGAGCCTTGGCAGGTTCTATTCCTGCCTCTCGCCGGGAGACCTTCAGTCTCCTGAGTCCGTCAGTGATCATGTCCTCTTTCTTTCCAGTGTCCCCAGAGGTCCTTGTCCCTCCCCCCCAGGGGGTAGGGTGGACTGGCTTTTGGCTTGACTAGGGACTAGGGGGCTCAAGCTTGAGACCAAGGCATGGGGGGATGACTAAGGGTAGGGGTTAGACTATTTTCTGCAGCCCCAGGATGGAGCAACTGGGACGGGTATGTGCATGTGCACACACACACACACACGCACACCCGTGCACACCCATGCACACCCCAGCCCTATTCCTGAACCAGAGAGGTCCTGTGTGAATATACAAGCAGAAAGATCTGGAATGGGATTATAGCAGAGAAAGCATGCAGCCTGGAGCCAGGGGCTCGGGCCCCCTAGGAGCAGGTTAGAGTCCATCCAAGGTGACTGGGTGTTTGCTGCCACCACTGGGGTGTGGCCACAGGTTTGCCTGAATGGATCGGAGGGCTGTAGGGTCCTCGGGGTGCAGACTCTAGACACATAGCAGAGATCTCTGGACTTGGTGGGCCGGCAGGTCTGGCTGGCTATGTAGAATAGACAGAGTTACTGTCTCCCAAGGGCACCCATGTTCTAATCCCTGGAACCCATGACTATGGCCTAGTACATGGCAAAGGAGAATCAAGGTTGCGGATGGAATTAAGGTCGTTCGTCAGCTGCTTTTAAAATAAAGAGATTATCCTGGATTATCAGGATGGGCCTCGTGTAATCACAGGGCACTTACAAGTGGAAGAGAGAGGCAGAAGAGTCAGGCCAGCAGGATGGCAGAGGGATCAGCCCTTTACCAACCATTGCTGGCCTTGAAGACAGGAAAGAGCCGTAAACCAAGGCACGTGGGCAAGCTTTAGATACTGGGAAAACGCAGGAAAACCAATGATCACCGTGAGCCTCCAGGAAGGAACGCAGCACTGCCAACACTGTGATTTTCGCTGCGTGAGGCCCGCGTCAGACTTTTGACCCCCAGAACGGCAGGATGATAATTGTGTGTGGTTCTAAGCCACCAGGTGTGTAGTGCTTTCTTGCAGCAGCAGTATTAGTGTTAGGAAACTCACACAGTGTGCAGCCTCTCGCACAGGATCCTGGGGACGCTGGAGAGGCCCTGTGCTTGGTTTCAAAGCTCTGTCATCACTGGGCTAAAACTCAGAATAATTTGTGAATACCACCATCTTTTCCCTTTGCCGTGGGCCCCCAAAATTAAGCACCTGGCCCCGGGGGACAAGGGAGATGGTTCTAGGGGGAGCAGCTGGAATCCTGATTGCTGGACCATGTGGGAATTGCTACCCAGGGGCTAATGATGTTCACTAAGACCCGCCACTGGCTCACTTACTGTATGCCCCATGCTGGGCTGACTGCTTGATGTGTATTTTCTAATTTCACTTTATCCTCCCGTCTCTTGGAGGTCATTATTATTATTCCTGTTTCCTATAAAAGAATACTGAGTATTTGTCAAGTTGAGAAACTTACTCAAGTTCCCACAGGTGGTATGTGGCAGAGCAAGTATGTTGAGTTGGGTCTTGTGTCTTTAGGACACTGCCTTGTCACTCTTGCCCTCCCCGGCCCGGATGACCTTTTCTGGTTTGGGATCGTGGCTCTATGGAGGCAATCCAGAGATCTGTAGATGTGTCCTCCCTGACAGTATCCTCCAAACAAAGGGGGGGGGGGACCTTAGTAGTGATTCTGCTATTGCATTGAAAATGTTAACCAGGCACAGTTGGGGGTGTGGTCACACTCCTTTCCTAAAGCCCTTGAGGGAAAACAGTTCTGAAAACAGTTCTTAATATGAAGCTTGTAATGGGCCAAGAGTATCATGTGGGCTGCTCTTAAAGATAATATAATCTAGAGCTGTATTAATAGAAATATAATTTCTTTATAGGGGGAGGTGATAGTTTTGTCTATTTTGCCACTCAGATGGCAAATGCAGAATTGGATTTTAAGGGATAGAGAGAAAGGAGTATGTTCAGAGGAGAAGGAGCCAAGAGAGAAAGTGGGGAACATGACAAACAGATGCAGTTTCTGCTTACATTATGGAGTACTGGTGCAAGCTGGTTCAGCTCCAGCTCATTCCCCAGCCTCTCTATGCCTTGATTTTCCTACGTACAAAGTAGCGATTGTAATATTTAGAATACTGCCTGACACAGAGTAACTGCTATTTAACTTTTTGTTACATGTGTCATCTGGGTCTTGGATCTGTAACAGGGATGGCTTGGGGGGACATGACCATGACTTTAAGTACCCAGAGGACTGCTGTGTGGACAAGAAGCCACATGGGACAGGCCATCGATGCTGGCACTAGGGGAGAGGTGGGCCAGGCGGGTCAAATAGAGGGATTTCTCTCCAGCCCCAAAGTTCTGGAGAGGAGGCCGGAGCCAGGTCTGATGGAGAGCAAAGATGCCCCATCCTCTTTTTTCTGACCTGGGGCCCACCTCCCCCCACCGCACTTTCTCCTTACCATGGGCCTGATCTGCTCACCCACAAACTTGCCACACAGAGACACCCAGTCCCTGACATGGCTTGTTCCCTGCGCCGCTGTCCATGTAGCCCCAGGGATTCCATTTCCCCTGGATTTCTAGTAAGATGTTTTAGGAACAAATGGTTTCCTTGCTTCCTGACGGGTGTTTACATTTCAAATGACTCTTTTCCCTCTTGTCCTACTTACAATTGACATTTGATATAGCAGATCCTTTCTCTAAATTGGTATGATCACCTGAAAGATGTTTGTAGAAGCTCTCCCTCTGGATGAAAGCTGGACACTTTGATGATCACATCTACTGAGTAGTTTACCTATCTGTGGTTTCTGATCAGACAGGCCTGTTTCCCTCGCCTTGCAGACAGTTAAAGCTCCCAGTTCTTAGATGTCTGCCATCTCTTCCACAGCTGAGCCAGATGTGGCATCTCGCCAGGTCCCCGAAGCCTCTGGATATCCCCACCCTGGCTCCATGTACCGTGCTGGCGTGTGGGAGGATAAGAGAAACCAGATAACATGGCAAACAGATGAAGCGTCTGCGTACATTGCAGAGCAATGTTTAAAACGTGGGTTGCGAGGCCCGGGCTCTCATTTACAAATTGCGTGACCTCCTGCATGTTACCGAGTCCCTTTGTACCTTCCTCGTAAAATAATGCATTTGTATTGTTCTCAGGCACCAAGTTCGTGATGATTTTTACAGCAGCTCTTTTCGTGTGAGGAAGTTGTCCAGGGTTCTGTCAGTGACTTACTGTTCGGCTCAGCGATGGCTGCTCTGCCGGGTCACGCTGAAATTCCCACCCACGGGCCTTTCATGGGCCTGAGTTAGTTCCCCGGTTTGCCGTTCAAGTACTGATTCATTTGTTCATTCAGCCGGACATCTAGGGCTTCTGAGTTTCTACTCTGTGCTGAGTGCGGTACAAGGTACTAGCGATACCCGGTGAGTAAATCAGATGTGGGCTTGACCTCGTGTAGTTTAGAGGCTAACGGAGATGCTGGTGTTTGTTCAATAATCACATAAAAACATGTTGTGATGGCATGAGAGTGATGTGCAAGTGAGCCAAAGGAGGCCGTGGGAGTCTGACGGGGGATCCCGTTCCAGCCCAGGAATCACAGCGGGCCTCTCCTTCCTGGGGCTCATGTGTGTTCTCTCGGAGCAAGGAGCTGAGCTCATTCAGCAACCACAGACCGGTGCGGTTCTTTGTGGGCTGATGCTCACACCCGGTCACGTCATCACACAACCGGAAGCCACATGTTCAGGTATGGACGAGGGGGGCATCCTCCCGACTCACGTGTTAGAGCGCTGTCTCTAATGATGACTGTCTGTATCTCCAGCTCCCTGACCTGTCCTGTTCCAACCCCATCATTGCTACTGCCCCAGACCCCTTTCTTGCCTTCTGGGGTATCTCACGTTCAACCTTCCCACAAGAGAGGGCTGGGCCGTGTCTCTGGTCCTCCTTCACTATTGCCAGATCTGGCCACACACAGCTCGTGGGCCAGGCTGCCCTGTATGCTGATGGCCATGCTGTTGGTAGCTACATGGAGCTCAGGAATCAGTCGCTGGTCCCTTAGTGGTGGGCCAATGATGAGGCCATGGGACAGAAGACTCAGACCCCTTTACACGAGGAGTCACAGGGATTGTTTACCTGATGGGAACAATGCACCAGGAGGAGCTTCAGGATTCGGGTGCCCGACAGCACTTTATCATCCTTGCACATATCGGGCACATGGCATCCTCTCCATCTTTCATCAGAGTTAGCAGCCCAGAGTGACATCTCTTTTGCCCCCCAGCCCCACCAGGTCTCTGGCTTGTCACAACACCATTGTTTTGCCAGACACATCTCCGGGTGAGAGTGGGAAGGAAGATACAGACCTAGTTTAGCAGGGATTCTGAGTACAGGCTTTGGAGACAAATGAGCCCAGGTTTACGCCCTGGCAAATACCTTACTGTCTTAGCCCTATTTTCCTCATCTGTCTAATGGGGATAATGGTGTTTGCCATACAGGATTGTAGGAAGGAATAAAAGGTGGGGAGAAGTAAAAATATCCATACATCTCTTAGCATGGTATATGGCAAATCATGAGCACTCAGAAACTGGAAATTCTTACTATTATAATTTCTCAATATTCTGTACGGGGTCTGTGGGCAGTAGGGGTAGCAGGCACCACGCAGTCCCTTAGCTGTAGACGTCATGGAAATAGAGGTGCCAGCCAGAGGGAGTGAAAATCTTAACTATCCTCATGCTCAATGAAAAGCTCCTCATTGCCCTCATCCGTGGGTTTCATTAAGTCCAGCAGACTGGATGCAGGCAAGCCTGGGAGCCTATTTCACCTGGAAAGTTCTAGAAGAAGCCAGCAGTGCACCCAAGTGAGGTCAGAGGAGGAGCAAGCAAGTCCTGTGGGTGCAGGTAGGAGGGGGAAGGCTAGGGTGAGGACACTCACAGTCTTGAAGGACCAAGAGGGCAGTGCCAACCCTGGGACCAGGCTCTGTCCCAAGGTTTATGTTCTAGGTAGTTAATGGTGTCCCTGAACCTTTATGTGCTGACCACCACTGCAGGGGAGGGCCTCCGGGGAGAAGGTTGGGAAGAAAGAGGGGCTGGGGACAGTCAGGGGAGCTGGGCGTGTCATCTTCCTGCTGTGCTGCTGCTTGGTCCAGGAAGGCCTTGTCTTGGCTCCGATCACCCTGGCATAGTTGGATCTGGTGACCCCTGCACTGGCAGGAAGCCTCAGCTCACATTCGACTTTGATCTTCATCCTGGAAGAGGTCTACCCACTCCTCCCACCCCAGGTCAAGCAGCCTCCCCATGAGTTATCACCCTGACAGACTGGGAGCTTGTAGACTTGCCACGGTCATAGGGAGGCGAGAATCCGCTGATGCCACACGGAGGCTTCTGGCCGCTGCCCAGGGTGGTACCCGGCCGCCGGGAGCCGGGGTTGGTCTCGCTTACTTGGCCACTGCTTCCCTGTCTCTCACAGGCAACAGTGGCCCTGAAGCTCTTGATATAAATGTGCTTTATAAGCAGATCAAAACCATCTTGGGGAGCTCCGCTGAGAGGCCTCTCTGCATAGCGGCTCCCATCCCGCATCACTTTCTATGTGAGAGATCGATAAAGCTGAGTTTATCATGACCATCAATTCCAGCTTATTAGACAGCCATAGTACTCTCCTCTCAGAAATGCCTTGTTTTTGTCTCTAGTGGAAAATGGCTCGACTTTGAACAAGAATAAAAGTAAAAAGGGAACTTTTATGGCTTAATT
The DNA here is from genome assembly GCF_010015895.1 of Lontra canadensis. Lineage (NCBI taxonomy): Eukaryota > Metazoa > Chordata > Mammalia > Carnivora > Mustelidae > Lontra > Lontra canadensis. Next base: position 34,433,350 of record NW_022631001.1, on the reverse strand, counting down.
TTATAGGAGAATATGGCTCTTCTCAAAATGAGTAAGGAACTGGTCCTGTACAGTCAGGCTTTTCCCAGAATCATCAGTAGGGGAAGGCCAGTTAGGCCTGTGTGACCCTCATGTCCTCTGGGCCTTCCTAGGGAGGTGAGCAGGGAAGAGGGAGCAGAGAGGCAGACCCCCAGAGCAGGTGGGGAGCAGGGTGCTGGGAGCAGAGGGTGTGGGGGCCAGACCCTGGACCCTAGAGGATAGAAGTGCTGGGGGAGGACATCTCAGGGGTGTGAATGCAGAGGCAAAGCTCTCGGGGTGGGGAGGGGGGCTGCAGTGGGGGTTGATGAACAAAGCAATTGGCTGGCCTCTGGAGCAGAAGTGCCGGGCGGGGGGGTCTGGAACAATTCTTTTCCAAGGGGCTTCTTGAATGTGTTTTCCCTTTGAAAGCCTTGAGCTGCTCTGTGGCAGGCAGGCTCCTGCCCTGAGTTCAGTGTTCAGCAGTGACGATGGTGAGTGTGACCAGCACGTATGTGGACATCTTGCCTGACAGACTGTCCTCCCCCTTCTTTTTGCCTCCTTTCTCCTAAACTGCAAGTTCTGCTTCAGTGTGTCGACGTGTGTGTGCTGGGAACTTAGAGAAGGTAGTACCGATGTATTCAGCAGAAGGTAGAACCAATGTATTCAGCAGGGACTGACCGAGTCCCTGCTGTTGGCCAGCCACTGTGCTGGGCACGGGTGTGCAGCCCGGAGCAAACTCTGTCCCTCCCCTCAACAGCTGGGGACGTTGTGGTCTACTTATAAGGTGACTGACTATCCTGCTTCACTTGGGACTTTCAGTGCTGAAACCAGGAAAGTTGTGGGTAAACCGGGACACGTGGTCACCTTGCGTCATCCTAAGGACAGTAAGGGGACATGTGTAGTGGCACTTGGTGGTGACCAGATGCTGCGTGGGAGGGAGGACAGGTGTGCAAACCAAGGCTTTAATGAAGTGTCTTGTTTTCACCCTGTGAGAGATAGAAGACCCCAAATTTTATATAATTTTCAAAAGAAAAGACGACTGAGTGGTCATTTCTTCTGCCTCCCTTATTCTATGACGTGACTTGGAGAGAGATACAGGGGTCCCCCCAGGGTCACAGGTAAGTTGAGGCGGAGCTGTTGTCCCACCCTTTCGCCTCTGCTCGGCCACACCCATATTGAGGTTAGGTTCCCATAACCGAAGGGGGCCTCACAGTGAGGGGAGAGAGAGGCCAGGGTGGCACAGTTATTGCTGGGAGGACCCTGAGCAGCTCCCAGGAGAGAACGGGAGGGAAGGAAGGAAGGAAAGAAGGATTTAAGGAGGTCAGGACATTTGGCTTGGAGGGATCACCTAATTACAGTACCAAGAATCAGAGAGCCGCCCGAGATGAACATGAACTAGGGCCATAAATTCAGGGGAGGAGGTGGTGGAGAGAGGCCCTGACTCTTCGACACAGGGAGGAGGTTTGCAGAAAAAGAGGAACGTGCTGGGGTCAGTGACATGCATATGAAATTTAGGCCTTCCATAAGATCAATAGCCCTGTGAGCTTCATTTAATTCCAACAACCTACTGTGTGCCAGACTCTGGTTTAAGGGCAAGAGCACAGTCGCAAAATAAAGCCCCTGCTCTCGGGGGACTGCATTCTAATAGAGGGGGACAGACACAAACACATACCAATGCCATACACAACTCTAGGTGTTCTGTTATGTTCCAAAGCGGTTGCATATAGAAACCTTGTGTTTCAAAGAGTCTTTCACGCAAAAATGGTGATCAGCAGAGTTTAGCTTATAAAACAAATATAACATTTCCATTCTGCTTAGGGAAAGACCATCAGGAGTCGCCTCCCAGAACCCTGCGGGTTCAAACCACTGGGGTGGGCATGATGATACTGGGAGAGATTAAACTTGGTCTCCTTGGGATAGGGAGGAAGAGTGGTTATGTTCAGAAGAAAGAAGGGAGGGAGGGGGGTAGAGGAAGACAGTTAACCCCCAGCTCTGGAAAACACCCATCAACAGTCTGGAGCTCTAGTTAGCAGGGCTCTGAGGACCCGAAGAACCGTGGAGAAATGCTTCCAAACACGGGGGCACCATCTTCCCTGCTGGTGGAATTAGCGGGAAGGACAGCGAACATGTACCCCTGTACTGACCTTATTGGGAGCTGTTCACTATACTTTATCGAAATAAAATAAAAATAAAGGTCATGTGCCAGCAGTTTGACCATACATAGTATTATTTTTAAAATGCAATTAGTGAGCAGGTTTTATGTGAATGCTTCTGTCAGTTTTCATGCCTAAGGAAAGGCCAGCTGCTGGTCTTGATAGACATGAGTAAGCACTAGTCAGAGGAATTGACTGCTAACTACCAACTTTCTCATGGCTCTTATAAAAATCACACTCAGGACAACAACAAAAAATTTTGGAAACGATCTGATGAACTTAAAGAATCCTTCCAGTCTTTCTCCTCCCCATCCCCTTCACCCCTTCACTGCACTTATGTGAGCCACTTTCCCCTGTTGTTTCCTCTCTCATCACAGCGCTGTTCCCTCAGCCCCACTGGGCCTTTGCACGGCTCACTTTTTCATGCTATTAAAGTTTCTGACTAAATCCTCCCTCCAGAGCCCTTCCCTGACCGCTCCTTCTGGAACAGCTGCCAAGGCATCATCCTGTCCTCCTACCCAGTGTTACTTTTATCTCAGTACTCGTATGAGATTGTATCTTTTTTTTTTTTTTTTTTGCTTCCAGTTTGCTCTTTCCCCTGTCAAAGTCTAAGTACGGTAAAGTTAGGTGTTTCACCCACACCCTGCCTACAGTAGTACCTCACGGAAGAAGCTCAATAAATATTTATTCCATTATATACAAGAACGAATGCCTTCCACACCAATCTGTTAACCTGGTGGTTTTATTAAAATTGTAAGAACGAGGCAGATTTGGGAAAAGGTTCAACTCCTCCCCTTCCCCCACCCCTCTTTAGCGAAAGAGAAGGAGAGCTGGAAATAGAATGGGAGAAGTTTCTGTAAATTTCTGGTAACCATAGAGACAGTGATTTTAGTTTATTAATCTCCTGCTCTTAAGCAGGCTGGGGCCCCACGGTGATTTCTCCAAATTGCTCGGCTCTGGTTACCCTGCAGCCTTCCTCATTAAGGAAGAACAGGCCCATTCCTATCCTGCAGCACTTTAATTGCCGACAAGCAGAAACTCGGTGCTATTATGCTCATTATTGCGTATTCTGACCTGGCTGCACCTCCCACTTTGGAGCACACAACGTGGTCACCAGCTCTGAGCCCCGAAGCCGTCCGTAGCCAGTGGGGGGAGTGGACAGCCTCCTCTCTGAGCCCACGGCCTATAATTTTTGCTCTTTGCTTTCATTCAACTATCCTGAAGATGGGAGGCAATGCCTTCTGGAAGGATGGTTCCTTTCAGCCAGAGCAGGGCACCAGCCATGTTTTCCTGCCCACTAAGGCAATGCTTGCAGTCGTCATGCCTTCCTCTTCCCATGGAGAAGAGCATGCAGACTTTAAAGTTTGCTCAAGTCCTTTGGGTAAGAGACGTCCAATGACTTCAGGGTTTTAGGAGAATTAGGGGGGAAATGGGACAGTTAGAGGCAATCTCTCCAGCAACCATTTTTCCTGGAAGGAAGAGCCCTGGTGTAGATGTCAGAGGCCAGAGCTGGGTTTCTGTCTTAGAAGCTGACTCATGATGGGGACTCAGTCTCTCTCAGCCTTAGTGCCCTCATCTGTGAAATGAGATTGGACTTGTCCTTCCATCCCTCATTCATGTGGAGACTCTGGCTCTAGTTTCAGCCTGGTTCTGGAGGTTGGATCCTGGTGATGAATGAGAAGTAAGAGAGGTCCCAGGCACATATCCCTTCTGAAGTGAGGCAGAGTGGCCTCTGAAAGTCAAAGTCTCTGGAAGGACACGTATTTCTCTCCTGAGGCAGATCACCAAAGGTCTGCCTTCACTTAGATGTTGACTGCCATTTTGAAAAGATGAAGACTTCCCTCTGCTTGCGTTTTCTATCCTAGTGGGTTAAGAAGTACTGAGTCTTTCTTCCAGTAAATACTCAGTGACCACTTAATGGATTCCAGGTATTGCCCTTGGTGCTAATTGTACAACTATTCAGCTGGGATCGTCAGTGACAGATTCAGACTCTGGTGGTTCCCACCAGTTGTAATGGTGTGAGCCTGTCTGTTGCACACTGTGGGCTTGTCTTATGTATCACGTCAGAGGCCCGGGGAAGAATCTGGACTCCTGAGCCCTCTGGCAAAGCTAGAGCCAAGACCTGGGGTGAGCCAGCCCCTGGGGAGACCCCACCCAAGTCCCTGACAGATCTAAGAGTCTGGCTATTCTTTCTAGGTGCCGCAACCTCTCCTTCCCCGATAGCCTGCCGGAGGTGAGCATCGTGTTCATCTTCGTCAACGAAGCGCTGTCCGTGCTGCTGCGCTCCATCCACTCAGCCATCGAGCGCACGCCCCCACACCTGCTCAAGGAGATCATCCTGGTGGATGACAACAGCAGTAACGGTGAGTGCCCGGCCTCCCTTGGGCTCAGCCCCCGAGGGTGGTTCTCATTTTCTTACGGCTCTCCGCCCCTGCTCCTTCTCTGAGATGTTGCTTCAGAGATGGGAGGTCCTTGAGGGTCACCGCTCTGGAAGGTTCCCTCCATAGGCGTGCCCTCTTTGCATCCTGGAGGGGCTTGGTCCCCCAGCTTCTCCTTACTGGCTGGGCACTGTCTCCTCTAGTGTTCTGTTGCAGCGTAAGGCAAATAGCCCTGACCTCCACTCCCACCACGTACATGGTGAACCTTCCCAGGGACTTTTTTTTCTGGGAAGCGTCCATTCAGTTTGTGATGTTCCTTGGCATCTGCCTGGAAGATAGTTTGTGTTGTCTTAGCAGTGGTTGGGGCAGGGGGAGGGCGCAGGTGTCGATGGTGTTGGTGATGGTGAAGGTCACAGTGGTTCAGTGGTGGGGCTGGTAGTGGGTATGTAACATGGTGACAATAACAGAGCTGCTCAAAGTCTGTCCTCTTTGCTGGATGCCCTGCTCCCTGCTCTGTCTGGCCTTAGCAAAGCCCCAGGTGGCCCCCCCAAACACTGATTCGAGCCCCTCCCATCCTGTCCCCACTTCTCCAGCCACTACCAGCTACCTCTTTCCCTTGGTGTGAATTTCAGGGCCTGTCATGCCTATGTACACTGCTCCCATAATATTCTCCAGACTTAGAGCCCAGGTACCGAGATGGCTTTAAAACCAGCACTCTTGATAGGATGATTAAAATGGATGTGCTTTGGATAATGCGTGATTTTAGAAACCAGACCGCCAGGTCACAGGATCATAGAGTCACTGGGCCTGTGTTCTCTTTAGTGCTTTCTTGGGTGTCAGGTAGTAAATTTTCCAGTGAATCAGTTGCTGTAATGAGAAGTTCAGATGGGCAATTTGTGTTTTGTTATCAATTAAAGCTGAAACATATCAGATAATTGAAATATATTTAATCTCAATAAGCAAAGTTTCTTTTTCATTTTCTCATGTAGTAAGAAGTGTAGGAATGCTGCTATGAGGCGAATTTCAGAGCTTTCTGAAGGGCAGTGCTTATGAATCACTTGACTGTAATTGTTCCATGGGTGTGAAGGGAAGAAAAGACATCAGAGGATGGAAACAAATAGGCAGCATGGTTTTATATATTTTTTTAAGATTTTTATTTATTTATTCATTTGACAGGGAGACAACAAGAGAGGGAACACTAGCAGGGGGAGTAGGAGAGAGAGAAGCAGTTTTCCTGCAGAGCAGGGAGCCCAATGTGGGGCTTGATCCCAGGCCCCGGGATCATGACCTGAGCTGAAGGCAGACACTTAATGACTGAGACACCCAGGCGCCCCCTGGCAGCATAGTTTTAAAGATGATTGTCTATTACGAGTGATACGGGAAGGGGCTCAGCTCCCACTTCTCACAGCTCCTTGTTCCCTTGCTTGTGTCCATGGAATGGATGCCCACGAGAGCTCTCATCCCCCAGTGGCTAACACCAGAACAGCTTGACTATCCCACCCATGCACCCCAACTTGCTCCACCCAGGCCTGCTGGCCCCTCCCCTTTTACACAATGAGAAGGTGAAGGATGAATGAGCCATCTCTCCAAGGGTGAGGACATCTCCCAGGCAAGAGGCCTCATTAGGCCCTTTTCTGCTGTGGGGTGGCTATGGGGATCGAGGGCAGGGAGACCTAAGGAGGGCTGGTGAATTATGGCTTGGTTTTAAGCCAGGGTGGCTCTGAAGAGATGGTATGTTCCCAGGGGAGAGAGGCAGAAGGAGTAGTGGGACGGGAGCCTCGGAATGGTCTTCCTCGGGGATGGGAGCTATCAGAGGCTTTACTCTAACATATATGATGCTGATGGTACAGTTAAATGTCCGCACTATACTGGTAGCTACTCAACGCTGCATGAGACAAGAATTGCACAGAATTACATACTCGCCCCCAAATGGGTACATGTCTTCCTGGAGAGATCTGAAAGCTCTTCGGACGGAGGCAACATCCATGTGCTCATTTTGATATTGTGCTGTAGTTACGTAAGATGCCAGTGTTGCAGGAGGCTGGTGGGGAGAGGGCACGGGACCTCTTTGTACATTTCTGTGCACTTTCCTGTGAATCTGTAATTACCTCAAAACAGAAAGCTAGACAAGCCAACCTCTCTCCTCAGAAGATCCTAATACGAAGTTTAAGGTGGAATCTGGACATCTCTGTTTCTTAAAGCATTCTTAATTCTGTTGCATAGCTCTGGTCGAGCACCTCTGGTTTAATGAACAAGACATAGCTTTGCTTTTGCACCTGTGGAATTCTATTATGTGGCTCGAAGGGGAAGAACTCTGGGCTGAAGTCTCAAGTCATGGGCTCTAGGCTCCTCTCCAGTGTTGGAGGAGTGACCATGAAAACTTACCCCAGTGCCTCGGAGTCTTAGCTTCTTCCTTTGTAAAATGGGGATGACATTTTGTCAAATGGGGATGCTTGCCTCACGGCTTGACACCGGTCAAGTGCGTGACTGTATTGAGCCCTGTCAGTGTTTACCCCTCCCCAGGACTTGTGTCCATTCCCAGGAGGCTGACACATGTCTAGTCAGCAGCACAGCCAGGGCTCAAGAGAGGGAAATGCGGGAATGGAAATTTGGAGGAAATTATACACAGAATAACTGAAGCCTTGACTGGGAGGAGAGGGTAACAAAGAAAAGAGGGCAGACATTTGCGACGACGTGGATGGAACTAGAGGGTATTATGCTTAGCAAAATAAGTCAATCGGAGAAAGACAACTATCACATGATCTCCCTGATATGAGGAAGTGGAGATGCAACATGGGAGTTTGGGGGGTAGGAAAAGAAAAAATGAAAGAAGATGGGATCAGGAGGGAGACAAACCATAAAAGACTCAATCTCACAAAATAGGCTGAGGGTTGCTGGGGGGAGGAGGGTCGGGAGAGGGTGGTGGGGTTATGGACATTGGGGATGGTATGTGCTACGGTGAGTGCTGTGAAGTGTGTAAACCTGGCGATTCACAGACCTGTACCCCTGGGGATAAAAATACATTATATGTTTATAAAAAAAAATTTAAAAATTAATTAAAAAAAAAAAAGAAAAGAGGGCAGAAGGAAAAAAGCTGGAGAGAATACTGAGCATGAGACATTAAAGAGGAAGGAGGAGGAGGGTTAGTTGGTGAGAGACTGGAGGATGACAGACTCCGTGGACAGAGAGAATTCCCAGAGTGAAAGTCATTTATTTGAACGAACCCACAGACAGGTGGAAGGACACCAAGTCTGGGAAGAAGCCCCCAGATTCGGAAGGTGCAGACCTTGGAAACCTCAGCAGGAAGCTTTGGGGGCTGGGGCTGGGGAATGTGGAAGCCAGATACAGAAGAAGAGCAGCCAAGGAGGTAGATTTTTTGACTGTAAAAGAGAATCAGGAGCTAAGGCAGGAATTGGAGCAATGCTTCACACACACACACACACACACACACACACACACACACACACACACATTTTAACCATAATCCACACCAACAAAGACATTTACAACATGACCCAGGATGACACGCCTACTCACACTCGTACAATAGCACACGCTATTGAAACAAAACGTTAAGCAACAATAGTTAGCCTTCTAATGTTCAGAGCGCCGTGATATTTTCTATTATAGTCTTGTCTGTGTTATTCAGTTGTATTGTGTTGTATTGTATTCTGTTCTATTCTGTTTCTCTTTTTCGAAAGGCAGGCTGTTCTCAAGACCCTGTGGCACATCGGAATCGCTTGGAGAGCTTTTAAGAAATCTGGGTGGCCATCCCTTAGCTCTGGTGATTTCCTTTGTCTGGAGAGGGGATGCATGCATCCTTTGAGGCCAAGGCATGGAACAAGGCCTCCAAGGAGGAGGAGAGGATGGCATCCAGGGCACAGAAATGAGGGCTGCCTCTGGGAAGAAAAGGCCTGTCTTTGTCCCACTCAGAGGGAGCAGATGGGTAAAGAGGGATATCGCTGGAGGCAGTAAGGGGAGCTGGGAGGGGTGCCGGGAGGCTAGGCAGAGCAATAGCGCTCAGTCCCGGGATCCTTTGGCTTGCAGAACCTCAGGTGGGCAGCGGGCATGGTGGGAAGGGGACTGATGCCGGTTGGAATAACCCTGTATGGACAGGGCTGGGGGGTGTAACCTGTAACAGGTCCCCTCCCTCACCCCACCCCAGAGACCATCCTGAGCTGAGCTCTCAAGAAGAGAGGAAGAGACCTTTGAGACTGTGGCTCTAGGAGGAGGTGAGCCATCATGCCTTTACAAAGGGCAGAAAGGCCCTTCCGACACGACCAGCCTGACTTGGGGGAAGGCGGCTCTATGACCCGGCCCAGAGCAGTCTCCATCTGGGGCTGGCTTCTCTGGGGCGTCCCCTCACTCGGCACAGGACTCATGTTTACTTTGGATCAGGCCAAGTCAGGTCAGTTCCACACACAATGATAGAGGGCCCAGTCTGGGCCAAGGGCATGAAGATCTAGCCCCTGGCATCAGGGAGTTCTGCAGATGAGTCTAAACTGGAAATGAAACACGCTAGGACTCTGTTTCTGGTCTCAGCTCTGCCACTTCCTGGCTGTGGGTCTTTGCTCTGGTTTTCTCTGCCATGTGGGGACATCAGGCCCTGCCTGCCCCACCTGCCCCAGGGCCACTGAGGACACATGAGGTAATGGCAGTGAGGGGGCTGAGCAAGCTCTAAGGTGTGAAGGGTGCCCCGAGACTGAGTTTCAGTGACAGTAACAACAACAACTAATAATAATTACAGCTGATGTGTGGCCACTGCTTAAAGACTTGCTTTTCTCTCCTTCCCAAGACAATGTGCTCTGGTGGGAAGAGCACAGAAGCACAGAATTTGGCCTTTGGCCAGCTTTTCAGTTCCAGCTCTTTCTACCTTCTTCCTGGCTGTGTGCTCTTAACCTCTGTGAACCCTATTTCCCTTATCTCTGAAACTGGGATGTGGAATTCCTACCTCAGGGATTGTTTGGAGGTTTGAAGGAGATAAGGCGTGACAGAAGGGACGTTTGTGTTTAAAACTCAAAGCGAAGCTTTCAGAATGTCTTCCCAGGCGATGTCACACTCTCTGTGTGTGCTCATGCCTTGTCTCCTCCAAACTCCTCCTCTGCAGGCATTTTTGTTTTGGTGTTGGGCCTGTGTAGCCACACATGCAGGAAAGGGCCCGCAATGACCACTTTCTTCATCCAAGCAGCCCCTTGAGATCTTTAGCTTTCTCCCTCAGAAGCCAAGGGAGTCTGAGTCCTTGTTCTCTGCCTTTTTAGCAATTTCCACAACAAGCTCCATTTTTCAGGGGCTGGCTTCTGGGTAGGATGCTGTTATTCTGCTGAAGTGGTCTCAAACTGTAGTGTTTGAGCTTGATCAAGAAATACAGAGATTCATTCAGGCATATTCTTGCCTCAGATCATTTGCGCTTGCTGCTTCCTTCACTTGGAATGCTCCTACCCCTGCTATCTGCACAACTTGCTTTTTTACCTCTTGAGGTCTTTGCTCAAATATTTAAAATGGCACCCTGTTCAAAATGGCAGTCCTGACCCCTGTCACTCTTCATCCCTTCCTTGTTTCTTTTCTCCCACAGCACCTATTACTATCTGATCTACTGTCATCACTTGGTGACTGTACGTTTTCTCTCCACCAGTATGTAAATTCCATGAAGGCAGGGACTGCTGTTTTGTTCATTGCTGTATCTCCAGTACTTAGAATAGTGCCTGGTCTTTGTAGGTGTGTAATGTTGATTCAGTGAATGAATGAAATTTGATTCTGTAGGTCTGCAGCGAGGGTTAGAATCTGCATTTTAATAAGCTTTCCAGCGCGTTCTCAGGCAGTGGGACATCTCTGGGAATCCCTGCCCTAACTACTGTCCCCCATCTTAATGAAGCTGAGGAGCTTGGGGCAGTAGGCACTTAAGCTCCCCCCTGCCCCGAGCAAGCGTCAGGAGGATTCACTGCTGGGTGGACCGTGTCTTCCCTGGGTGGGGCCCTCGGGACCTCCCTGCTGCAACCCAGGGAGGTGATGTGAGTGGCGGGCAGAGTGCAGACGTGTAGGGGGAGGTTCTTGTGCTGCTACCCCAGTGTGGCCTGAACTCAGGTCCTGTGCACAGAGGCAGATGGCTGACCCCAAGCCTCTTCCCTTCAGTGTTACCTGACCTCTACAGGCATTCCTGACAGTGGTGGCCAGCCCTGCCTGCCCTGGGACTCTGAGGCAGTATTTCCCCTCCCTGGATCCTCCTCCTTGTTATCTGCAGAAATTGTGGGAACACAGCTCTGAGCCTCCTGGTTTTAATTACCATACTCTCGGTGAATCCCAGTGGGCCAGTGTCTTTAGTTGGGACTGAATGATTTTTCCTTGATGGACCTCCAGATTGAGGGAAGCACCTGCATTTGCTACTGACAGAATCACCCCTGCCTTCGATTCTTGGCAATCACTTGTTCATTCATTCATTCATTCACCCTCTCAACGTTTTCTAACGACATTCAGCCTCCGTGGTGAGCACATTCAGGTGACACAGGTCTCCCAGGACCTGGCACTGAGCAGGTGTTCACTGAACATGAGCTCTTCCAGGTTCCGTCACCAGCTGTTCCAGAATCACCACATCCCACAGTCCAGCCACCTCCACTTCCAGAAAAATTTCCTTTGCTATATCCAATTTCTGTATTTTGTTTAAGATTTATTTATTTTAGAGAGAAAGAGAAAGCGTGAGTGGGAGGGGCGGAGGGAGAGAGAATCTTAAGCAGACTCTCTGCTGAGCACAGAGCCCGATCAGGGGTGAGATCCCATGGCCCTGAGATCAGGACCTGAAGGGAAACCAAGAGTTGGGCACTCAGACTTACTGTGCCACCCAGGGCACCCCATTGGCTTCTGTGCTTCCTTGTGTTAATTCATGTGCTCTTTTGATAAACTTAAAAATCATATACCCTTCTCTTCATGCTACTTGAATTTTTAAAATGAATCTGAATTTTGTGACTAAAAGTATATCAAAGCAATGGCAGTATCAAATATTCTTTTAAGAATCTCATTCCCTGGAGATTTCAGTCTGCTCTTGGATGGCAGTGACTTGCCCCGTGGTTAACCTGAGCCTGATGCTTGTCCTCTTCGGCTGCCTTCCGACAAGAGAATGGCCAGTTCCCAGCACCTCGTACACTCGAAGTTGGGTGGTCTCTCTTCTTGGTGATGATACCTTTGCTTATGGATCCAGCCTTCCCACTGGTCATGTTTGCTTAAAACATTTGACAAATGTTGGCAGAATGGGAAATAGAGCCAGGCAGCCTCTAGAGACAGAGCACATGGGGTTATCCCTCCCCCACCACAGCGAGAGGCAGACAGACAATCAAACCCCATCCGGCTCTCAGGAGGAAACTGAGGATCTAGGTAGGACAGAGACTTGCGGGGGCCCCAGCATGTGAGTGGCAGAGCTTAGATAGGATCTCAGGTCTTCTGACTCCCACCAGGGCTCTCTCCTGTCCCTGGGCCGCCTCGTGTTCATTCTTTCCGCTATCTGCCCTCTGTGGGGACATGGCAGCCCATGGCCAGGTACCCTAGTTTTGGTGATGGTGACTCCAGGCCATTTGCTCTGCTTAGCAATGAATGACTATCCTCCCACCCCCACCCCCTTTGCCAGATTCAAGCCTCAGGTTCCATTCTGGTGGTATTGCTTCCAGAAAGCCCTTCTGTCACTCTGTACTCCACCTGCCAGCCAGATAAGGAAATTTACCTGAAGCACTCCCACATGCTCGGGCTTTCTCCCTCACACACCATTTTTACTTGTTATCTACTCGCTAAATTATAGCAAACAATTTAGCCCAGATTATTCAAGGTGACCCGTGTGAGAGAGCCATGGTGCTGGGCATCTCAGTGTCCGCCACCTAGCCCGGTGTTCAGCACATAGTAGTCCCTCACTAAAACTGGTCACAAAAGGACCCTTACAATCCTTAGGGAAGTAGATGGGGTTACCATCTCTGTCTAATAGATGAAGATGCTAAGTGTTACTGAGCTGAAAATAAAAAGTGACCAGGGCCCAAGGTCATAGCTGGGACATGGTAGGATAAGGATTCAAACCCAGGTCCCCTGGCTGTGGAACCCACATCTCTCTGCTCACCACACTGCTGGGAGTCTAGGGGCTTTTTTTTTTTTTTTTTTTTTTTTAAGAGGAGTAAGACAGTTTAATTGAGAAATAAACTCTGGAACTCTGGACAGCCTCCTAATCAGAAGTCCTCCTCCTAAGGACCCACTCTTGGAGAGAAAGTCCATCATGGAGGGTAAGACCCCCAAGTGAGGAGGAAACAGCATGGGAGCTGGTACCAGGAGCACCAGAAAGTGGGTCCTATGCTCAGCTCTGGGCATAGGATCCTTCCTGTCTAGTTTTCCCCCTGACAGCCAGCCCACCCCATTACTTCTTGGAGAGGGTGGATCAAATTCACAGGTTAGCCTCCCCCAGACTCCCTTAGGTACAGGTCTGGAATCTACTTCAGGGCAGAATAGCTGGCAAGTGTGGCCATGAGGGCTTCTTCCAGCTATGTTTCAGGCCCCTGGCTAGAAGACCATTCAGTGGGCTGCCTCTGCCTGGTGCTGTGTTTGACCTCCACTTCTGCAGGCCTGGGCCTCTGACCAGGGTGGCTCCCAGTGCTCGGGATAGACAGAGTCCTAATCGGGCAGCCCCAGCAGAGTGAATGCTTCCCATGTGCTCAAGCCTCTTCTAAGCATTTTCTATAAATGAATCAGTGCTCTATGATAATGATAAGAATCATTATCAATGTCATTTTATATAACAAGGAAACAGGCACAGAGGGGTTAAGGAACATGTTCAAAGTCACACATACATGGGATTGGAACCCAGGCCATCTGCCTTCAGAGCTAACACCCTTGACCACTAAATAAGCCTGCTTCCAGCGCACCTGGGTTTCTGACTTTAAAAGACTTACTGGGATTTTGTACTCATTCTTTGGAGCAGGGATGGTATTGGGCAACAGGCCAGCAGAGAAGGAGGCAAAGAAAGAACCTGAGAGAAGGGTATGGCTGTCTCCTCAGCTGGAGCTTTGCCCAGGACTCAGTGAGAAGGAGAGGTGTGTTGTATGGATGCTGCTAGGCTTGTGTCGGCGCTGAGAGGGAAACAAAGGGTTGGCAGCCATGCTCAGGTGAGAGGGACAGCTTCCTATTTCCTTTGCAATAGGATGAAGTTGGGGTGTGTTTGTGTGTGTGCGTGCGTGTGCACATGTGTGCATGTTGAGTACTTGGGCGTGAGTGGCTGTGAACTAGCGAGTGTGCATTGATGTGCTGTGAGCGTGCTAAGCGATGTGTGCAAGCATGAATGGATTTGTTGTCTTACTCTGTTTGGGCTGTTGTAACAAAATACCATAGGCTGGGTGGCTGGAACAGCATTTAGTTCCCATGTTCTGGAGGCTGGGAAGTTCAAGATCAAGGTGCTGGCAGATTCAGGGTCTGATGAGAGCCTCCTTCCTGGCTTAGAGATGGCTGCCTCCTTGCTTGGCCTCGCATGGCCCTTCCCCATCGCATGTGTGTGCAGAGAGAATGCAAGCTCTGGTGTCTTGTGCTCTTCTTATAAGGGGCACTAAGGCCATCATGGGGCCCTACACTCATGACCTCCTCTGACCCCAATCACCTCACAAAGGCCCCACCTCCAAATACTATGATGTTGGGGATTAGAATGTGACCATATGGGTCTGGGGGTGGGGGGGCGCACACAGATTCAACCCATCACACTGGGCTTGTGTGAGCAGTGGTGGGCAGGGCCCCCAGATTGTGGTTGGGCCCCAACCACCACTACCTGGAGCCACCTTCACGATCCTGGTGAATGACAACTAATTGCACAACTGTGAGTCATTGTTATTTTTCATTGTTGGGAAGATAATCACAGAGTAATGGTGAAGTAGAATCAGGATTCCCAGATTGCTTGCCGCCAGCTGCTGGGTCCCCCGCCACCCCCTGCAAAGACCCCATCATCCCTTGGCCCAGAGGCTGCCTAATTGTTGTTTAATGTTTCAAAGATGCTGTCCTACACAAGAGATACTCATTCCAAGCTGTAAAAATACCAACAGCTTTGCATGCAGCTGGAATAATTGCAAAAATTAAAAAAAAAAAAAAAAGCAGAGGAAAAGAATGGTCCGACAGTATTGTGCTTTATGGAGCTTAAAGAATCCCATATAGCTAATCTAATTACAACCAAGGCTCAGGCAGCTTAAAGGTGTTTATACAGTCAGGCACATGGGCTGCCAGCCCACTCAGCTGAAGGCTTCTCCTCACCACCTACCCCAAAGCCTTTGACTGTGACTAGAACAGCCCATCCATAAGCCTGGCAGCGGGTACCGGGCAGCCTCGACATAGGAGCAGCCTAGCGCTGAAATCTGCAGGAGTCCTGGAGGTTCTCACCTTTGCCCCATACTGCCGGGGCCGCCTCCCCCTGCCACACTGTCCGTCATCTGCCTGAGGGTTACTCTCGGCCGGGCTACAGACCACGTGCTTCCAGCACTCTCCCAAGGAAACCTGTGACCCTTGAGTTCCTGGACGCTCTGGAGAGCCAATGCCCACCCCTTCCTGACTCCAGCCCCTACCTGAGGACAGGGAAGTGCTTCGGCCTGTGATCACAGTGGTGGAAAGGAATCCGATGAATGTTTCTGACGGACTCAGTCGCGTCTGTTTCTGAACCATCCTCTCAGAGCTCCCGCATGTGGTTCCACAGGTTTTGCCCTTCGCCAGGCAGCCAGACGAGGAGAAATGGGGGAATGTAATCTAGCCCATGATCTCTGTCAGCTAAGCCCCTCATCCTGCTCTGAGTGTGTGTCGGAAATGCCTTTTCCAAATTGGGAGTCCAGAGGGGAGTACTTTTCTAGAACGCGCATCGAGGTGCCATGTGCTAATATAGCCCAGCCGGTGCTGACCTCTGCAGTGAAAAACAGCAGTCTGTTCTTCCCATGGCGGGCAGCCTGGCTTTAACAGAGCTGCTGTAACCTGGGGTGTGTTCCCTGCACCTGCTGCCCTCCCTATGCCAGCCTTCCTCAACCTTCTTGGAGTTGGTCCTACAATCGGCCTCCATTCTCTTCCAGTCTGCTGTTCCCTCCTGGAATGGAGCCCTTGAGCCCTTACAACCCCCTGGGCTGGGCTCTGGCTCCCCATCCAGCCCTGGCCAACCCTCCTATTCGAAAGGCTTGCCCCTGCTCCCTGTACCACATGGCTGGGGCCCTGTTCCCCAGTCTGACCCACCTGCCTTCCCATAGTCTCAGGGCTGAGACCTTCCACTGAAGTGAGAATCCTTAGTTAGTGCGGCTTGGATGTGCCCCGCCCCTGGTGACACTGCCTCTTGGTGAACCAGCCCCAGAGCTTGGTCTGTTTCTCCAAGTCCGGTCCTGCACATTGCCAGCCTCTTCTCTGTCTTCACCAAACCACTCTGCCGAGGTCCCAGCAAGCCACACAGCAGAGCTTATCTAAATCTGGCAATGGGATGGGTAGCACATCGCTTATCCTGAGCCATTTTACTGATATAGACAACTGACTATAGGGAATCAGAACCTCCCCAGGATGCTTCCCTGACAACCAAGAAGGGCCCGCAGGACGGCAAAGGGCCTGCCCTCCTTAGCTCATGAGCTCCCTATGAGGAGTCAGCAGCAGGAAGACTTTGGACCATTTGGTTTTACAGCCTCGCCAAGATGACCAGTATTTGATTAGCAAAGCCAGCGGGAACCAAATACAAAAAGGCCTTCTTCCAGCGGTCAGCTGTGTGACCATCTGTCGAGGGGGAAATTCCTGGAGCTAGAGCGTTGAGCAAGTATGGGAGGAAAGCAGAAGACGTCCCTCCTCCCTTCAGGTGGGGGCCCTGCTGCCGCAGCTGGGAGTCCACCCCGGAAGAGGCCAGGGTCACACTCCCCCAGCCCGCAGTGCAGCCGGCAGGAGATGGCTCCTTGGCCATTCTTGGCCATCAGCCTGTCCTGCTCAGCGGCTTGCACTGGTGCTGACGGTGGAAACGCCATGAATGCCGGGGGTGGCCGCCAAGCTGACATCCTCCCTCTGCTTGCCCACATAGTTAACACTGCCTGAAACCCAACAATCAAGTATGTCCTGCTGTTACTAAATCTTTGGAGTACGGAGTGCCTTCTGTTGGCATTGATTTTCTGAAAGGCTGCCCCAAACCACACCGCCCCTTCCCCAGATGTCCTCCAGTGACTCTAGGGTTGGAAGGCTCAGCAAAAAGGGGAGCATGTGGACAAGTGGCCGTCCCAGCATCCACCCAGACCCGTCCTGCATGTTAGTTTTCAGGGTTCCCAGGAGACTGGCCCTGCCACGGTTTGATGGCACAGTGGAAGATTGTATAGGAGACATTGTTAGGGGTGGTAGAAGCCAGGACAAGTAATGGGGGCCTGAAGGTCCAGCAGGAGGTGTGGACCCATCTCTACCATGCATCAATAAAAATCTGCTCTTATTGTGGCAGTGGTAGGGAGAGCAGAGTTTTTTTGTTTTGTTTTGTTTTTTGTAAACAGGGCCCTAATCTGCTCTCTGGGGCCCTAAAGTGCAGAACAACTCCATTGGTGTTTTGTTTTGTTTTGTTTTGTTTTGTTTTGTTTTCAGAGACTGCCTCACCTCTCTGCCCATGGGGACTTAGGCCTCTTGTGCTCCTCCCGCCATTCACACACATTCATTCAACAAACCGAGAAGCAGGTTCCAGACTCCTTGCTGGGCAGGCGGTGGTGAAGCAGATGTGGTTCCTGCCTCTGACCAGCTTTAGTCAAGTACAGAGACTCTATAGCCCTCCCTGGGCACAGAGGTGGAAATGAGATACCTCATTTCTGGTTGTTTTTAGAAACTCATGTCTTGGGCTTTTAAGATGGACATAGAATTTCAGGGAGAGAAGCTCTTGAATAGAGAGCAAGCCCAGGTTTGTCAGATCAGGGAGCAGGAAGGCTTCATTCATGTGAACCACCACTAAGGGAACCACCGCTAGATGGCCCTAAGGCTGACCTGTGACGCCTGTGCTGCTGGTGTAGGGCACTGACCTTAGTCTAACCAAGGAGAGCAAGGCCTGGGCTAACAGGACATGCGGTTCCCTCTGTCTTCTCACCCCTGGTCCCCATCCTGCGACTTCCAGTGGCCTCCCCCTGGCTTAGGTAGTTCTCCGCTCAGCACCTGACGGACGAGTAGGGTGGGTGACCAAGTTCACTTTGTGGGTCCCTCTCCCACCCAGATGAGCTTCTCTTAGGGGACCTGGGGCAACTTGAAGCAGCAACCCTAAAATCCGACCCCAGCTCCTCACATCCTGAAGGGGAAACAGATCCAGAGAGCTTCCGTGAGTTTCCCAGTGGTGCAGACATAGCTGATGGCAGGGCCAGTGAGCAGCCCTGCCCTGGGGCTTCGCTCGCTGTGCTCCTTCATCTACCAGATGTTCACGGAGTGTGTTCTCAAGTGTCAGGGAGCACATGCTGCACCTGAGATGCAAGGATGGATGGAAACAGTTTCTGTTTCCAGAGAGCTCACAGCCCAGTGCAGATGATAAACCAGAAGCTAAGAGCCATTACTCACAGTGGGCTGGTCAGGGCCACCAGCCACGGTGAAAAGAGAGCACTGGCAGAGCCCAGAGAGAGGTCTCAGTCATCCTGGGAGGACTTCCTGGAAGAGCTGGCATTTGAACAGGGCCTCGGAGATTGAATGGGATTTGGATATGGATGCGAAGGTAAAGGAAAAGACAGAACCTGCCTCTGTTTTTATGTCTTTCTGATTAGACTTCAGGGAAGGAGTCAAAAGGATCACTTATTGGGCACCTGTTGTGTTCCAAGCACTGTAATACACACTTTTACACACTATCTTAATTTTTCCAATACCTCTCTTCATCTTACAGATGAGGACACAGACTCCCCGGTAACTTAGCCCTAAATGGAGTCTTCTTCTTTGATTCCTTCTTTTCTCTTCTGTATGAGGCCTCACCCCAGAAGGGTGCCTTGTGCCCCACAAGGGCTTGGTGAACCTGATGATTGAATGCAAACAGAGAGTGAGACATTGGAATAGTGAGTTTGTGACGTCACAGGGAAGCCAGCATCCCCCTTCCTTGGACAGCATGTGGCTGAGCATAGAGCTGTTTAGGACTTCTGTCATCAGAATGTCTTACCTGTGCATATATACCTGTCCCTGGGCTGGTATAACCTTAGCCTAAGTGAATACTAACAAGAGCCTTCCTTTTTTCTAGGCATCTTTGATGTGTTACTTCACACACACAGGCCTCTGGACAGCCATAGGACTTGGGTACTATTACTCTTATGCTTACTTCATAGACGATGATACCAGGGCTCTGAGAAGTTACCGGTTATGCACCTGGGAACTGCAGAGCCAGCATTTGAACCCAAGTTAGATCTGGCTGCAGAGGCTGAACCCTTAACCTTGTCACCATATTCAGGGGTCCTGAACTCAAGTTATCTACTGAGGCTTGATAGATGAGGTGAACGGCAGAGGTGAGGCGATGGGGCTGGTAGGACTGTGGTGACCAAGAGAATGAGCCCAAGTTCAGCCAAAAGGGGCAGCCAACAGGCCGCAGCCTCTTTCTATCGTGCAAGACTGGCCAAAATCACACTCTTCTGTTTGGTGGGCTGGACGAGCCACACGGACAGGCCAGGTACAGTCCTGGTCTTCGTGTCTGGCAGCCTCTGTCGTATTGCTTCCCAGACTGAGACCGAGAGGCTCCTTCGGAGATGCCATGTGTCTCAGCCATGCCTGGTGCAAACGTCTCCCTCTCATGCTTGCTGCTTTCCCACTTCTCAGAAAGCAGCCAGTTGGGAGACGCTGAACTCGCCTCTCCTTCGTGCAGTTCCCTTCGCTGTGTGCTGTTTGGGAACCTTACAAGGCATGGGCCCTGCGTACAGTTTTAGTCCCAGCGATTTAGGGAGGCCCCTTGTTTTAGTCCCAGTGATTTAGGGAGGCCCCTTCTGGGCTGATCAGCCTTGTAGAAAAGTACAGGGTCATGCAGTCGAGGTATGGATTTTGTCCCCAGGTTGTGGACTTGGATGCTGTTTGTGTGACATCCCAGAATCCTGAGAGCTGGCAGCTTGCATCAGGCACCCTGGACCAGGCCTGGGGTGGGGGAGGGGAGTTCCCCGGGCTCAGGAAGGCGTCAGAGGAAGCAGAGAGTGTGGGAGTCTCTCAGAGCCTCATGTGCCTTGGGTGGGGCTCATCTCAGCAGGACTTCCCTCAGGGGCAGGAGGTAGGGAAGGGGTCTAGAGGGAAGCAAGCACTCGGGCTGGGGATGGCTGTGCTGCAGGTCACCAGGACTGACCCTGGCTTGCCGAATTCTCCCCCCCCCCCCCCCCCAGATGCCTCCGTTTCCTGTGCCGCCTGTGACCTGCAGCCCTAAGGGAGGGTTGTGGAGTGTGCTTGTGGTTCTTGGGGTTGAAAATCTGGCGGTTGCCATCTAGGAGTAAATAACCACAGCAACTCTTTCTTTCTTTCCTTTTTTTTTTTAAACATTTTATTTATTTATTTATTTGACAGAGAGAGAGAGAGAGAGAGAGGGAACACAAGCAGGGGGAGGGGCAGAGGGAGAAGCAGGCTCCCCATCCAGCAGGGAGCCCAACACAAGGCTCCATCCCAGGACCCTGGGATCATGACCTGAGCTGAAGGCAGACGCTTAACGACTGAGCCACCTACGCATCCCCTAACCACAGCATTTCAAAGCCAAATAAGACCCAGGGACAAAACCCTAGGCCTCATGTGTCTCTCATCTGGGGAAAGAAGTGTGAATTGGAACTTCACAAACCCAAATCCTTAAACCCTTTCTCACCCAGTAGATTTGATGGGGTGACAGAAATGAATTAGAAATTAGATCAGGGCTGAGCATTTACATGGGTTCTGAGCCAAATGGAAATTAAAAAGAGTATCTCCCGCAGGGTTAATGTGAAGGTCAGGCTTCTAGGGTGCCTTGGCAGAGTGGCCCGACCTGGGTCTCAGAGGGGAATTGATCAAAGAATCCTGCTGATGGGATCAGGAGGTGGAGAGAGGGTTCCCTACCCAGACAGTGGGAAGGAATTAACTTGTCACCAATTGACACTCACTGATGTGACAGAACATGCCAGCAATGCAAGGCAGATTTTAATGCCAGGCCGCCCAGTGGCAGCACTGACTTCTCCTATCTTCCCTGAGGTGTAAGCACCCTGAGGTGCTTACATTGAAAAAAGGAATATTTTCCCACACATTGAAAAAGGTTTCTAGCTAAGTCCCATGGACTCAGTGTGTCTGCAAGCTTGTCTGTGTTGTCAAATTTCATTTGGCTTAAACATGAGAACTAATGCAGAGAATCAAAGAAAACAAAGTTGTTTGCTGAGTGTTCCTGACCGGGGCTGCTCAGGCATGAGGCTGAGGTATTGCTTAAAGTGATTATATTTTCTCTGAAAAGAACATTCAAGGTTGTTGTTTAATCTTTCTGGAGTGAGTTTCCATAGTCTTAGGTGTTCAACGACTCCCCTCTAGACCTGCATACTTGACATTCCCACAGTACCTCAGTCCATCTGCGAATGAGGTCGCTGCTCCCCAATTCTGCATGGCAGGAAAATCACATCCCATCTTTCCGCTTTCCAGCTGGGCTCCTATATTACATCAGGTGCATCTATGGGAGATGGAAGGAAGGAAGGAGGGAGACGCAGAGAGAACGGGACAGAAAGGAAAAGCTATGGATAGGTAGGTGTGTAGATGGGTAGATGGATAAATGGAGGATAGATGGATGGGTAGGTGGATGGTTGGATGGATGGATGGATGGTTGGATGGATGGATGGATGGTTGGATGGATGGATGGTTGGATGGATGGATGGATGGATGGATGGTTGGTTGGATGGATGGATGGATGGTTGGATGGATGGATGGATGGATGGATGGATGGTTGGATGGATGGTTGGATGGATGGATGGATGGTTGGATGGGTGGGTGGATGGATGGATGGTTGGATGGATGGATGGTTGGATGGATGGTTGGTTGGATGGAGGGAGGGATAGACAGATGCATGGGTAGGTGGATGACTCAGGAGGTAGATGGTTGGATGAGTTTAATCTTTTCCATTTTATGATATAGCTATTTTATGTCCATTTGAGAGATGAAGGATTTGGGAGTCAGAAGCAATAGTGTATCACCAGAGTTCTCACTGCAAGATGGTGACAGAGCTGGGACTTGAATCCACATTTCCCAATTCAAATGTGTCTATATTTTCTTTTCTTATATTGCCCAGTTTTGTTTTGTTTTGTTTTGTTTTTAACTGCCTGCCATATATCTAGAGATGGACTCATGTAGGCTTGGATAAGCCACTTATACAAATAGGTGGCCAGAAGGAGGTCCATTTTTTTTTCATTCAGCAAATATGTACTGATCCCAGTGTTGGCAGAATTCCCAGATGGAACCCCAAAACTCCTGGCCCCTGGTGCATACTTGCTTCTTCCAGTTATTCAGTTAAACACTAACCTGCCTCCCGCTATGAAGAGTCTTTACTGATATAAAGATTATTTATTTATTTAACAGAGAGATGGAGAGCACAAGTAACCAGAGCAGCAGGCAGAGGGAAAGGGAGAAGCAGGCTCCCCACTGAGCAGGAAGTCTGATGTGGGACTCAATCCCAGGACTCTGGGATCATGACCTGAGCCAAAGGCAGCTGCTTAACCGACTGAGCCACCCAGGCGCCCTGAGTCTTTACTGATATAATTCAGGTCTCCAGTCAGCTGGGCCTGATGTAATCACACGAGCCTTTTAAGAGGGAAGCTTCTGCAGGCTGGTTGCAGAAAGGGGAGTCCCAGGGATGTGCTGTTGGAGGCCTGAAACGAATAAAGCATCCATGCTGTGACTGGTCCGTGGGGGCCACAGGGCTGAAAACTACAGGTGACCTCTCCTTGCGGAGAGCGGCCCCAGCAGACAGCTGCCAGGAAAACGGGGACTTCAGTCCCACACCGAAGGAAGTGAATTATGCCAACAACCAGTAAGGCGAGAAGAGTGCCCCGAGGCCCAGGTAAGAGCTAATGTGCCAGCTGACACCTTGGTTTGAGCCCAGTGAAACCCTGAGCAGAGAATCCAGCCATGCCATACCTGGTTTTATAACCGACGGAAACTGTGAGCTGATAAGTCTGTGTTAAAGCTGCTAAGTTTGTGATACTTTGTTATGTAGCAACAGAATATGAATACAGTGACCTCCGGTATGTTGGCCACTGTGTTGACCACTGGGAATACACAGCTGGCATGGTCCCTGCCCTCACGGAGCTCACAGTCTGATGGGAAAGATAGACAAGAAACAAATCAAATGATTACGTATGATAAAAGCCATAAGATACATAAACAGGGTGATATGAAATAAATGAAATGTGGAGGGGGCCTTGCTCCCAGTGAGATGGTTAGAGACGCCTCTCACCTGTGCCCTGAAGGATGAAAAGGAGTCAGCCGCATGAAGAGCCATGGAAAAGTGTTCCAGGCAGAGGGAACAGCTCAGGCAAAGACCCTGAGGTGGGAGAGAACCTGATGTGTTGTTCTCAGAGTCAAAAGGAAGCAAGTGTTTCTGGAAGGTGGCAAGGAAGGGAGAGGATGAGTTAATGTTGAGGAATTAGGCACGGGTCTCATTACATAGGACCTTAGAGAATACGACTCTGAGTGCAGTGGGCAACATTGGGGAATTTTAAATGGGGTAAGGTGTGATCTGACTGTCCTTTTTGGAGGACCTCTCTGGCTGGTCTATAGTGAATAGTCTGGAGGGGGTAAGAGCGGAAGCAAGGAAATCATTTGGGAGACTATGGCCATAGCTCAGGCAAGAAGTGATCGTGGCGTGGAGTGTGAGGGGCAGCTGGATCTGAGATCCATTTGGGTTTGCTGGTGATTGGATGTAGGGGAAAGAAAAGGAAAGAACTGAAGATGAAACCCCGGTATCTGGCTTGAGTAGTGGGGTGAGTGAGAGTGCCATTTACTGAGATGGGAAGGACAGAGTTGGGGGAAGAACAGGTTTAGGGAGTAAGACCAGAGTGAAGTTTTGGCTGTGATGGAGGTGAGAGGATTGCGAGATGTCTAAGAGGAGATGTCAAGCAGCTAATGGAACACATAGGCACTGCTGAGCAGGGGTTGTGTTCACGGGTTCAAGACCAGCCAACCTGGCTTGATGGTCGAGACAGCTCCCCCTGATCATTCCCTTGATGTTGGCAGAATACTTGGCCTACCCAGCAAGGCTTCAAAGACCAGGGCCTGGACCTCTGGAGTAGTCATCCTCCCTGGACAAGCCCCGCACTGCGCTGCTCCCATGCTGAACCCTGGGTGCTGTCACACAACCCAGGTGGGGCATCCTGGGAAGGGGTGGTTCCAGCATAGAGCTGACATCTCAGCAAGGTACTTCAGTTGTTCTGGGCCAGTAGTAAGGTGCATTAAGCACCAAATTATATAAATCTGAAATTGCAGTGTAATGGTGTTAAGGGGCCTGAGGGAGCCTGGGAAGAATGAACATGCACAAAGAATCCTCTCTAGGGTCATCAAATCCCTGACTAGAATCGCCTCCCAGGATCAAATGGCCTCTAGAGAAGGTGAAGAGTGCCTCTGAGTCCTAATGTGCTGTGGGAACTCTGGAAGGATGTTTGACCAGGCTGCAGCCTCCTTCTCCAGGGCCGCTCAGGACAGGAGGGTCTGGTGTGGAAAGAGCTCCGACAAGGATCCTGACCACTGGTCTCAGGGACATAGTGGCATCCTATAGAGGACCTAAGCCATGTGGCAGGTCTAGCTCTGGCCTCTCTGGCTTTGTCTTGAAGGGGTTTATTCCCCAAGAAACAGACCCTGAGACATGGATCCAGGAGTAGGTAATCACATTACTTACTGTAAGCAATCACATTACTTACACGTTACTTACTGGTGGGAAAGATAGACAAGAAACAAATCAAATGATTACAGTGTGATAAAAGCCATAAGATACATAAACAGGGTGATATGAAATAAATGAAACATGGAGGGGGCCTTGCTCCCGGTGAGATGGTTAGAGACGCCTCTCACCTGTGCCCTGAAGGATGAAAAGGAGTAAGTAGTCTATCTAGGAAGTTCAAGATAGACCAGTAGGGTGGAGAGTTAAGACAAGGTAGGGAAGCAGCCAGTAAGAGTATGTTTCAAGTCAGGCACCCCTGCGGGCAGGTGGAGCTTGAACCTACAGGAAACTCTGCTAAATGACATAAAATATATGTGTCAGAACGATCACACCTGAGAGGTGAGGGAGCTGGGGTATTTATGCCCCAACTCCCTTTGGTCATTGGTTCAGGGCTGCTCTCAGGGGGTGTTCATTTCTAGCCCTCCAGACTGACCCCTGCTGGGGAAGGGCAGTCTCCTATGGCTTTGAATAAAGCCCTTGGTCAAATGTTCTGGAAATAAATTGTGGTGGCAGGGAGAGGGGCACTTTGAAAGGATGAGGTGCCAAGGATATCGGTGAAGCATCTGTAGCATCTACCACGAGGTTCATGAGGCACAAGTGCTTGGATACTTTTAAAAAGTGCATTTCCCAAAGCCTGTGATACTGACTCTGTCCAGATCTCTGTAGGTCAAGTGGCCAGGCATGCCGGGCCCTCTGTGGCAGACTGAGACCCCCAGCCACGTCAAGTCAAACTGGGGTTAGAACACCTCCTGCCCCCCTGAGGTCTGCCTGCCACCCACAGACAGAGCCCGCAGCACCTCAAGACCTGGGGCTGCATTCTCTCTGTGTTTTTGTCTAGCAGGGCCACCTGACAGACAGAGTTCCTGTAGGAAGCTGTGACTTAGGTTTGTGGGCATTTACTCAGGCTGGGGCAGGGGTCAGAGTTCTCTGGATTCAGTGGTTTAAAAACCCAATCCAGGCAGATGTGGGAGAATAAGGGCAAGGTGCAGTGTCTGGGGAAGACTAGCAAATTCTAGCAGGGGTCAGGCCTTAGCCAAGAAGGGTCTCAGGGCAGTTCTAAGAAGACAAAATGGAAAACTGGGGTAGATTCACACTTGTAAGGTTGTGATGTGCTTCAGGAAGTGGGAAGGAAGCTGCAGACTGACTGACAACAGGTATTGGGGTCATTCCCTTGGCTCCACAGATACCGGGGAAGTCTGAGTGTTATAGACACTGGCTAGTCCACCTGTCCCCCAGGGGCTGTGCTTGTCAGAGTCCGGCAGCTCAGGGCTGTACCCCACTCCATGGAACCATCTTCTGTGGTGAGAGTTGCCTCACACAGAAATGCCCAGGACATAAGCCCCCTCCTGCAGGGATGGCCTGGAACTAGCTGATCTATAGGGGTTTAAAAACCCACCCCGCTCCAAGATGGGATAAGCCTGAGATGCCAGCGGCACTCCCTATGGAAAGCTTGGCATCGGCTGAACTCATAGCTTTGCCCTGCTTCCTTCACTGCCCTCACCTGCTTCTCTCCTCCCTTACAGGGCTTCCTCAAGAGCTCACCCTCAGTTCAACTACTTCCTCAAGAACTGATCTAAGTTCTTTGAGAACCTGATCTAAGACTGCCAAAATGTGTGAGATGCACCGCGCTACCAGGCCGAGGGGGGTCAGAGATTGGTTAGACAAAGGCCAGCAGCCCTCTCGGTATACCTGGGCATGCAGGGTTTTCCACACCAAACTGGGACCCCTCTGAGCAAACCAGGGTGGTTGGGGACCCTCCGCCTCAGTGTCTCAATTAGAAGGGATTGAGTTCCCTGTGGGAACCCAGAGCCGTGCTTGATTCAGCAGGGACTAAAAAGAAAGACAAAAACCTGTCTTCCGTGAAATTCAGTGAAGCCAGCGTTTATTTCTCTAAGTCTTTCCCTCTGTTTCAGGGACTTCACTTTTAGTATATTCAAGTCACCCCTGGGGCTAGATAGCAGGAAAAAAAGAAAAAGAAGGAACCTGAAGTTGGGACCAAGAAAAGGGAGTAAGACAAGAGTAGGTGAAGAGGTTTTGGCAACATGACCTTGGGAGAGATGAAGGAAATTGAGACCAAAAAACAGTGCCCAAACCCCCCACCACAGGCAGGCTTCTGGGGGTGCAGGTGGGGGGAGGAAGAGCCCAAGCTAACTGGAGGGCTCTGCCATTTCCAACCGTCCTGGCCGGAAGCTGCTGAGGAGAGTGCCCATTGCACAACTCCTGGGTATACTGGGGAGAGCTCAATAGATACCTTCTCAGCGATGGCAGACATCCCGGCTAAATAAGGGTCAGTTGGGCCTTTGCCTGTGACACAGTCACTGAGCACCCCTGCGTTTCTGGAGCGGGGCTTAGACAGGCTCTAAGAACCACCAGCTCCGCAATTAGACAACCTGCGAGTGACCCTTTAACTGCAACTCCAGACTCAGGGCAGAAGTTCGCTCCGTGTGCACACTGTCCACAGCAAAGCAAAATGAACTATGTGTGTGTCACTGAAAACAGCAGAGGAGGGCGACCCGGAAAAAGTTTTAGGGAACAAAGTTTGGTAAATGGAAATTAACGATACAGGGCCAACGATTCGTTGTTGAAAATGTGTAAAAATACCACGATGGTCTCTTTCTTTCATCTGTGGTCTGTATTATTCGAGTCTAATGGAGGTGAAAGTGTGAGTTGGGACTTTCTTGGGTTCACTTCTGAACTCACTTCTCCATCCTCCGCTTTCCATACGGAGCATCAGTTCCCGGACTGCGGACTCAGATGGTGGGGCCCTGGGAGGATGCAGGTGGCACCATCTCTATCTGGATCATTGGACGAGAGTCTGATCCTAGGGACAATTACAGAGGTGGGAGCAGGGTGTGGGGAAGCTGTGGGGGTGGCGCCAGGCCTCGGGGCTGGGAACAGCAGAGATCCCTCCCACCCCAGTCAGACAAGGCAGAAGACACAAGGCAGCTGTAACCGGCTAGTACTGAAGGGGGCCCTTAACAGGAGCTTACCTTTTGGTGCCTGGGGGAAGGACCCCACAGGGAGGTGCTGGGGAAATAAATCTCTCCCCTCTGACCTCTCACTGTCAGGATAAGGTTGCTGCCTGATGTGTGCCCCATAGGTCAGCCTCCTGGGCAGAGGCAGGGTGGAGAATGGTGGGTGTGTGTGGAAGGTACCCAGCACATGCCACAGTGTATCAGCTAAGAGGGCCTCAGGAGGCAGTCCTGTGCAGGGTGGTTTGGTTAAATGTCTCCTAGCTCTTGTAGATCTCAAAAGTTAGTTGTGTTGCCAATGTTGGTCCTTGTTTGTAGGAGGGATAGAGATAGCTCCGGGCAAGGGAAGACAGTGAATATTCATCTGATGGGAGCAGCAAGAGACACACAAAACAGGAGGACACCAGGACTTCATCAAAAACCCTTATGTTTCAGTTGAGGAACCTGAGGCCCAGAGAGGGGACGTGTCTTGCTCAAGGTCACGCAGTGATTTAGAGACCAAGCTAGAACCCATGGCAGGGCTGAATAAAATTCTAGGCATAGAGAGGTGACTGGCTGAGATCTGAGAGTCCTGCATGGAGCTGCCTCGGGGGACAGCGGGGGCTCAGAGCTGGAGTGGGGTGGGCAGGGGAATGGGAACCTCAGTCTGGCACATGCCAGGGGCCCCCCCAGAGGACCTCATCAAGCACATAAAGGCCAAGCCAAGGTAGAGATGGAGGGCTGACGAGGCCCAGGACTGTGGCCAGATGGTGTCTGAGCTTTTTCCAAGCCTTGCCCTTAGCCAGACCAAACTCTGCAGAAAGCAGGAGCTGTGATGGCCCTGTGAACTGCTGAGCCTGCCCTTGGGAAGGTGGGGGCTACCGACTGCCTTTGAGGAACACAGAGATTGCCGAAGCTGTGTTCCCAGGAGGTGAGGCTGCTGGCCCTGGGAGCTTGGGAGAAGAGTGTGCTGGCTCCCCCTATGAGCCAGCAGCTGGGAGGCGCTGAGTGGGGGACAGCTGCTAGTCTTGCTGCCCCTGCCTCAACAAGGGAGTGAGGTCTGTTGGTGGCATTTTGGGGAAAAATGATGGTTTTACCTTCATCCTATAGTACCAGGGCTGTCTTAAATTAAAGATGTCTTAGCCCAGAAAATCTGGTTTGATATCTCAGGGCCTCACCATGAGGTCAAAAATGGAAGACTCAGTGACTAGAAGGTAAATTTGTGTGTGGGACACGGCTGTTTTGCCTATATAAAGCCAATCATCTGGGTTTATGTGTCTGCCTTGAGAACAGTCTCGGAGTCCAGCTTATAACTGACCAAAATCAGGTGGTTCCTTCATAGAACACTGCTATAAGCCAGGCACTGACCCATTTTCTTGGTTACACATACCTAGTCCTGGTCCTCAAGGAGCTCGTGGTCCGTGGGTGAAGATGGGAGTTTAAAAAGCCATAGAAGCCAATTTTGGCCCATTAGGAACTGTTAGCACATCAGACTAGTGCTAGAACATAGCAAAATTAGCCTTCCTCCCTTATGCCTAGGTTGTGGGCATGGGCGCCTCACCAGCCACGACACAGAGTGTGAGGGGACAGACTCGCTTGATTTTGTCAAAAAAAGCTTTAACTGGGAGAGTAGGAATCGCAACAGGTGACCCCAAAGAAATGGTGACTCTCAGAAAGAGATCTGACTTAGTGCACATATGGCTCTTCCCTTCTGGAGCACCTCCTTCCAGAGCCTTCTCCACATGGGTCTTAGGTGCAATATGATCTGTCCATTGAGGCAAACATTCCTCTAGGACACATGGTAGATGCATACTTTTTAAGTTCTTTGCCTGGATCTCTGTGTACTTTTGTCTATTTTCTCTGACCTATTGCAAATGCCTTAGGGAGGGGCCATGATGTACGTGTTCAAGATGTGAATGCCTGGGGCTGGGGCTGGGCCGCCATCTAATGTACCCAATGGGTACCTGGGAGTTCTTGCCTGGCCCCCTTCTCTCTCTTCCCTGGAGCCAGTGATGGCTCCCAGATGTTCACTGATGCCACTCATATCCCTGGGGGATTTGGTCCCTTTTCCTTTAGCCTAGTAAACCTTTGTTTGGACATGTTCTTCTTTCCACTTTGCCCTCCTCCTGGGTCTGTTAAGTTCATGGACAAATAAAGCTATGCACTTCCCTTGTCCTGTAGTGTTCTCTGACTGTGTTGGGATAATAGTGGTCACCAGAAATATCTCCTCTTAGGTCCCATAAATCATCTTGCAGCATTGGCTGCCTACAGCATGCTGCTGACTTTGAGAAAGCTCCGCAGTGCTATTTCTGACTAATAATAAATGGAGCTGAAGCCCAGTGGCCTTTGTTATTTATCTCTGGTTCTGCAGAGCAGAGATGTATATGCTGGAAGGGTGTAGGTTAGGTCCCCAGGGCTGTGACTCTCTCGGGGGAAGGCAGCTTCCCTAATTGCCTCTTCATTGTACAAGTTGCCTGGTCTGTTTCCTCATGGGACAATTTGCTGATTTGAGCAGAGAAAGCTTTCAGCTATTCAGCTCCAGCCCTCTGCTTGGTCTGTTAGAAAGCCAGCCAATTGCAAAGTAGGGATGGCTGCAGGCTGGATGCTAACCCTTAAAGCCATCCCCTGTACTCCACGGCCAACCCCAAACACTGCCATCCTCTGGCACTCCTTCCCTCTCCAGCCTCGGCCTGAACATCTTGCCTCAGCCTCACATGTGTAGCATCCCAACCCCCTCCAGTTCCTAGGTTTGGGAGTCTGTTGGCTCACACCCATGTAGGCTCAGCTCCTTGGCACCTAGCTTCAGTCCGCTCTTGACTCTGATTAGGAGTCTTTCCATATTGATTTTGGTGGAGGCTGTCCTAGGCCAGTCTCCTCCTAGTCCAACCTGCCCCTAGGACCTTCACCTCAGTACAAATCTCCCATAGATAATAGTCCTCCTGGTTCACCCTCCAGAGAAGGACCTGAAGACCCACACCCATGGGGACAAAGCCCTTGGCTTTGCCAAAGAAACTGATGGGAACACCACTGGCCAAGGTGATGACTATGGACTGTGTTTGAAAACTCTCATGTCCTTTCTCTTCTGCTAGCTTTTATCTTGGGCATCCACTATGAAATCTAATTTTCATATTTGTTTTGATAGTTGTCATACTAGAAGATGGCTTTGGCCATATTCTGAAATTATTTTGGAATCCCAATCCAGCTTTTTTGACATTTGAAACCGATGGCCCCTCCTTAGGTTCAGTTTTGCCTTTATTATACTCCAGTGGCCCCTGGAACCACTCCCATCTCTCAACCTGGTTGAAAGAACATGTAGATATTGAGCCATTTCTGTAAGTGGCTTTGGAGGTAGAGATGGGGCTGGAAGTACTAATGTTCTGTGATGTTTACCAGCTGCTAGTACTTGGAATAAAAGGTTAGCCCTATGGAGATAGAATATTTCAACCTTCACCTGCAATTTGGTAGTTGTCCCATGATGCCAGCATGGAAAAATCAGAAAAAGCATAATAAATCACTGAGTCCATCATTATTATAGACATTTACATTGTGGGGCTGCAGATATCATGGCAATGATTCTCCTACTTAATGAAGGAGGGGTTTTTACCACAAACCCAGCAGCTGCTAATCCAGCCTGGGTGTGTGACCATTATAGGTACTCAGTAAATAGTGGCTATTATTTTGGCATTCAATGACCTATTCTTTTCTTTAATGTGATTTTTATTAAATGTGATTTTTAATGTGATTTTATTTAATGTGATTTTTATTAAAATGATAGCATGGGTTACAAAGTGATTCACAATAAGAAAGTCAGACACACTGTGGAGAAAGGTTACCCACTCATGGCTCACTGGGATTTTCATATCCCTCTAACGGAAATCTCTATGGATGAGATACTAGGCTTCTGGTCTGGCAGGACTGTGGATGCCCTGATCACTATAAAGGACCACATCAATGGAGCTAAAAATCAGGTTAGGACTAGTGCATCAGTCAAGCTGCCTGCATAGAGAAAGATAAGTAGGAGTCAAGTCATAGGATGAAAGAGACACATACCCACTTAGATAAAAGTCATATTTCTTCCTTGCCAGGTAGAACTCTTATCCATCACACTTGATTAATCTTGACTTTTTTCACTCTCAGGAGATACTTCTTCTCCGTGTTCTAATAGCTCCTAGGCATTGAAAAGGGATTTTCCAGCTCATAGATTGGGTAAAAGGAGCCCTCAGAGGGCTTCAACTTATGGTCTACATTCATTGCTTCTCTCTAATTTTCCTAAGGAGAAAGTATTATCCTTTCCTGTTCTGTAGATCACGGAGATTGACCGCTAACAAAGACCCCTCTTGCATCCATGTGGTTTTCTGTGCTATAAATCCTAAAATTAAAAATAATAATTTAAAAAAAAGCCATGCTGTGTGGATGCAGGAGGAGAAACCCCAAACCAGAAAACCCCACCCCACCCCACCCCTGTCAATGAAACCCCTCTGACCCTCTTCTCGTTCCCTTCATTCCTCCTAAAGTCCAGCCATTTCAGATTCACTTTGAAAAGGATTTATTTCACTGGTTTCTGCTGAGGAGACAGCCATAGCCTTGGTTTTGTCCTAAGAACACTTAAAGACAATTGGAACAAAGCCAAATGATTTTTAAACAATGATGCAGTGATTTCCGCTGTGTCTCTTTCATAGCCTAGAAAATGAAGACAAAAGAAGGGAAGCCGAGAAAAGATAGTCCCCCACATCCCCCTGGCCCTAACTCCTGGCATCCCACATGCCTCCTCCCCTGACCCGGCTCAGGGCAGACAGAAAATAGGGTGACCTTTGGTGCCTTGCTGCCAAGTCCCCTGACTAAAGACACAAAAGCAGGGAGTAACCGAGTCGGCGTTTTTCTCAAACTTATGTAAGGAACGAGAGAATGTCTGAGCCACATGGAGTGTCCCGGTGCGGGGAGGGTGAGGTGGGAAAGACAAACACAACACGGCAGAGCAGTTCAGAGGCTTAGACTCTGTTCCCTCGTTACTGGTCAGACCCTTCCATCCTCCGAGACAAGCCTAGGGCTGAGCGTAGGGTCAGTGGCTGCTGAGAACTGGATTAGGTATGGCTAGGGTACATTGTATTGTATTTTTTTTTTTCTACTATATTCAAGTTGAGGCCAGAGCGGTGGTGAAGTCCTGGCTGGTGGAGTGGCCAGGGTATGGTGAGGGTTGAGGGGGATGCCTGGGGTCAAGAGGAGATCAAGGTCAAGGTGAAGTCAAAGCTGGATTGAGCTTAGCATTGAGATGAGGCAGTCACCCCTGAATGAGAATATGGTGGTGGGCAGGAGAGTTTGAGAACTGGGTTGGGTTGGGTGGAACCGTGTTTCCACAGGATCAGACTGTCCTTGATTCTCTAACACTAAATGTCCTATCCCCTCCCCTGGGTGCTCTTTGACCCTGAATTCCTTCAGGGCCCAAGGGTCATCCCAGCCTTTGAGTGTTCTAGCTCCTGCTCTTGTCCCTCCTGTCCTCCCGTATTTCGTGGGAATAAGCTATTTCCGCAGGGAGGGCACCAGAATCAAAGCAGCTGAGGCAAATCCAGCTAATACAGTCCCTTGCTTGTCCTGCCCAGGTGCCAATGGATGATGTGGGTGGACACGTGGGCCCCGAAGCTCGGGGTTCCCTGGGGAATCCAGGGATCAGTGACATCTCTGGTTCCTGGAGCAGGGATACTGGCTCCGTGTTGTGCATGTAGGCACTCTTCTTGACACTTACTCTTTTCCAGAAGAAAAAAAAAAAAAACCCACCTCATGGGGAGCCCATGAGGAAAGGGAGCTCTCGGCTCCTGCTGTCAGGAAATTGCCAGGGCACGAGCTAATCATTTGCCTGGTGTCCCTCGGCGCAGAGAGCTCGGAGTAGCCAGGCAGCCTGGAAGGAACTTCAGATGTCATTTCCTGCGTCCTGCTCATGGCATAGGACAGCCTGGGACCAGAAGCCAGGCATTAGGGACAGAAGTCCCATATCCGTCCAGGGGGCCGCAGGTATAGGCGCTGGCAGGAGGGCAGGGCTCTCTCTCCAGCACCCATGGCAGCTGGACTGAAGAACGCTGATCAGCCTCACCCTCCTCCGAAGCAGGTGAGCCTTGTGCCCAGCAGACCACAGGCCACGGGCCCTCGGCCCTGTGCCTGGGAGCTCCCAGTGGTCAGCAGCGTCCACACGCCGCTGAGACGTTAGCACGGGCACTGCTCCCGGGGAGACGAGGCTGCTGTCGGCTGGGTGAGCGGTCTGTGCCAGGTGCTGGCACGAGCCTGAACCCCAGCCTTTCTCTACTTTGGCAGAGGGTGGGGGAGAAGGAGGTATAGAGGCTTGGACTAAGCCCCCAGGTGGAGACTTCCAGTGGGAGAAGTTCCAGAGGGAGGAAAGTGGGATCTGACCCCTTGGAGACAAGGGGTTGGCACACACGGGTGGTTGAAAGCCTCAGTCACATTCAGCTTCCGGAAGGGAAGACTTTTTAAAGCAACTTCACGGACCAAAAGGGCTGGTCTCTTGCAGTTTGTCACAGCAAAACTTGGGAGCCGTGGATAGAAGTGATGGTGGGCTAGGTTTCTTGTCTACTTGACAAAACAGTTTCTCTCAGCCAGAGCCATTCGATGGGAGAATGCGCTGTTTTGTGAGGTGCTGAGTTTCCCATGACAGGAGATGACCTAGCAGGGCAGAAACAGCCCATCAGAAATGTGTGTCCAGATTCAGGCAGTGGTGAAGGATTCATTCCCCTCACTGTTGAAGGCCTTCCCATGGGATGCTCTGAGAAGCAGGTCTCAAGTTCAAGGTCAAGGGCTTGATTACAGGTACCATTGGTTTTCTGCAGACCTCTCTACTGTCCAGGCCCCTGCTTTTTGCCCTATGTCCTATCATACCACACCGTGTTTGAGCCTGATCATCCCTTTGGCCCTAAGGAGAACATGATTCTTTCTGAATGACCACCCTTCTTTGCTGCTTCTGAGGACAGCTTTCCTCAGGGGGATGCCTGGGGCAGGGAAGAAAAGTGCCCACCTCCCAGAGCTGTGCTCACTCCAAAGAGAAGCAAGCCTCGCCCCCAAAGGCACTACAAGTCTTCCTGTCAGATGCCAGTGGCACTACGAGGGACCTTCATATCTTCCCATCTCCCTCCCACAGCCTCTGTTCTGTCTGCAGCTACAAGACAGGTGTGTCAACACGCCACACTTCCAGCTTGGCAAAGGAGAAATGAGGCTCAGTTCCCCAGAGAGGTTTTGGGGTGCTGGTGCTGTCTTTGAAGGGAAGACTTTGGCCCTGAAATTATGCCATGTCAAGTCCTTCTCCACAAAACAGTGGCTGGTGTCCTCAGTCTCCTATAACTCCACACCCCAAGCAGATGCCCATGGGCACCTTGACAAAAGGAGCTCATTATTTTGCTTTCTGTTGCCGCAAAGTTCTGCTCAGCGGGGCAGCCGATCGGAGGAAGGCGCCCACCATCCGAACCTGGTTCAATAAGGTACAAGCAGCGAAGGATTCAAGACGAGCTGTCATGGTGGATTAAAACATGTCGACGCCCCCAATGACAATAGTTATTTTTTCTGAGAATATTGAACGTGTTGCTTACATTTCATAGTTGATGGTGAAGGAAATCTAACTCCACCGGGCTGGATCACTTAAAGGCAATCTACATGCTATAAACACACCGAAGGGTAGTGTTCCCAAGGTGATATAAAATGAGGCATGATTGCAGGATTCTTCTTCTGCCCTACCATTTCATTTCTAGCCTTTCAGCCTCTTTCTTCTTTAAATGGAGAATTCTGTGCCAGCCACCTGGGGTAACTTTTAATTTACTCCCTGTATAAGCCCATTTCATATCTTCCTCTAACGATTCCTCTAACCAGAAGGATAATGCTCACCTTTATCCTTTAAGGGATGAAGCTCATCCCTTACAGCCCAACTCAGATGCCGCATGTTCTGTAAAGGCCTCCTCACTCTCACTGAAAGCTTGTTGTTGGGAGGTCCCCAAGCTAGTCGCACCTGCCTCGCGGTAACGCTCACCACTTAAAATGGAGTCTGCTTGTCTGTTGTCCTATCTGTCTCCCACTGGGCTGGGAACTCCTGGAGACTGGGACTGTGTCTCTTCAGTGTTTAGGACAGGGCTTGGCACACAGTAGGTGCTCAGGAGGGCTTTGCTTAGTATGCTTTTTCTACTATAGGCAAAGCAGCCTGAGCCCATCTCGTTTACTACATTAAAGGGTAATATTAAACATGTAAAAGTGAAATGTTTCATCAAAAGAACAGAAATGGCTATTCCCTAGTTGAGGGACCCTGGAATTCTTGTTCTTAGATGTGCTGTATACCCAGAATGTCAAAGGGGAGCTTGGAGGGGATCCCCTTCAGTCTCCCCCTGCATGACAAGGGGCAGCAGAGCTGGGACTGGGACATGAGCCTGGAGGAAAGACAGCCCAGAGTACGCCAGCTCGACCATGCCACCCAGCACCAAACTCTGCAGGGAGCTTATCAGAGCTGAAGTCACACAATGGCCCCAGTGCTCTCTTTGCTCCAGTGCAAAAGCATAAAGGATCACATTTATTTGCCACATTCAGGAGGTTGATCTGAATTTGTGTTTATTTGTTCATTTCTCATTCAGAAAGTACATTTTCTGTACTCTGAGTTCCCAGGCCTGGCATTTCTGAGGTCAAACAGATCACAATGTCTTGTTTCTCTTCTGGGTTGCCCGGGTACCCAAAGCACACTTTTCCCTGACTGTAAGGGCTCCAGAGACTTGCAGTGGGTCAGACAGAGGTGCTTTTTGAAAGCCAGACCAGTCTGCCTGCTCTTTACTTCCCATGAACTTAATTTCAGCAATTTAAGGGTGTCCGTGTGTGGGGTGGGGGGTGGTTATTAAACCAGCTCCATGCAGGAATGTGGACAGCTCTCCAATCCTGGAAATGATCCCCTGAGTGTTTAGTTAGAAACCATAGAAAGAATTCATCTGTTACTGGTGAACTTCATGCAGTCCTCCCTAGAGACAGGAGTGAACCATTTGTTCTTCTTTGCAGAAAGCCTTTCCAGATCATATTCTCTATGCTAAGTACAGTGCTAGGCACTAGAGCCGTAACTGAACAGGCTGTGGGCACAGCCCTCAAAGAGCTTGACATCTAGTGGGGGAGATGGAGTGGGAGACACTGGGGCTCCAGGGGAAGGGCATCCAGCCTAGTCTTTGGGACTTTCTGAGTCTTGAAATTAGGAGCCTTACAAGCAAAATGTGACAAAGGAGCTTAAGCATACTGGGAAAATTTTAAACTGTCTGGAAGCTTTGGTTTCTGGGAATTCTGGGACTCTACTGGTCATTCTTAAGACAGGTGCAGCCTCCCACTTCCAGTCTGTGTGTCTTCCTGTCTCCCAGAATACATCCCATTGCTGGAAGGATCTTGCCAGAAGAAAGCTCTGATCATATCATGCCTCTTTTCCAAACTGTTTCCTATCCCCCTGTTAGAAGACGGCTTAAACCCAGGTGGCTTGGCCTCAGCTCACTACTGCCCTCCGGTGTCCTGTATCAGAGAACTACCTGCCCCTGCCTACCTTCAGCTGCTAAAGAGGGGACACTTAGCCTCACCTAGGCACTGGAGTCAATTCTATTCCCAGTTTAGGAAAGTTGTTTAAAGCTCTTTACCAGTAACTCACTCACGGCAAAGTTCCAACACACAGAGACTATCAAGAAATGAAACAAGAGCTGGGTGCTTACTCCATGAGCATCCAGCCAGAGTCAAGTAAGGATTACTCTGGTGATAGCACAGATATTCCAGGTGACCTCAAAGCTAGGAGTGAGAAGCATGTTAAGGAATGGAAATGGGATCCAAGGCTGAAGGTTCAGAACCCTACCCAGGTTCGGTAGTGAGTCCCCATTCTGCTTCCAGGCAGCCATCATTATGGGCCTCGTCTTGAGTCCCTCCCTTCCTCCCCTCCCCACTTCATCTTAATGAACCAAGGCTCTGGGATAAGTTGGAGCATGACAGTGGCAAGTGATTCCAACTTATTTGTTGGGTGCTGAGTTCTTTTTCTATGTGACCACACCTCTTACCCCTAGTCCAGGGAGATGGGCCATGTTCCCCGCTGGACTGTCTTCTGTTTGGGTTTTCAGCTGTTGCTGGCTGTCAGCCTCCCAGTATGGGATCCATGTCATACCTACTCTAGGTACCGCCTGCCACCTTAGCTGTGCCTCCCTGATGCTGATGGCTGGCTGGCACCTTCAGCCCTTCCCTGGCTGCCAGGATCCCCTGAGGCTACATATGTCTGGTCCATCTTCTTCCTCTCTGCTTCTAGGACCTTCCCCACCCACTCATGTGAGGCCAATGGTCATCTCTCACCTCAATTTCTGTCCCTTCCCATATAAGCTGCCTCAGGACCAACATATACATTTTAGCTCCCACTTCCTATCTTGTGACCTTGCATTTGGGGGACAGGTACACAGCTTCCAATGTCAAGCGTGTCACATTCCATCTTGTTAGACTTGCGCCATCATTCTCTCTTGCTAAAGTCTTTTTGGATCTATCAGCATCCCCCCTACCATCTTATCATTCACAAATTTTGAGGAGTATAGCTATGTTTATCTAAGCTATCAAGGAAAAATATGTGTAGGATGGAACCAACGACAGAGCTTTTCACTTGCTGCTAGATACCCCTTTGATGTTGACGCTGAGCCAAAAAGCAATCCCTTTGGATACAGTCATTCAGTTAGTGCCTATTTTGCTGGATTATATAATATCTAGTCCAAATATTTCAAGCATCCAGCCCAGATGTTTCAAAACGGTGGCAAATGCTTTGTTTGGCTTGCACATTATTTTTAAAATTCTAAACTCACGTTAAAAACCGGGAGGCATCTCACCAAAATATCCAGATTACTGGCTTTTCTTGAGAAATACTTAATAACAATCAACTGGAACTGAGCGGCAGATTCCTTTGTTAGACAGGCATGGGCTCCCTGGCTTGCTACAGTCCCTGATGACTCATTTATGCTTTGAGTTTACAAACTTCCTAAAGGATGTGAAGGGAGACTCTGTGTAACAATCATTGTATGAGCTATCTATTGCTGTGTAACAAATCACCCCAAACTTGACAATCTTTGAGGGTCAAGAATCCAGGGAATCTTCATAATGTAGGTACTCAGAACCCCTTTCCCATCTTGCTGCTTGCTCTTTGGATAATGACAAACCTCTTAAGCTTGACTTACAGGGCCCCGTCTTCAAGGTTTGCTCCTCACTTTCTCTCACTCCATCGCAGTCCTGCCCACCCTGTGCCCTCCACGCCTGGCTACCTGGGCTTCCGCTAATCTTAAGCACCATACTCCCTCCATTTTCAGCCTACGCACCCATGCTGGGTTTATGTGCCTGGGACCTCTTTCCTCCTCTCTTAACAAAGAAATCATGCCTGTGTTTGCTTTGAATCCCATTGCCTGTAATATGAATAATCCTTGCCCTTTTCTTGAGTCAATAATGGTTTTCCAGCCCCTTTCTTCTCCATATTAGTTCAGTGATACAATATCTCGCAGATCTCAGTGCCTTGAATCATGGTCTTCTTGGTTGGAAACTAGACTGACTGGCAATAGTCAGGCACTCTCTTCACATTCATTTTTAGCAGAGTAGTTAAATGTCCAGCAGTGAGGCCTGACTGCCTGGGTTTGAATCTTGATTCTGCCATTTATAAGCTGGTGACTTACACTGATGCCTTTGTAACCTCAGTTTTCTTATCTTTAAAGTAGGAAGAATAGGGGGTGCCTGGGAGGCTCAGTCAGTAGGCGTCTGCTCAGCTTAGGTCATGGTCCTAGGGTCCTGGGATCGAGCCCTGCATCAGGCTCCCTGCTCAGTGGGAAGCCTGCTTCTCCCTCTCCCACCCCCCCCTGCTTGTTTCCTCTATCATTGTCTCTCTCTCTCTGTCAGATAACCAAAATCTTTTTTAAAACTTTAAAAAATAAAATAAAATAAGAAGAATAACTTAAAATAAGCTTTCCTATAAGCTTGTGGTGAGGAGTAAATGAGTTAGTTGTGGAAAGTGCTCAGGAGGGGCCTGCTGGCCCAGAGTCAGTGTTTCTCGTGGTGATCACTGTATCCCCTTTCTCCCCTTCAGTCAGCCGCCCCGTGATCTCTGGCACAGCCAGCACAAGATGGGGATGCCCAGGTCAGAGGTCCATCCTAGGAGATCTGGTGATCCTCTCAGATTGAGAGAGAAGGCAGTGGGGATGGAAGGAGCTCACTTTGCAGAAAGACATGCACAGATCTCAGTCAGCCTCTGCTGCTGATGAAGTATGCAATCTTGGTCCCATCATGTTAACACCTCAGTTTTCTTGTCTATAAAACGCAAATACCAATAGCTCCTCTCAGGGTTGTTTTGAAAATTAAATAATGCCTGTAATGTGTGGAGTACTTTAGTGCAGGAACATAACAGTTATTTAATAAATGTTAATTTCCTTCTTCTTCCCTTCAAATCCAGCATTCCTCTCGCGGGCACAGAGGTAGCTACAGAATGAAGCTAGGGAGCTGGGCTTTCTCTTTGGCGTCTCACACAATAGGCCATTGGCCTCAATCACAGGTCCCTTCTTACTCATCTTCTTAATTCTGTTCTTACAGAGCCCAATCAACTGCAATTTTGAATCTCCTTTTATTTTCTCTACATGACCTTTAAAAAATAAGAGCCTCCTTAGGAGTTCCCCGGGATCTGATTTTTCTGGGTTTCTCCCATGTTATTCCTGTTTTGGATCATCGCTGGTTACATAAGCAGAATTGGTTCTAAGGGCCTCCTTCCAAAGCCTCTAACCCATGAGATCACAGCTTTCTTTCCCATCCACTTTTGGAAATCTGTCTACTAAAGCCTAGGCTTTGGGTCCACTTGGCCTGCCTGCCTCTAACAGGCCCCGTGAGATGATATGGACATCGTCCCCGAGGTTCCCACACTCCACTTCACCAGTTCTTCATGGTTGATAGGAACTGGTAAGCCCAGAATATCAAAGTGTCTTTTTAAAAAAGGTATATTGTTCATGTATCAAACCCTGTTGCAGCACTAGAAATCAGTAGAGAGAAAAAGCCCATGCCTATACTGAATGTACATTTTAGCCACACATACAGACAACATCCAAATAACCAGGTAAGGACTAATATGATTTTTAGATACTTGAAAACACTTGCAGGAAAATAAGATGGGACAGGTGGGGGAGAGAACATGTAGGGATGGAAGGAGGTGGATTGGAAGATTTGAGGAGATGGTCAGGGAAAGCCTATCCGAGCCCGTGGTATTTTTTTTTTAAATATTTTATTTATTTTTTTTGACAGACAGAGATCACAAGTAGGCAGAGAGGCAGGCAGAGAGAGAGAGGGGGAAGCAGACTCCCTGCTGAGCAGAGAGCCTGATGTGGGGCTCGATCCCAGGACCCTGGGATCATGACCTGAGCCGAAGCAGAGGCTTAACCCACTGAGCCACCCAGGTGCCCCCCATGGTATTTAATATACCTTGCAAAAGCTAGATCTTTGAGGCGGGAGGTATAATTGCAAAGACCCAGGGGCTAAGGAAAGAGTGAGTTTTAGTCAGAGCCCATGGAGTCCTAGAAGAACCATGG
The DNA here is from genome assembly GCF_010015895.1 of Lontra canadensis. Classification (NCBI taxonomy): domain Eukaryota; kingdom Metazoa; phylum Chordata; class Mammalia; order Carnivora; family Mustelidae; genus Lontra; species Lontra canadensis. The sequence continues at coordinate 34,392,463 of NW_022631001.1, read as the reverse complement.
GCAGTTGTTGGGGTCATAGGCAAAGGGTGTCTTTGTGTTTGCATGTGTGCGTTTGTATGTGTGTGTGTATGTGTGTGTGTGTGTGTGCATTTTGGGGGTTGGGAGGGAAGACCTGTAGGTTTCATTAGACTCTCTGAGATGTACAAAGGGTAATTACCATGGCATCCTTCCCTCTAGCCATCGGGGGAGGGAATTGTTAGCTCAGTAAGATGTCAGACATCCTGCTTTGAATGAGGTAGAAGCCTTCCTTTTGGTGTCTGGGCAGCCAGGGCCCTCCCTGTTCACTCCCCACTCACCCTGCCGTCGGGGCCATAAACAGCCTCCCTCTTGCTCCATCTGGCCACAGCACCAACAGCCCATAGAGATTCCGCTCTCACCTCCTTTCTTCTCTCCTTTAGCCTCCCCACCCAATGCTTCCACCCTTCCATGAGGCATGCTGAGGCAGGAGTTAACCCTTCCTGCCCTAGCAGCGCTGTTCCCCCAGACTCAAGTCACCTGCACATCTTTGCAATACCTGTGGGATCACCCCCCACCTGGCTTCCAGCCTGAAATTGACTTTGCTTGCTACCCTTGCTGTCAGTACTGCTGTGTAGGCTTATTTCTTTAAATTAATTTATTTTAGAGAGAGAGAGAGCGTGAGGAGGGGGAAAGATGGAGAGGGAGAATCCCAAGCAGATTCCCCACTGGATGCAGAGCCTGCCTCAGGCCGACGATGTTGGCTGGATCCCATAATCCTGAGGTCATGACCTGAGCCGAAATCAAGAATCAGACACTGACTGACCACTTAGGTGCCGCCTGCGGCATAGACTCCTGGGGAGATCAGTTCTGTCTTCAGCTCCCAGCTCAACAGTTTCCTCATCCAACTCATGGTCCCTCCCACACCCGCCTCTCTGGCCACATCCCTGGCCGCTCTCCATGGTAACCAGTTCACTGGTGGATTTCTCTCCTCTGCCTGCATGCTAATCCCTAGGTAAACTCTCTTCCTGCCCTCACACACTGTCGCCCCACTTGATCCAGCTTTTGTGGTTCCAGTATCCAGAAAGCCAGACACTGCTTGCAAACACCCTCCACACCCCCGGCTGATATCCTGCCAGTTCTTTGCTCTTTCAAAGTCAGTGGAGGGAGGGCGGGGAAGCAATAAAAGTACCACTCAGCTATCTGACTTCCTCAGTGTCCCGCCAGACTCGAAAGATATGCCTCTCTTTCTATGCAGGGTTGTCCAGCCACTGGTGGTTAACAGCAGAGGGATGTGGCCATGGCTGGGTGAGGTTCGGTGGCTGCCCAGGAGGGTGGGGCCTGTCCCACCTGGCTGTGAGCCCGCAGGGGTAAGCAGCAAAGCCGCCTTGTTTCTCCCAGCACTCTGGAGTCTGCAGAGGGTCGTTTGCACCCCACACCTGGCATAACCCACACTCGGCAGGCCTGCCACTTCCCACTTCCCGAACATGTCATGCATGTTCATGTTCTCAGCCTTTATGCATGCTGTGTGTTTTTCCCCGGGACAATTTTTCTGTCCTCTTTATCTTCCTAGAAAACCCTCCTCACCCATCCCTTTGAGACAAACTCAAATATCCTATAAAGCTTATCCCATCCTGTACTATGTTATCACAGCATCTTGTGACAACCACTTTTAGAACATATTTCAATGCACTAAAACGATCTGTTTAATTACTTCCTCCCACCACATTGCGAGCTTCTTGAGGCCAGAACCCTAACTTACTTACCCCACAGGCCCAGCACCGAGCACCAGGCCTGCCACGCATTGAGCGCTCTGTAAAAATCTGCCCATTGGACACACGAATGAAAGAAACACAATAGGGACATGAAGTGAGGAAGAGCAATGTTCTCAGTATTTGGGGCGTGTCTATCAGGGAAGTGCTATTTCTTGGGTTTTCTGAAGTCTCACTAAAGGAATATGATGATAAATGTTGCTAAAATAGAAGGGTCTGAAAAGAAATCAATAATCCCGAAAGGCCTGGCCAAAAAAATATACCAGCAGGTGGCTGGCTATGCAGGTTGCAGACTTTAGATGACAGCTCCTGGGCAAGGTGATGCACCCCCGTCCTGGAGCCTCCTGTGCTTGTCTCTGTCCCGCATTCTGAGAGCATCTCTGGCCTGGGGGCTCTGCCTTTGGTAGCTTTAAAGTAAGAGGAATATACACAGTGTGGTCAGGAAAGCCCGGGTAGCCTGGGACGGAGTCCAGGACCTGGCTGATGTTAGCAGTCCACGTAGGGATGCTCCTGGCAAGAGGACCTCTGTATCCTAGGCTCTGAGATTCAAACAAACAACAACAAAACAAAACAAAACAAAACAGTGCTTCCAACAGCTGATCGTTTTTGTCTGCACTTGGGCTCCACTGCAGGCCTCAACAGACTCAAGTATTTAGGGAGTTTTATCAGACACCTCTGTGCCCAGGAGCAAGAGGAATGACCCACCCAAAGCCCAGGCCTAGATTGGAGTCCCCCTCACTCCCAGCCTCTCCCAGGCCCGAGAGAACCTGAAGCATGGCTAGAAAGGGTTTTGCCTTGGGGGAGGGCAGTACCGGCCCTCCCCTTCTCCAGCCCCTTCTCTGCTCAGGTGCATGGCTGAGGCTGGGGATCCCCAAGCTAAGTGTGCATGGGAAGGATGAATGGGAGCTAACCATGCCGTCCAGAGGGGCTGCCTGCTCCATTTCTCCAGACACGCCCTGCCAGGCTAGATGGCGGGCTCTGCCTCCCTTTACTTCTCAGCCCTGGGCCTTTTCCTGAACCCCAGCCCCTTGCTTAGGCCCACCCCCAGGCCTACCCCTTTGCTGGGGTTCCTCCTGAAATCCATGGCTATGTTCCCTCTGGGTCAGTGTTCCCCTTGCTTGGAGACCACAGCTGCTAGGCCCCCGCTCCTGTCCTTGTGTGTGCCTCACTTGCTTGCTCCTTCCACATAGCACAAACTCGATGCCTGACATCATCGTACACATCCAGTGGTGTGTCTGGGTATTGCCCTTCCAGTCTTGGAACTCCTTGAGGGGAGGAGCTTGGTTTACCCTCTGAGCAGTGAGAGGCGCAGGGAGACACTCAATGCTGTTTGTTGAATGAGTGAGTGCCCAGGGAACACAGCCTGTCTCCCTTGAGCCAGGGTTCAGCATGTCCTGTGAAAGGTCTATGGTCCACAATACTGGATGTTGGCACTGGATTTCTCCTTTGTCATTTGAAGATAACCACATGTGGGATTAAGAACATGGACCTGAGTCAGAGTACCTGGGTTTGCATCCCCGTCCCACCTGCTTCCAGCCCTGGGACCCTGAGCACATCCATCCACTCTTCATAGCTTTGTCATGTTCATTGGTAAGATGTGTCGAAATGCATAAAAAGTCCTTGCTTCATAGGGGTGCTGTGAATGGGAACAGAGATGGCAGAGGCTTCCTTGAGGTTTTCATGCTTTAAATTGCAAAGTGACATGGATGAGACCTTCTGAAGGGCCAAAACAAAGCCTGAGCCGACAGGTGCTCATTCAGTGGCGCTCCCCCCGCCATGATTCCCAAGGGCAAGCATAGGTCCAGACTGCCAGACCCAGAATGCTGGCTCTGCTGCTTGCTAATCATCTGAACTTGGACACATCACTTGCCCTGTTTGTGCCTCAGTTTTCTCATCTATAAAATGGGTTCTCAGTAATACTTACCAAATAGAGTTTCTCCGAGTGTTAAATGACTTAATACAAATAAAGCTCTTAGGAGTCCTTGCCTATAGGAATTACCTTATAAAGGGCTGTTCAGTAAGCAGAGGACAGGTTAGGATGCGAAGCTGGTTGAGGACTGAATATGAAGTGTGCCACCCCCCCACCCCCACCCCACCACCACCCCGCCCCTGCCCAGAGAAGCAGCAGTGCCCTGGCCCTGGGAAAGTCCCAGGGCAATTTGCTGCAGTCCTGGCTTCCCCAAATAATGCAGGAGAGGCTGCTCCTTGCCTAGGCACTTCCTAAGGAGGAAGGGAACAGGGGAGTTCAGACTAATGGACATTCAGTAACAGCACTCCTTAAGCACTTATAACATGTCCTGCATAGTCTCACAGAGCCCTACAGCCACCCAAAGAAGTAGGTAACATTATTTCCGTCTCAGCAATAGGTAATTGAGGCTCAGAGAGGTTAACACCCAAAGTCACACAGTTGATAGTTGGCCACACCCGGAATTAAATTAAAATCAGTCTGTCCCCTGAGTCCCTGCTCTTTCTGCTTTGTGTGACATCTTTCAATAAAAAAAACCCAAGGACTGAGAGCAGAGCTCTTGGGTTCTGCCTTATTGTGCACCCCTTCACAGGATTCTTTCCTTTGAGAATAGATTGCCTAAGGGTGTTCAGTGAGCTGAGGAAAAGAGCACCAAACCCGCTGATCTGACAAGCACTGACAGTGGGTGGGGTATAAATATGTGTGCAAAGCCCACGACATCTGAGTCATGACTCAGCCAGGCTGGGGCTGCTCGTCACACAGCCTGAGCAGCCGGTGATTTGCAGAAGTATAGAGTTGACTTAGAGCCTGTGGTAGCCTTCGCTCTTCCCCCAGAGGACACTCAGTGCTCTGCCATAGGACTTGGACCTCAAGGCCTACTGGTGGTCCTCACTGGTCTCCTGGAACCCATCAGTGTTTCCAGTGCCCTGTGTCCATGTTCCAAGGAGAAAAAAATTCCTTCCCTTCCCCTAGCCTTTCCTCTACTTGAAGAGCCGCAGATGAAGGAAGAGTTCTGAAAGAGCCTCAGCAGGGTCAGATGAGGTAAGAGGAAAGTTTCAGGGAGGGAGCAGTTCATGCAAAGGTACTGTGGCACCACTGAGTTCAGTGTGTTTGGAAATGTGACATGAGCACAGAGGCTTGCCAAGGAGGCGAAGCAAGCAGGGACCGGGACCTTCAGTGCTGTAGGCCAACAGTGATGCGGCCAGGGGTGGGGCTTGGGGGGAGGTTGTTACTGTAGCGTGTATAGAAGCTTAGACTTCCAGCATCTTGGGACCATGGGAGTCAATCTCCAAAAATCACAGACTTTCAAGATCTCAGAATCTTGAAATTTTGGACTCATAACCTAAACTCTTATGCTTTCAGTCATGAGGTTTTGGATCAAGTTTCTGAGCTGGGCAGCACTCAGAGCTCTCCAAGTCTTGCACAAAAGGAGAATTTAGCACCAAAATTCCAGCTGGCCTCCAGCTTAACTGCCAACAGCAACTGAACATTCCCAAGGGCCCATACTAGACCTCAACCCCCTGGAATCCCCTTTGTGTGCTGGGACACCAGCAGGGTCTGTTCTCAGCTCAGATCTGACCCGCTGTTATAGGTTCCATGCCAGCATTTCCTGAAGCTTTGAGGTCTTGGTAACTCCCTCCGTTGAAGTTCACAGCAAGGGCTGTGCTCAGTACTCCCGAGCTGGAGAGGCAGGACCCGAAGCAGTGTCCGCTCCACTCTGCCTGGATGCAGCTGACATTAATCACCCATCCTGGCATTTTTAATAAGTCCTGGGATTCCTGCTGAAAACCATCAGAGGAGCAGGAGTATTTTATGCCCTGTAAGTAATTTCTCATGCTAGCATTTGGGCCACTGTCCCACCTTTACTTTCTATGGGTTTCCGATTCACACAGCCCCAGGCAAGCTGGCCCTCGTCCAAGGTCATTTCATCCACGAGGACAACTGATTTCTATTAGCCCATTATTCCTGTTTTCATTTTCTGAATTGCTCATGGTGGGTGAATAGAGAACTGGTGGACTAGAGAGCCTGGAGCTCTGGTCCTGCGGGGCAGGGGAGATGGGGGGATGCTGGAATCTCTTCCTGGTTTCTCAGATTACCAGCTCTGTGACCACCACAAGTCTGAGGGTGTCAGGAGCAGAAAGAGTGTGATCGCTCAGCAGCGCCTCTCTGACGTGTGGCCGGGACCCCATGGGCAACACCCAGACTGGTCCAGGAAGACTTTTGTTCTTGGCCCTCTAGTCTATCTCCCAGCCACGAGTGTACCTTAATTGTACCTGATTGTGAATTCTGAAAGTGAGTGAGGAATAAGCCCTCTAGGAAACCCAAACCCAGGCCCTCTTCCCTCATTGGTAGGTCTTGCTTGCTTAGGGATTTTGACCCCAGAGAAACGATTTGTGTATGAATACTCTCCCAGACCTCCAGTTGAAAGGAAGCTGAGTGTGGCAATCTGATCCCCTCCCTTGGCCTATAAGGATACATAGTAGCTAGAAGAAGATATTTTCTTTCGAACTGAACCCATGATCATAGAAGGCTCTTGAAGGAGGCCTGAGGCCTACGGCTTCTTCAGTAGGCTGTGGGGCAGAGTGGCAAATAGCAGTCTTTGGAGTCAGACAGATCTGACTTTGAACCCCTACTCATTCTTTACCATCTGTGTCTATTGGGTATGTCATTGGAAGTCTGCTCCTTGAGTTTTCTCCTTTGTCGTTTGAAGATCATCGTATGTGGGATGCGGAACATGGACCCGAGCCCGGGTGCCTGGGTCTCATCCTCATCCTACCCCCTTCCAGCCCTAGGACCCTGAGCAAATCCCTCCTCCTCTCTGTGCTCCAAGTGCCTCATATATGGAATGGGGCTAATCATACGCTTTACCTAGAGGAGTATCATAGCTGTTGAGAGTACAGCATGAGAAATAGCTGAAGTGGGTTTGGAACAATACCTGGCATGTGGTAAGCACTAAATAAATAAAGCATTAGCTATAAATGTCATTGTTTACAGGGTGCTAGTGAGATTTCAATTAGATGAGCATCTAGAATAATGGACAGTATTTTGTGTGTGCTTAACATACCATTGCTGGATGAATGGATAAAGATCGGGATGGGTAACTATCCAGCAAGGGGGAGACACCCACAGAACTGCAGCCTTTCTGGCTGGGCCTTGGCACAGTGTGCTGGGCTGACCTGGACTATTGGCGGCTGGTCGTGCATACCTTCTGCCAACGCTGTGTGCCCAGCTCTAGGGCTCAGTGGCATCAAGTTAATAGCTTGAAATCTGCTCTGGTGGTGGTATTCATACCACAGACATGGGCCAATGTTATAAATCAAGTTTTGGTTTGTTGTTATCAAGACGGAGAGAGAGAAAGGAGAGGAAGGAGGGAGGGAGAGAGAAATGGGAGAGAGAGAGAAAGAGAAGCATTGATTTCCACCTAACACATCCCTGACTGGCCAGGGGACCATTTTTACACCTGCCACTGCCGTCTTCAGAGACCAGTTCTGACCATGTTATTACAGCATACAGGATCCAAAATAAGACATTTTGGAGCAGATAAGAAGGTATTAGTGGATGTTGAGAGCCTAGCTTTGGAGACCCCATGAAGTGAGGAGTGCATAAATTTTGTGGGTTTGGTCGTCACTAATGCCTGGCTGTGGCATGACCTGGGTGGCCATTCTGGGGCTTTCTGTAACTTGCCAAGACTAGATTAAATGCTTGGAGCCTCCTAGGAAGATCATGACACTCTGCCTGGACCCTTCCGCCCTCCTCTAAATGCCATCTGTGGAGCTCCTAAGTGGAGCCTTTCCCCAAGTCCTGAGTAAGGAGAACCATTTAAGGCCATTCCAAATCTACTTTGGTACCAACTGACTTTGACATAGTGCAGCGATGAAAGGAGCCAGACTGAAGTGCGGCTGGTAAGCGCATGAGACAGAAGAAGGAAACCGTGCAAGCATTTGTAAATGGCCCAGGCTTTGAAGGCTCATCCAAAGTGATCTTAAATGGAGAGGTATGCACAAAGCAAGGCTGCCCTGGGTGTGTCCTGGGATCAAGGCCGTCTCAGCCCGGCTCCCCCTCATTCATCAGCAGGCCCACAGCCCCCTCCAGCTTCTTCAAGGGGATGGGGGTGGGGTAGCCTCTCTATTTATTTATTTTTTAGCTCTTCCGGTAAGTGGATAATCAACCAGGTTTGACAACCGTTGCATCCTAATGAATAATCTCTCTTTTTAAAATGTGTCGACATATCGTTTGTGTTTTGATGGCCCTAAAGGGCTTTAGAGGAAAGTCAGTTAATCTTCTGCTCTGAGGAAGACCAGCTACTGTTCACTCTTGGAAGAATAAACAGAAATGTGATGTGCTTTTAATCTTTAAATTAGCACCATTGGAGACTGGCAATTAGTAGCATTTCTCAGTACGGGGAGGGGTGTGTTCATACTCCCTTTAGGCACTGGAGGGAGGGGTAGCCACTTGGATCTAGGCTGGGTTTGGGGGATAACACTGAGTTAGGGAGGCAGGCAGGGCCGGCTCACCTGAAACTGTGGGGCTGGGCAGAAGGGACAAAAGGCAGTGCCCTGGGCAGAGGGGAGCTGGGGAATGACAGGGGACAATCCAAAGCAGCAGATCTGAAGATGCCCACACACAGAGAATTGAAAACCGACTGGAAAATAAAGGGTCTGTTACTGAGGGCAGCGAGACAGATTCCAGGGGTTTGGAAGAATGGGGAGGGGGGAGCCTGTTTCGGACAGAGTCTGATACTTCCTGCATAGGGCTGGAGCTGCACCTATTCTGGGTGAAGCTCATTTTCCCACCTGTTACAAAACTGATACTCCTCTATTAACAGATAACAGATAACAACTATTTCAGTTGTTATCGGGCTTGGCTGCCCATCAGAATCTCCCTGCGAGCTGGTGCGACAGTCAGAGACTCAGGCCCTGATCTACCTAATTGGACTCTGTGGAGGGCCGTCTCTGGAAACCAAGAGGATACTCAGGCGGGCTGGTAGAGAGGTGGCACCCGAGTACAGAGTGTGAACTCCGGATCCAGCCCAGTTGGACTTAAATCCTGACTTCACCACTTACTCCCTGGGTCACATTGGGCCTTAATTTCCTTGTCTTCAAAATACAATGTTAATAGTAACTACATCACAGGGTTGTCAAAAGACTTCAGTGAGATGATATTTGCAAACTGTAAAATGCCTGGTATGTTATCATTATCATTATTATTGTTTCCTTTATGAAAGAGTAGCCAGTCAATGCAGAGATAGTGGGGGTAAAGGAACTTCTGTCATCCTACCCATAGACATACATATCATGGACACCCATCAAGAGTTAAAAAGTCACATGCTGGTGGGGACCATAGTATCTTGGAGAGCTATGACTTCTTAGCTTGGGTTCCCGCAGAACCAGACCCTGAGATGCAAGTTGAGGCCTGGTTGTGTAGACAAGCCCTGGAAACGGTGATGAAGGAGGGGGCAGGCCTCGAAAGAGCAAAGCCCCATCGGGCATCGATTTCCTGACCCTTTCTTTTCCTCTCTGCAAGAGATAAAGAGTACCTCATTAGGTGTTTAAATCAGATTAATGGCCATTATTACCAGACTTCTCCTGCTCCGCCTGCATTTTGTTTCTTTTGGGAAGACTCTGTGACGCTCATTGCTTTTTACAGGAGCAGCACAGGGGCAGATATGGGGAGGAAAGAAAAAACTCTGTCTGACCAGGCTGGTCAAATTCCACATTTTGACTTGGCTTCTAACTCTGGAGGAGGGAGAGCAGGCAAGCAGCCTGCACTCAGCGGGCTCGGAGGGGAGGCCTGGCGTGGGGAGGGTGGAGAGCGGCCCTGACCTCCTAAGAGGGGAATGGTGTTTGATGAGCTCGGCTCCTGGGAGTGCTGATTCACAGAGGTCCTTCAGATGTCAGCTGAGCAGGGATTTGTGGACAGCAGGAAGAGGGCTGGAGGAGCAACACAGACAGGATGACACCTGGCCCCATGCAGGGTGCAAATTGTTTTTCTCCATCAACGGCCACTGACTATTGACAACTCCACCATTGATTCTAAATCTGGCAAAGTCACAGAGAGCAGACTCCCTACCTCCTCTTTCCCCAACACATTAAAACAGACATGAAATACAGCTTTTCCCCTTCTTTCCACGGTGATGCTCCTGCCGTGCTCCCCCAGGACACTTCGTTAAAAGTTATTCATGGATATTTCAAGAAGTATTAAAGGTAGCTTACAGAGGGGGGAAAAGTGAAAGAAGGCAACTTGGAGACAGGAAGTTGAACATCAGATCTTTAGCAAAAGTAGAAAAGCAAAAATGCTGAACCCTGTGATTAGTCATTAGATTTTTCTCTGAGCTTCCTGGCAGCCTCAGCAAAATGTCAATATGAGGGGTTATATATTTGTGTTTGGGTATAAAGAAGACCACAAGTTCTTCATATTTTTTTAGCTGAGTTCTGAGAGGTATTTGTCATATATACATTATAGATGATATGTAATAGGCAGTGTCCTGGACCATGGTTTCCTAGCAAACTCAGAAGTGCCTCTGAGATAGTTCTTTCTTGCTTTGGCAACTGATAAAAGTTGAAGGAAAACATGAAAACCTAATTGTTAAAGGCACTTTGCAAAAACTATGAGCCGGTATTAACTGTGATATTTCAGAACTTTTTCGATGTTTGATGGCAGCTGTTCGATCATGGCTAAGGGAATGCTGTCTTCTAATCAGTAGCCAGTGTCCGGGATGCAGCAGGCTAAGAACAGAATTTTTTTCTAGCTAGTCCACCAGAAACCTTTATTCTAGTTCTTTTGCCAGAGCTCAGAGGTAGAAAGGGGCAAGCAGCTCCTATGAGAAGCAAAGTTTTTCTTCTCTTGCTGCCAACTTCTAAGTCGTTCTTCTGTGTCTGTCTGGCCCTTCTCATTTCCTGTGCGTCAGGAGTTCACGATCTTACTACAATGTCAGCACCACACCAGAATAATAGAGCCCGTTTTGTTAGCCTTTGTGTGCAACAAACCAGCCCACAAGTTAGTGGTTTAAAACAGTAGCCATTTACTGGCTCATGGTTCTGTAATAAGGCAGCTCATGTCTGCTCTGCAGGGTGTCAGCTGGGCTCCCCCCACATTTACAATCCGCTGAAGAATCCAAGATGGCCTCAGTGACATGTCTTGGCCTTGGTGGGGTGGCCTAAATTAATGGGGACTCCCTGGGCCCTCAAGCTCAAGGAGGCTGGTCTTCCTTACTTAGGGTAGCAAGACAATGAAAGCAGAAGCTGCAAGGCCTCCTAAGGCCTATGCCTGCTCAAGCCCAGGTCCCTCCTGCAGCGTCCTGTTGCCCCACAGTCAGCCCGGATTCAGTGTGTAGAGTAGCTACACAAGAGTACGAATTCAGGGAGGTGGGATTCTTGGAGGGTTGTTGGGTGGCAATTATCTATGGCCCTGTGCCACCAATAAACTCAACCACAGTGGTCCTGTTGGCAGCAGTTCTCACCCAAGGGGTGGGATGGGAGAGAAGGGGACAAGTATGTCCCCCTTGGGGATGAGGAAATGTATCATTTGCTATTAGCCCATTTCTCACTCTAAGTTTCTGGACTCACGCCACCATCATAAGTCCAAATACCAGGCTTCTTGAGTTCTATTTAAAATTTTCAAAACGGAGGGACACTAGGTGGCTCAGTCGTTAAAGCTTCTGCCTTCAGATCAGGTGATGATCCCAGGGTCCCAGGATTGAGCCCCATGTTTGGCTCCCTGCTCGGCGGGAAGCCGGCTTCTCCCTCTCCCACTCCCCTTCCTTGTGTTCCCTCTCTCGCTGTGTCTCTCTCTGTCAAATAAATAAAGTCTTTAAATAAATAGATAAATAAATAAAATTTTCAAAATGGTTATGTCAGAGATGGACCTTTGAAGACATGGAACAGGAAATGTTTTAAGAGGCCTCCTGGCAGCCACGCTTGAAGACACTGTAAGCTCGGGGCACACCAAGTTAGGCCCCTCCGTCTATGGCCAACCTTGGACAGCGGCATCCCCAAGCCTCTCCAGTCAGCTGTGCTGTTGTAGATCCTGAGGTCATGTTCACATCAGCTAAAGTGAGATACACAGTGTGTTAATGGCAGCCTCAAAGTCAGTTCAGTTTTCATCAGGCTGGAATGAGAAAGCCTGACAGGCCTCACTGGCCCTAACTCCGGGAAAGGGTCACACTGTGTGAAAGGATGAGTCGAATGACAATGAGGCCATATGCTGATCACTTTTGCAGAAGCCAGAAAGCAGGAGGGCTAGATCATCCAGCCACTGGATAACAGAATTAGGGACAAGACATTCTGACTTCAGAAAGACGGTGTAAATCTTTAAAAAGATTGAAAGAGGGCTAAACATAAGATCCTATGTTTTGGCTCAGAGCATGCGTATACACACACACACACACACACACACACAAGCACGCATACACACATGCATGCAGCTGTGAAGAAAAGGAATGAAGGAGCCTGACTTGGCAGCATCAGGTGAAGAGGACCTGTAGTTGTCTGTTTCCAGGAAGCTCAAGCTGAGTCGAAAGCAGGCCAAATTAATGTGACCTTCAACTACATGAATAGGAGCATAGACTCTAGGATGAGGGAGGTGATTCGTTCATTCTATTCTGTATAACCCAGTTTACTCCATAAGTATTAGACCAATTTCTAGGTGTGTAATTTAAAAGTGTTAGAGAAAACCACATAACTTGAGGGAAGTTTGGTGTGATTAAAGAACCTGAACTCAGAGGAACTAAAGACGTTTCACCTAAAGAAATCCCCAGCAAGGACTTAAGGATGGTCTTTAGATGGTTGTCATGTGGAAGAGGGATTGGATCTGCCCCCTTTGGCCCCCAGAATAAATCTTGGACCAGTGAGTGGAAGGTGGAAGGCCCCTGGCATTTGAAACATCTAACAGCTGGAGTGGCCCAGAAAGGCATGGGCTGTGTAGTGTGTCAGGTCATTGCAGGTCTGAAGGATTGATCACACATCAGGTTAGCCAGAGGGGACCCAACCTTAGAGGGGTAATCCGTTCAAAACAAATGTTAAAATCTGGTCCTACTAACTCTGAGGTCTTGGCATTCATAGCGATTTGCCCAAGGTCACAGAGCAAGTTGGTAGATGTCTAGGACCTGACTTTCCTGCCTCCTTTTCTGCATTTCTGCCCTGGATGCCAAGTTCCCTCACCAATGTGATGATGACTCAAGCAGAGATGCCTAGGGACCATATCCTACCCATCCATCCAGACCGATTTGTTTGGCCAGCATCGTGTGTAAAAAGATTTGAAATTGGGGGCGCCTGGGTGGCTCAGTGGGTTAAAGCCTCTTCCTTTGGCTCAGGTCATGATCCTGGGGTCCTGGGATCGAGCCCTGCATCGGCTCTCTGCTCAGTGGGGAACCTTCTTCCCTCTTTCTCTCTGCCTGCCTCTCTGCCTACTTGTGATCTCTGTCTGTAAAATAAATAAATAAAATCTTTAAAAAAAAAAAAAGATTTGAAATCAATTTCTGCAGGGGGGCGTACCAGTTCTGGCAGTGGCCACCGTGCCCCATGGTCTTCCCTGGGCATGAGGTCCCTGCACATGCTCACATCTCCTGCTTGGCCACCGTGGCCTTGCTGCTTGCCGAATCTAACCTAGAGACAAGGCAGAGCAGGAGTAGGAGGTCCTGAACCAGAGCCCATGAAGAAGGCTTTGCAGCTCCTTCTTCTCTTATAGCTCCCAGCGTGATGGAAACTGACAAAGGGCAGAAAGGAGGTGTTTTCTTTTTCTTTCTTTTTTTTTTTTTTTAGCATCTACAACGTGCTATGCATTTTTCACACATGTTAATCCCTTTAATCCTCATAACAACTCTGTTAGTTTCCTAGAGCAGCCATAACAAAGTACCACAAATTAGGTAGCTTAGAGCAATAGAAATTTATTGTCTCACCATTCTGGAGTCCAAAATCAAGTCCAAATCAAGCAGGGCCACGCCCTGTCTGAAGGTGATAGAGAGGGATCTCTTCCAGGCCACCTAGCTTCTGGTACCTCAGGTCTTCCTCGGTTTATAGGTGGTCATCTTCTCTTTCTGTTTCCCTCCTTGTCTTTCTTCTTTGCCTCTGTGTCTGTGTCCGAATTTCCTCCTTTTTTAGGAATACCTGTTATATGGGATTAGGACCTAAGGATCTTAATTCGGTTAAATCTGCAAAGACCTTATTCCCAAAGAAGGTCATCTTCTAAGTTACTAGGGGTTAGATTTCAACATACCTTTTTGCAGGGACACAGTTCAACCCCTAACAGTCCACCCTGTACTTCCCCACAATTCATGTCCTTACCACATGCAAAATACATTCACCACATCCGACATCCACACAGACATCAACAACTAGTTTAGTAACAGGCCCAGGATTATAACACTGATACTTGGAAAGCAGCCTTAAAGTGCAGAATTGCTGACCCCAAACACCATCCTTTCTATTGCACAGGGCTGCTGCTATGGGGCACAACCACCATGTGCCAGGCACCGTGACTGCTACCTCATACCCTTTTGTCACAGTGCCATGCTGGTCTGGCAGGGCCCCAGACTGGGCACCAAGGGGCGCAGAGCTCCTACTATCTTCTTCTTCTTCTTTTTTTTTTTTTTTTTAAGATTTTGTTTATTTATTTGAGAGAGAAAGAGAGAGAGCATGAGAAGGAGGAGGGTCAGAAGGAGAAGCAGACTTCCTGCAGAGCAGGGAGCCTGATGCAGGACTCAATCCTGGGACTTCAGGATCATGACCTGAGCCGAAGGCAGTTGCTTAACCAACTGAGCCACCCAGGCGTCCTGTTCCTACTGCCTTCTGATAGGGATGAGGCTCAGCCCAAGTTTGTCTGTCCCAGGGCCTGGGCATGAGTAGGCTGAGAAGGTGGAGGAGGGCACCCGAACGGGCAGTCCAGGAGAACACAGACAAAGGGAAACAGAGCCCTGGGGAGATGCAGTGGTTGCAGGTAGGAGAATGCAGCCCACCTGGGTCATTCTGGGGGGAGGGGTGTCGTGGGCTATTGCCTGAACTTCTGTGGAAGACCCAATGAATGTGGCTGCCGTGCTGTCACTAGCTGGGGGGCAAGGGGATGGCAGGAGCCATTTACATTTATGAAGAAGCAGGGGAATCAGATGCTTAGCCAGGCAACGGCAGGCAACAACCCAATACCAACTGCTCACATGGCATAATGCCTGGTCCTCCACTTCCTGGAAAGATGGCGATCCAGGCAGTTTATTAGGCAGGCTATCTAATCTTCATAGATGGAAGCTTTCTTTCAGCATTCGAGAAGCTCCAGTGGAGGGCTCTGGGGAAGAAAGAGGCCACTGAGCTGGTAAGAAGAATTGGCTTTGGAAGTCATCAGACCCGGCTTGAAACCAGCCCGTGCCACTCACGAGCTGCGTGGCATCGGACAAACAGAGAAACCCTTCTGAGCCCCGTTCTCCCGTGGGCCGGTTGTGAGGATTCAATAGACAGGGCGTGGGAAGCACGAGGCCCTGTGCGAGTTGCCGAGCTCAATACAGCTGTTTCCCTTTGAAGCTGAGTGGCGCCGGCCATCCTGGGGAACATGAAGGGGACCTGGGGAGGGAAATGGACCCTCCAGCCTCTCTCTGGGGGAGTCTGTTCACCCTAAGAGGGTGAATGTCTTCATCGCACCTTCCCTGCTATGCTAATGATGCATTTTCTCCCCCCAGAGGAACTGAAGGAGAAGCTGACAGAGTATGTGGACAAGGTGAATGGCCAGAAGCCGGGTTTCATCAAAGTCGTGCGTCACAGCAAGCAGGAAGGCCTCATCCGCTCCCGAGTCAGCGGCTGGAGGGTGGCCACTGCCCCTGTAGTGGCCCTCTTCGATGCCCATGTGGAGTTCAATGTGGGCTGGTAAGTGCCCATCAGGAGAGGAAGATGAGTCCCAGTGTGGTCCAGGGCTGTGGCTCAAAGGAGTGCAAAGCATGCTGGGATCTCAGTCATAGTCGGGGAAAGGAGGGAACTGTGGAAACAGCTGAGATCGGATGTATGACTGATGTAGGCAACAGGCCAGCCCTTCGAGGTTGGGGAGAGCTGGGGGTCAGCAGACCAATGCACAGTGTCTCAAGGGTATGGTGACATCGGGTGTGACCCTGGCTAGTGTCTTCCTCTAGGAGGCAGAATCTGGGAGAAGGTAAATGCTAAGGGCCAAGCTGAGAGTGCCAGCCCAGCTAAGCACAGTGCGAGTGTCCAGCAAGGGACAGCTGGACCAGACTTGAGTCAGGAGCCCAACCACACAGACAGGGTCAAGGCCCAGTGGTCAGAGGGGGAGAAGGTAGCTTGATGTCATCAGGTGGGATCTGCCCTCCCCCAAAATGCCCGGCCAGGTGTAGCATAGAATCTCAGACTTTCCCTACTGGTGAAACTGGGTCTTAAAACTTCCTTCTCTGGTGAGGGCTGCTGGGCGGCTGCGTGGGGCAAAAGAAAAGGTATATGGCCTCGGTGGCCACAGCCAAGCAGGGACGGGGCACCTGACCCCGATATCCTGGCAGGGCTGGAGGGTGCGCTCTGGCCGGCCCACTGTGTGTGGCTTTGCAGAGAGCAAGGGTGAGGAGGGCCCTTAGTAGGAAGGAGCCGCCGGGCATGCACACCACATGGCTAGATTTGGGCAGAGTTTTACATAACAGACTCAAATTAAGGCTGCAATGAAGCCGTTTTTTATAGTTGAAGTCCCTGCTTGCCATTTGTGACTATTTAAAAAGCACTTGCATTGGATTTATGGCCAGAAGAGGAGAGGGACACTTACTATTTCAAGCTGATTTGAATAAACAATTATGCAACAAATGCATTATTAATAAGAAGCTCATCATTCCTGTCTGCAAACACTTTACTTGCCTGGTGTCCATTGGGGCCTCCTGGCTGCTTGGAAAGCCCTACTCCCCACCTCTCCGTAGGCGGTTGAGAACCCGTGGGATGGGGTGGCGTGTCTGGAGGACGGAAGCAGCCATGAGTAACTGGTGGAAATACATTTGTTCTCACCTCCATTCCTCTGCCATCCTCATCTGCCTTTTCCTCCCGCTTGATACAATGAATTTTAGCAAAATCAAAGCCCAAGTTGAAAGCTTCCCATGGAACCTCAGATCTCCTCCTTTCTTCTTGCTTAGGTCTTAATATTTTTTTTTTCTAGTGGAAAAAGGGAAATCAAACAGACATAAGGATCTAAGGCACTAATGGTCTCTCAGCTCAGCCCAGGATGTGCTGCAGGAGTGGGGTGGAGGGGTGGAGATTAAACAGGGGCTCCTTCCCAGGAGGCCAAGCAACCTGCTGAAGCAGAGATCCAGGTGGCTTTTTGCCTTTTTCTGCAGGGGAAGGAGGGTCGGGGTCACCAGTCTGGTATTTACCCACCTCGGAAGCAGTGACCCTTCTCTCCCTCCCTCTTGCTCAGGGCTGAACCTGTGCTCACACGCATAAAGGAGAACCGGAAACGCATCATCTCGCCATCCTTTGACAACATCAAATATGACAACTTTGAGATAGAAGAGTACCCACTGGCCGCCCAGGGCTTTGACTGGGAGCTGTGGTGTCGCTACCTAAACCCCCCTAAGGCCTGGTGGAAGCTGGAGAACTCCACCGCCCCAATCAGGTAAAGCATCCTCACCCGTGGGTCTCTCCACCTTATCTTCCATGCAGGGGCTCCCCTCCCAACTCAAGCCCTATTCCCCAAATTCCAGCCCCACTGTGGGATGACAGGATATGGGGGTTGGAAGGGAATTATAAATGACCTTCAGTCACCACTTACAGGCCCTTTCTGTAGAACCATGGCACCCAGAATCCACTCAGAGGCTCAAACTTACTCATTTCAGCACATCACCATGGGACACCTGCTGGGGGCCAACAGTTGTGCTGGGTGCCAGGGATCCAGAGTGATTAAGATGCAGTTCCTACCCCCAAAAGCCTGCAGTCTGGCGAGGACAGACAAAATAATTAGAATAGCAAATGACTGATGGAGGAAACTGTGTGGGAAGTGGGGAGAATCTTTTTTGGAGACTAGGATTTGCACTTGTTTTTAAGTGCAAATAGTAGATTGCAAGGTTGGGGCAGGAGCACTCATAGTTGAAGAGACAGCATAAGTTCACGGACACAGAGGAAGTATAAAGGGACCTTTGCAGGGAGGAGCATGAGGAGGCAGCCCCATGCAATGAGGCCCAAGGGCCAGAGAGGCAAGATCAGACCCCATAGCAGCTTGGATCCCTCACCACTATTTGAGTTTATCCTGTAGGATTCAATTAAGTGGCTTCAAACTGCATTTCAAGGATGACAAACTCTTTTTGCCTTCACTGTTGCCTTCACAGACCCCAGATGACTCCTCTGTTCTCTGGGTCAGGACTCCTGCAACAGCTGCCCCACCAGCCCTTATTTCTGTCTGGTTAATCACAGACCAGGTGCCTTTATGCTCTCTGCAAAGTCTTGCCCATTAAACACGCAGATGACACCAGAGGTGGCCTAGGGGACTATTCTTGGATTGAAAGTGGGTGATTATTATCTGAGATCATATCTTTCCTTGCCAGAAGAAAAAGACTACATTCATATTTAAAACTGGATGGAAGAGAACCATCTAGCTTTCCTTCAGTTATCTCTGTTACCCACCTGTTAGCCCCTGCCACAATACTGTGTTGTTAAATATTTGTTCAGAGGTCACTGCGTGCAAGGGCCTTTCCCACACATGGTCTCATTTGCTTCTCATTATAACCTTGTGACAGCTCATTGTGTCACCCTTGTTTTATAAGATGGGGAAAACCCATAAGACAGAGGAAGGAGAATGGCTCTGCCAAAGGCTGTGGGCAGCGGAGCCAGGATCCAAACCTAGGTCAGCTAGATCCCACATCTAGTTGTCATCCTTGTAGACACCCACTGTTGAGCTCAGAACTGGCATGGCTGGATTTGTGCCTCAGCATGCTGAATGATCCTGGAAGGAAGTATGCTGTCATGCAAGGAGCATTCTTGCTGAAGACTGCACTGATATTACCTGCTTTGTTCTGCTCATCTTGAAATGTGTTGGCCTAGTCATAGTAAGCCGGTGTTCTAGGCCCTTGACAGAGAATATCATCTCAGCCTCAAAGTTTTCATCACCTAATTCTTGTCAAAAATTTGGCCAAGAGAAATTATATTCATGGAAGTTTTGGGGGAAGAACTGTATTGGTTTTATCCCTAGATGAAGACAACCCCACAGAAAGCTGTGGGTTATACAAATATACCTTGCCCACTTTGGCTTCTGTTTCTTTGGGGCTGTATGTCAGTGCTGTGTCCGCATGATATAAGCTATGAAAAGAGCCCAGAGATACTATTGCATTCTAAAGTGACATCTTTGAACACTGAAGTGCATGTGGCCCTTCTTTTCACTACATCTGTATCTGTGGGGTGGTCCATATACACAATGGAATATTACTCAGCCATCAGAAAGGATGAATACCCACCCACCACTTGCATTGATATGGATGGGACTGGAGGGGATTATACTGAGTGAAATAAGTGAAGCAGAGATAGACAATTATCATATGATTTCACATGTATGTGGAACATAAAAAATAGCATGGAGGACATTAGGAGAAGGAAGGGGAAAATGAGGGGGAAATCAAAGGGGGATATGAACCATGAGAGACTATGGGCTCTGGGAAACAAACTGAGGGTTTCAGAAGGGTGAGCCTGGTGATGGGTATGAAGGAGGGCACATATTGCATGGAGCCCTGGGTGTTATATGCAAACAATGAATCATGGAACACTACATCAAAAACTAGTGATGTACTGTATGGTGACTAACATACTAAAAAAAAATTAAAAATAAAGTGATGTCTTTGAGAGGGTTGTTCACTATGTCCCAAAGTGACCTCTACAAAGACTGACATGAGAAATTTCTTTCAGACTGACTGCTAGTCAAAGAAAATCTTGCTAGCCCCAAGGAATGAGTATATTTTCATGTGGGAACTCTAAATGTATTTCTAAGACACGTTCGTTCATTTTCACCTTGGCTGCCTGGAAGCTTAGCATCAATTTTGTGGGTCTCCTTTAAGGACTGTCAAGGAGGACCTAATGTTGCATTCTAACTAGCCCCAATTTGTTGTAAACTTTTGGCCTTTTCAGACATTTATGTATTTTGTTTTTCATGGTATTGTACATTTTTTTGTAAGCTATCTCTAATCCTTTGGGGAATGAGGCAAGGTATAACCCAATAACACGTTCAGGCTGATTGGGTCCACTTCACACCCTAGCTGGTTAATAAGGAAGAGACCGTCTGAAGTGTCCTATGCTCATGGCACAGCAACTGTTTTAGAGTACGCTGTTCCCCTGAGTGGGTTTGGCCAAATGGGGAAGGCCCCTTCCTGCATGTCTTAGAGCACCATGTTGAAATATTCCACATTTCCAGGATGTCGAGGACAAGGTTGAGACTTGACTCTGCCCACCCTGCCAGGCTGCTGTTTTTAAATCACCGTGTGTTTAAAGAAGGGATTCTCTGGGCTTTTTCAATGTGCAAGTGCATCTTTTTAAATGATTTTTCAAGGCACCACTATGCCCCACAGGTTTTCAAGGTTTTATGTTATTTCATTCAATCCGTGTGAGGTTATAGTTGATTCTGTTCCGTAGATATGGAATTGGAGGATCCAGGAGTCTAGGAAACTTTTCTCAGGGACGCACAGACAGCAAGTGTTGTCCTCATAGTGGGCCCCTCCAAGGACAGGGTCAAGCATCCTCGGTTAGAGTAGGAATTCAGCCTAGTTTAGGAGGAGTGGATTGAAGTGCATTGACTGCCCTGGCTGCCCGTCTATGGAATGTGAGCCCATCCAGAATAAAATGCTGTGATTTGAAAGGAGGAGGAGGGACAGGGAGCCCAAGGCTCCTGTCTCCACCTGAGCAGCCTCCTGCACGGGCATAGTCCAAAGCGATGACCTTTGAAAGAGCTCTTTCTCCACCTTGATGAGTTTCCTGTTTCAAAGATGGGTCCATTTGCATGTGACTGACAGTTTTCTTATAGCTGAGGATCCATCATTTCTTTTTTTCTTTGTTCCCCTCCCCCACCCCGACTCCTTCAGCCACCCGCTGATAAGATGCTATACAAGGGCTAGAGATGGTGGCTGTGTGCGGTGGAACAATTCAAAGTCATTTGTGCAAGTTCATGGTCTCAGCAGAGACGCAGCCCCCGTGCGTTCATGCCGATTCTCCTAAGATGAATCACTCCTGGTGAAGTCCTGTGCCTCACTGGGCACCTGCCTACAGCCAGTGAGCCCCATGCTCACGCTCTCACTCAGGAAAGGCCCTCCGGCTCCTGCACTAACTGGTTGATGTGTGGCTCCGGCCCGAGACCCAGACCCTCCACTATGCCCCACCTGGTGGCTCTCTCCCCCTAGGGTCGCACAGGCACCTTCAGATCAGTTTTCCCAGTAGGGAATGCTTCTTCCTTCTGAAACCAGCTTTTTCTCTACAGCCCGTGTTGATGGGTGGTCCCCACCCCACCATCACCCAAGCCATAAGCCAGCTGGCATCCCAATTCCTCCCTCTTTCTCACCTGTTCATCTGTCTCTAAGTTCTGTGGGTTTACATTAAAATAAGGCTTTAAACAATCCTTCTTACCATTCCTGATCCTCTGGTCAAGGACCTCATCAGGTCTCGCCAGATGTAGCAACAAGCTTCCCAACTGGATTCCTCTTTCCACAGCCTCTTCCGGTCAGTCACCCGACAGACAGCTGCCTGAGGGTTCTTTTCAAAAGCACAAATCTGTTCTCTTTATTTAAGTGTTTGTGGTTTTTTTGTTTGTTTCTTTTTTTCTTTGTTCATTTATTTTGTTTCTTAAATTCCATGTATGAGTGAAATCATAGGGTATCTGTCTTCCTCTGACTGACTTATTTCTGCTCATACCAAAGTCTGCTTAAAATTCCTCACTGACACTCCTCTACCTCCACATCATTTACCATGCTCTCCAAAGCCCCAATTAATCTTTCCAAGTGAACCAAGGTTTATGTGAGGAACCCAAGCAGGGGAAGGGCGGGGAGTTAGCGTGGGTGCCCAGGTAGAAACAGAGACTGGCTGTGTGGTTTGGAGCTCAGGCATCAGGGTAGCCAGAGACACAGACACTCAGGCTAGGCTGGTGGGTTGAACACCCCTCCCCTGGGCTGTCCACCCATTTCAGCACCACCTGAAATGACGACTGGCCCCAGGACAGGAGCTCTCTGCCGTGCCCTCCCCTGTCCCCCGAAGAAACAGCCTCCCTAAAGCAGCTGGTGAAGGTGGGCCTTCAAGGTGGGCGGGCCACTCAGAGAACAAGGTCCACACCAGTTCTGCGGGCAAATGAAGGAAGAGGAACAGATTCTCCTATAGGAAGGCCCCACTGCTTGAACTCCTCTGGCTGTGCCCAGGAAGCAGCCCCTCTGCTAACTGCTGGCCTGTCTCTCCACACCCCTGCAGGAGCCCTGCCCTCATCGGCTGCTTTATTGTGGACCGGCAGTACTTCCAGGAGATTGGCCTACTGGATGAAGGCATGGAGGTCTACGGAGGCGAGAATGTTGAGCTGGGGATCAGGGTAAGCAAGGGTTCCTGCCCAGAGGACTTGGCTCAGCTCTTGGGAGAGATGAATGAGTTTAGGGGGTGGAGAAATGGAGAAAAGGATGAGGGTGACAGGTGGATTCTGAATGTCTAGTTCTTAACCTTGCTCCATGTGTGTGATCAGGGCTGCTTGGGGGCAGGCAGGGCACCTACAGAATTTAGAGGAAGAAAAGGACTTCAGAAACTGCTTTGGCTAGGGCTGCGGACATGGGAGATTCAAGCTCCCTACTACGGGAAGAACCTCTTTGTTAAAACCAAACATAGGCTCCTCGGGGCTGAGCAAAATTGTGCTCCAGGAAGAAACATGCTGGCATCAAGGGGTGGCTGGACCAGAGTGACCTTCAGAGTCACTTACCCTCAGAGTCACCTCCTTTTGGGATTTCTCACTCTGATATTCATTGCCTCCTCTACAACAGTAGCCCAAAGAGCTTTCCTAAAGACTTTGTCAAGAGAGGACTACGGGGGGCACCTGGGTGACTCAGTCAGTTAAGCATCTGCCTTTGGCTTAGGTCATGATCCAGGGTCCTGGATCATGGATGGAGCCCGGCGTCTAACTCCCTGCTCAGTGGGGAACCTGATTCCCCCCCCGCCCCTCCCCCCATTCATGTTCTCTCTCTCTCTCAATCTCTCTCTCTCTCTCTCAAATAAATAAATAAAATCTTAAAAAAAAACAAAGAAAAGAAAAGCAAAAGAGGGCTATAGGGAAATAAACTCATGGGGCATAAGACCAAAACACAGCCAGGCTCACTCTATTCTGTTTCCTGACCCCAACATGTGCTGGTCAGATACTCAAACCTGTTCATACCTTGTCCGATTCTTCTAGAGGTAGCCACCATCCTGCCCCAAGTTAGAGAGCCTTTTGCAACTATCAACACATGATGCGAATCCACAACTAGCATCATTTAATTTCTTATCCCATAGGAACATTTTCTAGGCTCTGACTCTTTCTCCTGGGCCCATGTAAAGATCACCCGAAAATGACTCTCCATCCCTATCACATCTGAAGACACATCCTAGAGGGAAACCCACCCATCTGCCTGGGTTGTGGTCTTACCCTCACAGAAACCCCAACATTCAAACTGTGGCTTGTCTCCACAGTGGTCCCCATTGTCCTATCCATGGGGATTTTAATTTTAAGCAGCCTGACACATCCCCTCTGTGGCAGCCCTTGGAGAGGACCTTGAACCTGCTGGAGTTCGTGGAAATCATCCAAGATATCCCTCCTCCCTGTCAGCCCTCCACGAAGACCACCACAACATCTGGCTAGTTCTGACCTATGACCCCACTCTTGCCTCTTTATTTTAGCATCTGTATCTCCAGTTCCCGCTCAAGGACTCCAGCTTGGGTCCACCCTCCTCTTAACTCTAACTTCCTTAGACTTCCCACCCCACTGGGCAGCCAGCTGACCCCGGACAGACCTCACCCTGCCTCAAAGGGTGATGGTCACCTCCACGGACCATCTCACAACATCTGCAGGGGCCTGACCAGCCCTGTGTGGGCTGCACTTAATGCCCAGACGTGTAATCCTAGGGCTCTGACGACTGGCAGCAGGAGCAGCTTGTCCGAAGCTGAGCTTAGAAAATGCTTTTAGACACCCGTATTCACTGAAGCGAAGGGAAATTGCTTTGAAGGCCATTAGAATGCCTGGGCTTCGTGGGGAGCTAACGGACTCACAGAGGACAGAGCCCGCATTGTCTCCCTGGCCTCTCCAGCTCTCCCTACATCACTCATTTCTTCACCATCTCATTTCAGCACCACTCCTGGATAAATGATCGCCCCCAAACATACTATTTTTCACTAGGAGCTGCTGCCAGGAATTGGCGGAGCCCCCTCCCATATGCGTGCTCTCTGGGTAAAGATGTCTGGGGACTAAGAGGAGTTAGACGCGTGAGCTCTGCTTCTCACACTTCTCACACGCAGTCGCGGGGCCGTGGGAGATCTCTGGCTTCTCTGTGCCTCGATGAGAAAGCTGCTCTGGAGTGTGGGCCTGTGTGAGGCTTTCAAATATGTGGCAAAAATCTTTGGGTTTTGTGTTCAGGTTGTAAAATAAGGTACAAAACATTGCCTGGAATTTCTTTTTCTCCATCTCCTCCCTCCTGCTTGACAGAGATGACAGCGTGTCGTGGTCGTTGAAGGAAAGGTGGTTTTTCGGGCAGGGACCCAACAGCCTGTTGTCTGGCAGAGCGGCAGACAAGGAGGAGCTAGTTCATTTGAATTCCAGGTTCTCCTTAAAGGGATGCAGAACCACTCGTCATCCCCGAAATAGATTTTCACATTTTGTGGGGCTGTTAGTGCCTTTCTTTCATGTTTTGTGAGTTCACATCTGAGTGCCTCCCCTTCCTTATCTAGGATCCCCCTAGACAAGGTGCAATGACTCCACAGGATTGTTTGTAAAAAAAGACAGACGTTGTTTTTCTCACCTCTTTGAGTCAGAGGCAACTTATTCTAAGTCCTTACCCATTTGGAACCCAGAGTTGTTTGCACAATTATTCGCAACCTGCTCTGGCAGCTAACTATGCCATCCGTCTACATCCCTAAAAAGTAGTTCTTATTAGAAGACTCCTTTTATTCAGATGAGGGAATGGTGAAATTAAGAGTTTATGTATGTATACAACTTATAAGAGGTAAAGAAAAGATTCAACCCCAGATCTTTGTGATGTGAAAGCCTAGAGAGATATACCACAGAATATCTAGGATAAAAAACCTATGAGCATCCCCCGCAAAATGATTGCAGTGACCATGCGGTAATTCCTTCTACTCTATTCACAATCATGTCTACTGAGTCCCTATTTAAAGCCTCATTCTTATTTTGTGCTCCTTTCTAATAAGTCTTTTTTTTTTTCTGATTTCTACTTCCACAACTCAGTGGGGAAAAGAAGGGAGCTGCTATGGGCAAGCAGAATGAAAAGAGCGAGATAATAAGAGGGCATTGAATAGGAGAGAGGAAGATTGTATAGATGATGGCTACAAATATGCTAGAATATATAAGAGAGCATTCAAGAGGTGGTAAGAAATTAAGAAATTGTTGGAGACAATAAATAAATGGAGTTGACTGCCCTCAAATATATGTTGAAGTTCTAACCCTCCGTCCAGGTGAATATGATCTCATTGGAAATCGGATCTTTGCCCATGTTAATCAGGTGAAGATGAGGTCATACTGCATTACAGTGGCCCTAATCCAATATGACTGGTGTTTTTATAAGGAAAATTTGGGTACAGACAGGCTCAGAGGGAGGATGACCATGTTAAGGTGGAAGCAGATTGGAGTAATGCCAGGGAAGGCCTGGGGCCACCAGAAACTGGAAGAGGCAAGGCAAGATCCTGCCCTAAGGCTTTAGAAAGAGCATGGTCCTGTCAACACCTGATTTCAGACTTCTAGCCTCCAGAATTGTGAGAGAATAAATCTGTGCTTTTAGGAGAACCCACCTGTGGTGCGTTGTTATAACAACCCAAGGAAATTAATACTGAGACCAAAACATGAGTGAAAATAGGAACCTAGAGAATGTCTTAAGAACCTGGTGACTTTAGGTTTATGATTTCTTAATTTCATAGAGTACAGAGGACAGGATACAAAACCTCAGGGTTTCCCAACATGAACAGTCTAATATAATAACCCCCTGACTCCCCACTTTACCTCCCATAAAACTAGTACTCCAAAGATCAATTATCTCCGTGTAAGATGAGCTAGAAATACTCCCACCCTCACCCCCAGAGTTAGGGTAAAAATTGCCTTCCTCAATTTTATGATGAGAAGAGAGGGAAAATTCTCCTTTGTGAATCCCTCCCTTGGATTTATAACATAAAATCAAAATACTTCATGGTCCAGAAAATCTCAAGAGCAGAATTTAACTTAAAGTTGTTGGAAGTTCTTAGCCATCTACAAAAATGTATACAAACCCTCTCTGGGGAAAGACCCCTTTAACCCAGGCTATAAAACTTCCCACGGCCAGAGTTTCAAGGAATGTGAGTTCACCTTTTTAAAAAATCACAAGACAAGGGAAAAAGAATGCACCAGGAGCAAAAGCACTGGACAGCCAAATTTGTTCTACAAAATCCTCAAACATTGATTCTATCAGATGCAGGATATGAAATAAGTTGTATACTAGCTTTAAAAAAATAGCGGATGGGTGGGGTACCTGGGTGGCTCAGTCAGTTAAGCATCTGACTCTCAGATTTGGCTCAGGTCGTGATCTCAGGATGGTGAGATTGAGCTCCCTGCCAGGCCCTGCGCTCAGCAAGGAGTCTACTTGAGATTCTCGCCCTCTCTGTGTGCCTCTGACCTTCCCTCTCTCTCTCTCTCTAAAGTAAATAAATCTTTAAATAAATAGGAGATTGGAAAAATAAATAAGAAGAAAGAGACTATGAAAAAGACCAGTCATATTGGGATAAAAATAGAATGTCAAACATAATAAATATAAAAATGGGGATGCCTGGGTGTAGTTGAACATCCAACTGACTCCTGGTTTTGGCTCAGGTCATGTGATGGAGTCATGTAATAGAGCCCCTGGTGGGCTCCATGCTCAGCGGGGAGTCTGTTTGAGTTGCTCTCTCCCTTTCCCCCTGCCTCTCCTCCCACTTGTGCTCTTTCTCATTCTTTAAAAAATAAAAAATTAATACAAAAATGAAGATTAAAAGCTTAATGGATGGATTAAATGTTCAGACAGACATTGTTAAAGGAAAAAATAGTACACTGGGAAATAGACCTAAAGAAATTATTCAAAATCAGCCCAGAAATATACAGAAATACAAAGAAAGAAATAAGAAAAAAAAAGAAAGAGAGAGAAAGAGAAAGAGAAAGAGACTGAAAGACAGAATTGTGGAAAAAGGTCTAAACATCTTAGAATTCCAAATGGAGATGGTAAAAAGTGAGGATTAGGCAAAAGCAATATTTGAAGAGATAATGACTAAAAATGTACCCAAGCTCTTAAAAAATGCCAATCCTCAGGTTCAGAAAGTCAACCTGTCCAAAGTAGGATAAATACAAATATATTCACACTTAGATGTGTTATAGTGAATGCCAGAGGCAGAGAGAAGACCTGATAGCAGAGAGAAAAGATAAACTACTGAAAAAGTAATGATAGAATAACAGGTGACTTTTCAGCAAAAATAATGGAATCCAGAAGACCATGGGACAATAAATATTCTGAGAGAGAATAATTGTGAGCTTATGTATGTATGTATATGTGTGTGTATATATATATATGTATATATATGGACTCAATAAAAATATCTTTTAACTAGGGTAAAAGAAAGTCATTTTCTACAACATAAAAACTGCAAGAGTTTGCCACTAACATATCCTCACTAAAATAAATTATAAAGGGTACACTTCAAGTATAAGAAAAATGATCCCAGAAGGAAATCTGAAATAAGAGAAGAATACTTAGCTCAAAAAGTAGTAAATTTATGAGTAAATCTAAAGAACTGTTGATGGTAAATAACACTATTGTAATGTCTTGTGGGATGATTAAAACCACAATGCATGATGACAATTGCAAATAAGTTGGGAAAGGGTGATTGTAATTAGAGTGTTCTAAATGCCTATATGTTAATGAGGATGGAAAGGATACTGGTTGACTTTGAATTTTGATGAAATAAGCATATTAAAGTTTCTAGGGAAGCTATGAAAAGCATAGATAAAGTATAACTTCCAGAGTTGTAGAGGATGGAAAATAAAATATGAAAATGGAGAAATAGAAACAGAAGGGATGGTACAAAGAGAAAATATATGAGATGGTAGAAATTAATCCAAATATATGAGTAAATACATTAAGTTACACAGGCTAAGTTAAAAGACAAACATTTTAAAATTAGATTTTTTTAATTATCTGTAAGCTATTTAGAAGAAACATGTCTGAAATGTTATAATACAGAAAGGTTAAAATCTAAATGGATAGAAAAATTAATAACAGGCAAATGCCAATGAAAAGAAAATTGCTGTACTTATATTAATCTTAGAAAAAATATTATCACAACATATTTTAGCACAAATAAAGATTTCTACAATGTACAGTTCACCAGGAATATATAACAATTATAAACTTTTATGCACCTAATTGCGCAAACTTGATTTATATAAAGTAAAAGTTGACAGAATTATAAGGAGACATCAATAGCTCCACTGATATAGTGAAAGAATTTACTAAATTTCTCCAGATAAGTGATAGACCAACACCATTACTAGCTTGAATCTAATGGGATATAGAGAGTCCTGCCATCTCACAACTACAAGATTCAACAAATTTCAAGGATTAATATTGTATAGAGCATATTCTTTGACCACAATGGAATTCAATTAGAAATCCACAACTAAAAATTACAGAAATATTGGAAATTATGAAACATTTCTAAATAACTCATAGGTCAAAAAAGAATTTATACTGGAGATTTGAAAATATTTTGAACTGAATGATAACAAATATGCTCTATATTACATTATGTGAAATTTAGCTAAAATAGCACTTAAGAAAAGTTGTAAATTAAAACAGTATGGTATTGGCATAAAATCAGACATGAGTCATTGGAACAGAATGGAGAGCCCAGAAATAAACCCACACATATACAGTCAATTAATTTACAACAAAGGAGTCAAGAAAATACAACAGACCAAGGACAGTCTTTTTAAAAAATGGTATTGGGGGGGCGCCTGGGTGGCTCAGTGGGTTAAGCCGCTGCCTTCAGCTCAGGTCATGATCTCAGAGTCCTGGGATCGAGCCCCGCACAGGGCTCTCTGCTCAGCAGGGAGCCTGCTTCCTCCTCTCTCTCTGCCTGCCTCTCTGCCTGCTTGTGATCTCTCTATCAAATAAATAAATAGAATCTTAAAAAAAAAAATGGTATTGGGAAGACTGGGAAGCCACATGCCAAAACTGGACCATTCTCTTACACCACACACAGAAATCAATTCTAAATGTATTAAAGACTTGAATGTAAGACCTGAACGCATAAAACCCATAGAAGAAAATGTAGACCATAAGCTCCTTAGCATAGGTCTTGGTGATGATTTTTTAATTTGACACCAAAAGCAAAAGCAAAAAGCAGAAATGAACAAGTAGAAATACATCAAACTAAGAAGATTCTGCACAGGAAAGAAAACCTATCAATGAAGTGAAAAGTCAACCTACTGAATGGGAGAAAATATTTGCAAGTCATATATCTGATAAGAGATGAATATCCAAAATATATAAAGTACCATAAAACTTGATAGCAAAAGAGCAAAAAATCCTATTTAAAAATGACAAAAGATCTGAATAGATACTTTTTCAAGGAAGACAACCAGATGGCCAACAGACACATGAAAAAATGCTCAATGACACTCATCATCAGGGAAATCTAAAACAAAACCACAATGAGATATCACCTTATACAAGTCAGAATGGCTGTTATCAAAATGACAAGAAATAATGAGTATTGGCAAGGATGTGGAGAAAACAGAATCTTTGTGTTGATGGGAATACAAATTGGTGCAGCCACTATAGAAAACAGTATGGAGGTTCCTCAGAAAATTAAGAAAAGTACCATTGATCCAGCAATTCCACTTCTGGGAAAACAAATTGTTGACTTAATAAGATATATGCACCCCTATGTTCATTGCAATTATTATTACAATAGCCAAGATAAGGAAACAACCTAAGCATCCACCAGTGGGCAAATGAATAAAGAAAATGTGGTGTATATATTTATAATGGAATGTTATTCAGCCATAAAAAAAAATGAAATCTTGCCATTTACAACAGCATGGATGGACCTCAAGGGTATTATGCTAAGTGAAATGAATCAGATAGAGAAAGACAAATACCATATGGTCTTATATATATGTGGAATCCAGAGAAAGGAAGGAAGGAAGGAAGGAAGGAAGGAAGGAAGGAAGGAAGGAAGGAAGGAAGAAAGAAAGAAAGAAAGAAAGAAAGAAAGAAAGAAAAAGGATGGGAGGAAGGAAGGGAGGGAGGGAGGAAGGAAGGAAGAAAGGAAGGAAGAGAAAGAAAGAAAAATAAGCTCGTAGATACAGAGAACAGATTGGTGGTGGCCAGAGGCGGGGGGTGGGGATGGGAAACATGGGTGAAGGGGGTCAAAAGCTATGAACTTCCAGTTATAAAATAAATAAGTCACAGGAATATAATGTATAGCATGGTGACCACAGTGAATAATACTCTTGCATATTTAGAAGTTGCTAAGAGAGTAAATCTTAAAAAATCTCAACACAAAAAAATTTTTTGTAACTGTGTAAGGTGACGGATGTTAACTAAAGTTGTTGTGATCATTTCATAATGTATACAAATATTAAATCAGTATGTCATATACCTCAAACATTAAATTAAATGAAATTAAAATATTTTCCAAAAAATTAAGAGAAATTGTATAGTATCCCACTCTTAGAAAGAAGAGTTTAAAGTTAATGAGATAAATATATAAGTAGTTAGAAAAAATATCAGAATAAAAACTGTAGGTGAAATAATAAATATATGAACATAAATTAATGAAATACATATTTTTATGACTTGTAATTCATTCTGACATGTATAATTCATATCTGATATATATGTAAAAGATATATAGAAGATTTATATATATATATATGATATGTAGAAATGACTAATAAAACCAAAGCTTCATTCTTTGAAAATGTTAATCAAATTGACAAACTTTTAGCAGGATTGAGAGAGAGAGAGAGAGAGAGGTACCACAACCACAAATAAACAATATTAGGAATGGAAAAGGAGAAATGATTATAGTTGATATAGAGATTTAAAAGGGAAGAGTATATTGTTAACAAGTTTATTCAAAAATTTGAAAACAGATAAAGAGAACAAATTTATGGAAAAATATAGTTTATAAAAATTGACACAGGAAGAAATTAAAAACTGAAATTGTTCCATAACCATTAAAGAAGTTGAATCAGTAGTTTAATATATTCTCACAGGTAAAAAACTAGGATGATGGTTCACCACCAATCACTGCTAAACTTTTAAGGGATGAAAATATTCCAAACGTATGCAAGCTATTTGTACGTAGAGTTGAGAATAGATACTAAATGCCCCAAAGCACAGTGGCTTGGATCTCTTCTAGGTCCAAACATCCAGGCAGATCCCTGGGTTTACAGAACAAATATATATATGAGAGAGAATGTGAGGTGGGGGCAGGGGGAGGGGCAGAGGGAGAGAGAAAGAGAATCTTAAGAAGGCTCCACACCCAGTGCAGAGCCCCAAGCAGGGCTCAGTCTCATGACCCTGAGGTCATGACCTAGATGAAATCAAGAGTCAGACACTTAACCAAATGAACCACCCAGACACCCCCAGCATAATTATCTTAATAATATTCCTGAGTCATGAAGAAAAGTCTGAATTGTAGACTGTGCACTGTGTTCAATAAAACAACAAGAGCACAACATATTTAAAAATTTCTTTGGAAAATGTAAAACTTGTTAAATTTCTAATATTGAAAGAGGCAACTCCTCAATTATGTAGAATTGACACATAGAAATATCTAGAAGCCTACCCTGACCATTCTTTGAAATCAAATTCTTCCATATAAGTAACAGCTGTCTCCACCATAGAAGTAGGAAAGGGAGGGAAGGATGTCACTACCACTGTGCCAGTGCCCTTCCTTGTGTCCAGAGCAGGCGGTTGAAGGAAAGAGAGTTCTCCTCTCCCTCTTGGCTCTGGCTATAGATAACTCCACTGGATTGAGCTCTCTGGAATGTAGCACCAAGAAGAGTCTTCCAGACAGGACTCTGTTGGACACCCATTTGGACATATCCGCAAGTCACCAACTCCTTGTCTGGATATCCAAGCTTTACTCACTTGGGGGTTTCTTATTGGCATTTTGGACTCTCTGTCTTGGAATGTTCACAATCGTCATTCTCTTTAAAATATTGTCTGCTATTACACTGCCTCTTGAACAGCTTTTTCATCCTCTAGACTGACTGACCTTTTACCACCTTCTCCAAAGGCTGGATCACTTCCTTTATTCTGTCTCACCCAGATTACCCAAACCCTCATGATAGTCTTGCCTCTTTTAATTGCTCTTGCTTGGCTTCATCATAAGGTCTGAGTATAGAATCTCTTCCTGTGAATGATTCTCCCTCTTCTCCCTATGTAACTGACCAAAATCTAGGACAATAAGATGTCCAGCTGACTGGCTCCTCTTGTTGGCCCTGGGATCACCAAGGAATCAGTCAAGCTCCTCCTTATCTGGGTATCCTTATTTAATAACTAAATAAGGCAGGAATTTGCATTGGAGATCTCTCAGCGCCTCAGACAAGAGACTTTATTCTATTTCTATGACATCTTTTTATTGTCCTTGTCTACCAGTTTTCATGCCCTCTCTTAAATTTTCTTTCTTAGCCATGGAGAATCTAGTATCTCTCTATCTATACTTTAAGAAAATGCCAATCGCTATTCCATAGGGCATGTGGGATGAAGGAAGCAAAGAAGGTTATAGACACAGTAAGAACAGATTTCACAAACTGCATAGTCACCAGGTTTCAAAAATTCCCCAGTCCTTGGACTGGGTTCATCTGTAGCTTCTATAATCAACTAAGGAATGATGGCAATGCCTTTCATATGTATTTTCAAAATTTTTTACTATAATTATCCTATTTACTACACACAGCAATCAAGTGCTTTTGGCAAGTCAGATAGTATCTAGAAGTGTTATAAGATTAAAAATATTTATGTTGGGGCACCTGGGTGGCTCAGATGGTTAAGCGTCTGCCTTCGGCTCAGGTCATGATCCCAGGGTCCCGGGATCGAGTCCCACATTGGGCTCCCTGCTCAGCAAGGAGCCTGCTTCTCCCTCTCCCTCTACTGCTCCCCCTGCTTGTGCTCTTTCACTCTCTCTCTCTCTCTAATAAATAAAATCTTTTATATATAATATAATTTTTATATATAATTTACCTTTTTGACCAACTTAAATATATATGTATACATATATATGTGTATATTTAAGTTGGTCAAAAAGGTAAATTCATCCTTATGCTGTATTATCTCAAATCATTTTAACAACAAAGAAAGCAAGAAATTAATTTAAATACTTTGTAAACTACAAAGGGCTCTATATAAAACATGTATTATATATGTAGATATATATGTTACATAAATATACTACCATGCCATTTATATGGTGCTCTTTTTTTTAAAGCATGTTTTAATTTATATTATTATAGTCCTGCTAAAATTTTTAGATGACACTCAGGAGTCTATATTGTAAGCAAAGAAAACTGACTCAGGCTGACCTACAGAGAAAAATTTATTGGAAGGTCCTTAGATATCTCAAAGAAGTTTAATAGTCTCAAAGTCTCAAAGACTTCTAATAAGAAGTCTAGAGATGCAGATTCAGGAAAATAAGCGGAAACCTAGAGAGAATAGAGGGCAGGAACCATAGCCAAAGCCAACCAGTAGGAAATAATGTATTTAGGACTGACACCACTGCCACGGCTAGAGGGTTCTGCTACTAAATACTGGGCACCGTGGCTTGGGTCTTGGTGACATTCACCAAGATTCAGAGTCCTTACTGAGAGCATACAGTTGGCTAAACCTGGATTATATGACCATGCTTTAGCTTCAAGGGGAGATCATATATGGCTTCTTTTCAGCTTCCTTAGGCTCAAGAATTACGTAAGTTGTGGTCCCTCATATAGCAAGGGGATTTAGAATCGGAGTTCAAAAGTCCTCTACAACAGGTAATCTAATATCTAGGGTATTGTGGATAGTTTATGAGAAATGGAATCTCAAGCAAAAACAGAAACACCTCTTTATTGCGTACAATTTCAGACATATGCAAAAATAGAATGGTATAATAAAGTGCCTTACATCCATCACCCAGTTTCAACATTGTGAATGCACAGATAATTTTGGTTTTAATCTCTACCCTTACCCAATCCTCCCCCAGCTTCAGTTATTTTGAAGCAAATCCCAGACATCATATCATCAAAAAATATTTCAATATACATCTAAAATAGATAAGAATTTTTTAAAGAATATAACCACAATACTATTTTCAGTCCTAAAGTGTTGAAAAGAATTCCCTAATACCATCAAATATTATCAGTGTTCAAATTTCCTTAATTGTCTCATTTTTTGTTTTTCAGTTTGTTTGTTTGAATCAAAATCCAGTTGGTTAATATCTTTCAAGTGTCTATTAATCTACTGAATTTCTCTCTCCATCTCCTTTTTTCCCTTTGTAATTTATTTTTAAAGAGATGAGGTCATTTTTCCTATAGAGACCCCCATAGTCCAGATTTTCTCAATTGAATTTCCCTGATGACATTTAACATGTTCTCCTGTCCTGTATATTTCTGCTAAATTGGTAGTTAGATCTGGAAATGTAGGTTCAATTTTGTAGCAAGAATATTTCATAGGCAATATCTGTATACTTCCATCATGAGGTGCATCATGTCTAGTTCATTCATTAGGGGTTGCAAAATGATGGTATTTTATTTTTATTTTTTCTTCCTCATTTATGTTTTTTAAAGATTTTATTTGACAGAGACAGAGATCACAAGTAGACAGAGAGGCAGGCAAAGAGAGACGGAGAAGGGAGAAGCAGGCTCCCCACCAAGCAGAGAGCCCAATGTGGGGCTCGATTCCAGGACCCTGAGACCATGACCTAAGCCGAAGGCAGAGGCTTAACCCACTGAGCCCCTCAGGCGCCCCATTCTTCCTTATTTATTAACTGGAATAACTTTTTTCTTTTTTTGTATATGTATTTTTTATTTGAGTATAGTTGACATGTAAGGTTCCATTGGTCTCAGGTATACAAGGTAGTGATTCAACAAGTTTATACATTATGCTGTATTCACCATAGGATAGCTACCATCTGTCCCAATACATCACCATTACAATATCATTGACTATATTCCTTATGCTGTGCCTTTTATTCCTACAACTTACACAAAGAGACATTTACAGTCATCCATTTTTTGGTTGCCCAGAAGTACAATAAAATTCATTTGGAAAAATCAGAATAAACAACTTTATAACAGCTTTCAAAAAAAATGAACTGATTCTCTACCATCTTCCAAAAGGAACCAATTATTCTTTTTAGTGTTATTATGAACTTATGGATTTAAATATATTGGATGTATTTCAATTTAATACATTTAATATCCTTATTAATTTGCATATTTTCACCTTTGGCTGTTAGGAACCTGTGATTCTTTAGTGGCTTCCTGCTATCGGGATGTTCCAGGTTCATCTATACATTTCCTATTCCAGACCTATAATCAGCCATTTCCCTAAGGAGCCCAGTTTTCTTTTAGTGAGTAATGGTATTTAAAATCACAGTCTATGGGGCACCTGGGTGGCTCAGTAGGTTAAGCCACTGCCTTCAGCTTAGGTCATGATCTCGGGGTCCTGGGATCGAGCCCTGCATCAGGCTCTCTGCTCAGCAGGGATCCTGCTTCCCCACCCCCCGCCCCTGCCTGCCTCTCTGCCTACTTGTGATCTCTCTGTCAAATAAATAAATAAAATCTAAAAAATAATAATAATAGAATAAAATAAATAAAATCACAGTCTGGGCACTAGGGGTGTTCATTGTTACTGGTTTGGTCCATGTTTCTAGGTCTTTTAAGTAGTCTGAGCTAGAAATTATTATTATTTTTGTAGAGAGAAAATACTCCAGGCATTCATGATGATCTTTCTTTTTTTTTTTTTTAAGATTTTATTTATTTATTTGACAGACAGAGATCACAAGTAGGCAGAGAGGCAGGCAGAGAGAGGGAGAAGGAAGCAGGCTATCCGCCGAGCAGAGGGCCCGATGCAGGGCTCGATCCCAGGACCCTGAGATCATGACCTGAGCCAAAGGCAGAGGCTTAACCCACTGAGCTACCCAGGTACCCCCATAATGATCTTTCTAATTCAAATGTAGAACTAGAGAGTTTCTACACCTTATCAATCTTACATTTTTATTTCCCTTCTCCCATGTCAAAAATTCTGATTCTTAATGACACCAACACAATTACTTGTTTCTATACTCCCCAGTATGCATACAGCTGTCTCAGAATACTAATAACAATGCTATCACCAACAATATGATTGCTAGAAACAGTTTAATTCTTTTTTTTTTTTTTTTGCCTTTCTTCTTGCCATTTATATTCCACTAGAGAAAAATTACTGTGATTTAAAGTCATGTAGAATAGTTCCTCTCTGTGTTATTTTCCTACCAACCTAATAAACACGTTCATTTCTTTCATTTTGCTTTTGATTTTTAGGCATTGTTTTTCCATATTTAATTTTTATAATTCTATAAATTTTTACATAATTTCAAAGTCAAATCTACAAACCAAGTATATTCAGAAAAGTCCATATTCTGTCACTGTCCTCTGTTTTCTTACTACTTCGATTGTAAACATTTTGTTTATTTTACTTTACACTTTAAAAACATATAAGGAAATATTGTACATATGTTCACATCTCTCTGTTCTTAAATGGTAATACTCTGTGTACACTTTTCAGTACCATGGTTTTCTCGATATATCCTTTTTTTCTGAAGATCACTTATAATAGTATAGAGAGATTATGCCTCATTGCTTTTTTTATAGCTGCATAGTACTTCAATGTGTGCATGTTCTGTAGTTTATTTTACCAGTTTCCTTTTGAGGGCATAGTGCTATAACTAATAGTCTTGTGCCTACATATTTTCACATTTTTACTGGATTATCACTTGAACAGATTCCTGAAAGCATAACTATGAGGTCAAAGGGCAAATGTATGTGTAATTTTGCTAAGACGTCCTCAAATATCCCTCCAGAAGGGGTAGTACTTTTTCCACCAGGAACAATAAAGGTTCCTGTTTCCCCATAGTCAACTAACAAAGTATGTTGTAGACTATTTGGGTTTTTGCCAATCTGACAGATGAGAAATGGCTTTCAGAGAAGTTTTAATTTGCATTTCTCTTATTAAGAGCTAAGTTGAACAGCTTTTCATATGATTAGGGCCATTTGCATTTCTTTTTTCCATGAGCTTTTTATATCTTTGGCCCATTTTCCTATAGGATTGTTAGTCTTTTCTCTATTTTTAGAATCTCTTTACACATTAGGGATGGTAATACTTTGCCTGTCATATACATTGCAAATATTTTCTCCCTGTTTGTTACTTGTCTTTTGGTTTTGCTTCTGGTGGTTTTTTTTTTTTTCATTTTGTTTGGTTTTTGTTTGTTTGTTATATTTTGTTGTTTGTTTTGGGTTTGTTTGTTTGTTTGTTTGTTGTTTTTGCCATGCTAAAACCTCTTCCCTTCCTTTTCTTTTTTTTTAATGTAAGCAAATGTATCTCTCTTTTTCCTTCTTGCTTCCAGGGTTTAGTCATAGCAAAACTTAACCACATTAGGTTATAAAGAAATGCATCTGTTTTCTTCTGGCATTTGTGTGCTCAGATATTTTTCTCTTTAAACTCTAATGCATTCAGAATTGATGTTGTTATATGGTATGAAGAATAGACTCAATGTTTTATTTTTCTGCATGGCCAACCAGTTATCCTAACACCTCCTATTTAAAATGACATCTTTTCCTCACCACATTGCAATACTACCTTTATCATATGCTAAATTGCCATGTATATATTTGAATCTGTTTCCATTGACTTGTTGGTTTATTTATGTACTACTGTCACACAATTTCAGTTATATAGACTTTGTGTTATGTTTGTAAGTCTAAGCTTAAAAATGTTTTTTAAGTCACGCTTGTAATTTGGCTTGCCAACTGTGTCCTATGGGGATCTTGGATTTGAAGGAGAAGATCCATGAGAGACACAATGTCATCATTCCCTCTTCTTTCCTGACTTGCTTTTAAAACACTTGATGTCAGGACTTATGGCTGCTTAATTTTCATATTGTTGGTTGGAATCTAGTATGCGCTCAATGAACAGGTTTTGAATTTGAAGGTCGGACAAGTATAAGAGAATATATTTTATGTAACTTGAAAGGTCAGAGTTATGACCTTCAGAGGTGGGATAGAAGTTGTAATGGATGTAGTTCAATCCAATATAAGAAACAAATATTAGAGTCATTTAAAAAAAAGAAGCAATGCCCTATGGAATAATGACACCCCCCCCAATCCTATAATAGGATATGAACATGACAACCTCTTGTTCATTGTAAAGATCATTGTATCTTTGTATCATTGTAAAGATCTATGGGATTTAGGACCATAAAACTAACATTAATAGTGATATAACAGTAACTGTATGTGAACTCTTGTCTTAGGTGATTTATATTTATTAACTCCCTTAATCCTTGCAGCAACCTGGAAGTGATGCAAATACTATTATCCCCAGTTACAAATGGATACACTGAAGCATAGAGCAGGGATGTAACCTGCCCTTGGGCACATGACTGGTAAATGGTAAAGCTGAGATTTGAACCCAGGAAGAATGGCTTCAGAAGCCATTATGCCATATATACATAGGCAGGGTCTAGTGGGCTTCAATGAGAAATCTGACAAAATTTCTCTCGACCTTCTTGTGGGTTCATTTTTTTATGCATTCATTCTTCCATCCTTCATACACCCACTTGCTATGCTGGGAAACTAGAGGCAAATGACACAGACCCTGACTTTGAGGGGCTCTCAGTCTAGCTGGAAAGACCAACTTACAATATTCTAAGTACAAGGCTGAAAGAAAATTATAGAAAAAGTCATGAACTTAAACAGGAGGCTTTGACTCCTTCCTCCATCTAGACTTTAAGGACTTCTGGGTCTTTGATCCACTAATGCCAACTGTAGTAGGTACATAACTCAGAAAGCCTACTCACTTTGAATTAGGATATTCTTAGACATTTTTTAAAAACAAAAAAATGTAAACTGTTATTCTTTTTCCAAACCATAAGTAAAGATAATAAACACAAACTAAAGCATCAAATAAATATGAACCCAGTAAAAATTTCTAAAACTAAAAAATTGATTGAAGAAATAAATATTCACATAATTTATATCTGCAAAATTTGATTCAAGTAAACCAAACTCGGTTGGAGTAATGATCACAAAAGAAAACTCTGACAGAGGCCATCCATAACTGTAACATGTGATGTGGATTTTTAAAAAAGTACTGATAGATGAATCATTATGTTAGTTATAAAATCAATGTAAAAATATTAATCCCAATGAAAATAATTCTAGTAAAATAAAACCAGAGAATCGGTATAAAAGGAACTGTATTTTAATTATGCTATATAGAAATTGGACCAAGAGGATTAAATTGCTTAAGTGACATTTACTCCAGAAAATACCTTCTGGATGAAAATGAATCACTATGAATATAATCTGGATTAAAGTACTAAGTCAGGCACACTTTGCTCACCATCAAAATGGCAAGGATGAAAGATCCTGTGTGCATTATAGTAGCACCCGGGAGGGAATGACCACTCCCCCCATGGAAGCTGGCTTAGAATTCACAGAGGAGGAGGCATTTATGTGGGGACTCTGGGGAAGGGTGTGCAGTTTTTAAGCAGGGAAGGGGGAGATGAGCGTTGCAGAGAGTTGTGGTGATGTGTACAGTGACTGTTGAAAATGCACATGACTCTAGCTGAACTCTTGGGCTGGGAACTAGAGGTCTGTGACAGGACATGGGGCTGAACCAGAGGTTTGGAGACAGGTAAGATAGAGCTATCAAATGGAGGAAAAATCAGTCTGAGCAATCCATAAGGCAGCCCTTGTGGGATCTTTGCTTCTCTTGGCTTGTCCAACATTTTCCTCCACAGCAAGAAGTGGAAAGAAAAATGTTTCTTATGGTGGATGACCTGGAGCTGAGAGAGGTTTCAAACACACATTTCCTTGGTTACCAACATCAGCCTTCTAGGTCTGGAATGTCTAAGATGTGGTCAGTGACATAAAGTCTTGGGCAAGAGAAGAGAGTTACTATTTCATGAAGCAGATGCATGCCCCACAGCTGGTAGCGGTACTAGCTGCAGTCTGGAGGGAAGGTGACAATATTAATAATAATAATAATAATAATGATGGGAAGAACTCCCATTTATTATATGCTATTGGCTCATCACTTTGCATATAGCATTTCATTAATTTTTACATGAGCCCCATGAGGTCTGCATTGTTATCCCCATTTTGTAAATCGGGAAGCTGGAGGAAACAGGATAAAATACCTCCTGAAATCACACAAGATGAGAACCAGCCTGAGGGGCTTCAAGACCTTATCACTGGGTCGTGTTCCTTAGCCACCTCTGCCGGCAGGGTTGAAAATCATCCATGGCATAAAGTTTACTTCCCTCATTTGGCCAACATTGCTTTGGAAAATGACCACGGTACCGTTCTAGGGCTTGATGACTCGGCCCAACTCCCTCATGCGAGATGGGGCCTGGGTCCGACAGTCTTTACCTGAGGTCCCAGGGGGGTTCTACACTGGAGGGATGATAGAGACAGCTGAACCAAAAGCCAGAGTCCAGAGAGTCAGAAAGGAGGGAGAAGGAGGAACTACCAAAGGAGAGGAACCAGAAACAGACGGGAAGTCAGAAATCTGAGTTCAGGAAGCTGGAGACACCGAGGAGGAAGAGAAATCAGAGAAGGGTGTGCATCAACTGCCTAGAACAGGCATCGCCATTATTTGAGACTTCTACAAAATTTATCTTTGGTTAAAGGGCTTCAGTCTTCACTAACAGTACCCATGAAAGAGGTCTGGGCAGGTTAATGTGTGCTTGTCAAGCTTGCTGTGTAGTGAAGCAGGTGACAGGCTATATGGTTCCCCCCCGGAGGCCGTGGCCTTCGAGGACTGAGTAATCTCGGCTCACTGCCGGCATCATGGTTGTTCTCACCCAGCCACCAGGAGGATAGTAAAACACCCTGGCTCCCACAGTTTCAGGGAAATCAACTCATCTGCTAGTGTGGTCAGAGAGACTTGAGAAGGAAGAGTAAGGTTGTGAGCACCAGTGTTCCCGCTCAGTGGGTAAGGTCTTGGGAAACCACCAGCTGCAACCTCTCATAGAAAAGCTGTACATAGATTCGCTTCCCTCCCATCCCTGGAGACAGAGAAAATGAAACACCTGCAATTGGACTTGGCTCTAGTTACTTCTAAACATCATGGTTGGTCCAGGCCAGCTGGAGCTAGAGTTCAGAAGAACCTGAGGACTTGGACTCACGCAGCCCTATGTGTGCATGTGTGCTCTGCCATGGGGCAGTGAGCCCTGCCATGGTTTTACATCATTCTGTCATGAACTGGAATCTTCTTTGGCATTGTCCTTCAGCCCCTGTCGTGGGGAAGGCCTAGAGAAGGCTGACAGCATACGATGGGATAAGTTTGCATCTGTGCGGTCTTCTGAGGCCAAGGACTTCAAAAGACACCAAACACAGGTTTCAACTTTGCAGGCTTTTGTACTTCCTAACGGAATTTTCCCAGTGACTCAAAGCTTTAGCTAAAGCGCTGTCCACGTGCTCTCTTAGCACTGTGTTGGATGCTAATAATAGTTTGAGTGATTGTTGGAGGTCGAGACCTAGCCTTTTCTGGTCTTTACAAACGAGTTATTAAAGGTCTGGCCAAGACGGCATTGAGTTGGGAAGCCCACATTTTGGGAGATTTTGGGGTACCGCTCACTAA
Organism: Lontra canadensis; assembly: GCF_010015895.1. Lineage (NCBI taxonomy): Eukaryota > Metazoa > Chordata > Mammalia > Carnivora > Mustelidae > Lontra > Lontra canadensis. The sequence goes on along the minus strand of NW_022631001.1, from coordinate 34,350,720 downwards.
GAAAGGGACGTTTGGGATAGAGTGGGTTTGAAGGGGAAAATGGGGCATGTTTGCTATTAGAAATAACAAAGGCAACAGCCAGAAAGCTTGCATTATTCATGCATCTATCCATTCGTACAGTGAGCATTTCTTATGCTGCTTGTGTTCTGCGCTTGGCAGTAGAGCCCAGAGCAATGAAATACCCGGATGCTGCCTTGGACAGGAAGCCAGCACTGCATCCCTAAAGGTAAAGACAAGACTTGGAGGTGAGCCGGGGGCTCAGGTGCCCTCTGTGTGCCCACTCAAGGCAAGGGGATGGAGGAGCCTGGTAAGGATGAAAGTCTGAACTAAAAAGAGATTTTGGAATTGATCGTGGGCATCGGGAGTGGGGGGCAGGTGGCAGGATGGTGCCCATAGTTATGGCGAGGAATCAGCTAGAAAGAGGAAAGCTGGATTGGTGGGAAATCACAGATGTCAGGGAAGGCAGCCTTTCAGCAGTACAATATACAATAGCCAAGCTGAGATGAATGCTGATGATCATAGCTACCACCTTTCGAACATTTCTTGTGTGCTGAGTGTGTGTATTTAATACTAGACACTGTGCTAAGCACTGGGTATCCTGAGATGAGCAGGATAGTCTAGGTTGTAACCTCCTAGTGCTTACATCTTAGGGAGTCTCATGCTGTATCTCCTTTATGCCTCCCAAGAACCACTAGAGGCTAGAATTATTATCCTCATTTTACAGATGAGAACACGGAGGCTCAGAGAATTGGATTCACTGGCCTAGGTCCCACAGAGAAAGGGTGGTGGAGTTTGGATTTGAACGTGGTTCTGTCTGATGCCAATGCCTCCAAATCCCCAGTCTGCACTATGAGAATGTGAGCAGAGAAAGGGCATATGGATGCAGCTGGAAGGTGGCCCTGGAGTGGACAAGTGGAGTCAAGGCTGGCTCTAGGAGACAGATTTCAAAGGGCTAAGGAGGAAGTGGTTGGAAACTGATAGGAGGCAGGGAGGTTAGAGATTATATTTGACCTTGAATGGAGGGAGAGGTTGACCTAGTGTCTACTTGTAGGCAGAGGCCGAGTGCTAGGACCCTGGGAAAGCACAGACTTGACCTTAAGAGAGTGGTTGAAAATTTCCTTTCCTTCTAGGTGGTCAGCTCTAGCGAGCCCTGCTGTGCGGGGCTGTGGGCCACTAGGTGTGGCCTCCTGGAACCCAGGGGGCCTGAAATGCCCAGGGCCCTGAGGTCCAAGCAACCTGGGACCTAGGAGGCCTAAACCCCAGGATTTGGGGTCTTCCCTGCTTGTGATCTCCATACATGGGGGAAGCTCGGTGCCCCCAGCAGCCCAGAGCCAGTTACTCTGCCTTGCTCAGATGCCCGGCATCTAGAAACACTGGGGGGAGGCTTTTTTTGCCCCAACACCTTATCATGAGCACACCAGCCACGAGGAACTCTGCAGTTACAGACCAGCCGCAGAACAGATGCAGTTTAACAGTACACTGTAAAAGTTTTACGGTTAGTAAAGATAAGTGCAAAATTAATCCCTAAAGAACAAAGCAATTAAAAAAGTACGTAATGAAGCAATTAGCTAGAAATGGTGGGGAGCAGGAAAGGCAGAGCGCCCGTGGACGATTTTACTCTGAAAGGGTCTTCACACTTATGTTTTTTTAATTGTGTTCAATGAGGGAACCATAGAAAAAGATTCATAAGATGCCCAGAAGAGGTAGCAACTGATAAAGGGTTTTGAGAGTCACACTGAAGGAAATTTTTACCTTCTTAAAAAGTTGGGGCCAAGGAGGAAAAGAGCTATAAAGACCGTTATTGGTATAATTAATGAAATTTATTATAGACTGTGGATTAGGTAATAGTAATGTATCAGGGCTTAATTTCCTGATTTGGAGGAAACAAGAAAAATAAAAGTTAAAAAAAAAAATCCCTGGGAGCCAGCAATGTACGTTAAAACTCAGGAGAGTCATTCATTTTCATTCATTCTCTCTTTCTCTGTTCTTGTTTTGTGTTTTATTTTTTTCTTTAGCTGAGTTTCCCTGCTATTTTGTATCAGATGCTGTAAGATAGCCTCTTGCCGCCATTACATTGTAGCTCTCCTTTTCCAGGAAGGGACCCCTAAGCAAGGCCACAGTCAGTCCCTTAGAGTGACAGATAGCAAGCAGGGGCTCCCTCCTCCCTTCTCTCCTTCTCCTCCTCCTTCCCCTTCCCCTCCTTTTGGTTTGTCCTCCTCTTCTAGACACTGTTGTGGTTTTTTTCTTGATAAGACCTGATATTCATAAATCTGAAATTGGAGAAGGGGAGTTCAGAGACACCTACTCCCATCACAAATGCTCCTGCCACCTGGGTGGCTCAGTCAGGTAAGTGGCAGACGCTTGATTACTGCACAGGTTATGACTGCAGGGTCGGGGGATCAAATCCTCTGTGGAGCCCCAGCTTGAGCTGCATTGGGCTCTGCACTGAGCAGGGAATCTGCTTGAGATTCTCTCTCTCCCTCTCCCTCTGCAACCGCATCCCCCGCCAAAACTCTTTCTCAAAAAAAAAAAAAAAAAAAAAAAGATAATGCTCTTTACTTTGTAAAGGGATGCAAGAAGTAGGATGCTGATAAATATAATTTCCCAGTTCTTGTGGATGACTGATAACAGAAATGACCTCTACCCACAAGTTTTTCTATCAAGCAAAGATTACCTGAACATGAAGTCGATCCTGAAAATAGTTAACCCCTGGTGTCAACTACCCCAGGAAATAACAATTGTTCCCATTAGGCCCTGTCTCTCTCCATGTGTGTGCTGTCTGGTCTAGTTTGGAAAAGTCCAAGGGACAGGCCCCAGTCCCTGTCCTTGCCTGGCGCAGCCCCCCACAGGTGGTTGAGTGCTGAATGCCGTGTACCCCATATTGTTCCTTATGCCTGTTCAGATGCTGCTCATCAACGTCTTTATAGCCTGTGGCATTTCCACTGCACTAGATTGTAGTTCTGTAAAGAAATCATGAAGAAGGGGAGATAAAACATTAGTAATGATTTCAAGACAGTTTTCCTGGCTTTCAGCACTTCTGTGCCCTATATATATGGCATATATAAACAAATAATAAATATATGCATAAATTATAATTTATTATCCCAACCAGAACATTTTTGAGAGTGAAAGGAAGTATTCCTGATAATCACACTGGAACATTAGACATCAACCAATACTACCATGGGCAAACCAGGACATATGGTCACTCAATTTATAATCTGATGTGTACGTTTAATGCAATTCTTTCCTTTGACCTCATTTGTTAGGTGCCTATCATAGGTGACCTTGGGCATACAATGCTTAACATTACATATGTAACATTGAGCATATAATGTTTAAAAAGTGAAGGTAGTCCCTTCCCTCTTGGAGCTAATGGCATGATGGTGCCGACAGCTGATGAAAGAAAACAAAGAATAAATATATGGTTACAGATTTTCAGGGCACCTGTGTGGCTCAGTTGGGTAAGCAACTGCCTTTAGTTCACGTCATGATGCCAGGGTCTTGGGATCGAGTCCCACATTGGTGCTCCCTGCTCAGGGGGGGAATCTTCCTTCTCCCTCTCCCTCTGTCACTCCCTCTGCTTGTGCTCTGTCTGTCAAAGAAAGAAATTAAATCTTTTGTAAAATTTCAGTAAGTGCTATATTAGCCAACTTGGGCTGCCCTAACAAAATACATGGATGAGGTGCCTCGAACAATGGAAATTTTTTTTTTCCCAGTTCTGGAAGATAGAAGTCTGAAATCAGGGTACCTGCATGGTCGGGTTCTAGTAAGACCTCTCCTCCTGGCTTGTATACAGCCACCTTTTCACTGTGTCCTTACATGGTAGAGAGCGAGCTCTAGTGTCTCTTTGTCTTCTAATAAGGATGTAGTTCTATCTGATCAGGGCTCCACTCATGGCTTCATTTAACTTAATCACCTCCTTCAAGGCTCTATTTCAGTAGAGTCACATGGAGGAGTTGGGCCTTCAGCATAGGAATTTGGTGGAGGGCGGGGGGGGGCGGACACAGTTCAGTTCCTAACAAGTGCTACAGCACAAAACACAGTGTAAGTTCCAGAAAATCAGGGATTTTGTACATTTTGCCCAGTGACAAGACTGTCCTCTTGTACAACGGCACCTGGCACATAGGGAGTGCTCAGTGAGTGGTTGTTGAATTGAATTATAACACAGAAGCGACATGATCTAACTTACAGTTTTAGAAGGTGGATCGCAGGATGGCAAGGTTGAAGCAAAGAGACTTTTTAGGAGGCTGTTGATAGACTTGTCCACACATAAATAAAGGCGGCTGGGACCAGGCTGTTGACTCTGCAGCTTGGGAGATGTGATTAAACTGAAGCTATACTTAGGAGGTAGAACTGACTGCATTTGCCGATGTATTATTGGATGTGGAGGGGGGAGAAAGAGGATGTAATTATGGATGAATTACATGATTGTTGATGTAGGTTTTAGACTTGGGCTATAAGGTGGACGACAGGAAGACTGGAGGCATATGGGGGAGGCAGGGAAGGAAATGGAGAACATGGTTTTGCACAGGCAAGCTCGCGATGCTTGAGAGACACACAACTGGAGGTGACATGTAGGCAGTTGGATATATAAATCTTGAGCTCAGAGGAATGTAGCTCATATAATTCTCACAACTATTTTTGCAATGTGTCATTTTTGCCTCCATTTCACAGACAAGGAAATGGAATGTTAGAAGATGGAATGAATTGCCTAAAGTCACCAGTCCAGCAAATGAGAAATGTAGGCTTTGACACCATAACTGTTTAACCCCAGAGCCTGTGCTCTGAACCACAGGGACCTCCTGTCTCAAGAGGCCCAGGAGTTGGATACATTTCCTACTCAGCTTCTAAATTATCACCTGACCTTGAGCCTCACTTTGCTCACCTGGGAAATGATGGGAGGTAATCTGTTAGGTCTTGTTCAGTTCCCTACTGCAATGCTGATCTCCTTTATAAATCCCATTTTTAATGTGAGTTTGCTGTAGGTACCTTTCAGAGATCATACCCAAGCTGACAATTCATTTTGATGTGTATGAAAAGGGCAAATCTCTTTTTAAGCGAAGACCCAGCACACCAGCTTTTTAAATCTGAATTCCAATGGAGTAAGAGGAAAGCTGCTTAGTACAAATGCCATTTCCGAGTGCGAGAATGTTTGGTATCTCAGATTCCTTTTTATCATCTGAATGGTAACCTTCGGGGTCCCACCAAGCCAAATGTAGAGGTGATGCTTGGGCCAGACACATAGCTTCCTCTGATGTCTGTGCCCCAGGTCTGCTGAAAGGCCAAACTTGCCCACCTCTGCCATCTCAGTGACACATATGTCACTGAGTCCTGTGGCCCCTGATGTCTGGGGTTGGGTGGATAGTGGTGATAGAGTGTATCCTTTCATCCAGGGCTTCCTGGTTGCCCTACATTTCAGAAAGGACCCTCCTCACTTACCATGGGCTATACTCTGGACATTGGTCCAAAGAGTCATCCTTTGGGCAGGTGTCACCTTTTTGAGGGGACATCTGATAGGGACCGTCAATTCGAATTTGATTGGGACGTGCTAATGAACCATTCATATGTGTGGGATTTGTTTCTGATTAGATTAAGCTTCTGAGAGAGGAAAGAAACAGCCACTGATTAAAGACATAAAAAAAGAAACACTTTAAATGAGTAAGTGGTTCATCTTCATATAGCAAAGTATAAATTAAACACAGTCCAGGGGATCAGCTTTGAATAGCAGCTGGATAGTGCGGGCTTTTCTGAATACGTCCGCGAGGAGAAGATGCTCACAGCAATTCAAAGGAACTTAACCCACCAGAGAGGGCACCGAACACTCCAGAGTAAATGGATGGGCCAACTTATCTGATAAAAATGACTCTCGGGCTAGCAACAAGAAGGGTTTCATTTGGATTTCAGAAAATTGCTCCCCGAGTCCCTGTGACATTCAAGCTTATTATTATTCTCTGGCAGCATCAGTGATGGTAATGGGGCCAGAGATCTTAGCTCAAAACAAAGACTCGATTAGAGTAGACAGCACACGTGTCAGGGGGACCCCAGTTTGGAACTTAGCCAATACTTCTCTCTCTGAGCATGGAGCTTCTATAGTTTTGGTTCTATAGAGATGCCTGGACTGGAATTAGCTAGCCTTCCCAGCCTCGTGCATGAAAACCTGACCAAGGCTGGCGTGTGGTGGCAGCCCTGGGCACACCAGGCTCACTCCAGAATTAGGGGAGTGGCCACAGGGCTACTACCTAGCCTTCTGAGCAACCCTGAGCATGCATGACCTCTAAGCGCCTTTCTCTTCCATCCTCCTGGCTTCTCTCTCAGTTTTCTGACTCTGCTCTGGTTCTGAGCATGAAGCAGACTCTCACCCACAGCCTGTTTTGCAAGGATCCTAACACCTGCCTTCTCCTGGTAGCTCCTTCTCCCAGCCCCTGGGACTAAATATACTCTCTGTACCCTCAGCATCGGGTGGGGTCCTGCTCTGACTGGACTCAAGACCTGAACTTGGGAAGGGGACTTGTCCCCTTCTGAACAGTCTCTCCCCTTTTCTGGAACTCTCTGCTACAAAGTCCCCGCCAATGGACTGAACCCCTGATTGTTGACGCTGCAGTGTCCAAGCCTCTCTGGTCACTTTGCCTCTTTGGCAGCTTGTGTTAATCAGAGCTGTGCCAGTGGTCCCCGAATCCCAGAGGCTCAACCCAGAACCAGTTTATTTCCTGCTCACATGAGTCTCCTGAAGGGTGGGAGGCCATCCTGGGCAGCCATTCTCTGAGTGGTGACTCAGCCTGCTTCCCTCGGGGGGTTCCCCATCTTTGAACTTCACGGTCATATTGCCTTTAGTGTGCAGCAGATTGGGAAGGAGAGAAGTCAAAGTGCTCATGGACTTCCCACGCTGGATCCTTACCGACCTTGGCCAAGAAGTGATCGTCTCCTTGGACCATCTCATTGGACTAAACTGCTCACATGATTCTTCCTGACTGGAAGGGAGGATGCAAGATGTAGAGGGATCACGGAGATATTTAATGAGCCGTAGTAGTCTACCACACCCTTGAAAACCACCCTACTCCTGGCTCCTCTTCACCATCCTCAGTATGTTCAGGCCTGACTTCTTCCTTTTTGTCATAAATCCAACCTAGCTTGAGTGTGGGGCGATATTAATCAGGCCTGTTGGCTAGTATGAGATCTGAGGTAACCATGAATAAACTCTAGTTGGTTGGAACCATGAAAAGATGCCTGCTAATCTCAAGGACCATATGTTTGCAAAGCAATCCTCACGAAATTTCCCATGGGGAAGTGAACTCCCAGGGCCCCAGTCTTTGTAGTCAGAGCACCGGGGTCTGAGGAGAAGCAGAGTCCCCTGTGTGTGATGGGTTAGTTTGCAGAGCCTGCAGCCATAACTGCCCTGGGTTTCCTGTAGGTAAGAAGCTATCGCAGCAAATCTCAAGTCCCTGCAAAACAGTCTTTTAATGTCTTCTTCATGAAATGCTTCCAGACCTTCTAGCCCAGCTGGTCTCTTTTTGGAATTCCGCCAGATGAATCCTCCTGCTGCTTTCTGATAGTTATGGAAAAATCCCTTTCAAACAGGGAAACTGCTTCAAGTGCTTCTTAGGACTGACCCCAAATCAGACCCCTTCAGGGACACCTTCCAAGAAAAAGCATCATTTTTTCCCAAGCAGTTCTGTCCAGAGGACTCTTGGGCAGTGTTTACTGCAAGAAGGGGGCTTGGGGAAGCTGCGCCCCCAGAGTATTTTTTCTGTGGGGTCTGATGGAAGAATAAGCATTGTGAGACTTTAAGAATGTTTTCTTACACTTAAAAATAATGAAATATCTACTCTCGGAAACCTAGAAGAGTACCAAGGAAAGTACACTGGAGATCATTCAGAACTAAGGCCCAACTCTTGATCCCACGTTCATGACATAAGTGTTTGTCAAGCACCCACCATGTGCCAGGGCCTCTGGAGGCATAGAGATTCCTTCATGAGAGCAAGGTGGCCATGGCTCTTCTCTGGAGGGCTGGTGTTGCCAGCCTAGAAATAGATTAAAGCTCCTGCTCACTGAAAACCAAGGAGTTACAAATGAAAGCTATAGCGAAAGTGAATTTCACACCCATTGGATTGGCAAGAATTAGAAAGTTGGACAATGCCAAATGTTGACGAGACTGTGAAGCCACATGAGAGCTCATTTGCGCTGGTGGGAGCAGAACGTGGTGTGCTCACTTTGGAAGAGTTCCTCTTCCCTGAAAGTTGAATGTGTCCACAATGTATGCCTCAGAAATTCCACTGGAGTGGAGCACAGAGAGACACCAAGAGACATGTAGAAATTGTCCCATGGAGCATTCTCCATTATCCTGGAAACAACCAGACGGCTGACCCACAAGAGGGTGCATCAAGAAACCACTGCATCTTTACACAATGGAATACTCTGGCGATGAGGATAAATGGACCAAGGAGCACATCGTGGAATGCAGACAATATGCTTTCATGTATGTAGCGTCCAAAGACGGGTAAAACCACATAGGTAATGTCGGTTGATGGCAAGGAAATTAACAAAATTCAGGGTAATGGGTTACCTTTGGGGGAGAGGAAGAGCACACAGTTTTCCGAGTTACTGCTAAGGAACTGTTTCTTTAGCAGAGTGGTAGGTGAACCGTTGTTCCTTATATTGTGTGTCTTTCATTGTACACATGCACACAACTATCGGAAGTGCTGTGCCCCAGGAAGGACAGGTGGTAGGCAACACCTAGCAGAGGTATTTACCCAAATTTAGGGCCTCCAAGAAGAGTCAGTAGAAATTACTAGGGAAATAAATGTATCACAGGGGGAAGAATTCCAGTGAAGGGATTGGTATGGGGTGCAGGGCAGAAATGTGAGTATAGGGATCCTACATCTGCCCTAGGAACTAAGAGAAGTGGGTCTAACAGGATAGCAGAGGATGGCAGAAGAAGCTGCAGCAAACAGGAGGGACCAGGTCTCAGAGGCCTTGCAAATCCTCCCAAGGAACATGATCTTTCTCTGGAGACTGAAGGTGGCAAGTATGGGAACGGGACCCATGTTGGAGGGAGGTTGGCTCCCTGTCTTAACATTGTCTCCTTCCCGGCTTCTCCTCTGCTTCATGCCCTTGACCTCGGCTTGCTGTTGGCTTCTGGCGTTTGTCTTAGCTTGGCCTAGACCTGACCTATCTTCCCTTCTCACCCCCATGCAGGACTGAACCTAGGGTGAGGTGAGCAAGGGGCCCCAAACACAGAATGGAAGGATGCCTGGGAAAGGAGCCCTGCATGACCCTAGTCAGGGGCCCTGGTCGGCATCTTTGTTCACCTGCATTTCTGACCCCACCACCACCCTACGAATGAGTTTCTGGTCTTCTGCCAGCTATTCCCAGGCCTTGGTCTAAGCCTCCATCCTCCTCGTCTTCCTTTCCCCAACCTGCCTGGTTTGGCTTTCTACTCTGTCTCAGCATTTCACAGCCAACTTAGGCGAGACAGTTACACATAAAAAGATAATTAACAACGTGAGCCAAGAAATACGGACCCCATGAGTGGTACAAATCATGTGTTTCAGGAGTTCGGAGGAGCTGGGCCCAGCTGGCTTTGGATGGATGGAGAGCAGGAAAGAGGCTTTCTAGACTAAAGGAAGACTGGGAACATTTTTCGAGTCATTGGTCCCCAGAGCCGCTCATCATCTGGGGGTCAGAGAACGCGGGCTTCCTGGGAACATTTTTCCAAGAGCAAAGAGATCATTAAAAGTCATGAGGAGATAAAAAGCTGGACAGGATGTAGGAACCTGGGATTCACGACTCTGAAGTACAAGGCTGAGATGCCGCCACTCCCGATTCTTTGCCTACAGTAAACATTACTAATGAATTGTGGCATCCTTTTCCATGGAGCCCAGAGAAGCCTTCTCAGAAGGATTCAGAGCCTCAGAAGCCTTCTCAACACAGCACTTCAGAAGGACATTAACAAGCAAATGGATTGAACATGGAAGTGTCATTTGCTGTCCTTGACATAGACTACAGAGTGATCAGGTGTCCCTGTGTGGGAGAAAGGGTCAAACTGTTCCCTGTTGCTTTGCCTCCAGTGTTTCCCTGTTTTACAACTTCTGATTTATAACTCTGCCAGTCATGTCTCAAACCGGCAAGGAAACATAGAATCACAGAATGGGAGAAGTAGATGGAATCGATCACCTCATTGAGTTCAGTTCCTCCATTTGGCAGCTAGAAGAAATTTGAAGCTTAGGAGGGAAATGGGCTTATTTATCTAAGTGGCAAACAGAATATAAATGCAGATCTTTTGACCTGACCTTGTACCAGCAGCAACCAGTCCTGGAAAGGGAAAAGAACCTGACCTTCCCTAAGAACCCACCACATGCCTGTCTTTGCTAGTGGGAGCTTTTCATAGAACATCTCGCTTAAACTGCCAGGGCATCATGATCCCCAACAAAAAGGCCACTGACATCCAAAGACAGGTTCAAGTCAAAGGCTAATGTGTGACAGAGGCAGGATTCAAACCCTCTCCATCAGCCCCCAAGACCTGCCTTCCCTGATCGTTCCCACGTGGATGCTCCAAGCCTTTCTGGAAACAATAATAGGGTTAGAGCTCTCTGCTCTGGGAAGGGCTGATGGTGAGTGAGACTTTCCTCCACACCGGGTGACTGCTGTTTACCATCTACTTCGTCTACTTCCGGTTCTTGGCCCCACCTGGGAGAAAGCCAGGGGCTCCTCTGCGGGTGTATGCAAGCACTGGCCAGGTGGAGGGCTCTCTCTGCAGGGAGTTTGGGGTTCCACAAGATGAAGCGACCTGCTTTCCACCATGCTCATTTGATGACTTGCCAGGTTTTACAACGTTAATTTAAGCTCTGCAGCCAAAGTGACTCTCTCCGGTTACAGCGGCGTGCACTTAAATGTCAGAGCTTTGCTGAAAAACCGCTTGGATTTGAAGGAAGTCATTGTGTTTGGTAAAATCTGGCCACATTTTATGTTTATGGCCTTTATTAGGGGATCCAGCTGAGCGAGTTAAAACTGGCTTTCCGTAGTCCGTGAAAGCCTGGGACTCTCGGATTGCAGGAATCACTCAGTGAAGTAACAACTATTGGATGTATACTAAATGCCTGGGGCTGGTGTATGCAATGTGATCCTTGTCTTCCCGGAGCTTATAGTCTAGTAGGAAGCAGGAGAAAGACATCAAAAGAGTAAATACCTAAATGGAAGTGTTGTGAGTAAGTGTTACTGAGAGAAAGGGTGGGGCCTGGTAAGTATTCCGAGGGGAACCTAATGGGCGGTCAGAGAAAGTAATATTTGAGCTGGATGACAAGTGGGGGGGGGGGGATTGTTCCAGAAAGATGGAAATAGCAGGAGCAAAGGCACAGAGACAGGAGAGAATTTGATGTGGTCAAGAAATCTATTTCCCAGTGCCCATCCAGGAGCCATAAGATCCAGCCTACATCCAGGGCTGACGTGTGTCAGGTGTCCCCAGTGCCCATAGGACCGAGCACGGGCCTCACTTATTCTACCAGGCCAGGCTCACATGTCCCCCATGTAAAAATCAAGCTCTCTATCTTGTAGGTGCTTCCTGATGAGGTGACCTCATCAGCCTTCTTGGTTACTAACACTTGACCTTCATTTCTTGGCCATGTCTTTGGTGCCCACCTTCCTGGCCCTCCCTCCCTTGGCACCCTCACCCACTGGAACTTGCAAGGCTAAGCCATCACTGTCTCCCACATCTTTGGCCTCCATCCAGTGGCCCTGCTTCTCTGGCATAATCCTTCCTGTCTGTAGCCTCCTTCTGGTTTAGGTCTTTCTACCTCCTGCCAACTGTGACGTGTCCAAGGCACAGCTCCCCTTCACTCCTTTCCTCATCCCTTGTCCCTCCCACGCCTCCACGGAAGTTTCATGATATCATCTTCCACAAGGTCCAAATGCCAGTGATTTTCTTTCCTATTCTTTGCCTACCATCCATGAGAGGGTCTCTGAGATCCCCTGTAGGGAAGACTTGAGAATCTCTGTGCATCGAGTCATTGGTCCCCAGAGCCGCTCATCATCTGGGGGTCAGAGAACGCGGGCTTCCTCTTGTTTGTCTCAGTGTCACTGGGCAGGGTCCAGAGGTGGCGGGCCAAACCTGCTGGGTCTACATCTTCTGCTCCTGTCCCCAGAGACCGCTGGGAACCCAAAGGCTGACGTCTAGACAGATGCTATCATCTTCTCCATCGATGAGTTCCTTTGCACAGGAGGGAGGAGCAGGGATGACCTCTAGGTTAACAAGGGCTCTCAGTCTCTGGGGAGGAGCCTGGTGCACTGCTCCACATTGAGCCAGTCACTCTGGAAGGCAGCCTGTCTCTTGTCTGGTGGGCTCAGCCAGACATGGGAGTCCTCTGCAGTTATATTTTTCCCAGAAGGTGAATGTCCAGGAGAGCTAAAGAGCAGCAATTATAAGGTTTTTAGAAAATAATAGCATACTCAGGGGCTTCCTGAGCCCACATCCCCGTGCGGAAATGACTTCTGCTGTGCGTGTTTCATAGACAAGAGGTTAAGTGGCCCAAAGTCACCCCTCAGCAGGTGCACAGCGGGGACAGAATGGGCTCAGGTGTCCTGCCCCTACCCCCTTGACTGCCGGTGCTCAGACTGAAGCAGACCCAGGGTTGAACACATCCCCCTCCTCCCCAGGACAACATGGAGGCTCAGGCAGAGAAGTCACCTGCTGAAGGTGGCGCAGCAGCAGGGGCCAGAAGCACAATATTTTAATTTAATTCTCACTGGCTCCAACGCAGTGTTTTCAAATACTATGTCCTCCCTCCCAGCCCAGCCCCACCTCTGCGGGAAACCGGTGATCTGTCCTGGGTACTGTTTGGCCCATGTTGGAAGGAGACCCTGGGCAGGGGTGGAGTACGTAATTGTGTGTGCAGAAGCCCAGCATGCTGGAGGGAGTGAGAACGGTCAGCATGACTGTGACATGGAGTGCATGGGGAAGCAAGCCCTGGGTGGAGGGGGCTGAGCAAGGACAGGCTCCAGGAGCCTCAGGAGCCTTGGGGCTGTGCTGGTAAAGTACAGGGGGGTGTGATCCCCTTTATACCTTCCAAAGACTGCTCTGGCTGCTGGGTGGAGAAGAGACAGGAGGAGGAAGGCAGGAAGGAGATCAGTTGTTTGGAGGCTGTTGCAGGGTCCAGACGAGCCATAACAGGGGTCTGGACAAGGGCCGTGGCCATAATGAAGGAAAACAGGAGTGGGTTCGAGAGCCCGCCACTGAGATCACACCGCTCCTTTGACTGTGCACTAGGGTGGATGGGACGGGCGGCCGCCACCCTTCTGATCAGAGGCACAGCTGAGGCGCCCACTCTAACGTGAAATGGTGAACCGGCTCTTTGAGAAACAGGTCTTGTAATAAAAGAGCTTTGTTACGAGTCATGTTCTGGGCTGTGTTGCTGAAATACGTCAAGTGATGGCCTCTGTTCCAGTTGCAAAGAATAATTACCCGACTCTTTGTGTTGTCAATAACATATTCACAGTATTCACAGGCTCTCATTGCCAATCTGAGCCCAGTGAATTGGAAGTCAGCAAGGTCCCCAGAATGTATAGGTCATGGACATGAACGTGCACAGCCTGGGGCCTTCCATGGCTTCCTCTCTTTGGTGAGCTTCCGTGGGGCTCAAACAGATCCTTTTCCCTTCAGTACCAGCTGTGTGGCCTTGGCCAAGGGATAGCCTTTATCCTCAGTTTCCCCATTTGGAACTGGAGACATCAACCACTCCCTCACAGGGTTATTCTGAAGATCCTGCTGAATATAATTTGTATAGTAACAGCTGAGCTGATGGCATGCTTCTTATGTCCCAGGCATTTTCCGAAGCACTCTGTATACAATCACTTTAATCTCCTCGGTAGCCTCATGAGAGAGGCGCTATCATAATCCCCATCTGAGAGGAGGGAACTGAAACACAGCAAGATCGAGTGACTCACCCAAGGTCATGCAGCTAGCATGAAACAGAGCCAGGATTTAAATCCAAGTAGTCTGGTTCCAAGTCCTTTCCTCATCACCACCACAGTGTGCCACCTGCCCACAGGCACAGTCCAGTACCTGGCACACGGCAGACACCCAGTGGGAATGCTTGTTTCCTTTCCATTTGCTCTAAATATTATACTAAATGCAAGACAAGCTCAGAAAATGGAAAAGTGATCCGTTGCCTTCCAACTCTGACCGCCCAGAGCAACTAGACAACTGGGGTGAAACAGACAGGCGGAAGAAAAGGCATTCTCTTCCTAACTCCGGGGTAATTAAGCAAAATCCAGAGCTGACCTTAGAGTACAGTTTTGTTTTTTTTTTTACTTTTTTTTTTTAATTTTTTTTCAGCATAACAGTATTCCTTGTTTTTGCACCACACCCAGTGCTCCATGCAGTCCGTGCCCTCTCCAATACCCACCACCTGGTTCCCCTAACCTCCTACCCCCTGCCCCTTCAAAACCCCCAGCATTACCCTGATCCCCAAACCAGGCAAAGACCCTACCAAAAAGGAGAATTTCAGACCAATATCACTGATGGATATGGATGCTAAGATTCTCAACAAGATCCTAGCAAACAGGATCCAACAGCACATTAAAAAGATTATCCACCATGACCAGATGGGATTCATCCCTGGGCTACAAGGATGGTTCAACATTCGCAAATCAATCAATGTGATAGAACAAATTAATAAGAAAAGAGAGAAGAACCACATGGTCCTCTCAATTGATGCAGAAAAAGCATTTGACAAAATCCAACATCCGTTCCTGATTAAAACGCTTCAAAGAGGGATAGAGGGAACATTCCTGAACTTCATCAAATCTATCTATGAAAGACCCACAGCAAATATCATCCTCAATGGGAAAAAGCTCACAGCCTTCCTGTTGAGATCAGGAACACGACAACGATGCCCAGTCTCACCACTCTTGTTCAACATAGTATTAGAAGTCCTAGCAACAGTAATCAGACAACAAAGAGAAATAAAATGTATCCAAATTGGCAATGAAGAAGTCAAACTCTCTCTCTTTGCAGATGACGTGATTCTTTATATTGAAAACCCAAAAGACTCCACACCCAAACTACTAGAACTCATACAGCAATTTAGAGTACAGTTATCTTGATGAACACTGAGAAATGTATAGAATTGTTGAATCATTACAGTGCACACCTGAAACTAACATGACACTGTATGCTAACTATACTTGAATAAAAAACAGAAAGAGAAAACAAAGCTGACTTTATCTTGGATGAAGTCCTATGGTCGTTGATGGATACACGTTTTAAGTGTGAACATTTTCTACCAAATCGTCCAGTTGACAGGACCTGACAAGAGACCTCTGCTGTCCACCCAGAGATGATGATTGTGTTCCCCCAGAAGCCTCATTCATCAGCTCTGGCCCAGTGTTTCAGATTCATCCCATATTTATTAAGCATTGATCACTTATTGATTGAGTGATTAAACACCATCAGCCATGTATTTATTCAATAAGGACTTACAAAGTACTTTTATGTACCAGGCCTTTTGTTAGGTGACAAGAACTAAGCTACTAAGTGACAAGAACTTGTTAGGAGACAAGAACTAAGTGAGATACTGTTCTTCCATCTGGGAGCACAGAGTGAGGAAGAGAGGGAGACTCAGAGGTAAGCAGGAAGTCATGAGAGCAAGAGCTTTGGAGACCAGAGGAGGGAGCAGTTGGCTCTGCCCCCAGGAATTGCACAAAGACCCCATAACAGAGAGGTCATAGGGCCAAGATCTTGAGAGATGATATTTTTTCAGCTGGAGAAGGAGTGGCATTCTAAAATGACACCTAAAATGGGCAAAAGCCTAAGGGCACAAAAGGACACGCATGTTCCAGAACATTCAAAGTTCAGAATAGCTGGAATGATCATGGAAAGACCTCCAAGACACTGTCCCTCGACACCTAGAATAGAAGATCATTTTTCTCTATTTTCTTTTAAATCCAATTGCATCTAGTCCAAGCTCTTAGTCACTGAGGTCAATGAGAAGCTTTGCATGATTCCCTTCTTTGTATCTCTCCCCCTCTGATGCTGTCTCTCTCTGCTGCTTCTTCTATGTCAAGCACAGCAGCAGAGACCATTCTGAAGATTTTTGTTAACTTTTCCACCAGGGGCAAGGAGAATCCAGATCTTTGTTCACAAAAATGTTTAATCTCTTCTTTGCACAGTAGAAGGAATGGGAAGAGAAAGCACATTAATTCTTTGCTGGTAAATCCATGGCAACAAGAAACAAGATAGAAACAGACTCAATCATCTTCCTGCTAGAGGAGTACAAATAAGGTAGAGCTCACTGCTTTTGCCGACCGTGGCCTGAGAGACAAGGTGAAGAGAGCTGGAGCTGTCCTTGCTCAGGCTGATCTGGTTTAGTGGCTTAGAGTCAGATCTGGACACTGATGAGTGGCTCTTGTGTCCCCTACAGGTATGGCAGTGTGGCGGCAGCGTGGAGGTCCTGCCTTGCTCCCGGATTGCCCACATTGAGCGAGCCCACAAGCCCTACACCGAGGACCTCACGGCCCACGTCCGCAGGAATGCCCTTAGGGTGGCTGAAGTCTGGATGGACGAGTTTAAAAGCCATGTCTACATGGCCTGGAACATACCCCAGGAGGTAGGAAGCCCTTGTGGAGATGGGGTTTCGGGGTTTGCAGAGGGGGGACCAAAAACAAAAAATATGGGTCTAAACCCTTCTTCCCATGGATCAACCAGAGTCTTGTGATCCGTGCTAGAGTAGCTTCTCAGCCCCAGAAGGTAGCACGTGTGGAAGAAAAGAGGCTGACCGTGAGGCACTAAGAAGTGTCTCCCCACACCTGTCCCTGGGCAGCATGCTTAAAAGAAGACTTCTCTCCGCCCTCAGTATCCTCATATTTTGTGTGTGTGTGATTTATTTATTTTAGAGAGAGCGCAGGCAGTGGGGGAGGGGCAGAAGGAGAGCAGACTCCATGCTGAGGGCAGAGCCCGATGTGGGCCCGATCCCACGACCCCTGACATCACAACCTGAGACAAAACCAAAAGTCAGATAGATACTTAACCAATGGTCTCACCCAGGCGCCCCATCAGTATCCTCATTTTAAGTAAGAATAATTGGGGGCGCCTCGGTGACCTAGTCAGTTGGGTGTGTGACTTTGACTCAGGTCATGATCTCAGGTCATGGTCTTAGGGTCCTAAGATTGAGCCCCGCATCAGTCTCCGTATGCAGTGAGGAGTCTGCTTCTCCCTTTTCCCTCTGCCCCTACCCCTGCTCATGCTTGTTCTCTCTCTCTCTCTCTCAAATAAATAAATAAAATCTTTTTAAACTAACTAAATAAATGAAAATGTTGGAGCAGATGGTTCCAAGTTTACCTCATGTTCCCAGGTCCTCAGCTTCTCTGCTATATAAATATACCAGAAATTACCAGAATTCACAAAACGCACCTTAATCTCCCTGTAGACTGGATTCAGGCTTCTCCATTGAACCTTTGACCAGAGCACTAAGGAATGTCCACATGGCTTTGAGATATCTTGACCCACGTGCCTGGGGAGGGGTTGCACCCTTTCAAGGATCCTCAGGAGGAGACACTTTTCAGCTCTTCCTAACCTTCACAGAATTTCATTGTTGCCTGCCACTGTCCTCTATCCCTCTTGCCACTAACACTTATGGAGTGCCCGAGAAAAAGCAATATTTCTCTAGTAGATTTGTTCAGCCTTGCCATGTGTCATATGGAAATGACCTTGGACCACTGAGTTGGGAGAACCCAACAGATGCCAGCCACGGGCTCCCCACCTGCTCACCGGCCTGCCTGCCTGGAGATCATTGCTTATGTTGCAGTGTCTATCTGAGACAGCTGCTGACTGCATGACCTCCTTCTTTCCCCTTGGGAGTCCTTTAAAAGGCTTTAGTTCTTCCTTCCTAATAGGGAAATGGTTGATTTTTGCCTGAAGTTTCCATATGAAGTCCCCATTCCCCGATCTCTCCACTCATCTAATGTTGCTCTGGCTGAGTGGACCGAGAAAATAGGCTGGGCCATGGGCAGGGGCTTTTAGGCAGCTCCCCATCCCCACCACCATCATGGGGGAGCAGGCTTGCATTGGGACGTATATGCCCACAACCAGTGACATTTCAGCAGCAGAGAGAAGAATGAAGAGTCAAGAAGTACCAGCCAGGGTGCGGGCAACCCTGATGAACCAGCCCCAGGATTGCATCCCTGACAGTGGGAGTGTTTCTAGGGAAACAGCAGTACCTTCTGGACCCATCTGTGGCTGTGGGCGTTGGATCACAGTATTCTGGGGAGCATGCTGAGTGCCTCTGTGGGTGTCCTCTGATAGCAAAACGTTAAGAATGCTTGGAAAGTCCCCCAGGAACCTAGCAATAAAGCACCATAGATCCCCAGTCCCTTAGCAGAGTCCTGTCCATAGTCCGACCACCTTCTCTCCGCACCCCAAAGCTGCAAACATTTTAGACTTCTCCCCTCATTGCTGCTGCCAGAATTGGAATGTGGAAATGGACAGTAAATCCAATGAACGGCAGAGAAGCAAGTGAGAAAAGTAATTGGAGAATGATGAAACTCAGTGTGTGTCTGTGACTCCTCAGAGGGGTAGTTCAAACCCAGTCGGGTGGGTGGGAGGAGAGGGGAGTGAACTCAAGAAAAGCAGATGCAGGGTGGGAGAGTCCAGGACAAAGCCTCAGGCGGAAAAGGAAGAGGTCAGTGTGTTTTCTAAAAGTCTATCCCTTGACCCAACCCCCGCCTGCCCCACATTCCCTGATTTGTCCAGATACCCTCTCCTTACTCTTCTCAGGTTTCTGGAAAGGGTCAACACCTTTTCCCTTCCATTCACTTCTGAAGTCTCAGTACTGCACCCAAACTGCTTGTGACGAAGCATCCTAACTGCTTAATGGACATTTTAAAGTCTTTAAGCTACAAGATCCCACCTTTCCCTTGAGACTCTGTACTCACTTGGCTCCATGATGCCACAGCCCAGTACACCCCCATCTTTCTCTGATTGCTCTTATTTTCCTTGTGGGCAACTCTCACCTCCCTTGGATGCTCACATGTACCCAGGGATCCATCCTTGGCCAACCGCTCTCATTAAACCTCATCTCCCTGGTGGCCCCTTCTGTTCCTGGGTGCTTGTATCTGTTGATGACTTCCGAACTAAGATCTGCAGCCCTGACTTGTGCCTTCAGCTTCAGACCTACAGCTGCACATCTCCTGGTTGCTCCCTTGAGCACTTGAGACGGAGTCTGCCAAAACAGAGAACATCCTCCCCTCCGCCCAGAGCTGCTCCTGTTCTCCCTCCTCACCACAGTTTGGGATACCACCATCTATCTGCCCAGATCCACAAGCTTGAAACTGGGCATCTTCCTTTGATCCTTCTTTCCCTCAAGCCACATTCCCAGCCCGTCACCGAGCCCTATCCTGTCCTTTCCCAACCCCATCACGTCTGAGTTCAAGCCTTGTCTTTTCCTCTGCAAGAGCTTTGGGCTGGTTTCCCTGGCTCAAGCCTTATCACCTTCAAATCTATCCTCTGTACTACCCAAAGTTATCTTTAAAAAACAAAAAACAAACAAAGAACCTCACAGGGACCACGTCATTGCCCTGCTTAAAATCTTTAAAGGACTCTCCACGGTGCACAAGTTCAGGCATTAAGCCTGTTGTTTGACATGCTTTCTCCACGCCATCTCTAGTCCCTTTCCCCTATTCTGTCCCGGAGTTCCGCGGCCGGCACAGCCAGAGAGAATGCCCGAGTCCGCTCCGCACTGTTTCTGGCCTCCGTGCATTTGCGCATCTTGTCCTCTCTGCATGCATTCCCTGCCCTTGGCCTCTTCCCCAACCTCCACCTTCCCCCATTTCCCTCCACCCAGTTAGACTCAGCGCCGAGACTCCTCCTCTAGGAAGTCAGCCTCAGTGGGAGAAAATGCCCCCTTTGCCTGCATGTCTCTGTCATTGCATCATCGCTGTGTAAAAGAATGTTCTGTTGTATAAAAGTCTCTCTCTCTCTCTCGTTAAACCAGGGGCTCTCAAATCTGGCAGAACTTTAAAATCCCTTGTGCTCCAGCCCCAGAGATTATGACTTAATTGGTTTGGAAGGGGACCAGGGATCATTTTTTGGAAAGCTCTTCGGGGATTCTAATGTCCATCCAGGGCTGGGAACCACTGCCTGAGACTCGAGGCTTTCTGGGGACAGATCGTGTTCTTCCCTTTTGTGCCAGCAGGCCTCGCACAACGCAGGCATGTGGTCAGGGCTCAGGAAAGCCTCCCTGATGCTTTATTAACAAATGGATCTGCTGGCAGTATGTGCCATTCCTTTCTCCTTGGGTCAGTAACTCCTAAAAGCGCATCTGCAGACCAACTGCATCAGAATGACTTGAAGAGCTTTAAATATACTGCTTCTGGGTCTCATCCTTAAAGATTCTGATGAGTAGATGCCTAGTGGTGCCAGAATCCATTAAAAACTTTCTGGGTGGTGGTTTAGGACTGCCAAGTTTGAGTAATACTAGTTTAGCGCATCCTGCTAGTCCTTCCAAATTCACCTTGAGCATCACCTACTCCAGGAAGCCTTCCGTTACTGCTCACCCTCACTTTCCCCCACCGCCCCCTCCCATCCTGGCTGCCCCATAGGGCAGCTCTCCCTCAGCTTCCCTCTCTGCACACTGTGTGCAGAGAGACTTTTGACTTGTCTGGATCTTCCAGATCCTCCTTTCAGGCAAAGTCTGCATCTTCTTCCTGTTAGTATGCAGAGAGCTTAAGACAACGCCTGACACGTACTGAAGATGAACTGACAAAGAAAGAAGAGGGAGGAAGTGTGGATGCTACAACACCCACCCCCTGTGTTTTCCCCAAGAGTGTCCCCAGCTGCCCTTGATGGGGTGGTGTCCCAGTACCTTGTGCTCAACCACAAGGACATCTGTTTCCTATTGATTTCCCCTTTTGTCTGCAGCATCCTAGCTGTAGGTAGGGAGCTGGACCCCGTCGACCCTGCCCAGTGGCTGCCTTGAGAATTAGATAAGTTAGTCTACGTAAAGACTTTGATCGGTGCTCGGCCCATAGCAAAGTCACCAGCTAAGTATTAGCTCTTGCTGTGGCTGGCCTTGTTTACGCCCGGGCCTTCCCACCCCAGCTTTAAAATGCCCTTGCCGGGCCGCCATCCTCCCCGCTTGCCTTCTGTGCCCAGTCCTCCCCAGGCTGTGTACCAGCCAGAGCTGCCTCTCCCATCCGCTTCCTCGCCACGTTCGGTCCCAAGCTTTTGGAAGGTGGGAAGAGCTGCCAGCTCTGGGATCCCGTCTGCTTTGATTGAAAATCAGTTTGCTCATCGACAAACGGAAAGTGGGCCTGCAGCAAAGCATCAGTGCTTTCTCACCCGGGGTTCGGGAACTCTAGACCCACCCCTGCTTCCTCTTGCCCAAAGACAGGCTGTGTGATGGTGGGGAGCTGACAGCCCTTCTTCGGGTCTGGCTGTAAAAGAGATTGTGCTTGTGGCCGCACACACAGGCAGGAATATAGCTTTTTATTTTTTTAATTCGATATTTTACGTATTTATTTGACACAGAGATAGAGAGCACAAGTAGGCAGAATGGCAGGCAGAGGGAGAGGAAGAAGCAGGCTTCCCACCAAACAAGGAGCCCATTGTGGGGCTTGATCCCAGGACTCTGGGATCATGACCCAAGCTGAAGGCAGCCACTTTAACCAACTGAGCCACCCAGGTGCCCCAGGAATACAGCTTTTTGTGTGGCTGAGTGTTTTCGTTTCCAAGGGCTGCCATAACCCATTGCCACACATCAAGTGGCTTTCAACAACAGAATTTGATTCTCTCACAGTTCTGGAGCCCAGAAGCCCAGCATCAAGGTGCTGGTGACACTGTGCTCCCTCAGAAGGCTCTAGAAGAGGATATTTCTTGCCTCTTCCAGCTTTGGTGGCTCCTGGCATTCCTTGGTTTGTAAATGCATCACTCCAATCTTGGCCCCCATCTCTATGTCTCTGTGTGTTCAAACCTCCCCTCCTCTGATTTATGAATATACCAGTCATTGCATTTAGAGCTCACCCCAAACCCAATTGATTTCATCCACAGATCTGAATTCTGCCTGCAATGATCCTATTTCCAAATAAGACCACATTCACAGGTTCTGGTTAGACACGAATTTTGCAGCAGACACTCACTATTCAACCCATTGAGTATTTGGCAAAGGGGGAAGATATGTTTTGTGGTTTTTTTTTTTTTTAATAATAAGGGCCAACGTGACCCTCTCTGAGAATATTTGTTTATTTCTCAATTTCTAACACCAATCTGAAAAGAGTTTGATGCAATTTATAATAAATACATGGTACAGACGCTGAACCATTAAAACAGCAAGGCAAAAGTCAACTAATAAATAGGAAGAGAAAAGGGCCATGATAACCAGAAATATAAGTTGAGCAAAGCTCTGATCCTAGAGTCTCCTGGAAGTTAAAGTGGAAATGGACCCCTGATGGATAGTTCTTCCACCTTCCATGAAGTCATAGGGCGAGAGACAAACTGTCCCTTGATCCTGAGCATAGAAAGAAATTTTTCCCATGAGAACCCAGAATTTAAGAAAACACGGAGGCCTTCCAGGGTCAGGTTCTTCTAGCTTCTAGTGGCTTCCCATAAAAACTGAGACACAGTGTTAGTTTGTTTTCATGTAAAGGCAATTATACCCGTGAAGAGGGAAGGCCTGGGCCCTGGCAAATAGGTTTGCAAGATAAGGATAAGGTGCAGAGAAGTTCAAAGAGCTAAAACTTAACAGATCCCTTGGGGTCAGAGGTGGAGGGAGTGAGGAGGTCACATTTATTGCCAGTTGCTACATTCGAGACTCAAACATTCTCAACCTGGTCTCGTCCATAGCTCAGCTCAGCAGTAGGTCAGGGCATGGAGATCAGTCAAACATGTTTCCTGAATCCAGCAGAGAAATGCCAAATAGCAGTTGGTGGGAGGGCTCTGGGCCGGAGCTGAGGAGTAGGCAAGTCATAGATGCGGTCATCAAGACATCCTCAGAAGGAAGGTCCTCACTGGCATTGTACCTTTGCAGTCTGAAACCTGAACCCTCGGGCCATAGTCGGTTCCAATTTTTGTATTTTTATATTGCCTAAATTCTGGTGGGCAAAAATAAATGTATTTCTTCTGTATCTACACTTGGTTGTTCCTCGAGCCCCCCTGATCTAATACCAAATACTTTGTTCCAATCACGGGCAGACACATGCAGCAGCCATCTTTGTGATTTTTCTCAGACACATTAAATGTCCATTTCATTATCTTTCCAAGCCCAGGAACTTGACCCCAGAGTTGACCCTAGAACCCCGGGGGTTCCCACAGCCAACACGTGAGCTGTGACGTCAGTGAGAGAGAGCTGCATCTCCCTTTGCTCCCCTCCCTCCATGCTGGGCTAGTGTCTCGTGAGATACCACTGGACCTGGCTGGTCCCTGGCTCTGTGGTGTCATCCTCTAAGAAGTCGCTGAGTCTCCATCGGACTCCCAGCTGCAGAGACTCCTCGCCATCCTCTGCTCTGGCTTCAGCCCCTCTTTGCCTGGTCCTGTGCCCAGTGCAGGGCTGGTGTGCAGGGACTCCGTGTTTTCCCCTCGGCTCTGGGACCACAAGAAATGTGGGGACTTTTCCCTCTCTCTAACTCAAGAACACCTCCATGTCTCCATTACTACTCCTTGCCTGGTGTATGGTGATGGCTTAGGGTCCACCTTACTGATATCCCCAGGAAGTGACAGACCCAAGTACTCTCTACACTAAGAACTTGGGTCTTAGCAGGCAGAAGGGCAGGCTCTGGGGTTCAAGTCTCAGCTCTGCCTTTTATCAGCTGTAGGACTTCAGGCAAGATGTCACAGAACCTCTCTGCAAATGGGGCACTGCACATAAATGTAAACCCCGGGGCAGGTCTCATGGAGGATGGAACCTCGCGCTCCGCAAGTGTTTGACAAGCCTTTGCTGTTACAATGATTAGGAATAGAATTTGAATTAGTATGACTCCATCTTCAACTCTCCCCTTTCTCTCTCCCC
Source organism: Lontra canadensis (assembly GCF_010015895.1). NCBI lineage: Eukaryota > Metazoa > Chordata > Mammalia > Carnivora > Mustelidae > Lontra > Lontra canadensis. The sequence goes on along the minus strand of NW_022631001.1, from coordinate 34,326,733 downwards.
CAACTAACAGCTCAGAACCTCTTGTCTCATATCATAAGATAGAAAAAACCTCCAACTGTATGCTTCAGTATCTTTCACCTACACCTGGGCCCCAGCTTTTTCTTTTCTTTTCTTTCCTTTTTTTTCATTTATTTTCAATGGCCTTGGATGATAGTCCCCATCCGTGCAGCCCTCATGTTTCAGTGCCCACGTGGGGATAGTCATGGGGTTACGTACAATGCGGGGAAATGAATGAGCTAAGTCCCCGCATCCTTCCTTCACTAGACAGTGCCCAGGAGCCTGGGCGGGGAGATCTGGGGAGAAGCGGTGTCCTGCTGGTAGCTGGAGCTCTGCATTTGCTTGCCCTTGCAGGACTCTGGGATCGACATCGGGGACATCACAGCGAGGAAGGCTCTGAGGAAACAGCTGCAGTGCAAGACCTTCCGGTGGTACCTGGTCAGTGTGTACCCAGAGATGAGGATGTACTCGGACATCATCGCCTATGGGGTGGTAAGGAAGTGTCCCCTGGGGCTTCATGTGGGCATAGAAAGCAAGGCCAGGCAGAGGTGTGGGGTCAGAGGAAAGGAGAGAAGGGGGCTTCTGCTTCCCATGTGTAGACTAGAGGACTAGAGGCAGCCTCCTATGTGGGACCTCTGGTAGACCAGTGAACTAGAGGCAACCTCCCATGTAGGGACCTCTGGTAGACCAGCAGATGAGAGGCAGCCTCCTATGTGGGACATCTGGTAGACCAGTGGACGCGAGACAGCCTTTGGTGTTATAACTCGAACCTCTGTTCCCTTGTTCTAAATCTCTCCTTTACAGTCTTAAGCAATTTAGCTCTAGCCTCAAACCTTCATGTTCTACTTAATAAAACAAATACCTGTGGTTAGGGTAGACTGACAAGATAACATAATGAACACCCGCTGTCCCCCAGCATGGGTGCCTGAGGTTCTAGCAACCAGCCTGCATGCCTCCCCCATCTAAGGGCTTATGCTTTCTACTCACACACATGGCTTCCAGGAAAGGAGTTCTGGAATACAACCTTCCTGGGTTCATTGTATTTTGAAGGATGTTTTAGGACCACCTGTTGATTAGCACAGAGCAGTCACCCCAATGGAAGGCACAGGGTTTGGATCCAGACAGACCTGGTTCCAATCTTGACCAAGCCACTTCTTAGTCAAGTGTCTTAACATCTGTGGGTCTTGGCTTCTTCCTCTGTTAAATGAGGCAAAATAATACTGTGCTCCTAGAGTAGAAAAATAAGATATATAAATATATTATATATCCTGGCAATTTGTATGTTCTGTCTAAGGTTAAAATGCTTTGAATATGGTAATCTCTACTATTGTCCCAATGTTCCCAGGATCATTCAACTCTTGAAGTATTTTCAATGATACCTGATTGGTTTTTTGATACCTCACCTGGTTTTTGCTTCCTTAACACATAGAGCTTTTCTGCTGACAGTTATAAGCCCTCAAAACTACATACTGACATCATGGAACAGATGAGGAAACAGAAAGGCAAAGTGATCTTCCCATGTTCACAAAGGTCATCAGCAGAGAAAGTGAGCCTAAGACATCAGCTTCTGAAATCACTCTGCTTCCTCCTTTGGAGAGCATCCCCTCAGACCTTTTTGATATCCTAGCATGAAACTCAAAGGAAGAACTGCGGCCTCTTCCCTGGATAAGCCGTGATCAGAACCAAGTTCAAGGCCTGCCTCCGCAGGAATATAATGGGCAGAGCCTCTGTCTGGGAGGGGAAGAAGAATGCTAGCTACAGACTGGCCTCCACATTCTTTGCAGGCCTCCCAACTCTGACATCCTAGGGTTCTACAGGGCACAGAGCCAGGATCCAAGGAATCCCCCCAACCTCCTCAGACCTCAGCTGTCTAACAGGCCAACCTGTAGGAAGCAGTCATATCCTCCCACAAGAGTTTCCATGGCACAGTTGACTTCTCAGGCTGGGGTAATCTGGATACTGGAAAACTTCTCAGCCCATGCCACCAACTATTACTTAAAGAGGGGAGTTGTGTGTGTGTCCATTCAAGTTCTGGGTCTTGGCCAAAGCATTCTCATCTTCCAAGCAGAAGGGTCTCATCTTAATGACATGTACAACAGGTTTACCGTGGAACCCTCTTACCACCACACCCAGAAACCTTTAGCTGATCAAATAGTAAGTGGCATATACAGGGCTGTGGTATGGATCTGACTGAGTCCATAATTTGAGCTGTTTTTACTCAGAGTGGCTGAAAAGCCACTCTCTCATCATCCCCAAGGGCTGAGCAGTGCTGGCCATCCCTGGGGCTGGCGGAGGTGTCTGACAACCACCACCACCGGCACCCCGTGTTCATCTGCCAGCCGCTGCTCAGGGCCCTGCCAGCCTCCCCTCCCTTCTGGCTCTTCCACGGGCCGGGCTCTGACAGAGCAGAGCCACGCTTGCTTGTCAAGGATCATAATGAACTCCTAATGGGGGCACTAGGGTGAAGATGGGCAAAGCAGGATACAGCCATAAGAGCAAGGATTTGCTGAGGCTGAATCATTCTTCCTAGTGATTATTTTTATTCTAAAATGCAGAGACCAGATGTCTTCTCAGGGGTAGAGTTTCTTTCTACCCTTTCCTTTCCATCTTAGGCCAAACTACATTGCTCAGGTCAAGTAACTTCCTGGGACTCTCAGTGGGGCCAGGTTCAAGTCTAGAGCCCTGGCCACTTATCTGCTAACAGATTCCATTAATGACTCCTGTGGGCAGAAGGGCCTATGGGCCCCATTGTGTGGGCATGAGTTTCCCCTGGATCACTGAGCCCCACGTCCAAGAGGCGGGGTTCTTCAATCAATCCCAGCTCTAGTGCGACAGCAGAGATGAAGCAGCATCTAGAAACAGACACGCCCGGCTTCTGGAATGTTAGCTTTGCCACTTACTCTGTGTGTAATCTCAACCATTTACAAAACCTTCAAAGCTGTAATCATACCATCTCAGGGGGGCATTTTTCACAGTCTCAGGATTGTCACCATTTGCATGACGGAAAGAACTTGCTGCTTGTCTGCTTCCTAACATCATTCGTTTGGGAATGCCATTCATTTGTTCGTTGCCTTCATTCATTCATCCCATGTGTGTATTTACTGTCTACTGTGGGCCAGGACTGGCCCATGTCTGAGACAATGAGAAAGACTCAGACCTAGCCTGGTCAGACGGTGGAGACAGGCACTCGAAGAAGGGACAAGAACCAAGCACGCTAAATGCAGCAGTAAGATAAATGGAGGCGCTGGTAAACCACGGGGCCACGGCCTGACACCCAAGCTTGGGTCAGGAGAGACTTCCGGAGTGACAGAGAAGCTGAGAACCAAAGGAGGAGGTGCATTTAGCCAGACAAATAGAAGGCATAAGGAGAGGTGACATGGGGAAGGGTCCATGCCACGGGCGTGGCATCACACACAAGGAGGTCAGGCAGACCTTCTGGCTACTCTACAGTTCCTCATCCTTCAAAGATAGAATGTCGCCGACCTGGCCAGATTCCTCTGAGGGAGAGGTGGGGGGACACGCAGCGAGCACTTCATGCGGTGGCTGGCACATAGATGCAGCCATAACGGCCGGCTGCCCTGAGTGGCTGTCAGCAAGGTCATAGCAGTCATAGGAGTACTGAACAATTACTGTGCATTTGCCATTTGTCAGGCCCGGTGCTCCCTACTTGTGGATATGCTTACGTTTACTCCTCCTCTAACAGTCCTGTGAGGCAGTCACTGGTATTATCCCTACTTTAGAGAGAAGAAAACAGACAAGAAGGAGCTGTGTTCTTCGTCCAAGACCACACAGCTGGAGCCAGGATTCCATCCCAGCCTGTCACTCCCGACAGCATCAAAGACCACCTGCTTCACGGGGGAGGGATGACATAGAGCCGGGGGGACTTTATCGAAAGGCACCGCCTACCTCCTCACCCAGAGGATGGCTTTGAGAACCCAGCAGAAAGCCAAGGCTGACATCAGGGCTTTCTGGATCTTTCTCCCTGCGACTGCCATTAGCAGGTCTCATTAATGGATTACAGCTCTCAGCTTTAGATGCAACACCCGATTCTCTGCGGGCTGCAGGAGAAGTCCAGAGTGCGTTGATATGGGCTCCCTCACAAAGGCAAGCCACGTAGTTGTTTTACAGAAGAGGATTTGCTGCATGGATGTTTCTGGGGCCTCTGCCTCGGGAGCTGGCTCACGTTTATAATTCTTCAGAACCTCCAAACCGCAAGTCTGAGATTGAAGTGCCTTCACCCGGTAGAGGTGAGAAAGCTCAAGAAAGGGATTTGACTCTATTCCTTTCCCTATCAAGAACAAGGTATGCTGGGAGCACACATGGGCCTATGGTCATGCCGTTTTGCACCCCTTCAATGGGTTCCCTGCACTCCTGCCACAAGTCATCAAGACCATGGATGCTCAGCCGCTGTCAGTCTCTGGCCTCCTTGAATAGATGACCCACCTGCGGTCCTTTGCCCTGGTCTTCCCTGAATTCCAGTATCTGTGTCCTGTTCTAAACAGAGCACTTCGAAGCTAACAAGACCTATATAAGCTAGCTCAAGTCAAGGTGGGGAACAACGCCACCACCTTGCATATGCGCACAGGAACTGACGTAGAGCTGGGCATGGGCACTAGTGCTGGGAGGCCACCAAAGCCAGAGCAGGGCACAGTGTCTCTAATTCCATCTCATGCTTCATCTCTTCCTTGGCCACAGCTGGGTTTCTCTGCTTACACCTGGCCCAGCAGATCCCCCAGACCCAATCTAAATGGCCTCACGATTCTAGCGGCCGCCACCCACGGACCACTGACTCTCTCACTGAGAGTTCTAGCACGGAATAAGAGGATGATGAGATGGTTCCATTCCAGAAAGAGAAGGATGGAGGAGAGCGAGAAAAAGAAAGAGAATTATTAACTCATTCCCAACTGCCTGTTGGTGCCCACCATGGTCTCCTCATCTGTGGCTGGTAAACAGGGCCATGGGGACTGTAAGCTGTCCTTTCCAGGGTCTGGGAGTGGGCTTCTGCCAGAAAGGGACATTGGATACTGGTTTTCTTACCTGACATGGTGAGGCATTGGTTCTGTTGTTTGCTATGTGCCTGCAGGTGAGGGTAAGAGATAACTCTCTCTTCTCCTACTCCCTTGGTCCCATTCTCTCTTATTCACCTGCCAGAACTCCCACTCTGGAACATCCTTGTCATCTGGGCACCAGTGGGGCCAGGCCAGCCACTGCTGGATCTGCAGGGGGCAGAGAGGACCTGGTCCCAGAGGACATCTCAGACCTGAAAGCAGCAAACATGTTGCCCAACTTCCCCCAACCTTCCAGAGCAAAGACTTCTTTCCAGAGACTATTGGAAGCCCTGGTGTCACCCCTGTGGAAATGGAGGGGGGTGCACCCCGAGCATCATCTTCTGTGTGTGTGTATCTTTTATTCTTACCTACACTGTCTCCACTTACCTTTTAACAACATGAGAACAGCTCTCCTTCACATGAAGCTGGGTTTCCCTCAGCACCTTTATTCAGGCAAAAGCTGGTGCTTGTTGCTTTCCACAGTATTCAAGGGACCTCGGGTTGATTATGGAAATGGAGCCTGTCTCTGTGGAATGCTGGCTTCTCCTGATTTAATGCATTTGTTTCTCTGCTCCTTTCTCTTTGGTGTGGCCGCCCCTCCTCTGGCATTCAGCTGCAGAACTCTCTGAAGACCGACTTGTGTCTCGATCAGGGTCCAGACACAGAGAACGTTCCCATCGTGTACATCTGCCATGGGATGACACCACAGGTGAGTTCCCTGAGAGAGCCCCCTGCTGGGGGTGTATTCATGTCTGTCCGGCTTGGGGAAAGATGGTTAAACTCCTTTCGTGGCTGCTCTAGGCCCGGGGGCCTCCATATGCTCATGGGGAGAAGGGGAGAGTCCTACCTGCCTTGCCTGGAAGGGGTCTGGGATAGCAGATACTGCTGTGCCGGGATCCTCAGGGATGAGGAGCAAGGAAGGTGATCAATTCCTAAAGAGGAACACCTGCCTTCTTTGGGGAGACTATGGGTAAATCACAATCCTGTTTTGGGCACCTATGCCCTTCCCTAACAGGAGGGAACCCAAGGGTCCCCCAAGCTCTCTGACATCTCAGAATGCCAGTTATGGCCTTCGGGGCTCTGCCCTTTAGTAGATCACAGCTGCTGCTAAAATTTATAGCCTCGAGAGCTTTGCTAGCCCAGGTGACCTTCTCCTGATGGAGAATGTGGGGAAGCTATGAGGAAAATACGTTATCCTAGGAAAAATTGGCCAGTCACAGCCTAGGCTGCAGATATCCAAAGAGGATGCTGAAACACAGACAAGAGAAATGGCCTCTTCAACAAAGTGCAGTGGACCACCTTTGCCTATGAACACCACAGACTGACCTGTTCTGATTGGACACCATTTTCAGAGTTTACTTATCTTACCTCCAGCAGCGCAAATGATGTTTTTACAAAGATAGTATAGAAGATATGTATATTTGTGCAATTATACTACGGGTTTAAAAGAGTCATCACTTGTCTCAACACACAACTGAAGGCAATCATGATGTGTGTGTCACCGGCGTCCTGTGCTGGGACTCCCTGGTGATTGTCTGCTGTGATCTCCACCAGCTCCTCGTTTCTGCGGACCCAGCTGCTGTGGCTGCACCAAGTGGAGGGTCACAGGTCAGCAGATCACACTATCCCCTCCCCACACAGTACTGAATCTCATTCTCCATCCTTACAATGCTGTGATATTTCTTTCTTTTTTTTTTTTTGCTGTGATATTTCTCATGGATGACTAGTTTTATGTAAATTCATTACTGACATCTAGCATAAGTACAGACAGTAGACAAATGGTAGGTGTACAGATTCGTGAGCTTTCAAAGCAAACACGCCCACATAACCAGCACCCAGAAGAAGGTAAAGAGCATTATTGCCTGATTGTGAATTTTATACAAATAGGATTATAGGGTGTACGCTTTCTCACGTTGGCTTCTTTCTTTCACTGTTATATTTGTAAAGTGCCTCTGTTCTGCTTTTGTGATTTTTATTACTATGTAATATTCCATTTTATGAATGTACCATATTGACAGTGTATTTACAGCCATGGGACACCTGAAAGTATTAAGAATACTACTGCTATGACCATCCTTGTTCCTGTCTTTTGGTGCATGTATGCACCCATTCCTTGTGGATTTATACCTAGGGGTCAAATCACTAGTCGTAAGGTTGCTCTATGTTTGCTTCGAACGCGCACTGCCTGTAGTAGTCTTCTGTGGCTGCCGTAATATAACGCCTCGGGAATGTATTTGCTCCCCATCCTGGTGCCTGGAAAGTTCAAGATCAAAGTGCTGGCTGATCTGGTTTCTGGTGAGGCCTCTTTCTGAGGACTTGCAGATAGTTACCTTCTCTGTGTGTCTTCCCACAGCAGGGAGAGAGAGAATGAGTGAGCTCTCTGGTGTCTCTTCTTGAAGGGACACTAATCCCACTGGATCAGGGCTCTACCCTTAGGACCTCATTTAGCCTCAGCCGGTCCGTACCGTAAAAAATGAGAAAGCTTGTTCTGAAGAGAAAACGGAGCGTAGCTGAACAACTGTTTGACTAAGAGACCATGGTGGGACTCATGGACTGAGTCAGCCATCTCAGCAGCAGAAGCCATAAATCAAGATGGGCTTGTAACAGCAGAGACTGGCAGCCTGAAGGAAAGAGAGAGCAGGACAGAATGAAGGCAGGCTGGTGGATTTCTTGGCTTTCACAAGGCAGGAACGTAGGGCTGTGTAGCTGTGAGCACGCCCTCTTCCTCAAGAAAGGGGAAGAATGATGCTGAGGGCCATTCGGAGACCATCAGTGCTGCCAACACCCCGTTAGCCCCAGGGGCGAAGCTGTCTCATGCAAGAGTGGGCCTGCCTCTCTGGTTTCAGTGGGCCAGGATGACCCTGCCCAGTGCCTTAGGAGTGTGACCAAAGCAGGGAGCAGCTTGGCAGGGCCACCCCAGAGGGCCAAGGGCACAGGCAACTCCACAGAGCCATGGGAGTGATGCTGCCACCCCAGTGGGCCTGGAGGGCAGAGCATCAGAACAAAGAAGGTTATTCTCAAGCCTTGAGACCTAATGGAATTAGCCTTGCTGGGTTTTGGACTAGTCTGGGACCCGTCACCCCTTTCCTACCAACTTCCCCCTTCTGGAAAGTGCCGGTCTAGCCTGTGTCTGTTCCACCATCGTATGTGGGAAGCACAATACTTTCTCTGATTTCACAGACTCTCGGATGGAGAGAAATTTTGCCTCAGGATAAATCACACCTTGAGCCTCACACATATCTGACTTGGAGGATACTTAGATGATATTTGAACTTTAGACTTGAGAGTGGACGCTGGAATGACTTAAGACTTTGCGGGCTGTTGGGATGAAACGAATATGTTTTGCATGGGAGAGGGAAATGAACTTGGGGGTCCAGGGGCAGAATGCTATGGACTGAATTGTATTGCCCCAAAATTCATATGTTGAAGCCCTAATCCGGACTGCATTTGGAGTAAGGGAGTAATTAAGGTCAAATAAGTTTATGAAGGTAGAGCTGTGATCTGATGGAATTAGGGTTCTTATAAGAAGAGACACAGAGAGCTCAGTGTCTCCCCCTCCCCTCTCCTCCCCACCATGTGACAACACAGCAAGAAGGAGGCCGTTAGGAGCTAAGAAAAGAACTCTCACTAGAAACTGAATGTACCAGCACCTAGATATTGGACTTCCCAGCTTCCAAATCTGTGTGAAAATGACATTCTGTTGTTTAAGCCACCCAGCCGGTGACATTTTGTTGTGACAGCCCCGGTCAACCAACATTCAGTGAAACAGTCTCCCAGATTAATTACATCAATTTTTACTCCTACCAGCCATATCTTTAGAGTTCTAGCCATTCCACATCCTTGTCAACGTTTAGTATTCTCTGCAAATCTGTATCATTTCTAAATCATAGACATAGGGGTGTGGCAGTACCACGCTGTGGTTTTAGTCGGCATTTCCCTGAGTACTAATGCAGTCGGGCACCTGAGTTTTCAGCTCAGAAAATCCCCATGTTGTTCTTGAGTATGGGCCAAGGTGGCCGGGGCCCAGGCCGTTTGGTGTTTTTGTAAATTCCCTGCCTGCTTCTTAATACTTGCAGCCCAGGAGACCGTGAATGAACTTGCCTTTAACAAATCCATATGGAAATCTACGGGGCTATTGCTTATCTGGACCACTGGACGAATGTTGAGTGTTTCCTCTGTGTGAAGGTGGATGTCAGCTTGGGCAAAGCCTCCCAGTCTCCCAGCTGCTGCTGATTCAATATGGGGCCATCCGTGCTGTGGTTAAGAGCCTGGATTCTGGAATCAGATTGTCTGCGTCCAAATATCAGCTTTGGCATGCTCTAGTTGTCAAGTTTTTATAAAAGGTCAAGGTTTTAAGTGTGGACCTATTTTATTTTCTGTAAAATACAGATTAATGTTGGTATAGGGCATAAAGGTTATTGTGGGGATTTAATACATGTCCAATATCTAAAATAGTGCCTGGCGCATAGTAAGTGCTCAGTGAGTGTTCGCTAATAATACTGCTATAGTGCTATGTTATTATTATTATGCACTGAGCCTTGCTCAGTATATATGCCCTCAAGAGTCTAGCTCCAGCCCACAGTGGACTGACTTTCCCTGACCTCATGCGCCATGTGCCATGGATTCCTGCCCTGGTCAAAGCCTACCCATAGACTAATGGAGTATCCCTGAGTTTTTGTGGCAGCAAAAATGCAATGGAGTAGGGGAAACAGGTGGAGGGGGAGTTCAGGACGCCTGAGTTCTAGGCTTGGTCTTGCCACACAGTTGCAGTGTTACCTTAGCCCTCCCTGGGTCATTATTTTGTTTTACTCTTTCATTGAGATATGGTTTTACACTAAAGGACACACATCTGAAGTGTTTAGTTCAATGAATTCCACATTTGTAGACCACTGTGTAGGCACCATCCAGATCGAGCCCATCATCCCCCTGGGCTTCCTCATTCCTCATCTCGGTCAACACCTCTACCCAAAGGTAATGACGATTCTGGTCCCTGGCACCACCGATTCATCTCATCTGGGCCTCTGTTCTTCTCTGCAAATGAGGAAGCCCGGCTGGCCAGCTTTGGACCCAGGTGTGCTAGCCCTACCTGCTTACCTCCAGTTCTTCCTTGCCGAAATTCACCTGGCCTGAGAAGCTGTGAGTCTGTGCTGTGCTTGCCAGGAAGGCTGGGAGCTGCCTTCCCTTGGTGCTTTATGAACCAGCTTCTTGAGGTACATCTGCAGCAAGTCTTTTTTTTTTTTTTTTTTAATTTATTTGACAGAGAGAGATCACAAGCAGGCGGAGGGGCGGGGCAGACAGAGAGGCAGAGAGGAGGAAGCAGGCTTCCCGCTGAGCAGAGAGCCCAATGCGGGACTCGATCCCACGACCCTGAGATCATGACCTGAGCCGAAGGCAGAGGCTTAAGCCACTGAGCCACCCAGGCGCCCCCATCTGCAGCAAGTCTTAAAGACATGGGTCCTCCTCCCCATTTCTCAAAGCCACAGTTGTCACATGACTGGGCTGTGCAGGGAACATGGAGGCCCAGTTACACTCTCCCACCAGGCCCACAGCTGACGTACACAGCTGTTAGTGCCCAGAGGCAAGGAGGCTGGAGGCCCACCTCTCAAACACATTTCCCAGATCAAACACATTTCCCAGAACGGGGCAGTGTAGGGACTCGGCTGTGGCAGGATTTGTTGAGTCTGGTCTGCCCAGTGAGCCTGAGAGGATAGAGTCCTCCCGGAGATGGGCTGTGTGTCCTTGGTGGAATTAATCCATCCATCAGAGATAGACAGGTGTGGGGATAAGTGGTGAGTGATAAGGCAGAGCTTGTGACTGGAAATCCTTCCCACAGGTATCTCCTGGCCCCTAAGAACTCCCCTGGCTCATGGAGGGGATGAGAAAAGGAGGAGCTCAGGGACCTTACCTGAGTTTGAGATACACCTCATAAGAGGATTATGGACAAACACAGGCCCTGAGGATTCTCTGAATCTCCTAGACTTGGTTCAGATCAGACCCTCAATATGTATTTCCAGGGATATTTTCCCCGACTGGCAGCTCTCAGAAAAATCTCTCTTGTTACCATGGCCACAGAGGCCAAGGAGAGACCAGGGAAGTTCACATGTGCACAAATGGGACTGCCATGTGCAGTTGTGCAGGTGGTGCACTGCACAACTCTAGGGGATGGATGTGCCACCTCCCATTGTTGTCTGGGAGTAAAGATCAGCCCCAGGTGACAGTCCTTCTTACCTCTTCTCTGAAACCTCACATATTCCTCCCCAAGCATCACATATGATAGGAAACTTGAAAATGTTGAAAGGCAGACTACCTGGGTTCAAATCCCAGCCAGACCTCTTTCTAATCAGGTTCCTTGAATACGTGTCAAAATTTCCTTGTGCCTCAATGTCCTCACCTATATTATAGTAGTACCTACCTTACAATATTGTTACAAGAGTTTTAAAAATCGATGAACATAAAGCATTGAGACAACAAGCCTGGGACACAGTCACTGCTTCCTAGATACTGGCTATTATTCTACCAGATTGGTAGAGACTCAAGACCATGTCCTTGAGAATGGGAATTGTTTAGCCTGGAAAGAAGCAGATTTAAGAGGGGCGTGGAAACTTCCAAAATTACAAAGACACAGATTTTTGGCTGAGTATACAGAAACCCTTCCCAGTCCTTGGCACAGATGATACTGTGACCTTTCCTTCATCAGAGGCATCCAAGTCAAGTTTGGTGAGCTCCAAGGGCATTATGTAAAGTTCCTACATCATGTAGAAGCTTAAGGTAAGAAATCCCTAAGGGCTCTCCCACCCTGGAATTCTATGACTTTTTAATCCGTTACATTTTTCTTCTTAAATCAGTGAGAGTCCACCATGTACCAGAGAGTGTTCTTGGCCCTGGGAGAAAGTCATGAACCGGACAAAAGTCCCTACCCACATTAAGTTCCCATTCTCCCATGCTGGAGGCAAACCCCTCTATTTTCTCATCCTCAAGTCTTCACCACAGCTGGGACTTGAACTCTTCTCTCGCCTAAGAATTTCATGCGTGGCCAGACTGAGCTGCATGCCTCGGATTTCAGCCAACCAGGGCCAAGAATGGTGAAGGAGGAGAAAGATCAAGAAGGCAGGACAGCAGGCTGACTCAGTTTATCCTGCCAACCTTGAGAGTCACTTCCCTTCCCCTTTCAAATTTCTAAGTTTATCCATTTGGAGTTTGAAGGCCAGAAAGAATCTGTATCAAGCAGATAATAAACAATCCTCAAAAGTCATCGCCATTAACCAAACAAGTTATTTTCTATATATTTTTTATATCAACTTAGTTGATTCATTCATAGGGGAACTAGGAAGAAGTTTAAGCAGGCACGGAGAGCATTTGAGGAGATCAGGATCTGCCAGCATTTTCTAAAAACAGTGTCAGAATAAGATTGCTAGATTAGATACCAAAGTGGTTAATGCCCTATCGGGAAATAAAACCATAGCCTTTAGTGTGATCTTTACTACCCAGGCAGAAATCTGGAGGTTAGCTCTAGTGTCTGGGTATTAATGAAAAGGTAAATAGCAGAAAAAAAAAAAAAGTAAATAGCAAAGTCAAACACAAACACCTTGTCTTGGAAAACTGCATACTCCTGGGTGGGCTTGTTAGACAGTGGCCCAGGATGATAGTGAAAAGGGTAGATGACTTCCTCTCCCAGTTTGCCTTATTTCCAGGTGTAAGATGTTTCTCTTCCTCTGTTCACAAAGTTGGCTAAAGGTGGAGGAACTCTCCAGGCCATGAGTGAGGCAGATCCTCGTGCAGATTCACAGTCTGACCATGCGGACTTGCCCCAGTACTGCTTCCTGAGGCAGCCACCACAAAAGGCCACAAACTGGGTGTCTCAAGCAGCAGAAATATTACATTGTGTCTCAGTTCTGGAAGCTAGACGCCCACAACCAAGGTGTCGGGAGGGCTCTGCCCCCTGTTTCAGGCCTCTCTGCTAGCTTCTGGGAGTTGCTGGCCACCAAGAGGGTAGCTGTGACAGCAAAACTCTCCCTTCCTGTGGTGTTGTGTTCTCTCTGTGTGCACTCCTCTGTTCCTGGTTATAAGGAAGCCAGCCATGACCAATTAGGGCCACCCCCTCCTAGTGTGATCTCACCCTCACTTAACAAATTCCATCTGTGGTGACTCTATTTCCAAAGAAGGTCACATTCTGAGGTACTAGGGGAGGAGAGTTAGGACTTCAAACATATGGATTTCTGAAGTACATGTCTCTACCCCACAGCACCCAGAAGGGAAGAGTGTGACTGGAAATCTGACTTTCACACCTCAGATGAAAAGTGCCTCACATCCCTTCCTCTCACATTTGATTCTCCAGAGCCAATCACATGGCTCCGCCAGCTCACCCCCAAGGATGTAGGAAGTCGGGGTTTTCTGCATGCCCAGGAAACCCATGTCTGTCACAGAAACTTAGATATTTGCTAAGTTCATTCCATCTCCGACAAATAAGAAAACAAGAAAATGGCATCTGGGGGTGGGAGCTGGCTGGCCTGAGCCCAGGCATGCTGCCAGTCACTGGCAAACATGGGGCTAGGAAGGGTGCCTGTATTTTGGCTTCTGGTTTCTCCTCCAGTTCCATTCATTCTTTCTTCACACATCTCACAGGTTGTCTTTCAGAAGGTCCCATAGTTTGAAAAGTTTCATTTCCCTCAAGAAACAAACGTGGTCTAGTGATAGGAATGGTATCCTAGGGCAACTCATAGTGAGGCCCAGTGGGGACTAATGGGGCTGGAAAGAGGGGCTGGGTTCACAACCGTGTCTAAACCCTTGGAGAGATTCTGCTTACACGTTGTTTAAAAAGTTTAAGATTCTGCTTACAGGTTGTGTAAAAAGTTGACTCTGATACAGTTGTGATATTCTCAGCTGGCAGTGAAGGCCCTGGGTAGGAGAAAGCATAGTGTAATCAAATTAGTGAGGTGAAGCTGCTGGGAAGCACGCTAATTGGTTAATGAGTAAACGTAACCATTTTATTTAAATTAGCAGCAAATTTCAAGCTAGCCTCAAAGTAACTGAGAATATTAGCCCTTGTTAGTGTAACAGCCTGGAAAATCTCTTCTGCTGGGAAAAATACAAAAAGGGGGTCTCCCCACAGACTATTTATTTAATCAATCACTCCTTCTCTCACTCATTCATTCATTTGCTCATTCAAGAAACATGCAATGAGTATTACTTTTTTCCAAGAATTGGGAGAAGAAAAGGCAGCTTGGCCCAGGCCCGGGACCTGGAGGAGTCCCAGTCTGAAGAAGGAGCCAGGCGCTTAGATCATGACAGTTCATATGACACAACCTACTGCACAAGCCACCCCCTTGGGAGCCCAGCAGGATGGACAGTGCAAGACAGGATCTGGGAGCTTCTCCCATGCTCCCTGCCTACATCTTCTAGACTACAGAAGGCACAGGGGGAAACAGTACGTTTCCTATGGGAAGGTAAATTCATGACTGTGGAAGAAAGAAGATGCAAGGATCTTTAATTCCCTCCAAAGTTTTGGAAATACTTAAGCCACCATGTTGTGCTTCAGGAAGTGCGTTTGGACTCGAAGTATGAGGATTAGAGTTGAGTTTAAAGAAGTGTTCTATTTTTATGCAGAGACAAATGCCATGGTAGATCGAGTAGTAGATGTAATAAAAGCAAGAAAAATATAGAATTACAGGGGGACTTTGGTGCCTTTGCTTTGGGGAGTGGTTTGGAATTTTTTCTTCGTGCTCTCAAGTCCTCACTTGGCTGTACCTACATACACACGTGCAATCCCGACCCAGGGCTATAACGGAGCCCTGTCTCCTCCCCCGGGACCTGCAGTGCTTCTGGTGGTCATGCATGGGGCATCGGCGGCCTCTCGTGGATTGTGCACGAACCCCCCAGATCTTTCAAGGAACATCTCAGAGACTATTAAGAAAGTTTTACTCGGTGGGCCAAGAATTTGGATCACCAGCCACTTCTCTGTGACCTGTGGGAGGTTTCTCCACCTCTCCTGAATTTTATTTATAAATACATCAGAATGCCTGGCACTGAGTGGCTGTAAAGTTTGGAAAAACTTCCTTGAGTTTAATTCTTGGCTCTGATGTGATGACATCGGGCCCCACATGCTTCGTGTGTGGTTGTAGTGCCCAGCGCCAGCTGGCAAGCACTGGTACAGTGCCCTCATGGGGCTATAGTTTGATGCGAACCTCAACCTGCCTTGAAACCTCGGCTGATACTTCCAGTTCTGCATGAACTGGAAAACTGGAAGTATTCGGGGCCTGAGCCACAGAGGGTTATCTGCCCAGCTTTATTCACTGGGCTCTGAGCTGTGGCATCTCATCTCATTCCCACAGGAGGCAGAGTAAGTGTGTGTCTGGCTGAATTAGCACAAGGGCTCTAATGGCCCATATGAGACCACTTCTAACCCTGTGCCCAGAATGGGATGGCAGGTGTTATGATGTCATGCTGAGGACAGCCTCTCTAAGTACGAAAAAGTGTGACTTTCAAGGCTGGGATGAGGAGGGCTGACCATCTGCAGTCTTCTCTCCCAGACACAACCCTCACTGACCCAGGGCTCCCAGGTCTGGAGTGGTTCCCTTCATCCTTGGGGTCCTGGAAGAATCCATGGAAACCAGGTGCCTACGGTTTCCTGTGTCCTGGGCTCAGGAGCTCACTGCTCTCTGGGTCTGCTCATCAGTGAAGAGTGAAGGCATTGCTCTCAACTGAACCTGCAATCTCATTTCTTCCAGACAGCCCGACTAACTAACTAGCCCAAGCTAGTTCCTATCCTGGACCCTGGGGCCGCTACTTGCCTGAGAATTCTAATTCTCCACTTTCGAGCTATGTAAGGGACACCTGGAACAAGATACTTAACTTCTCTTTACCTCAAATATCTGTTACTTCAAACCTAGTTCTTGGTTTTAAATGCTACTTAACTATAGACTATTATGTTATTATATTAATAGACATATATATGTGTATATCTATACATAAGACACATGTTATTTATATTTATATATAGGTATGTATGTATAATTACTATATGTATATGTACTATATGTATGTATAATTACTGTAATTACTATTATACTATTAGCTTCCTAGACCCCTTCTAGGTGTCAGTTCGTTTCATCTTAAAGCCTTGTTGCCACCTTATTCCTGAAGATGTTGGCTCAAAGACCTGAAGGTGTACCCAGTCCCCCACCCCACTGGGCAACAGGTGCAGGCCCATAGTGCGCAGAACACAATGGTGGATGTAATTATGTCCACCCAAGAGCACCCTTTCCCAGGGTAGATGAAGGGGTTCACAGTTGGAAAGAGCGGGCTTATCCCCCGATGCTGCTTTCTCTCCTGACACTGACTCCCTTGGGCTCTAGATGCTTCCCCAGGGCACAACCCAGATGACCCATCACAGGGTTCCTTCTCCATCACTGACAGCCCCTGGACCCACCCATGGCAAGCAGCCTGGAGCTTGTCCCTGCCCTGGGTGGGTGAGTGCCCTACCAGTTCCGTACCCTTCCTTCGGAGAGCGCACCTTTCCAGTTCCCTTGCAGTGGCGACACATCAGCTCCGTGGGGGAGCTGGGGGGGGTGTGCAGGCACACAAGGTGGCACTGAAGGGGACGATGGGGACGTTACCCATGGATGTTGGTGTCACAGCGGTGGGCTACTCTCTCATAGCCCTGCTGTGAACTCTGCCCGCTCCTGGAGATACTGTGCTAAAAAAAAAAAAAGGAGCTGGTTGATTTGCTATTCATTACACATGATACATTCTCTGCTTCATGTCCAAACTCCACAATTAGAGTGGTAAACAGCGAGTTTTGCTTGACTTTTATGAAGCTCCCAAGGGCTGGGAGAAGCAGTTAGCAGCACCGCAGAGGGCCAGCTGTAGGGGAAATGGCCGGGGCTCACCACCCAGGAAGAAGCAGTCCCTCCCGCCCTCCCTCCCCTCCCGGCCTTTGCCTTTCGGTCACTGAACCAGCATCAGAGCAGCTGAATTTATAGCCCGCCTGGACCTGGCTCTGTGCCAACAGATCACTTCACCACTCCGGGCCTCAGCTTCCTGATCGCTGAAATGGGACAGAGGCTGAGGTTTAAATGAAGCAACACACCCAAAGGCACCCAGCACCGAGCCTGGCACAGGATGTGGCTCAGTAATGTGGGTTTCCTGTTCTAATTAGGGCAGCCTCTCAACAATTCTGCGAACTTGAGCTCGCTAGTCTGCCTAGAGACAGTAATCCTGACAACAGCTTACGTTTCTTGCTCAGTGCTTCTCGGCATCTTTGTAAATGCTCTGTGCACATGATTCTCGCGACGGCTCTCAGCGGGGCTGGGAAGTGGCTTCTGCTCTTAGCCCATTTGTACGGGGTCGAGGACTGGGCCGCGCGCAGTTATGTAACTTGTTCAGGGTCACAGAATTACCAGCAGGTGGCCCCCGGTGGCCCAGCTTGCAAGGCCCATGCTCGGAGCCATGACTTAGGAGTGCCTCCCTGGTTTCATCAGATCTGTGGCCTCTGCTCTCAGGAAGTTCTCTGACCACGTAGGGGAAAGAGGGTCTAGCCTACCACCGGACACACTCTTCTCCTTAGGATCTGAAGGAAAACTGAGTGTGATTTGCAGTTTCCTCCCTGAAGGGACTATGGCAGGTTCCTGAGACTAGGCTGAAGGGAATTTGAAAATACTACCCAGCCAGGACTGCCCTTCCCCATCCACCTGGGGCTCTGACCCAGAACACAGATGGCTCAGCACTCTGGGCGCATGAGGACTCCTTCCATGTGCCTCTGGCCTTTGGGGTTCCCCTCCCCCCCAAGGAACTGGGGCAACCATCTCCGCATTGGAAGACATCTAGTCTCAACATTCCAGGAGCAAAGCATCAGATCCAAAAGCCCCCATTTCTCCTGACTTCCTACCCTTCAGGTCTCAGCCAAAGTCCACTTCCAAGGGGCAGCCTTTTCAGCCCACCCTGTCCCAGGTGCTCTCATGAGTCATTCTCAAATCTCTGCACCCATCTGACTGCTTCACTGCTCTTGCAGTATATGGATAAATGTGATCACAAGCACGGTGGGTGGTTAATCGTGACTTTGTCTACTTAAGTAAACCTACGATCTACCACTAGATCATAAGTTTCTGGAGGGCAGGCACTTGCTTGTCCTCCAGTGTATCCCTTGAGCCTAGCACACTGCCTGGCACAGGGCAGGAATCTGTTCATAAAGCTGGTGGATTTTCAAGTAAGTGCGGCTGGTCTTCCCGACAAAGACCTCCTAGCTGCCGGCCCAGCCACATGAGCTTTGCTATTCATCAGCTTTCACCCAAAGCCTGACTCTTCTGTAAAATGAGGTTAAAAACATCCATCTGATAGAGGTTTTGTGAGGATTAAGTGGAGAAATACACAGGGTGCTCAGCACAGAGCCTGGTACCCTGCAAATCCTCAATCAATATTTGCAATTGTTGTTATTTTTATTAGTAATGTAAGTTATTATTAGTGAAGATAAGACCTGGCAGGATCCCTGTCTCTTCTTTTAGACACCGTATATTTTCGAGGAGACCTGGGGATGGGAGCTAGAGTGGTATACCCTCCCCCATGGGGATGGAAGCCAGATCCTGCGTATTTTTCTTGACGAGGGCCTGTCACTACGGGGCAGGTTGGACAGGAGTGGGGAAGGAGAACCCTTCCATCGAGGCGTCTCCTGCCCCCACGCTTGCTGGCACATAGAAACAGCCTGCCTTCCCATGTGACTCAACCCTCAGGCAAGAGAGGGCTCTCTGATAGACAGGGCTGTGTAGACCCCTTCCACCTGCCCCGGAACCATCTGCAACTCACCCTTCCACTTGAGAGGGTCCCATGGAACTACTCACAGGAGTCCCCGGAATGCAAGCCGTGAGCCAGGCACAGAGTGTAAGTGACAAGCCTTCCATCTCCGGACACGCACTGCCCTTGGACTGCCTAGGCACAGTGTCCACCCCGACCCTGCAAAGGCTCTTCCTCCTGCAGTCTGGAGCAGGAAGTGGGGAGCTCTCCCCAGAGCTCCTGTGTGTGCTCCGCTGCCCTTTGCACAAAGGCAGGCCCTCAAGCAGCCAGCTGCATCTTTGGCGTCTCCTTGCTCCTGTTTCTGGGTGGGACAGTCCTTCACTCTGTGGGCTTGTCCTCCTCAGCTAACCTCGGGGTGGTTAGATCCCTGGACTCTGACCAGCAGTAGGGGCAGTGTGGACAGACCCACCCCCACGCATTTCCAAAGGAGCCTTGGAGGAGGTCTGTACCACCCGTGGCTGAGAACATGATAAAGAAGGAGCCTAGGACACGGGCTCTCGGATTTGGGAATAGCTAGTGGTCTTGACATCGGAATGGTGTTTCTACCAGGACAGCTTAAGGATAGGCTGGTCTAGTTCAGGAAATTTCCTAAAGAGATGTGTTCAGAATGTATTGTGGGCACAACGCAGTTCTTGTACTTGATTGTTCCAACTAACTTCATTGTCACCACACTGCCTTTGTCCCAGCTGCTTTTTCTGAAATCTGCTCATTGCTGAGCCTTAATGCTGCTGACACAGGGCTTTCGTGGAGTCCTTGAGGTTAGCGCTGTGTTAATATACTGGGAACTTCAGCAGAGCCGGGCCCTCTAAATCAATCACTAGAACAGCTTTATTTTTTTTCTTCTTGCTCAAAATACACTATTAAATGCAGGAACACGTGTGGGAGTGGAGGTTGACTTGGGTGAAGGACATGCTTAAAAGGAAAATTTCCTAACATTTTTTCTGCAGGAAAAGGGCCTTGCTGGTCTTAATTCTTGTAGAACTGAGCCACAGAACACATTTATGTCTCTGCAGCTTCTTTAGCAACTTGGAATAGCCCGACCTGCTTGGAAGTCACTCAGTCATATTTGCCTGGGGCATTATAGGGACTTAACAGCTGTGGATTACATGAAGAAATGACTGAATTCATAGAAAATTTAAGCCTGTTTTAAGTGATGATCACAAAATGGACTGAGCCGGTATTCACCTTCTCAGTTGCTCTGGGGGTTTCTAGGGTGGCAAAGTCTGAGTTGGCAACTGCCCCTGAGGAATGAGGACAGTCAATGCCATAGGTGTGTTTCCTGAGCACGTGGAGGTCACGGAACATCTGGGCGGACGTGGTCGGTAGAGCACCTCCATCCAGAGAGGCGAGTGCGGACAGGGAGCTCGAGAGCGTAGACTCCTCTCCCCCAGAGTTTGCTAGGAAGGAAGGGCTGGAAAGAAAAAGAAGCCGACCAGCTCCCAGGAGGGGTGTGGAGTCGAGAGAAGGTGTGTATTCTGCTTTGCTTTTTGAGGGAAGCAATAAGGGAGCGCGTCTGAGGCTGAGGGAAGGAAGTCTGTAGAGAAAGAGGTCGGATATGTTGGGGGAGAAGGAAGCAACATTCTGGGGGTGGAGAAATGGCGAGATCAGGAGGGGCTGGGGTCCAAGGCCAGTGGGGCTGGCCCTGGACTTAGGGAAGGAGCTTTTTCCTCCGAGGCCCGAGGGCAGGGTGGAGGCTGGTCCAAGGGGAACACGTGTGCGGGCCGAGTGGCAAGTCAAGCATGGGGGCTCTGCTTCTATTCCAGAGCAGCGAAAGTACGGACAGCCTGCAGACGGGGGTGGCTCAGAGACTAAGCAGGTACCCCTAGAAGGCCTAGTGGGGGGAGGGCAGGGTGGCGGGACCTGGCTGCAGCTGAAGACCACGATTCTGTGGAGGGTCTAATTTGCCCAGTTCCAGGATTTTTCGTAGGTCGTGCCCAGCATCCAGGGAGAGAGTGGAGAGAAGGCAAACAGGCTGC
This sequence comes from Lontra canadensis, assembly GCF_010015895.1. Classification (NCBI taxonomy): domain Eukaryota; kingdom Metazoa; phylum Chordata; class Mammalia; order Carnivora; family Mustelidae; genus Lontra; species Lontra canadensis. The sequence continues at coordinate 34,305,930 of NW_022631001.1, read as the reverse complement.
AGAGACAGGCTTACGGGGTATCAAAGGCAGCAGGAATAAGGAGTTAAAGACCGAGGGGCGCCTAGGTGGCTCAGTCATTAAAGGGTCTACCTCTGGCTCAGGTCCTAATCCCAGGGTCCTGGGATCGAGCCCCGCATCGGGCTCCCTGCTCAGCAGGAAGCCTGCTTCTCCCTCTCTCACTCCCCCTGCTAGTGTTCCCTGTCTCGCTGTCTCTGTCAAATGAATAAATATAACCTTAAAAAAAAAAAAAAAAAAGGAATCAAAGACCAGAAGGTGCAGGCAAGGGGTGGTTGAAGGAATATGGGTGCAGCCTTTCCGGGAACGTGGAGAGGCTGGGAAGGCAATAAAGGTAGGCAAGGAAAGAAAAAAAAAAGGTTATTATTCGGAAGATCTCAGACTGATGAACAGGCATTCAGGAAGTGAGAGAGTGAGGAATCATGATGAATAGGAGTTTGGGGGACAGTAGGACAGCGGAGGAAAAGGTTTAGGGGTACAGCAGTTCCTGGTACTAAGGGCTGGGATCCGGATATGGGCGGCTGAAGTGCAGCACAGGTGGCCCTCCCCAGAATTGAGGCCCCGGGGCGGGTGCGGCCACTCATGGCCTGACAAGATGCGTGGTGGGAGGGAGGGGCACAGCAGACTGCCTGAGAAGCACTTGGGTAAGATGGCTGATGCCTAAGGAGATGTTCTTGTCCCCGATGGAGGGCTGAGGTGTGGAAGGGGTGCTGCTGTGGGGGGAGGGGAATATTGACTCTGTCTCACATCCCTCATGGAATAATGAGCAGATTCAAAGCCCATAAGAGTGACAGTGTCCTCCAGGAAGAGCCATGTGCGGTGGGGACAGGAGAAGCTGCTTTCGGCTGGAAAGGACTGTCCTTGAAAAGATATTGGGACTTTGGGAGGCATTTGGGGAAGTCTTGAGGGGGTGGGGAGCTACAAAAGAAGATCGGCCAGGAAAGAAGCACAGAGCATATCAGGGGTTGGGAGAGGACGAGAAAGTCCCATAAAGACAAGGAAAGTTAGACCTGATAAACCACGTAGGCCCATGGAACTGGGAGACTGGGAAGAAAGGGATGGCAAAATCAGACTAGGGAATCCCATCTTCTTGTATTTAGCCACTGCAGTCACCTTGGACCCTACAAAGTACCGACTCCCATGCTCTCAAAGCAACTGAAGCATCACATTGGTCCAGGATCAGCAGGGTTTCATGGAGTTTCCCCTCTGCCACTGGAAGGGATCAGAGTCCCAGCTGCCAAGAAGAAGAAGAGCTGGGTCATAGTGACCTAGAGAGGTCAGGGAAGGCTTCCTGGAGGAGGAGGAGCTGCACCTGGAACTTAGAGAAAGGGTGGCATGAGCAAAAGCAGAGCAGGAAGAGCACTTCAGGAATGGGGGCCTCAGGTGGGAAGGGGTAGAATCGAACCTTCCCTTCCTTCTTCAGTAAGGAGCAGAGTATTGTAGTGCCTGGGAGTTGGGTTTTGGATTCAGGTGACCTGAGTTCAGGTCCCAGCTTTGCCCCTTGCTATGCACACCTTTACTCCATCTAATGCAATTTTCTCATCTAAAAATGGAAACAATAATACTCCACTTATCTAAGGTTATTTTGAGGATGAAACAACTGTATTTGTAAAGCATTTAACATCCCTGACATACAGTAAGAGCTCATTAAATAATATCATTAGTATAATTATTTTACCTTCTGCAATTGGGAGGGGACAAAGGAGCAGCCCTTTGCCGAGGACCTACGTTCTGTGCCTTATACTCCACAAACACACCTCTGAAATGAGCTACCTGTATCATTTTTACTAGATAGAAAACTACCCCCCAAATTTTGTGGCTTATGATCCATCCATGTTAGTTTATCTCAAGACTCTGAGGGCCAACAGTTTGAGCTGGGCAGGGCTGGGCTGGCCCTGTCTTCCGCTAGCTTCAGCGGGGCTCAATCAGGCATCCGTGGCCAACTGCTGGTCAGCTGAGTCAGGTTCTGGAGGTTGGCTGATTGTCAGCTGGGAAGAGGGAGCTTCTGGGATGTGTGTTTCATCATCCAGTGGGCTGATCTAGGCTTCTTCACATGTGGACCATGACAGGGGTTTCTAAGAGCAGCAAGAAAGTATCTGCTTGCATCACGTTTGCTGTGAAAACGTTCTCCTTGCCCAAAGTCAGTCACAAGGCCACGGCCAAGCCCAGCCTCAAAGGGCAGAGGCAGAGTTGGCATGTAAGAATAGGAAAAAATCCGTGGCCAATTTTATAACATTATCACTCTGGCCTATGGTGTCTACTTTGTATTATTTCATTCACTCACTTATGCATTTGTCTACTTGTTCATCCAAAAGTATTTACTGAGCAACTGTCTTGTGAGCAAGAAAAGGAATCCCCAAAAGAAGGACTTTGGTCTCCTAATACTTTCTCTGCCATAGTGTAGTCCACCTGGCGTTGCTCTCTGGGGTCTGTAACATCCAGTAAAGACATGAGCTGGACCTTTTTTCCCCAGTAAAGCAGGTTTTACTCTTCTCAGGGAAGAAGGTAGAGATGGAGATGGTGTTGGAGCAGGCACAATCAAGATTTATATTTGAAAATTGCAATCAGGCACTGATATTTCATCCATGTGAGGTCAATTTCTCTGAGCTAACTTCTCCCTACTGGATCTTAACTTACAGGTTTTATTACCATGCTCTTTCCCCCATCTTCCTGATCTTTGAGATTGCTGGAAAGTCCAGATCACCACTGACCTCAGATGTTAAAATCTCTGTCAAATACACACACACATGCACTCTCTCTCACACACATTCCCCCTTTCTCTGGGAACTTTCTAAACTCTTCTTAACTCAGTGCAGGATAACAGTTGTGGTGAGCCATCAAACGATTAAGCCCCTCTTCCCCCATTGTTCATGGGGCCAGATAAGAGTTAGGCCTGGCATAGACTGCATCCTGTGAAAACTACAGAGAATCTTGTCCTCGAGAGACAATCCCATTCCATCTAAACTATTAATCCACAAGGCCATATAGAAGGTGTTGTCCAAGGTTCTGGTCCAAAATAGAAGAGAGAGCTTAGAGGAGTCTTAGAGTAACGGACATGAAACAGGCACTAGGAAGGAAACCTGGATGGATTTCTAAGCTGGAGTTCAAGGTCCCTGGAATAGTTTATCAAGACATTCATTTAATCAGCTAATGTGTTTTGAGTACATGTGGCATGTCAAGCAGTGATGTGAACAATAGAGATACAATAGTGAGCAAGACAAGCATGGTTCCTGCCATCGGGAACCTGGTAACCTGATGGGAGAGACCCATGTTACAGACCCAATGCTAATGGCTAACACTCACAAGCCCTCGGGCTATACAGTTCCCCAACAACTCTATGCAACAGGTACTGCTCTGACCGCCTGCTGTGACAGATGAGGAAATTGAAAGAACAAATGGCCAAGGGCATCATCTGTAGTCAAACAGCTAATGAACAAGAGTGGGTGAGGGAGGGAATCAAATTAGACAGTTCAGGTCCAGAATTAACCTTTCTAGAGTCAACTACTTCCCCTCCCTGCACTGAATCAAGTTTTCGTGGTACCTGTTTTCCAACTCCTTTGTTTTTTGTTTTTTTTTAAAGAGCGTGCATCCCATTCTGTGATTCTATTTTTGTGTGATTACTTGGTGAGGGAGCAGAGCAAAACGGTTGTGTCAGTCAGTTCAGGCTTCGTTATGCTCCAGTAACAGATGACCTCGAAATCCAAGTGGCTTACAATAACAAACATTTCTCGGTCGTGTTACTTGTCCAAGTCTTTGCTGACCTTATCTCCCTTTTGCAGTGCCTTGTCAAAAGCAGCCAATAGTAACGAAGCCGTGCTCTTCATCTAAAGCACGGTCTACCAAGGCACTGCAGGCAACAGTTATACCGAATGTCTCACCAGTGCATAAAAGAGGTCACCATCTTTCCAGGCTCTGGGGACCGTTACTCCCTGCCCACTCTCTGGCCCCAGAGTCAATGTCCCATATCTTAGACAGCACCCCTCATCCAGTATTGATTCGTCTTAGGCTGACGGTCCCCAAATCATCGTGACATACAAGAAATGGTTATTTCTTGCTCACGCTCTGTGGTCATCATGGTTCAGCTTCAGCTCTGTGTCCTCTCCCCTTTTCCGGTGACCAAAGAAGCAGCTCCTATCTGTGACGCTGCCCATCCGGTGGCAGAGAGTAAAAAGCAACATGGTTGATCACATGATGGCTCTTTAAGCTTTTGACCACACGTGTCTCCTGTTCATATCCCATTGGTTAAAGGCATGTGGCCAAGTCTGACACTATCGATGCAGGGACATGTAATAGCTCAGTCGGGGAGGGGAACGCAGGAGGGGCTTCCCAGGGCAGAGCAGTAAATCAATCTGTTCGAGTCGTTGGGGCGCACGCATTGACCATCACAAGCTGATGCAGGGTTGGCAGACGATTGTGGTTTGGGAATGAAGAATGCCAGCATTTTCCCAAGGGCATGTGATCTGTTCCAGCTTAGCTGGTTATCAGGGAGCAGACGCAGCTTGTAGCAGACAAGCAGACACAGCTTGGAAGGGCTCTGAGCAGTGCCTTCCAAAATTGGGACCAAATTGGACCCTGCAGTCAGATAGCAGGTGTCTGATCTTTCTTCGAGATGGTGAACTTCCCACTGAACAAGTGAGCTGTATTTGTGCATTCGAGGGGAGGGGAGTTATTATCAACAGCAGCAACTGCCCCAAATTTGGGCAGCTTCAGCTGAAAACAAAGTGTGGGTGCTGTTGCACAAAACCCAGTGATTCATTGCATAGACTCCAAAGGTGGGCCGACGGGGGTCGGGGAAAGGCAGGAATGGGGACAGCTCCAGGGGCCTCAGCCATAAGAGTTCATGGATCCGTTCGAGCTAAGCATGTCTTAGCTACAGAGCTGCCTCATCTCTGTGTCTCTCCAGCTCATGTTTTAAATTCCTGGGAGGAGACAGCCTTCTTGGCCCCTTGACAACCCAGTCTCATCCGTGGGCAGGTGGTGGAGTCACAGATCCCAGACTATTTGAGGTCCAGCCCTGGCCGGAGCCATTCTCAGAGGCGGGGTCATTATTAGATTTTGTAGGCCAAGTGCAAGGACACCTGCTCCTGCCTCTTTACAACTGCCCGCCCTAGTCCCTGGCTCTGCACATTCTCTTCTTCTTCTGAAATGTGCAGAGAGCAGGAGGAATGAGGGAAGGGCAGCAGCAGAGGGAGGATGAGCAGCTAAGGTCCATGCCAGGGGCAATGGGCAGGCACTGCTGCCTAGAGACAGGCACAGGAGGCTGCAGGGAGATGGCTCAGACAGCGATCCCAGTCTGGGGCTCCTGCTCCTTGTCTCATCCTGAGCCCCACCAGCCTTGCTTTCCTGGAACCCAGTTTTCTTTCCCCTGTGGTTCTCAGCTTCTTCTCCTCTTATACCTACATGATGGAGGATATTCAGATACTCCGTCCACTCCCAGGGGATTCCCAATGCTGTGTGACCCTCCGAGCTCACTGGCATTTCACCTGCTAAAGGAAGCATACTAGCCTACCAATGAGTGAGATACTTCTTTATCTTGTTTAAAAAAAAAAAAATGACATTCACAAACCAGTAGTTTATTATTTAGAAAAGTGACTTGCTTTATATAATACCTGAATGAAACATATATGTGCATGCTACCTATATTCACCCCGTAGCTGAAGACCGCTGGGACTTGCTCCTTTTACTTCCTTCACTTTAGTGTTCTTGAAATGTCTCCTGGGTGTTCTATATTTGTTAAGACTCTTAGTTGCAAGTGACAGAGACCCAACTCAAACCAACTTAAATGTAAAATAGTTTTCCTCTCATGTAACTGACAAGGCCATGCCTGGCCCCAGCTTCAGGCAGGGCTGGATCCAGGGACAGGAATGAAGCTTGCTGCACTCCTATCTTCTCTTTTCTTCCTTTCCTCACCCCTCTCCTTATTCCTCTTCCTCTTCCTCTGCCTCCTCCTCTTCTTTTCTCTCTCCCTTTCACCTGCCCTCCCTCCCATTTGGCTATGGTTCCCTTCATATGTAACTTTAGTCCCTCTCATCTTCAAGCAGAAAAGGCTTCCTTGATTTACCTGAGGAAGAAGGCAGCAAGTAGCTCTGGCCCTAGCACCTGCTAGCATACTCACACAAATAGAAAATCTGAGGGAGGACTTTTATTGGTCCACACGGGATCACCATGTCCAACCTGGAACCAATCACTGGGCCAAGGCAATGGGGCACCCTGATTGGCTGTGAAACATGCCTTCTGTGATGGCCAGAGTGAAGCAAGACACTGGTACAAGAAAGCAAATAAAACCGTCAGCATCAAGAACCCTGCAGCTGCCTTCTCTAGTTCGTCTCTGGTCTCTCGCTGGTAATTCACTCCCGCTAAACCCTCACTTTCCATTCAGGAAGCTGATGGCTGCTGCCACCTGGCTCTCTCCTGGGGCAGAGGGCCTGACAAGAGAAACACACAGCCCAGGGCACACCAAGAGCTCAGAATGACACAGGAAGAGAAGACAGAGCAAGGTGGGAGATGTGGGTTGCTGCCTGGGTTGGCTGGGTGGCAAACAGCCCCAGAGACGGTGGTGGAGAGAGGGCCGACACTCATTGTGTGGGTACAAGGCCCAGAATGAAGCACACAAGCTATGAATCTAAATCAGAATTTCCAAGCCCAGCAACAGTGCCGAGCAGCTGCTGGCCTGGCCATCCTGGCTCAGGTGCACAGTGAGAGGTAGAAATCAGGCCTCGCTTTGTCTTTTCTGTTCAGTCGTATGCCCAAAGACCGTACCCTGGCCCAAAGCTCACTTTTCTCCTCTGTCCCCTAGACAGACCCACAGAAGGGGCTGTATCACCTCTAGCCCCAGCTCCCTTTCCAAGCCCTCTGGATGGCTGTGACTCAGAGCCTGAGAATTCCTCGGATGCGCTGGCAGGTGGAGGGTCAGTCGATCTGAAGTCCTAGGGTGCCATCAACTCTTCAGCCCTGAGCTGCATCTCCAGCCTCATCTCCCCACCCCTGGGGGGACTCTTCCTCCCCAAAATGGCAAGGTAGTGTCAAGCCTCCTGCCTTCGTTTGTCCTTCCCCTTCGGACAGCGGTCCCTCATCCTACTCCGTCATCTGGGCACACTACTCTCCTCCTAGGCTGTTCTCCAAACTCACCACTCACAGCCCAGCCCTGGGGAGAGTACATCACCCCAGCTCCGGCCCCTCCAGCGCTCTGACCTGCTCTGACTCCGCTCTAAGCCTGGCTGTGAGGCCCTTCCCTTCCTTTTTTGGATGTCTGTCTCCCCACCCAGCTCCCCAGGGACACCCCTGTCTTGCTCCTCTCTGCTCCCCGGTGCCCCCTCTGGCTACACCCCAGTGGGCACAAAGGAGTGTTTGCTGAATTAAACCAGATCGTCTATCGGCTATGCATGGGGTGCCTGTTACAGACCTCTACACACCTACACACACACACACACACACAGTGGGCTCGGGTCCTTAACTTCTCCTGTTTCCTTCCACCTGGGAAATGGGCTCACAACGGGGAGCTCTGAGCTGGGGACCTTGCTCTCCTTCACAACTCTGGCAAACAGAAAGGTTTATAAATGTTTTCCTTCCCTTAATGTACCTGGTTCGGTGCTTAGTGAACAGAAGATCATTTTGGAAATGACTCCCCTTCACTCCTGATTTAACATCCGTGCCCTGCGGTGCTCCACGCTATAACTAACCTCTGTGTCAAGGGGTTAATGACCAGTAACCAAACCCTTAAATCAGCCTGCCCTCTCTGCAGAGGGGCCAGCAGCTCATTCTTGGTAAGGAGAACAAAGAGCCCATTTCTAGCACATATTACAGATGTCCACAGTCACTACTCTAAATTGAGATTGAATAAGGCCAGCCTCGGCTCTTTCTCCGCACCCCCCCCACCTCAACACACACACTGTGCAGGTCTGGGCCCTGCCAGCCATTTCCGTGAATTCTTACCCACAGGCCCACTGGCTGGGCTGACTCAGAGGCCAGGGGGTTGAGACTGGGCAGCTGGACCAGGAGATCCTTCTCTACTGAGTCCCTGCCTGCCTTGTCCTTGCCCCATAGTTCCTGTGGCCAGATCAGGGGCGAGCAATGTTTTAATCCTCACAACTGCACTTTACAGGTCAGGAAACCGAGGCTCAGAGTGGTTTCCCACCTACAAAGTGAGGGCAGGGGTGCCGAGTGGAAACCCAGGTCCACCTGACTCTATCCCACCAGACCAGTGGTCCTCAAATGTTCTCGTGTGTCCGACTTACCTGGAGGGCTTGTTAAAACACAAACTCCTGGGCTCTGCTCAGTTTCTGATTCAGCAGGTCTGGGGTTGGGCTTAAAATGCGTACTTCTGTCAAGTTCCTAGATGATGCTGGGACCGCACTTTGAGAACTGTTCTCCTAAACAGTGGTGCTTCCTAACCCCTTGGCCGTCCTCATCAGAGTCTTACAAACCGTACCCCTGCCAGTGGGGTTCCCCCTTGGCCCCAAGATGAGAGGGAGGCTTGGAATCCAGAAGGTTCTAGGCACTGTCCCAATGTTTCCTCCCTGGGCTGCACAGAATGTCCTTAATACAGCTAGTTTTCAACTTTGGTTGCACATTGAAATCACCTGGAACAGACCCATACCAAGGCTCACCTGCTAAGAGTTCTTAAAGCTCCCCAGGTGATTTTACTGTGTGACCAAGGTAGAGAGCACTGCCTTCCCTTGCTTGCATTCTGGAGTGTGTCCCTTTGATCCCTCCATTCTCCCTGACTTCATTTGCTCCCAGATCTTTCTTCTCTTCCAAAGCCCAGCACCCATCCCCTCCTCCCAGAAGCCTGCCCCATGCAGTCACTGGTCCAGCCCACAGATTGGCTTTCTCTCCAGGGATCTTTGCCACCAATCCCACATTCTGATATTTTGTAATCTAGCCATTGTTTTGATTTTCAACCCCTAGACTATCACTCCCCTGGTGTATCCCCACCGTACCTACCCCCACAGAGGACTGGGCTCTGAAACCTTTTGGGCTGCAGCAAGGGTAGATCTCCTGCAAGTTTCTAAAGAAATGACCTCGAGGACCCTGCTTCACCCTGGGTCACTGTCCCCACGAAAGCGCCCTGCAAATAGAGTTGTTTCTTCCCTGCAGTAGGTTCTAGAGCCTCTTGTTAAAAGTGCCCCGCCATGAGTCCCCTCCTTCCACCACCTCTGCACTCTCCAGGCTGAGGAAGTTTTGCTGCCCCTTCTCCCGATGAGAGAGTGTCTCTGAATGTCTCTACCTTATTTTTCAAGGGCGCACACTCCATAGGCCATCAGTGTTACCCAGGAAATATCACTTAATGAAGGAGATTAAAGCTGCCCCAAATCCATATGCCCCTTGTTTGGAAGAGGGCTGGGACTTCTGTTGCACCTTGGAACCCTGTTATTATGTCATTTAACCAGCCCCATTGTGCTCCTGATTTGCCTGGGGAGCCCTCCACCCTCTCCCCCTACCTGTCTCAGCCTCTGCTCTGGCGGAGGCCCTGCTAAGGGCTGGGGGAGACAAGACCATATGGGATGCTCGAAGGTCTCAGCCTTCCCTGGAAGCTCCCCCAGGCAGGAGGGGAGACAGCAGCCTCCTGCCTCTGTACCCCGGGAAGGTCTGCATACCCTCTTAGCCTCAGTTTCCCCATCCTTACAAACGGGAGGTGACCACAGATATGGACAGTAGCTGGCAGACAGGTGTACTAAACTCTGTTTCTTCTCTTCTCCCTCTTCCCTTCCTGGGGCAGCTCCAGGGGCCAGTGGCCGTGTCTGTCCATGTGGTGCTGTCGGATGTGGGTGAGGGGCAGATCTCATGTGAGGCCATACCTGTCTCTGGTGGAGGCCAGTCCCCCCTCCACACCTGCCAGGTAGAGAAAGGGCTGTGGAGGACAGCTGGCAAGGCTCTATCCAGGGGCCCACCTGCATCCTGCAGGTTGGGGTTCTTTGCTTATCCAGGAGATGAAGTGATAGAGCGAGGGGCACCTCTGACCCTGGGGGTCTTTGTGTGACCTTGGCTCCATGGCCCCCCAGGACAGAAGTGTGCACCCAGGGGCGCCGTGTTCTCCCCAGTTGGCTATCCCGCTCAGCCACTCACTGTGACTCCTGCTCCCAGCCTGAGGAGGGGGAGAATTCCACTGGTGTGAGCCCCAAGACACGGATGTTTTTGTTCGGTCCCCTGCCAGGGCTCTTTCTCTTTTCCCTGCAAGCATCAGAATGAAATTCCCAGATCAGGTTTGAAGCCCTGTCCAGGTGAATGGGAGTGCGGGGGAAATGAGTAGGTCTGTCATTTGCAGCTGAGGAAGAACCGAGTGGTAGGGATGTCTTTTCTATATGTCCCCCACCCCACCTGGGGGGGGTGGTTTGTGAAACATCCCCGGGCAGGCTCTGGCTCACACTCTGCCACTGATGGGAGTTACCGGGAAAATGTCACTTCTTACACTCTTGTATCACAGGTGTTTTGGTACAAGGCCCTCCAGCCCTCTGCTGCTTCCTTAGTCCTCTCTCAGAGCTCAAGTGGCTCACCATGGGAAGCTTCCTAAGCCAGCCTCCTGGCCTCACCCCCGCCCTCTCCGCCTGGCTGCTGGTGCTGCAGGGACCCAGGGGAGGCAGGGGAGCAAGGTGAGAGGTCACCGGTGTGGCTCTGGACTGACACTGCCTCCATGTAAATCTCAGCTATTCCACCTGTGAGACTTTTACCCAATGTCGTGTGCCTCAGTTTCCCCATCTCCAAGACGGGGATCATTGCAGCCCCCACCTCCTAGAGTTGTTTTAGGATTCCGTGGGATATGGCATGGCTTTGTGTCTGGCCCAGAGTAGGAGCTGAACACATTACAAGTTTTGTTACCAGCCACCTAAGGCGGGGGTTCTCCAGAACCACCCCCTTCAGTGTCCAGAGTCGGAAAAGTCTCTGCTGCAGGGCGGGGGCTGTCCTGTACATCGTAGGAGGCTGAACAGCGAACTCAGAGGTCCCTGACCTCTACCCCCTGGACGCCGGTAGCATCGTCCCTCCCCTCCATCGTGACAACCTCAGATGTCTCCAGACATTGCAGATCACCCCCTGGTTAGCCAGACTGCCCCTCTCTGGGAGCCACAGCTCTGAGTCATTTCTTGCTGAAATCTTCCAGGTTGCCCATGACTCAGAAAGCCCAGCGCCGCTGGTACTAAAAGTGGGGCATCTTATAGGAAACGGTTTCCCCTCTTTTGTGTTCAGGCCATTTACCAGTTCAGTCCACTGCCGGCTGGACTTCTGAGGGATCGGAGGGAGGACTACAGAGCCTCTGCCTTATGGCTCTCTCTGATCCGCCAGCTTCGTGGCTCTGCCCCCAAGAGGCACTTTTGTGTTTGCTTTTCAGTAACAAACAACTATCTGTCCCTATTAGGATCTGCCCAGCCTCTGGAGCAATAAGCAGGTCCAGTGACCGCCAAACCAGCTAGTAAGTGCACGCCAGGCTCTCAGAGCGTCTCCCCCAGGCACTTCCGAGCAGCTGAGTGAACAAAACTGATTTCCGCCATTACCTGGGCAGCCGCTTGTGTCTATAGAGCCTGGCCGGGAGACCTCCGTCAAGCCCGGGTGACAGGGATGAAGGAAGGGGAGGGGTGTAGCAGTAACTGCTTTCTGGCGGTCTTTGTCGGGCAGCCCACACTCCCGAGCCTCAGGAAATCTGGGTCCTGGCGTGCAGGGTGACGAAGAGCTGCCCTGTGTCCTGAGGACAGAACGTGGTTGCATTCCACGCAAGGGCATAAAACGCTCTGTACTCTTGGAGAGAGGCCTGGGTGGCAGGCGGGGGCTCTAGGCTTTGGCACATTCACAGAAGCCTTTCTGGAGGTGGTGAGTTTTTATTTCTCTTTTCAAAGTACCAAGAGTTGGGAGACGCCAGTGGAGGAAGCAGAAACAATGCTCATATTAGTGTGATTAGAGCCATTATTTCCTGATACGTTAGTTTCCCCACCTTGGCTGTTGGATCCTCCAGGGGAGGGAGCATGGCTCTCTCATCTCTGTTATCTTCAGATCTCAACTTAGAGATTGTTAGATGGATGGAGGGTGGGTGGATGGTGGATGGATGGATGGATTAGATGCCTAACAGCATCTGTTTAACTTCCTAAATCCTGTCATCATATTTTCCATCACCTGCAATAAACCGGAAGCTACAGCAGGTCATCGGCTTTCCTTGGTGGTGAAACAGAAACCCAGGCCACACAATGGACAGTCCCTTACCCAATATAGGTGTTGAATAGGCTCTTCTTGCCTCTGTTCCAGTCACATTTCCACATTGAAGCTAGGCATTCCACATTTGGCCTGGGCTCAGAACTTTGATCACCATGATTCTTCACCTCTATTATGGGAAAAATCAGTCATCTTAGTAATTTAATGCCAATTTCCATGGGTTCACCAAATCTGATAACTTATAAGATTATCTGAGTGTCTCCTATTCATCTCTCCAGATCTACTCTCCATCTTTCCCCTTCTACCCTAGGAGGCTGAATTTATGGAATGTTTCAATGGGCTCTCGTGTTCTTTGGCTTCCAGCTGGGTTCTACCAATGGGCTGACCCAGAAGAAGAACAGAGTGGGGAGAGGAGGGTAAAGTTGAAGTGTTTATTCACCACCATTCGCCATTATCCCCAAGTCCCTCCCACCCTGAAGCCTTCTTGCAAGTCAACCCTCTCTCTATAACTTTTCTATTACAGAGTCTTGTAACTGCTCTCTTCTCTCATCCCTTTGGGTCTGGGAGTGGTAACAGCTCCATGTTATTATCCTCAGGGAACTATACAATCTCTGTGGTTCCCTTACATCCTACCCACACCGTGGAGCATTATGCCTTTATTATACCCTCCTTGGATTCTACGACCATGAGTGTGTCATCTGTTTCCTGTTGGGGCCTTGACTCATACACTGGCCTGAGGCTCTTCTTAGGTCTGAAGGGTAACCCCGCCTGCCTCTCCATGCCCTCCCTGGACTTCCAAGGGTCAGGAAGAACATGCCCCCCAAGAACCACCCTTTACTTCCTTCCCTGCACTGCCCTTCTCACCCCACAGTCCCTTTTTTGTCATGCACTCATGTTTAAAAATCCTTGTCAACCACCCTCTTCTATTAAAACAAGAAATGACTTATTTTATCACCCATGAGGCCTAATCCTAAGGGGAGGGGATGTTAATTTCTTTAGTAACATGAAGAGAAAAGCTCACAGAACCCTATGACTTGTCCACTCAGAGCCCTTTTGGGGAACCACTTCAGAGAAGTGACTGAAAACTTTGAAGGTCAGAGATCATGTGGCTTTCCTCTAGACCACGGCCAGTAATCTACAGCCCTTGCACAGCCCTTGTTATTGTAAATGAAGCATCCTCAGAGCACAGCCATCGTTTACATATTGTCTGTGGCTGTGTTCAGGCTACGATGGCAGAGTTGAGTTTTCAGACAGTATGGCCCTCTGGGCAGGAAAGAGTTAACACAGCAGGACTGACTGTGTCCTTTGAAAGATCTGCTTACCATGTTGGCCCTTGACAGGCATCCAAGAACCTGTATTTCAGAAGGGTTCCCACCATTCCCAGATGTGTAAGAGTAGCTTGCTATGCCCAACCAGACTATACGAACAATAAGGGTTATGCTAAACACCTGCTTTGCTCCTGGGAGTTTGGAATATGGGTATGTACCAGGCAGAGGCTGCCTACGTGACCAGCCCTGATAAAAACAAAAAAACAAAACAAACAAAAAAAAACCCAGCTCAGTCTGTAGAGCTTTCCCAGTAGAAAACATCTCACCTGTGTTGTCTCAGCTCCTTGCTGGGGGAATTAAGAGCATCCTGTGTGATCTCTAGGAGAGGACCCTGGGGAGCTGGCACCTGATTTTCCCCTGACTTTGCCCTATGTGCCTTTTCCTTTTGCTGATAAAACTTATATCCTTTTCTTATAAGAAATCATGACTGTGAGTACAAATATGGGCAGTCTAGGGAGTCCTACTGAATCACCATATCTGGCAGCGGCCTTAGGGACCACCCAACACACTGCAGAGCCAAAAATATTTTCCACCTGGCCCTTTAAGAAAAAGTTTGCCAACCCTTGCTCTATACGGTTGTAATCTGGATGGAAATTTTATGTTCCATGTCTTGGATCACACAAGACTCTGAACTGCCTAAGGCCTGGCACAGGTCTCTTGCTTCGTATCTATAGGCCAAGCACAGATCTTGTACAAAACATTTATGGAGGGAGGAAATCAGCAAGCCTGCAAATCATGGATCCAAGCCATGTTTTTTTAAACTGTGGGTGGTGAAATCAATTTAAAAGTTTATGACCAATGCTTTTCAGAGAAAGAATAGAATGGAAAATACCAGATTCCACCGCCTATGGTAAGACTAAGTTTCGGGTCTCGAAAATTTTGTCTCAGTTCTACACGCGGACCAGAGACTATCCTGGATCAGGATGTAAAAAGCTTTTCAGTCCACTGCAACAGAAAATCGTGTGAAGCCCACAGGCTTGTATTACCTTTGCCAGCAGCCCAGGGAGCAGTCCCCTCCCCTGGACCCTCCCATCTCTCCGTCATTACGTCATTACGTCACTAGGCTTACCTGCGTTCTTGCCCCGCCCCGCAGAACGTGTACTACACCAGCAGTCAGCAGATCCACGTGGGCATCCTGAGCCCCACAGTCGACGACGACGACAACCGGTGCCTGGTGGACGTCAACAGTCGGCCTCGGCTCATCGAGTGCAGTTACGCCAAAGCCAAGAGAATGAAGCTCCACTGGGAGTTCTCTCAGGTAAGAGCCCCCGAGCTGCTGGCGAGAGTAGCCAGAGTGTAGCTAGAGCAGGCGGGAAGTCCATAGGGGCCCCAGAGTGTGCGGGGGGAGGGGAGGAGGAGGAAGGGGACACGGTGCGGGGAGCCTGTGACTCGGGGCCAGCTCTCGGGATTGTCTGGGGACCTACTCTGGGCCAGGGATTTTGCATCCATGATTAGCTCACTGTCTCCTAATATTTGTTGTTGTTTTTACTATCATTTTAATTCGTAGACATAAGGAAACAGGCTCAGGGGGGGGGTTCATCTGCCCAAAGTCACCCAGTAAGGAGCAGGGCTGGGACTTAGGCTCTGGCCACTCTGACTTTAAACCCTCACCTTTCTCCTCCACACATTCTCCCTCCCTAGATGAAGCCCAGTGTCCCAGGTGTAGACAAGTGCTGGGGCATCCCTGACCGGTGCCCTGCTCTGCTGGGGTGGGCTCGCTCTAGGAGAGAAGGCTTCCTCAAAGGGCATGTGGACACAGCATTCCCGTGTTAAGTCTCCATCAGTTCTAAGGCCCATATTTGACTCCTTGCTCTCCGTTGACCCGATTATAAAATGTAGCCCAAAGATCAAGAGGCCCAACTGGAGACAGCCCACAGTGACCCCACTTTGAAGAGAACCTTTGCCTCAGCCCAGAGGCATCCCGGCCCCCAGGGCATCTGCTAAGTTAGGGCTGGTCTCCCTCAAGAGGCAGGGACACCCACCACCCAGGGGGTACAGAGGAAATGTTCAGAACAGGAAGTGAGGATCCCGCCGCGCTCTCAGGCATCGGGGACTGTACGTGGGGGATGCTTCCAGGGAAGTCAGAAAGGGAATGTCTGTATTTGTGGGACTGAGTGGCAGGACCCCAACCCAAACTTCCCAGCAAGCTGCTCCTCCCTTGGGGAGGAGGCTCATGGGGGCTGGAAGAGGCTGTGTAGTTACTCTCCCCTGGTTCAGGGGGGGCAGGGAAGTGGGGGCCCCAGCCATGCCATATTCTACAGGTATGGGCAGCCTTGGGCCTGTGATCTGGGTATGTGCAACCAGAGGACTGAGTAGGGTCCTAGATGATGAGTGGGAAGGTCAATACTGAGTTCAAAACAAGGTCATAAATTTAGGGGCTAGTTGGAGAGCAAGAGCCCCACTGAGGGTTTTGTGACCCTGGGACAGCAACTGCTAGGGAGAAGAACGGGGAGCCAAATAGGCTTCTGGGGGCAGGTAGGAGACGGGTGCGGCCCCTCGGAGTCTCGGCTGGGTCTGCAGTGGTACTCCTTCCTGTTCATGTGACCTTCGCCAAGCATTGTAAACTGTAAATATCCGTCCCTGTAAGAGCAACAGCCAGCCTTCACGGAGTGCTCCCTAAGTGCCTGACTCTGTAAGCGGGTGACACCTCGCCACTCAGTTAAGCCCCACCACAGGGACCAACCCCCCGCGTTCCATGGGAGAAAACACAGACGCAAAGATGGTAAATACCAGGCCAGCATGGTCCTGGGGGTGCCTGTCCACACATTAATTTACATTCTCTTCTACTTCCAGTTGGGACACGTTTGTAGCGGCACGTGGGAGAAGATCAGGGTCGGGGCTGAGGTTGGAGAATATGGGGCACAGCTTCCTCGTGGCTCCCTCTCTCTGGCTGAAACACCTGTCTCACCTCCATGGTCTGCCTTTGTCACCTGTCCCCACAGGCTGTGTAGCCCTGAGTGACATGGACTGGGGCTACATTTCCCTTGTGGCCCTTCTTTACATGGAGAGGCCGAGAGAGGGCCGGCAGCATAGAGTCAGGGACGCAGGCTGGGTGCGTGCTCTGTGGCGAAGCGGCTGTCCTTTCCCAGCTCAGGCTAGAGGCCACATATGAAAGATAGAAGCCACATGCCTGCAGCCTGGAGGCATCAGAGAAAAAGGGACCCATGGGCCCCTGGGAAGGTGAGTGGGACTGACTTTGCCAAGGTGAGAGGGAGATCGTCCCGTCCGGAGGCTCTGTGCTGGGTCTTATGTCAGGCCACTCTCTGCTGCCTTTAGCCAGGCCTGCTGGGCCCCTGGGAACTAGGAAGGAAATGTCGCAGGAAGGTGTTGGGTGGGGAGCTGGAGCAGGGCTGAGGGCCTTCCAGAAGAGACGGTATTTCACCTTGAAGAGTGTGTAGGAGCTTGCGCCATATGAAAGTAGGGAAGGGTGTTCCAGGGAGAAGGAACAGCATGCACAAAAGCTGTGGAGCCTCAAACCCCAGCTGTGTTCAGGGAGCTATGGAGAGCCAGGTGTGGCCGGGACCTGCAGGGCCCGGGGGTAGGGGCAGGGTAGCAGCAGATGAGCCTGGAAGAGCAGCTGGGCCAGGTCATGGACACCTTGGGCCTGGAGCTTATGGGAGTGAAAATGGAGAGCAAGGGACTGGCCTATTTAGGTGCGGGCTTTGGAATGCCCCTGTGTCAGAGACTGTGGAGTCGAATGGGAAGGGGGAGATTGTAGAAGGGGGTCGGGGGAGAGGAGGGAAGAAAAGCTAGCGGGAGGCTAAAATGCAATTTGAACATTTAGCCATTCCCTCCTCCCCTCTTCTCCGTGAGTGACCCCGGGGTCCTTAGGGCCCTGCCTGGCCACCAAGATCTCCTCCTGGGGCAAGGTCTGAGGCTGCCCCAGGGAGCCCAGCTTCTGGTGGTATGGGCTGGGCAGCTTGACAGGTGTGGCTGGGAGGCCTCTAATGGACAAGCAAATGCCGCTTCAACTGGCAGGGAGAAGGAGGAGGAGCTCAGGGCTTCTGGAATAGCCCCAGGGGGCCAGCCAGGCACCTGATGCTCTGGGGATCCTGTGTCACTTGGGTGTGCATGCTCTTGAACTGGAGTGAGCTCCCTGGCCCCTTTGCAAAGCCTCATTCCTTGGAGGAACTCCAGAATCACCGGGGAAACAGAGCTTGGTAGAGCCTCAGCCTTGGGAAGTGCGGTGTTAGTAAGCCGAGCAGTTCCATATCCAGGACAGTGAAACAAGATAAAGTTCGCCTGCCCAAGGTCATGCAGCCCGAGATGGAGCTCGAGTTCAAATAGGCTGGCTGTGCCTGAACCCAGGCTGCTTCACAGGCCAGCCCCACGCACGGGCACATAGGCCCTCTTTCCAACCCTCCCAGACAGACATGCCCCAAGGCTCAGGCTGAGGTGACTCCTCTCCCTCTCCAGAGGCCTCGGTGGTTCTGGCTGGCTGTCAGCTCCTCTGTCCATCCCTGACTGGGGTAAACAAAGGGACATATTCCTAAAAGAGGCAAAGACACCCCCAAATCCAGCTCTTTCCTTTCCTCATCTCAGTGTGTGGCCTTGAACAGGCAGCCTCACGTGACTCCTACTTGAAAGGACACCGTGACCAGCAAAGCGGGCAGTGTTTTGGACGTGGAATCCTGGAGCCTGGGCAGTTTTCAGCCACTTACACATATATCGAGTTAAACTCCCAGGGTGCTTTGGCAGTCCCATCTTTGATCCTCCTCCCAAGAAGAACTCTTTGGAAATCACATTTTTAAATCCCTAATTTGCAAACCCAGAGCAGCCACTCCTGCTTGATATTTAAAGATTAATGTATGTGAAATTTTTGTTTAAGGCAAAATAATTGATATTTGTCAAGCAATCTGGAATCTGTCCGCAAGCCCTCACAGGTTAGGAACTACTGTTGACAAGGCCAGCAGAGGCTGGAAGCCTCTTACGTGATTAAATCATGTGCTTGGGCTAATTCTCTTGCAACAGGTTTTAATCTTTGCAAATTACATAGAGATCCTACCAAGTAGAATGATCGGGTGCAGAAGTTGGGCTGAAAGAAGCTTTTGCTGGTGCATCTCAAATCTCTTTTCTGGTTTCACATTCTGCATTATTTACTCTCCTGAGGGCTGCATTTAAACTCCACAGACATTCAGGCTGAATTAATTTCAAAATAATGTAGTGCATTTCTCCCAGGTTCTCCCACAAAGAAGACAGGCATTTGCATATCTTAGCGTTTCATCTCATACCCTGATTTTCTGTTTAACAAATAAAATGCCTTTCTTCTATCCCCTGCAAGCTCTTCTGAATTTCCGATGCTCAGGATGAATCAGGACAGCGTGAGATACTGACACTGAGCAACCACACTTGATGAAAACATCTCTTGGCAATGCTGATGCACGGGGCTTTGATGAGCCATTTTCTGATGATGAACATTCTTTCCTTCAGTCATTCATCAAACATTCATTGAGCACGGGGGTTGGGCAGGAGGGATGCAGGTAGGAGGCAGACACGGCCTCTGCCCTGGAGGAGCTCCTGAGCAGATAAACACGCAACCGAATAGATGATGAGACCAGAAATGAGGGAGGTGGGGTGTGCCGGGACCCCGGCTTGATGGGCTCCAGGATGGTTTCACATTCAAGGCTTCTTTGATCCGGTTCTTGAAAGTCGTTAGACAGTTCCCAGGTGTAAAAAGGGAGAACATCCCATGCCGAGGCTCAGCCTGGGCAAAAGCAAGAAAAAAACAGAGCATGTTTGAGGAACAGAAATCCAACGGTGCGGGCAGAACTTGGAATTTCCAAAGGAACATGAGAGAGATCAGACATAAGAGTCAATCTGGGTGCAGAGAATGATGATTGTTGAAACCCATGCCAACCAATTGAACTTCACCTTAAAAGCAAAGGGAGGAACCAGGGGATATCTTAAGCCATGGCTTGCCACGAGTGGGTCTGAATCCCTCTGATACCAGAGAGTAGGATGGACTGAGATAAAAGAGACAGGGAAACGAGTTAGGGGACTGTCCCATCATTCCCGTGAGAGATGGAGCAGACTCGGTTGTCATGGGGTCATGGAGCCAGATAGCTCTTGGGGGGACTTTGAGACATTGCTGTGGTCTGTTGGAAGTAGTGATGGATGAAATGAAGGGAGTTGTGACGGGGGGGATTATGCATCCAGGACCACCCTAGGCTCTGGGTTTGGAGAACAGTCGGTGCGCAGCCAGCATCATCCCTCTCAAGGCACACACCTGTGCCTAGACGGCTAACATTTCCCACATCAACACATGATAGAATTTCAAGACCACCAGGAGTTGTCGTTATTGCCTTCTGCAATTCCTCTATCTTGTGATTCCTCCTGGTATAAAGAATGTTCTAAACTGATACCTATAAATTATGGAGGCTTTCAGTCTTCTGAGAGTATCCCACATGCTGAGATTTGGGGGATTCTGAGATTTGGTGATGAAGAGTTAGTGAAAGAGGTCTTTAGTCAGTGAGCCCGGCACCCATGGAAGGAGAGGGAGTAAGCAGAGAACTTTGTGGTAGGACACCTGCCAAGCAACAGAACAGACTGCCTCTCCATGGTAATGAGATGCACCCTGCCCCCACTACCATTCCTTTGAATGGTGAAGCAAATGCTGGAGCCTTCTCCTCAAGATGCTCGTAACGGGACTCTTGCCATAGGAGGGCTGTTACGATGGGTGTCTTCTAAGGTCCAACCTCCTTAAATTCTACCTGCCTACCTAAATGCATGGTTGGAGAAATGCAGACTGTTGGACCCGGGAGACCTGAAACATCTCAGCTCTGCCTTCTAACAGCTGAAGGGCTGCCCTACGCACTGGAAAGCAGTCTAGTCCTGTTGGCTCTGAGTGGGGACTTGCAAATACTGTACAAGTTCGAGAATGAGCCGAACTCCTTGTATGAGGGCTACCTTCACCCTACTCTCTGCAATTGTTTTTCCATTATTTCCACATCCTTTTCTTCCATCAACCACGACACCAGAGGGCCAGGCTGTCTTACGTATCTAGGGTCTCCAGCACCTGATGGAGAGCTGAGACAGAGGAGCCCCCCGACGTGCTATTAATCGAATGAAGGATTTCTTTCTTTTTTCAAAAAATCCACAAATATTAACCAGAGGCCTCCTGCGTACCAGGTCTCAAGGCAGGTCTGTGAGAAACCTCAAGATGGACAAGATTTTACCAGTGATTTCTCTCCTTGCACACATGTGTGCACACTGAAAAAGGACATTTCAACCTAATAGCCAGAGGCCCCTGTTTAGTTGGAGAAATCCCTTGTTCCAGCAAAGAACACTTTCAGGGGGTGGTATATCCCAACTGCAGAATGGACATGTGTTAAGTGGGGCACTCAAAATTGTAGTGTGAAAATGTACTTCTTTCTCTAACCTCAGATTTGAAGTAGGGAGGTGGAAATGTACGCATACCGTGCAGACTGGAGTACAAATTGGTGTAAATATTTTTTAAAACGGGGCTTTCATGAAATGTCGGGATATTCAGACTGTATTTCATGCTGCTCCCAGACTGGAGTGCACCGTCACACCTTCTGGCTTTTGGGTTCTTTGGTGGCAATGGCAGGAGGGCTCCTTTGGGCACATAGATCAGTGTTCCCATGGTTAGCTGTCCCCACACCTGAGCCCCTGTGCTTGCCTCATTCTCTGTGAAGTATTTATGCATTTTCCAAATGGGGAACATCAAGGATAACAACAGAGGTGTCTGTTAATGCCAAGAGAGAAGAAATTTTCAAGAGTATGAGGACACTGCCTGGAAGAGAGCTGAGTGCAGAGCCAACCCTCCAGGTCCATGATGATTGGCTCTGATTTGTGGGCTCTAATTTGATAATTTGATGCAAGATGAGTAACCCACTCAAAAAAGAACCTGGTTGCAGAACACATTTCCCAGGGAGCATGGCTAATTCTGCCAAAGAATTTCCCAACACGCAAGGAGGAGGAGTCCTTGACTTTTCTCCTGCTCTGATCCCCAGTCGCTGTCAAGAAGTCCGACTTCGAGAACCTTTTGTACTGAAAAGAAAAGACTATAATCGGGTATTTCATTATGGCTCTGGAATAAAACACCTTTTCATTTCCATGTCATATGGAGGGGCAGATGTGGAACTGTCCGGTTTTGAAGGACTGTCAGAGCCTTGCGTGGGCCCTAGAAGTTTGTGATTTTCAGTTTATGGCAGTCAGCACACCCCTGCCCTTCCTCCTGCTCATGCCACAGAGATCAGGAGCCAGGAGCAGGTATGATGGCTCAGGTCCCCGCTATTCAGACCTGAGTAAGATTTTTAAATTTATTATCAAACATTTATATGATGCTTGCTAGGTGCCACATAGTATTGTAACTGCTTTATAAATAGGACATAACTCCCCACGACAATGCTAGTGGGGACTTTGATTATCCTCATTTTACAGATGAAACTGAGGCACAGAGAGATTAAGTCATTTGTCCAAGGCCAAGGAATTCTGCCTCTGGGATCCGTGCTCAAAAGCACCTTCCCATGGTGCCTTTGTCTTGCCTCTAGAATCTAGAAACCAATGGATAGCTGCAGTGGGCACTTGGGGCTGGAGTCTCCCTGCCAAGCCTGTCACCGGTGAGTGTGAACTGGTTGGATTCCTGCCTCCTCGGCGAGCTCCCTCCAGCCACACTGCTATCTCCGTAACCCCTTCACCTTTTTTTTTTTTTTTTTTTTTTGGCACTTGACATTGCCATCACCCCATCTTCGGTCCAATGAACCTTCCCGGCAAATCACAGGCAGACTCTCACTCATGCACTGTTGAGTCTCCTTTAAGAAAAATAAATGCCAAAGCACTTATTGAATAAATATAGTGTTGAATATACATAATACAGAAAGACCACTTTCCTCTACAAAAAGACTTAATCTCAGAGTTTCTTAAACTAGGGCTAACGTCCCACCCACACTTTGAAGTCTGATTACTAATCATTAACTACTTAACCTGGAAACTCCCAGGCCCGCCATGCTTAAAGCCAAAGACCCATGGGCCACTTGCCTGTGGAAAGTTCATTAGAAAGGCTGGTGGCACGGTAGCTCTGAAATAAGCAGGGAAGACTGCGGAATACAGGCGTCCGTCCATACAACCTCCTCTGAACACCTTGGAGGGAAACAGGAGAGCAGCCTGAGCGCTCAGCCCAGGTGCTCTAGCTGCTCCTCCTCAGGTCCCGAGTGCAAGCGACAAGCCAGGCCTCATCCTTCCCGGAGAGAGGGTGACGGCTGGTTTGGGGTCCCCCAACCAGCATCGCCAGCAGCAGCAGCACCTGGAAACTTAAAAAGGCCCCTTTCTGGGCCCCATGGCAGACCCAGAAGTGACCCACAGTAAATAAGCCCTCCAGGGACTCTGACTAATCTCTACCCAGCCTATACCCCAGGAGGAACGGGTCTAGTTAAGGAACCTCTAGCTGCCACAGGCACGTAGTTGGGGAAACTAAGACAGAGAAGAGATGCATGTCTGCGGGATCTGGGGTCAGCTCCCAGGTGCCTCTGCCTAAGGGGTTCTGGACCGCAGCTTCCCCAGCCCTGCTGTGCACATCGTCAGGGCTCCATGGCAAAACGCAAATCCAGAGGCAAGACCAGGAGCAGAGTCCTGCGTTTTTGCTTCTACCCATACGCTTCTCAAGCCCTTCCTAGGGACTACTCCACAGAGGCCCAGAAGGAGAAGGAACTAGGCTGGGGGCTGGGAACCCACCTCTAGGAATTATTCGTCTCCTTAATTCTATACATTCAGCTTTTGATTTTTTTAATGCTGTTTCCATATTTAATTCAGTTTCCATTCCAATTAAGCTCTCTGTGTGCTGGAGCATCTCTCCTGCCAGGTTTAATTGCCCTTATTTAAATTCTTTAATTAAAAGTATTGTGTGTTTCCGCATCCTGTAGTTGTATGTATTACACAAATAATTTAGTTGACTGGACTGGTAAACCGAGGGACGGTGCCATCCTTGGAGGGCAGGGCCGGCCCCTCAGAGCCGGGGACTGGCCCAGGGGCTGCGGGCAGGGCCCCAGCTATGAGGACCAGAGCCCGCACACAGCCTCCCTGCTTCCTTCCTTCCTCCAATGCTCAATGCTCCCCGCTCCACACAGCGGACAGAGTGGACCACTGAACATGTCAGTCCGACTGGCAGTGGCTGGCCCTTGTCACCATATTCAGAGTCAAAGTCCATCCAGTGGCTGTGAGTCCCCACACAACCTGCCCCTCCCTCGAGGACCTCTCAGGCCTCATCTCTTGCTCCCTCCCCACATCTGAGCTGCTCCCCAGCCTCTGTGCCATTTGCTGAATTCCCCAGGCCTCTGCAGCTGTGGGAGCCTTGCTCTGGGGCACGGGGACTGTCCTCTCCTTCGTGCCTTCCCAGCGGGGGTCACTCTGACGGCTGTCTCCGCGGCTGCCTGTTCACCTCCGCTCCCCAGCTCCCTTCCCGGGTTGTCTGAGGCCATTCGGGCTACTAGAACACGAAGACCATAGACCGAGAGGCTTAAACAACCAACATGTATTCGTCACAGCTCGGAAGCCTGGGGGGTCCAAGATCAAGGTGGCAGCGGGCAGTGTCTACTGCGACCTCTCTGCCTGGTCATGTGCACCTTTCCACCCATCACACAGCAGAGGGGGACGTCCTCTCTCTTGCGTCTCTTCTTACAAGGGTGCTAATCTAGTTCACAGGGACTCCACCCACGTGGCCAAAAGATGTCCCAAAGGCCCCACCTCCAAATATCATCACACTGGGAATAAGAGCTTCAACACAGGAATTTCAAGGACTCACATTCAGCCCAGAGCACTGCCCTACGTTTTTGTGTACGGCCTCATTGCTTTCTAATATGCCAGAGAATTGACTCTTTGCTTCCCTTCCTGGAATATCCTCTCCGTGAAGACGAAGATCTTTTCCTGCTTCGTCACTCCTGTATCTCCATGACCTGGAACTGTTTCTGGCACGCAGTAGGCTCTCATTAAATCTCGGATGGATGGATGGCTCGTGTGTCTGCAGAGAGCCCTCGAAGGAACTAGCCCAAACTGGCTCCCCAGAGGCTGAAGCTGGGCAAGATGACCTTCCTCCGCCCCAGGCACTGAGGCTCTTGCAACTCTCAGCGGAGACCGTTGCTTTGAGACAGGCCTGGGGTGGGAGGAATGGTGTGGCGCGCCCAGCACGCAGGAACAGTGAATGGGGCTCCCAGCCTGGCTCTACCACTTCCAGACCATGTGACCCTGGGCTTGTGTCCCAATGTTTCGGAGCCCCCGTCTCCAATCCTGCAAAGTGGGGATGATTGCCATCTGTACCCGTCCGAGTTCCCATGAGGACCACGTGATATTGGGCCTGGAGGGCATCTGACCCGGCACGAGGTACCTGGGAAATAGGCACTGACCCTTATTAGCTCCATCTCCACACACAGCCTGCGGGAAGAGCTGCAGAGAGTAACAGCAGTAGGCCTCTCTCGAGGGTGCTGAGCTCACCAGGAAGAGATCCCATGGAGGAAAGCAAGGCTCCTTTGCCATTGTGGTGAAGGGCATGTGCCCTGAGAGTGGGTGAGAGCCCGGAGTTCATTGAGTGAGACAAGCTAAGGTCCGAGAAGGAAAACAGGAGGGAGGCTGGAAGTGGCCAGGCTCGCTCCAGCACCCAAAGTTGCCTGCCTCCCCTTCCCATAGCCCAGACATGTTCCCAAGATACATTCCAGGGTACCACAAGGAGGCCTCCAAGCAGGCCTTCCTCTTCTGCTCTAGAAGATTCTCCTCTTGGAGCCTCTAGGGAGGGAGCTGGCCTTGACCCCATACCTCACTCTCCCTGACAGGCCCAGACAGTCTCACTGAGGCCCCATCTCCTTCACAGCTCTTGGCCTCACTCTGTTTCTTCCACATCCTGCCTAGAGGCCACACAGGCTGTTTCTGCCCCAGAGTCACTGTGCTTCCTGTCTCCAGGGCCCTGAGGGCCAGGATGGGGCCTGGGAAATGTCATAGTTGGGTCTTGGAAGGAACACTTTCCTTCTCAGAGACCTCCCTCCCTCTCAGGCTTGGCAAGGTGCACTGTGGAAGGCATAGAATGTGCATGAGTGGTGGCAGGAGAGGAGAGGCCACGGCCTTCTCTGTTTTGGACAGGTTTCTCAGAGTTCAGTGATCCGGGGGTGACCGAAGCATCCCAGCCCCTGGCAAGCAAAGCCCATCCTGGCCCCTGAGGAAACACTGAGAAGTCTGGCCTGAGCAGAGTGAGTGAGCTCTTGGTCTGGCCCCCGTCCTGCCTGTCGTGCACTTTTTCCAGACCTCCCCATCTGAACCGTGAGCAGCCTCACATCCATTTGTTGTTTTAGAGCTGAAGAAACGGTTTCCCATGACTCCTCCTGCTCGTCCTTGGTAATCAGGACATAAATGATCGTCTGGTCCTCGACAGTGTGGAACCAGTGGAGCAGCTCCCCCATTGCCATGGCCCATGGCCATCTGCTGACCTGCCCTTCCCATCTCCCTGCCAGGAGAGCCGGCAGGCCTTGTGAATCAGAGAGCCGGGGTGGTCTCACCCACGGCCTGCCTCTGCTCCACTCCTAGCAGCGTGGGCTGGGGCGCACCACCAGTGGGCAGGGAGGTCAGTGGGGCGGGGGGGGGCAAGCCACACATGTGCCAAGGAAATGGCAGTGATGTGGCCCAACCCAGGTGTGGGCAGCAAACGTGCTCAGGCCACAAAAATGGAAACCATAGAAACCTGGGCCCAGCAGCGCAAGGGGCTGGCCTCACTTGGAGCAATGTCGCAAGGGATGCCTCTAGGTCCAGAGGTCCAGCTTTTGTGGGATGGGATGGGGACCCACAGCTTCCAAGGGGACAGCTTGGCACTGTCATGCCATCATCATCCCAGGAGCATGGTGTGGCCACCAAAAGTGCCAATTAGTTGGCTGTGTTGGAGGAGCCTTTTGTCCAGTGGAAACGAGGTGGTGGCTTCCACTTGGCAGTCAGTTCTGAGTGACACAGAATAACTGGAGTTGGTCCAAAGGAGGGCAGCCGGGATGGAAAATCATACAAAACTCTTCCGCATGGAACTGGGTCCAGTTAACCTAGAAAAATGTAGAACTCGGGGAACATGGGCCTCACCTTCCCCTATTGGGAGGGAAAGGGTAGAGAAGTAGGAACAGACCCAAGTCGGGAACCCCAGGGGATGATCTGGGATGCCTTGCTGGATGCCCTCAAGACAAGGATTTAAGTTCAGTGGGAGGAGAACGCTCCTGGGCAGAGCAGCTCGGGAAAGAAAACGCTGGTTCAAGAGGGCTGCATGCGTCATTCTGGGAGGCCCCAGGCCGAAGTAGAGGTCCTTCAGGGAGCCTATGAGAGCAGGAGGGGCTGCCTTCAGAGTGTCTTCCACCTGGGGACTCCAGGGTCCTTTCCGAGCCCTGGTCGGAGGGCCACTTGTTCCTCCGCCCCTGCAGCGCCTCGACCTGCGGCTATCTCTCAGGCTGAGCTCAGGGTCCCCAGATGGGCTTGCTCTTTGGGTTACCCCTTTGCTGTTTTCTGTCTGCTCTTGGGTGCAGTGAGTCACAGCCGGCCTTGGGGCACAGCAAGGAAAGAGCTGCTTTCTTCCCTTGAATACACAAAGACACACTTCTGCTCGCCTTTGCCGCCCAGCTTCTCACTACCTGACTCCCTCACCCACTGTTCAGAGTCCCTTCTGAGGGAGCTACATTTTTTCAAATTTTTTTAATTGGAAAATAACACACATACACACAAAAACATGTACAAATGTAAATGTTAGACTCAATGATTTAAAGCAAAGCAAACACCTGTGTTTCAGGTCGGGAAGGAGCGTACCACCAGCACCCCAGAACCCCTTCTTTGGCTACTGTCGATCATTTTCCCAGTCCCTCCTCCGCAGAGATCACCCCCATCCTGGCTCGAACACTGGTCCTGCGTTGCCTGTCTGGCAGGTGCATATATGGCGAATTCTCTGTGCGTTCTCCGCCTGGCCTCCAGTGCTGGTGCATCTGTTAGGCTGAGTCACCTTGACCGGAGCTCTGGTCTATATATTTCTGATACTGTACAGCATTCCAGTGCGTGAATACCACAGGTCATTGATCCATTCTACTGCTGATGGACGCCTGGGTTTGCTTCCAGGTGGGAGCTTTTTCCAATCAGGTTTCGGAAGCACTCAGGTGCTTGTCTTTGGTGCCCAGATTTCTGCTAGATACACGCCCGAGCATGGCAGTGTGGGATCTCGGGGCTGTGTGTGTCCAGCCGCGGTACATACTGCCAGCTTCTTAGGTCACTGTGAAAACTGAGTCTTACTCTTCTCTTCGCACGTGTCATTTGGCACCACGGGGATAGTGGGAGATTGGGGACATGCCCCCTTACAGTAGAAGTTTGCTGTCTCCCTCTCTCCCAGCATGCTGTTCACTGGGGCAGGCTTGGGATGTCGCTGGGGGTGGGCTGTGGTCATAAGGGGCAGGGGCCTCCCTCTCCCCACTGCCAGGCCTGCTCAGGGCCCCTCCAGACTGAAACAGCTGACACTGCTCTCCTGTCCTGTGACCCATCCTCTCTCCCCTCTGCGGATCGTGACAACCAACATTTACTGATCATCTATTAGGTACCAGGCTTTTTGCTGGATGTTGAGGGCACAGAAACTGATAAGACCTAGAACTCTCAGTGTAGATCGGGGAGAGACAAGGAAACAAGTAATTCCACCACCAGTCAGTAGTGCAGAGCTGGAGAAAGCACAGGGTGAAGAGCACCCGGCTGGCTGGGTGGACTGGGGGGGGGGGGGTGGGGGGGGGGGGGGGGGGGAGGTGAGACGGCTTCTGGAGGAGAGGGAGCCGGAGCTGAGCCTTGAAACATGCCTGGGGCTTGGCCTGCCGCGGAAGCTTGCAGAAGGACCCCCCCCAACATAGGACACAGCTTGCTTGCTCAATATCAGGAACCCCGATGTAAAGCAAGGAGGTTGGTGTGGCTGCCTGAAAGCTGTGGGAGCTGAGGGAGGAGGGAGCCTGAGTCTGCACGGGATGCTGGCCCCCCTAGCCCTCGGAGCCTCTCTGCTTCCGGGCCTCAGGGTGCACTGATAATTCTAGGCCTCCCCCGGCTCGCCTCCAGGCTCAAGGTGCCCCAGATCTCCCCACGTTACCCCTCTCCTCTCTGATGGCCCTCTCCGTCCTGGCCCCTAGGGAGGCTCCATCCAGAACCGCAAGTCCAAGCGCTGTCTGGAGCTGCAGGAGAACAGCGACTCGGAGTTCGGCTTCCAGCTGGTGCTGCAGAGGTGCTCCGGCCAGCACTGGAGCATCACCAACGTCCTGAGGAGCCTGGCGTCCTGACCCCGCCGGGAGCCACCTGCGCCCGTCCCTTTGCTACTGTGTAGCACCTGCTGCCTGCTGCCGCGTTGGGTGGTTTGGAGTCGGGGGGTGGGGGGAGCCAGGTTCGTGGGATTCCCCACCCCCCACCCCGCCAAAAGAGCTTTTTATTTCCTATGCGATTTTCATGGAGTTTCTAGAAAGGTGCCGAATGGTCGGTGATGGTATAGCGTCATAAACTATTTTGCAACTGTAAATAGGGGACAGATGGAGAATATTTATAACTGACAATAAAACACTATTGATTAAGAAGAGGGTTTCTGCGGTCACTTGGGGCTCACGCAGGTGCCTGCCTGGGTCCTCGGAACATGGGAGTTGGTGTCACTCTTCACTCTTCCTGCCTCTCATCCTCGAGAAAGGAGGCTCGAAGCCCCCGCCAGCAGTGGGAGCTTAAGCAAAGCTCCAGCCTTCTCCATTAGGCCTAGGGTGGCAAGAAGGGCACCGTGACCCTCCGGCTTCCCTCTGCCTGTACCACAGCACACGTGGCCTCTGGAGAAAGCATTCCTGGAGAGATCGGCATTGCCTGCTGGCCCCTGGAGCACCTGCTGGGGGGCTTCAGACTTCAGACTGCTCTGGCCTCCCCTAGGGTCTCCTCCCTCAGGCCCCCAGCAATGGCCCTCGCCTGCAGACGCCCCCAGCATGTGGCTCCTTCCATGAGTCACGGTGTATTTGTTTCCTGGGACTGTCATATCAAAGGGCCGCAGACAGGGTGGCTGCCACAACACAAGTTCATTCTGTCCTGGTTCTGGAGGCTGAGAGTCCAAAGTCAAGGCACGGGCGGAGTTGGTTCCTTCAGAGAGGATCTGGTTGCGGTCTCTCTCCTGGCTTCTGGTAGCCTCGGCCGCTCCTCCGCTGCAGGTGGCCGTGTGCCTCCTGTGTCTTCACGTCTCTTCCCTCTGTGTGTGTCTGCCTCACTGGCCACATGTCCTGTTTTTACACAGACATGGTTTATCCTGGAGTAGGGCCCACTGTTGTGACCTCATTTTAACTGGATTACCTCTGTAAAGACTCTGTTTTTAAACAAGGTCACGTTCTAAGGCACTGAGTAGTGACGACTTCTGAGCTTTTGGGGGGACACAATTGAACCCATAATGCATGGCTTATGCAGGTAGGGCTCCAAGTCACCTCTCTGGGCCCACCCTCACGATGCCAGTGATCCTCAGAATAGAACCATCTTTCCTGGAGCCTGTTACCCTCCAAAAGCTTCCAATCCCAAGAGGCCTTCCTCAGGTTGGGAGCTCCCGTGCTCAGTTTGAAGGACACCCCAGCACCACCTCCAGTCCTCTGGCTCATAGCAGAGCAATAGTGAGTGACCGGCTGTAAGGCTCAGGGGAGGAAATGCTTCCCAGATCACTTTCAGCCCCACTCACCCCCTCAAGCTCTCTGGGGCCTCTTTCCCAGGGGCCTGCAGCCCCAGTACCTACCTTTTTGGGATCAGTAATCTAACCACAGAGGAGGGTTCCCCGCCCCAGGAGGTGGACATGGGAAGTAGGCCCCTCAAGAGGGAGTTGTCCCTTCCCTCCACAGACTCCTCCACCTCATTCAAACAAGAGCCTTCCCCGCGTGGCCGCCCACCCGTCACCATCCACCACCAGACCCCACGTCTGTTCCCCGAGTCTCAAGCCCCACCTGCCGCTCCTGAGTCGGAAAGAGTCAGGGTTTTAACCAGCAGTCCGGGCTACTCCGATCCCCTGCTGCTGAAGGCCGAGAGCCTAGCTCTGCCCCAGCCTGGACCAGGTCCCACATGCCCTCCTGCCTGCACTCACCCTGGCCTCCTGCTACACAGGACAGGCTCTACTTCCTTGCCCAGCAGCCCTTTTATTTACCCTCCCCACACGCCCCACCCCTCTGCTGCCTGCGCCTCACCCCTGCTGTAGGCCAGAAAGGCCCAAGAGCAGGGCCTCTGAGTCAGACATCCCCAGTTACCAGCGGGACAGTCCTGGAAGGCTGCATTACCTCTTTGTGTCTCTGCATCTTCTCCTTAAAGACTGTGAGTGTTTTTACAGGGTTGTGAAAATGCAATGAGTAAATGGGTGTAAAGCCCGTGGAATGGTGACTGGGACATGGTAATGCTCTAAGGTCTTAGCTCTTAGTATCTTACCCCCTGGACAGTCAGCCCTGCAGCATGACAGCCTACAGCCTGGGCCCACAGCTCGGCCCCAGCCCCAACCTGTCCGTGCCCATGGGCCCAGCCACTCTGTGTAGGTAAGGGAGAAGATGGGCCTCTCCCTCCCCGCTGGAAGACAGGCACACTTGTTTGTAGAAGCTGTCAGTGACCTGGCCACATCCTCCTGGCTGGCCGCAAAGGTCATCTGCTAACAGTCACAGACCGACAGTGTCTTCTGTGTCTTCCTGCGTCCTTGCCTGAGGCCCTTCCCTGGTCATAGGCACATGCTCAGGCCCGTGCATTCCGGCCTCAGGAACAAGCCCCAGTCAATGAGGGATGGGCCTCCTCAGCCTTCAGGGTCACCAGTGTGAAGCCTAATCCCCCAGTGGTTCAAGGGGTCCCCCATGAGACTGAGCCCCAATGGCCCACTTTAATGTGCTCTATACTGGCGTTCCTCCCTCCCTGTCTCATCCCCTCACTGCCTCTGCGTGTGGCCCAGTCACCTCCCCCATGCCAGTCTCCAGGTCTGCTGCAGGAGAAGCTGCTCATGGCCACCCCATGCCTGTGACACTGGTGCCACTCAGACACCAGTGGTCCCCAATGCACATCCCTATGCCCTGTGGCACTGTCCTTTGCTGCAGATGCATTTCCCTCAGCCCATCCCCTGGGGCTCTGGCCCCCTCCCCTCCCTGCCAGGGAAGGGACCTGAAGTTCAGCATGTCTGCTTACCTCCAGCATGCCTGGACCATGCCTGGTGTCTAGGGGAAAGTCACAGGCCGGGAAGGTTCTAAAAATGATCATGATAACAAGTACTTCGTTATTTCTATGGTCAGGCATTGAGGTAGGTACTTTCTACTTCTTTTCTCATTGAACATTCATTATAATCTTATCAAATAGTGCTATTATGATCACCCCCATTTTACAGTTAGGAAAACTGAGGATCTTGAGACACCTGGTTGGCTTGGTTGGCTAAGCATCTGCCTTAAGCTCAGGTCATGAACCCGGGTCCCGAAATCGAGCCCCACATTGGGCTCCCTGCTCAGCGGGGAGTTCGCGTCTCCCTCTCCCTCTGCTTCTCCCCCCTGCTTGTGTTCATGCTCTCTCTCTCTCTGACAAATAAACAAATAAAATCTTGGAAGGAAGGAAGGGAGGGAGGGAGGGAGGAAAACACTGAGGCACAGAAAAGCCAAATCATTCTATAAGGACATATAACCAGTAAGAGACAGAGGTTGCATTTGAACCCAAGGAGGCTGACTGCAGAGCCTGACCTCGTAGCCTCTGCTGTACTATTCTGCCTCCCTTGGGGCTTCAGTAACCCTATGCTCCAAGCTTCCATTGACACCAGAGTGCCCCAGCCTGAGGCTCGGCTTGGACCAAAAGAGCAAATACAACTAACATCTGTAAGAACACAAAGCATGCTAGCGCTTTGCCCACGCACTCAAGCTCCTGGTACCCTACAAGTTGCGTTCCTTACCAGCATCATTTTATAGATGAAGTCAAGGCACGGAGGTGAACCAGCTTGCCCAAGGTCATACAGCCAAGAAGTGGCAGGAGCTAGAGTTTGACCTCTGGCCCCCTGCTGCCCATCTGTGGCCAGAGCCCCTGTGCCGCACTGCCTTCCAGCCGCCTGGCTGCTGTCCTGTGGTACCGGATCTACGGGACATGCCCGGGTCCCCAGGAGCCAGCCTCCCTGGACTTCACACGCCATCGGCACTGCACACACCGCCCCTGTTTCAATTCCCCGGTGAGCCTGACCTTCTGAACGTGACCACAGCAAGAGTGTGATTAATGAGCCAATTATTTCTGTGGAAGACATCGTGCAAAATAAATAGCCCATTTCCCTTCAATTTACTGTTTTAATAAATAAATAGCGCTCCATGCTCTGGTTTTGTTTATTGCTGCTCATACCTGAAAGTTTGTGATGAATCTTCGTGTTGTTCATTTCCAAAATTAATCAGATCTGCCCGATGACTTTGAAATATAGGACTGCATTTGTCCTTCGATGTTAACAGCAAGACAGGCAGGCAGGGCTTCAGGGAAAGGCAGGCCTGGGGGAAGGGCGAGCAGAGGGCAGGATGCTCAGAGCTCTGGACCTGTGTCCCCACACAGGAGAACCGCAGTCAGGGAGGCTGGCTGTAGCTTCCTGATTGAGGATTCAAGGAAAACCACCAGAGGCACAAGGGCATAGGAGGGGAAGAAAGTTCTCTTTCCTCTACTCTAACCTGGGGCAGACTGGGGGACACTGGATAAGAATAGTGTGTCCAAACCGCACTAAGTGGGCCAAACTCATAAAGGCCTTTACCTCCTTTCCGGGGGTGACAGTGGATTGGAGGATCATGTACTCAGGTGGCTCTCTTTTGTAGGTCCCTGGGTGTGGGCACAGAGCAAAAGGACAGAGAGCCAGGTGTCTCCTGCAGTGCACCCACCAGCTGAAGGGAAGTCTTAGGTAGGGTGAGAGACATGAGGGTTTAATGTGCTCAGAATTAAAAGCAGTTCAACAATGGGTTGCCTACATATCCATCTTGATATCTTATTAAGAATCACAGTAGTGCAGGAGGTAATATTAAGTACCCATTTTACAGATGAAGGTAAGGAGGAGGTTCGGTTGGATAAGATTGATAACTTGCCCAACATCTTAGAACTAGTAAGAAAAAGTAGACTGGGTATTTACCCCAAAGATACAGATATAGTGAAAAGAAGGGCCATCTGTACCCCAATGTTTATAGCAGCAATGGCCACGGTCGCCAAACTGTGGAAAGAACCAAGATGCCCTTCAACGGACGAATGGATAAGGAAGATGTGGTCCATATACACTATGGAGTATTATGCCTCCATCAGAAAGGATGAATACCCAACTTTTGTAGCAACATTGACGGGACTGGAAGAGATTATGCTGAGTGAAATAAGCCAAGCAGAGAGAGTCAATTATCATATGGTTTCACTTATTTGTGGAGCATAACAAATAGCATGGAGGACAAGGGGAGTTAGGAGAAGGGAGTTGAGGGAAATTAGAAGGGGAGGTGAACCATGAGAGACTGTGGACTCTGAAAAACAATCTGAGGGTTTTGAAGGGGCGGGGGGTGGGAGGTTGGGGAACCAGGTGGTGGGTATTGGAGAGGGTACTGATTGCATGGAGCACTGGGTGTGGTGCAAAAACAGTGAATACTGTTACACTGAAAATAAATTTAAAAATTTAAAAAAAAATTAAAAAAATTAGAAAAAGTGAAAATAATTCAGATTCCTATCTAGGTCTTCAGACCACAAGTCCAGTGTTGTTATTATTTCTCATGTAGATGTGTGTGTGTGTGTGTGTGTGTGTGTGTTCTGCCTGAGACAGAGAATGCCACAGAGAAGAGCTAGCAATTATAATTTGGGCTTTGTTGGGTGATTAGGAGTTTTCCGAGGAAAAGCCAGGAGAAAGAAATGGCAGCAAGAAAGGAGAGTTAGGTCTGACTTACAGTAATGGTGTGGGAAAGGGGAGGAGAGAAAAGAAGTGATCCAGCCTGGTAAATGACTGAATGTGAAGAATAAGAGAGAGAAAGGAGTAGAATGAAAACATGGTTATTGCCTTTCATCCATATCTCTTGGGAGTAAAGGGATCTGTCTCACATCTGCCCTCAGGTCTTCCCTTATCTTTCACCTCCCTGACCTCCAGGACACAGCCCACTCCCCAAAGCAAAGGTGGAAGAAGCAGGCTGATTTCCCATGACTCTCCATGCCTCCCCTGCCCAATACTGTCAGGGGGACCAGATGTCTCTGCCTGACTAGAACAAAGAGTAATCACCAATAGAGCAGCAGGCCATGATTTCCACTTACGCATGCTTTATGAGGCTTGCCTGTAGTCAAGGGGAAACACACCAGTGTTAAAGGTAGGCCTTTGAAGCTGCTGTAACCACTCTGGAAAACAGCATGGAGCTTCCTCAAAAAGTTGAAAATAGAGCTACTCTCCGACCCAGCAATTGCACTACTGGGTATTTACCATAAAGATACAAACATAGTGATCTGAAGGGGCACATGCACCCAAATGTTTATAGCAGCAATGTCCACAATAGCCAAACTATGGAAAGAACCTAGATGTCCATCAACAGATGAATGGATAAAGAAGATGTGGTATATATATACAATGGAATACTATGCAGCCATCAAAAGAAATGAAATCTTGCCTTTTGCGACGACGTGGATGGAACTAGAGGGTATTATGCTTAGCGAAATAAGTCATTCGGAGAAAGACAACTATCATATGATCTCCGTGATATGAGGAAGTGGAGATGCAACATGGGGCGTTTGGGGGGTAGGAAAAGAATAAATGAAACAAGATGGGATTGGGAGGGAGACAAACCATAAGAGACTCTTAGTCTCACAAAACAAGCTGAGGGTTGTGGGGTGGGGTTGGATAGGATGGCTGGGTTATGGACATTGGGGAAGGTATGTGCTATGGTGAGTGCTGTGAAGTGTGTAAACCTGGCGATTCACAGACCTGTATCCCTGGGGCTAATAATACATTTTATGTTAATAAAAAATAAAAATAAAATAATAATAAAAAGCTAGGCCTTTGTAGACTCTTCCTCTGTGGACAAGGTTCAGCTCAGAGCCTTTGCTCTAGGCTTCATGTCTGCATCCTGGGAGGATATCCCCTTCTTTAGTCTGTGCAAAGAGACATGGCATGGAGTCCCCATCCAGAATGTCTAGCATTTAAAAGATGACCACCCTCTCCTTCCCTGAAGCCCCCTCACCGGTCTCCCTCCCTAACCCCCCACACTAATGTTTCTCGGAATGTGATCTAACCCCATGCCTACCTCTACCCCAAATTGAATTACTAGGGTGTTTGTAAAATGCAGATTTGAGACCTCCTTGCTACCGATCTCTCTGATCAAGATCACTGAGCTTGTGCTTACCAGTCCTTTGGGATTCAGCTTAAAATCCATCTCCTCTGAAAGTGGTCTCCAGCCTCCAGGACCAAGCTAGTGTCCCTCTGTCCTGCACTGTGATTGGCCGCCTGTTTGTCTACAGGCTGTGCCCGACTGTGGGCTCTGCGACAGCAGCGACCTTGCTTCCTCCATCAGTGTTCCCAGTATCAGATCAAAGGAGGAAAGGAAGGGAGGGAGAAAAGGAAAGAATGGAGAGAATGTGTTTGGCTGTCGCCTTTTAAGTGGGTGAAGATTTAGACCAATTCTGCCTATCATAGGCTCAGCATCCAAGTTTCAAGATGACCCTGAGCTGCAGCCTTGACTCCTAGACATGGAACCAATTCGGTGTAAAGTAGACCACCCACCTCACACTCTTGGTGAACAAACCATTCCCACTGGGGCTGCAGCCCGGCTAGGCCTGGGCCTGGACACCCCCTCCCCCATTGGCCTCGACAGGACTCTTCTGCTTGGAACACTGCTCTGGCTATAGGACATACCTCTCTGAGACTCCACGCACATGGAGACCCATCCTTAAGACCTTGGGACTCCCAGCCCAGCCTTGTAAATAAAAGACCAATACCTGCCTTGCCGGTGTGAGTGTGTATACATGCCCCTTCGTGGGTAAGTGTGCATACAAGGGCAGACAGGACATTTGTCTGTGGGTGTAGGGTGGTTTGCTTGCTCGTGCATGTGTACCCATGTGCAGAAGTGTGCTATCCGTGCCCATAAGTGGTGCTAGGAATACGTTGTGGAATGAGACTGTATGTCTATAAGGACCTACATAATTTGTCTACGTGTATGTGATGTCATGTTTAGTGTATATGTACATATGTACACCTTAGTTCTTGGGACATTGGTGTGACAGGACCTGTTTTTATTCCCATTTGTATTTTATTCCCATTGAAGGTTTCCACAGAACTCTTGAAGTCATCCATCTACCTGTACTGTCCCTCCTTCTGGGCTAGGAGTACCTTGAGGGTAACAACATTCTTTGATTTGGTTGTATCCTTAGTTCCTAGTACAGTCCTGGCATCAAACCATGTATTCATTCATTCATCCATTCAACACACGTGGATCAGTCATCTGCTGGGTGCTGAATGCTGGGGACCCAACGGGAAATCAAAAGAGACACAGTCACTGCCCTCATAGGCCTTACAATCTGGTGGAAAAGACAAATATTAATCAAGTAATTAAACAAATAATGTAAAATTGCAACTATAGCAAGCGCTAGGAAGGAGACACACAGAATTCTGATGGAAGATGAAAGGCAGATTAAGCCAGTCCCGGAAATACGAGACAGATGCTGAAGACGTGCCATTTGAGATGTTGTGTACCTTGTGAAGGATTTACTGGAGGGTAGAGGAATGGCCTTCCACTCTAGGAGAGCAGCCCATGCAGAGGCAGGTGGGAGGACCTGTAAGGAAGCTCATGCAGGGGGAGCTGAAAGAGCGAAAGGGTAGCTGATAAGGGTGGAACAGGGGTTGGTACCCTTTCATGCAGGGCATGTGTGAGCTTGGTTAAAGATGGCGCCTGGAAACTCAGAGTTTGGAAGCTGCTGAAGAGTTGGAGCAGGTGACATGATCAGAGTTGTGTTGGGCCACCAAGTGGAGTTGATTGGCAGAAGGAAAGCCCTTCCTTAGGGAGATCAAGTAGGAGGTGGTGATGGTAGCTTGGACTAGGGTAATGGCCATAAAGACATGGGAAAGAATCAATTCCAGAGACACAGAGCTGGTAAAGTAGACAGACCACAGCAATGGCATGAATATGGAGTGTGAGGAAGAAACAAGAGTTGAGGGTGGAAAGATTCACTGGGATAGAGAACACTTCAGGGCAACCAGTTTTAGAAGTAAGATCCTGAACTCAGCCTCAAACCTATTAGTTTGAGAGCCCGTTGAGCTTTCCAGAAGGAGATTTCAAAAGACTCTGACAATCTGACAATAGGATATGTGGGTGTGGAGCATGCACTCGGCAGGGGATTAATAACGTGTCCTAAATTGATGTTCCCAGCTTCTCTCTCCCCTACCATATCTTTTCATCAAGAGGTAATGATCGTTCTTAGAAAATTTAGAAATAGACATGACTCACCTTGGATAGACGCTTTGGAATGAGAAGGCTCTATAAACCCAGGCCATTACCAACTGCCAGGTATACAGAATTTTACAGCTCACGCGGGGCTCTAACTCATTTGAGTTTCACCATAACCTGGGATTATTACTTCCATTTGAGGTTACATGGTTTGTCCTGAGAAATCATGAATTGGATCAAGTGTAAACTACTCTCTCATTATCGTCTGTCTTCTGAAGGAATTGGAACAGCAAAAATCTTCCTTATGTGACATGTGAATTCAATCCACCCAACATTTATCTTTGAGCACAAACTGGAAAGGCAAGAAAGGTGCTACAATGACACATAAGGAAAAGTCCTTGCCCGTGAGGACACCATAGTCCAGGGAACAAGAGTCCAGTTGATTAGAGTATACGAGACAGTGTGGAGAGTGCTATAAACCTCCTTTCAAGTAAAGTTTCTCTGATTATAAAAAATAGCAAATGCCTGGTACTATGGAACATAAAAAGGAGAAGAGAAAATATCCAAGATCCATGCAGAGATAACCACGTCGCTATTTTGTTTCATTTCGGTATGTGCTCGTATTGGACTTATCAGTGACATGTCAATAATTTGCCTCCCATGTATAAGCCGGCTTTCCTTAAAGTTTCTGTAATTTGTAATCAAAAGAATCTCAACTAACGAGGTTATTTTGATTGAATCAAAGTATACAAAACGCTTAACACAGTATCTGGAACACAGCAAATACACAGACCCTGGCTTACAACGGATTCTTCAAACTTTATGATGGGGCAAAAGCCAAGTCTGGTCAGTAGAAACCGTACTTAGAATTTGGAATTTTGATCTTTTCCTGAACTAGTGATATGCAGTATGACCGTCTCCTGTGATACTGGATGGTGGCAGCCAGCCATGGCTCCCAGTTGTCCACACAATCGCTAGAGGGAGCAGCCAACACAGCCATGGCCATCCTGTAGCCACACAGCCATTCTTGTTTTCATGGTACAGTATTCAGAAAGCTGCGTGAGCTGTTCAACACCTGATTATAAAACAAGCTTTGTGTATAATGATTTGGCCTAATGGTTGGCTAGTGCCGGTATCCTGAGCACATTGAAGGGAGGCTGGTCTAAGCTATGATGCTTGGTAAGTTAGGTGCCGTAAATCCTTGTTCATCATACAGTGGGTTTCTGAGAACATAACCCCAGACCTCAAGTTGAAGAAGACCACAAGCAGTTACCCAAGGTACTCAATAACCATTAGTGGGGCCAGGCACACAGAAGGCCGCTTACCTGAAACTCTGAAGAACTTCCTGGAAAAAGCAACTCCTAAGGGAACAGGAAGCCACGCCCATAAAATTCAGTAAGAAAGGCTTAGTCAGCAGGACAAGTGACAATTCAGAGGGCAGCCCAGGGTTTGCCCATTGGAACGGTCTCCCGGTCCTGCCCCACCATTGCGCCAGGTGCGTGCTCTGTGGATGGCGGGGTGGGAGGGAACAGGGAAGGCTGGAAGGAAAGCATGAAGCTCTGCCTGCACCTGTGCGCTCTCTGTAGGTGGCCACTAACCACGGCTCAGCCCAGAACCAGGCAGAGGTGGTCCCTCCAGCCAGAGTGCAGGAACCTTTGTTATTTTGAGTCACCCCATGCCAAAAGGTCAGTTAGGGCTGCTTTGCTCTGAGGGGCCCAACAGCTCAAATACCCAAGTTTAGTCTCTCTCTCTCTTTTTAAGATTTTATTGATTTTTTTTGACAGAGAGAGACAGAGAGAGGGAACACAAGCAGGGGGAGTGGGAGAGAGAGAAGCAAGCTTTCCGCTGAGCAGAGAGCCCAATGTAGGGCTTGATCCCAGGACTCTGGGATCATGATTTGAGCCGAAGGCAGACACTTAACTGACTGAGCCACCCAGGTGTCCCCCAAGGTCAGTCTCTTTAAAACATTGTTTCTAAGCATTCAATATAGGCAGGCTCTAGGGGAGAAAATTAAACAGAGGTTATGCCTCAGGAATTAATCATCTAAAGAAAACAAGTATATATGTAGGTATTTATTTATTACTCATCAAACTACACCAACAGCATCTGTGGCTTGCTCATATAAAGCTAATGGGTCTTCATAAAATTTTCACCATAATTTTGAGCTCATATGCCCCATCTGTTATGCTTCTGAGTTAACCAGTATTTCTGTGACATGCTGAGAATTGCCATTTGAGAAAGAACTAAACATATTTGAGCTGACACTTTTATAATTTTTTATCTTCCATGCTGGTCTACATGGGAGCAAAGACTGTAACGAAGCCAGCTTAAATGTTAGAAGACTTTGTTGGAAATGTTCTTATGGACTCCTTCTCTCCCCACTGAGCGAGGGCTTGCCTAGTCCGTCCCTGAGACCTGGTCCCAGCTCTTCTTGGAGGAGGCGAAGGAAAGAGACGTGAGCTCTGGCTTCTCTGAAATCAGCTTCTACCTGTTCTCCTCAATTCTCTACTGAACCACCAGCAAGAGCGTTCAGGTCTCAGCCCTTGTTGATTTTCTCAGCTCCAAATGTTGCTCTGATATAAAGAAGTCCTCCCTCTATGAAAACCCAAACTTCATCTCTTAATTCCCTTAATTTCATGAATAAATTCCTTATTTCAACCCTGAGTCTGAACTGTTGCTTCTCACACCACTGACAGCTCTGAGTGTAACTAAATTTGCTGGCATTCCCTTTTCAGAGGGATAACAGTGTGTGCAGGAGTTGAGAGCATGGATGAAAGAAATTATAAGAGAAACTGTCCATACAACGAGATGCTGATACCTTTGAGGCTCTGTTGTTAGTCGCATACGTATTAAGGATTGTCATATCTTCTTAGAGAATTGACATCTTTATTATTGATGTATTATGTATTATTATTATGATGTATTACCATGTATTTGTCCCTGGTAACCTTCCTTGCTCTGAAGTCCGCTCCATCTGAAATTAATACAGCTACTCCTGCTTTTGGTTAATGTTTGCCTGGTCTCTTTCTCTATCCATTTACTTGTAATCCACAGGTCTTTCTAGCTAAACCATCCCTGCACATCTGTCTGTGCACATCTCCTCTTGCGATCTCATGAAGCCTGACTCAATCAGGTTCCCCAGCCCTGCAGGTGCCTTGCCTCAAACAGATATCCAAGGTCCCTGGGAGGTCGGCCTGGGTTTCAGAGCATCCCAGAGTCTCTGCCTTCTGCCGGTCCTCGTGTAGTGTGGCTTGAGGAACCTTGGAGGCAGCTGTCCTTGGTGCTAGGTAAGACCCTGGAGTTCTGGACTCTTTCCATCCGCCCCCTCGGCACCCCAGCTGCCTCAGGCTCCACCTGCTGTCCCCCTGGCACAGGGTCACATGAGAGGACATTACTAGCAGGTGCAGACAGGGCCTGCCAAGTGCACAGCCAGCTCCGCTCGGGGAAGACCCTGCCAGACTGGGGGTTTCTCATCTATCATCATGGCGGGACTGCTGGGACTTTTTCAAACTGCAGCTCCTCCAAATGAAGAGATGGCCGTTTAGCTGCGACACACAAACCCAACTTGCGAACCCAAATGACATGGCTCCAGTCTCACTGGCAGGAATTATGGCACTTGAATCAGGCACAATCTGCAGAATAAGTGAAATTGTCGACACAGAGAAATGTGTTTGAAAACACGATGTGATCTATGGTTGAAGCCTATGGATTCCGCAGCCACCTCAGAAATATTCCACTTCCAGAGCAATTCCTTCACTAACTAGCTGTCTCTCGAATGGACCATATGTCTTTTTCACTGCTCTGTCAGCCCTGCCTCCACTGGTAGCAGTCTGCCTCTGCTGGGCCCGAGGACTCCCCGTCTGAAGGCCCAAACATGCCCGGGCCCCAGGGCTGTGATTCACAGAAGCCCTCGAGGTCTCCTGCATGTGACACACACTCCCACTCTGGTGATCTTGGGTGGGTATTACCTTGTGGACAATGCTGTGCCCTGCGACACACCAGCTCCCTGTCCTGTGGACTTCTGGGCACTGGCACCCCTTGCCTGGATGTCCCATCATGGGGCTACACTGGGATTCATTCGTTCGTTGATTCACTTATCCATTTATTCAATAAATAATTACAGAACATCTGCTAATGCCACCTACTTTCCTGTGCCCTAGAGACATGGTGGGAAACAACGGGACCTAACTCCTCCTTGTAGATGTGCTGGCGTAGGACAGCCACAAGGCAAGCCTGTGGTTGTCCTAGCTCCTTCCTGTGCAGATGGGGGTAAGGAAGCAAAGACCTGTGGGTGTGACAGCCTTCAGCCACAGTGGAAGGGAGCCACTGCCACCAGGAAGTCAATCTGAAGCTGGATCTCCTGGCACATGTGCCCGCAGCCACCTGTATGTCCCTGGAGCAAGACTGATCTCACTATAGGGCGCCCCTGTGGAATATTCAGGCTGCTCCTGCCTCCCGCTGATGGTCTTGGGGGGTGGGATGGTGTCCATATCACGTAGTCTGTCTACACCTCAGACACGGGCCACACTACCATTCTCTCCAGTGGGGGATGATGATGGCACTCTCTGTCACCCTTTGCTTGTGGTCTCTCCCCTGGTTGGGCACCCTTGTTTCACCCACCTCAGGCCATAGAAAGATGTCGCTACTTGCACCCTGGTCTGGGTCTAGCTTACCAGGCTCCCACAACTAATTTTCTGAGTACAGATCTGGGAGACCTTTGTGTGACTGGACCAAACAGCTCAGCTAGGCCAGCTCATGATCCCCAGGCTGTCTGCACCCGGGCCCTTCCAGGGCTGGGCTCCTCCACTTAGTTCCCTGCTACCCACCCCCTTGGTCACTTCCACAGTCTTGGCAGCATCTGTCCAGAGGTGCTTCTGGGCCTTCTGGGCCTGAAGCCCCTGGAAGAGACACCACTATGGTGCCAGGCCCAGGAAGCTGGTCCAGAATCAGGGGAGGCTGG
The DNA here is from genome assembly GCF_010015895.1 of Lontra canadensis. Lineage (NCBI taxonomy): Eukaryota > Metazoa > Chordata > Mammalia > Carnivora > Mustelidae > Lontra > Lontra canadensis. Next base: position 34,263,154 of record NW_022631001.1, on the reverse strand, counting down.
CCCACGCCCAAGGAGGCAACTCTCCGCAGGGTGCCCAATATTTACAGTAATGCCATCCAGTTTTTAAAAGACAGAGGATGAAACTGTTTGTAACACATTTGGAGTGTGCTAGCAGCATGGCAAAACCATAAAAAGTCATGCAGGGGGAAAAAAAAAAGTCATGCAGGATTGAGGCGAAAGGTTATGTGGGAGCCAACACTGATTCTTGTAACAATGGACTCTGGAGAAGGCATTTTATAAGCAAGATGCTTAATAACAAAAATGGTAGCTAGGGGCGCCTAGGTGGCTCAGTAGCTTAAGCGTCCAACTCTTGATTTCAGCTCAAGTCAGGATCTCAGGTTTGTGAGATCGAGCCCCACATAGTGCTCCATGCTCAGCAGGGAGTCGGCTTGAGATTCTCTCCCTCTCTCTCTCTCTGCCCATCCCCCATCCCCACCCCCACCCCATGCTCTGTCTTTAAAATAAAAAAATAAATCTTTAAAAAAAAATGGTAGTTCTTGCCAGGCACCTAACTCCTCATTTACATATAGTAGCTCACTGAAGTCTCAACAAACCTACAATGTTAGTACTGTTACTGTTATGCCTAATTTTCCTGAAGAGAAGACTGAGGCAGACATGATCAACAGAAAGAACTTAATTCTCACCAGAATTGCCATTATTTAGAGCAAGAGCAGCACCTAGAAAACAGAAATATCAGAATTCCACAACAAAACTAGAATGGCTGTGGTCCCCAGGTGCCAGCCGGGTGTCAGATGAAGATGTCCAGGAGAATTTGGGAATGAGGCGGGAGCGTTGCTAAAATGGATCTGCTTCCCGCCGTATGGTGTTCCCTCCCTGCCCCTCAGAGGCTCTGCAGCCCACCTCAGCAGCATGTTCAACCTCGGCTGCACATTGAGAATCACCGGGGTGGGGTGCGGGGTGTGTGGGATTTTCAAAATGATGATGCCCAGACAAACAGAATCAGAATCTCTGGGGGGAGGACACAGGCGTCAGCGTTTGTTAAACCCCCTCTGCTTTGAGGCAATGCTTGATGTCTTCCGTGGAAAGATTTATGGCATGAAGAGAAGGTGAATGCAGCCGCTGAAACCCTGAACAGCAAATGTGAGGAGCTAATCACAGGTCACCTCTCGAGGAGTGCGAGCCCCTGGGGAAGGAAGGCACAGACAACACACCAGTAAGGAGTGTGTGGCGGCAACGGGGTCGCAGAACACCTGACCCCCGGCTTCTCGGGCACGATGGAATTTAAGCAAGGCTTGACGACCTCAAACGCAAGGAGTTTGAGCCACAGAGAGGAGAAGCAATTACAAAGACCACAGATGCTGCTGACGAGGGAAATGCTTCTGTGGGCAGAACAAAAACTTTTTGAACAAAGCACAGCGACTGGGCAGGCAGCTCATTGGTGCCTGGTATGAACTGTGCTTCTTCTCAGTGCTGCTTCGTCCCATGGAACAGCCCCTTAGCTGCAGTGCCCGTGCACAACGTCTGATGTCAGAGCAGAAAATAGAACGCTCGGAAGCAGAACATCCTGGGCTTGAAAGCTTTCTCAACACACACTAGCTCAAACTACCCCCTCTGAGACTTTGCTTTTTTATCTTTAAAAAGGGATCATCAATTCATTTAACAATCATCTTCTGAGCATCTGCTATATTCTAAGCATTACTTTAGATGCAAAGGATAGAGGAGAAAACCATGCAGACAAAAACCCTTATTTTCTTGGAGTTTAGATGTTCTTTGAGGGAAACAGACAATAACAAATAAGTAAATATAGAGCCTGCCAGAATGTGGTAAGTGCTAGGAGGTCATACAAAGCAGGGGAAGGCGATAAGGACTCTGGGGGATAAGGAATGCAATCTTACAGAATGAGCTTCTCCCTGAGAAGACGACATCTGCACAACAATCTGCACGAGAAAAGGGAGCAAGTGAGGTGGAAATCTGGGAGAGAAGTGTTTGAAGCAGAGGGAACCACAAGTGCAAAGGCCCTGAGACAGGAATGTGCCTGGTGCGCTCTGCTTAAGAATGACATTATCTACCATCCAGAGGAGTATGTGTGAGCGCGCGCGCGCGTGTGTGTAAATATGTACATATAATTCAGGGGAAACTACAGAAATAACTTGGGAATTCCCCAACAGAGCTGAATAATTTGAGAACCGTCCTTCCCAAAGAAGAGGCTGTCACCTCTTCCAAATGGCAAAAACGAGCTCTTTGTAGCTCAGTTGGTGGCCTGTATGAGTAATTTAGGCCCAGACAAGAGCCAAAGGCCCCACATGTGAATAAAAGGGGTTAACTGTTTGGTAAAATGATGAGATCAAAACTTCCAACCAGGAACAATGTCCTTTTCTCTGATGAGTCTGTGCTAGGGTTGCCTCTGAGGAAAGAGTACAACTCCTATGGAGAGGTGTACTTGTTTCTCAGATGAGCATGTGAGGAAAGCAACCACAGCCCCTTGTGGGGGCCGGTGGGGAATGGAAGGAGATCCTGACACCATCCCACAGGCATCCTGACCCCTTCCTCCCGGGGATAGCAGAGTCACCATGATCAGCGGAAAGCAGCCTAAAGGGCTCTGGTTTATCAAACCTGAACGATTTGAGGAGCAGAACCTCATCTTCTTGTGAGGAATGAAGGATAAAGGAAAACCCAATGGCTCGGATAGGGCACCCGGGGAAACCACGACAGAGATCAGAAGCTGTGCAGGCTGTTTCTCTGAGGTTCTTCCCTTGTGTGTGTAGGGATGGGCACAGTAATTTACAAACCCCCTCCCCTCACAGGACGTGCTCTTCAGAAATGTACCAGGCGCTTCAGTGAAATCTCCCCATGCCTCCATCATGATCCAGCCTGGCAAACCTGGCAAGCCACAGGGTCCCAGGGAGGAGACAGAATTGCTCCCCAAACATCTTGGGACCACTTGGGGGCAAGAGGGCCAGAAGGGCGCTATTCCCTGCTTTGTTAGTATTAGTGAGCTAAGCTCCAGTAACAAGCAATCCCAGATCTCAGGGGTTTAACACGGCCTGACATGTGGCAGGTGCCTCTCCTGGGGGCCTCCACCTCCAAGCAGCGTCAAGGATTGAGTTCTTCTCAAGTGGACTCCATCCCACTGGAGAACTCTGTTTCCAGCTAGGTGGAGGGGAGAAAAGAGGAAGTACGGGCAAAGGTGCGTACGTAGAATTTAAAGCCAGGACTGAGAGTGATATGTATCTGCCTATATCCCGTAAGTTACAACTCAGTCTGAGGCTACATAACAGCGGCAATGGAAACTATGAAATCGAACATTCCTATGTCCTCAGGCTACCAGGGTCTCTACCATACCCCATTTGTGACTACTCGGTGAAACACTGCTAGTTAAAACCAGAGGAAGAGAGACCTGTAGTCAACATGGGCAGAAAAAAATCCTAGTTAGTTACCACTGCTCCAATATGCATGATGTAGTCATGAATTCCAGGCTCAAAGTCATGGCAAAGACACAGGTAGCACACCCGAGGTCTATCCTGATTTTATTTTGTCTACAGTTTCAAAGCCTGTGTGGGAGCTTTGGCTCAAGTGCTGATGTACGATCATCGGAAAATAACCTTCCGACCTGATATTCCATTAGCTCTGGTCCGGAAAGCAATGTAGCCCAACTGTGTTTGCAGCAAAAGGAGGTATATCATAGAGCAGAAAGGTAACATTCAATTTATTCCACATTTATGGCAGTAAATAGTCCACACCCTCAAAAAGTCAAGAATGTAGGTAGGTCTTTTTTTATATTAAAGCCATATACCTCTGTCTGATTCCTGCCTAGCCCAATCTAGCTCATCTTCACTATTGAAACTGACACCTTCGACACTTGGTGAGAGCCTCTTGTCCTAGAGAGACCCTGCTCTGGGAACTAGCTTCCCCCATCCTACCCATGCCAAGAAATCCTCCAGTCTGAGCCCACTGTGGCCACCAGATTCTGGCTATAAATAATAGAAGAAATTTCATCATGCTTGATCATGGTGACATCTCCAAGAGCTCTTGGGCTGTACACACTGTCTTAGGACCATCTCTCGGTGGCTTCTATCTCTGATGGGTCAATATTTCATCTTATGGGGCACTAACTCCCTCACACTTTGGTGTCCCCTTATGGGATACAGAGTGGGGTTTTATACTAGCATTGATAGAGAAGTCGCAGCATAGGAGGCAAGTGACATATGCACGTATCTGAGGTGAGAAACCACAAGGATGTACCTGTGGAAAATTGGCCAAAGCCCACACAGAACTGGCCATTGTAATAGCAGGTGCCACAGGAGAAAGTCCATGCTTAGAAGTGCTGCATAGGGTTTTGGTCCGACTCAATCAGTGGTATCTATTGTTATTATCATTATAAGCTAGCTGGGCACAGGCACCAATCCTTAAACATGGATCTGGTGCTCTGTAATTTGACCTTGGGCCAGATACAAGCTGTCTCTTGGAGACATGGGCTGACTCACACCCCAACTCTCATTGGAAGCTCAGGGAGCACGGGAATTCTATGGGGCTGGAGCTCTTGATTATTGCCGTACTGAATCCCCTCCAGAGACCAAAGGAGATTTCCAGGAAGATGAGCTCTGCTCTGCTACTCTGACAAGCTGTGTCAGGCTTCCAGGAACTGTTATTTGTGTACCTCAGTCTGAAGCAGCATGGTTAAGAAATGCAATTAGCTGCTAAAAGCATGGATCACGAGTGAGATGGTCCGATCCCTGGGAGGCCATCCATCAAGAAGTGGACAAAGGCATCCTTAGCCCATAGCGCTCATGGCTCTATGTCTTGGTAGGGTTGGCTCACTTGCCCCCATTGTGGGCACAGCACGAAAATTTAACTCTAAAGAGAGGGGTCCAAAACAGTGAGTGAGGATATTATTGCCCACCCTTACAGGGCTCCATATTTTTCCTTTGTTTTCTTAGGGTCGCTGGTGATTAAACATTAGGGGAGAAAGGAAGGGAAGGAGTGAAACTTGGTATGATAAGCATATCATGTTGCTGGGCACAGAGAGCTGGAACACACCAGCACATGCCTGTGCCCTAAAGTCCTTGAGGCAAAAGCCATTGGAATGACCCACTGGGTGTCATGATAAATAGGGGGCAGGCATCACTCAGACACTGAGGTTCAGGCTCTGCCACCAGAGGGTAAGCAATGAGGCCCATCGCCCACAGCCCACAGAAACGTGCCTGCTGACAAGCAATTGTCCTTCCTGGCTTGAGAGGGGCAAGACATCTGTACTAGCAGTGGTAATTGTGAGTGCAGTGGCGAGAGTCCTGTCTGTGCCTTTACCAAATAATGTACTTAACCTCATTGTGCCTTAGTCTTATCATATATAAAATGGAAGAAATGATTATCGATCTCTCATAGTATAGTTATAGGGTTTAAATGAGATAATAAACATAAAATGCATGAAAGAGTGGCTAGCATATAAAAGGTCATCAGAAAACATGAGCTATTATTACTGCTGACATTTACTGAGTTGGCTTATGGAAATAACCATGACCCAGACAGTATGTTAAGTGTCTAAGTCCTCACATTCATCCTATGATCTCTATAATACTAATATCCCACCAAAGAAACTAAGATGTAGAGAGTGACTTCCCCAAAGGCACCCAGCCCAGCTGATTTCTCCAGGAAGTTTCTTAAACAAGTATTTTTCTCTTGTCTGGATCCCTCCTGTACCATGTAACATCTGTGTGATAACACCTACTATAAAGATCTGTTTCCCACTTTGTCTTTCTCGAAGGGGTTAGCAAACTATAGTGCCTGGGCTAAACTTGGTTTTTTAAGTAAAGTTTTACTGGGATACAGCCGTACCCATTTATTTCCATATTGCCTGTGGATGCTCTCCTGCTATAATGGCAGAATTGAGTCATCGCAGAAGAACATATGATCCAGAAAGCTAAAAATATTTGCTACCTGGCCCTTTGGAGAAAATGTTTGCCAACCCCCAAGTAAGACTATGAGCTCCTTGAAATAGGACCCATGTCTTCCACCTTGGACCCCCTCGTCCTGGCACATGACGGGGGCTCCCTATATACGTGCCCAATGAGGGAAAGAGTGACTGTTAGGTCGGTGCGAGGTCTCAAGAGCTGAGCCCCACCCAGATCCCGGGAGCCCCGAAGCTCTGTGATGCTGCCACCTGCCCCGTGGTCCCCAAAGGTGACCCTGAGCCAGGACCAGTAGCAGGCCCCGACGTGATCACCCCAACACCAGTCAAGCCCCTCCAATGAGAGGCTCAACATCTTCTTGGAAGGCAATCCCTCTTAAATCCCTATTTGTGAAATGCTGGAGATGCTTTGGAGAGCCATCCTAGCTCCTGCCTCTGGCTTTGGTGCTGTGCCTTTTCATAGAACCTTCATCAACTGGTCAGAATTTGACTTCCTGCCTGACGCAGGCTGTCCCTATGACCATTCCAGCCTCTTGTTGGGAAACAACAATACAAAATAATAATAATAATACTGTTTATTGAGCTCCTGTTCTGCCAGGCACCACACCATGTCCTTTATACAGCCAAGCCCAGTTCTTAGAAAAGCCCTGAGAGGCAAAGTGGGCTTTATTTATCATCCCAGTGTAAAGATCAGGAAGCTGAGCCTCTGGGAGGGTCAAGCCACCACCCCTCCGCCGAGGTCACATAACCAGTAAGCACCACAGGCAAAATGAAAACCCACTATTTTCTCATTTCTCATGGCCCTGAGCTGATTCCCCGGGGAACCATAACCCAGCAACTGGATGGAACAGTGTTGAAACTGCATTCCACGATCTTTGAATGAAGTATTTTCGCTGCATTCACCTGACCCAGCCTGGTTCATGACACATTAAGGGATCACTTAAGAATGATGCATTCGCTGTTCACTTGCCTTGCATCCAGTTCTAGGCTGGACACGGGGAACACGGAGATAGAGAGCAGGGCTTTACCTCTCCAGAAGGGGCTCCGGGTGGGCGTGGCCCGATGGGCGTGGCTGGGGACCACCCCTCCTTGCTCCCCGGATCTCTGATCTCTTCCATATGTGTAGGTTCCTCCAAGAGTCCCCTAGCACAATTCCTTTGCTAAGTTTGAAAACTTCGACTCTAAGGAATGAAACAAAGCATGAAGAACAAAGCGCTGATGCCATCACCGTCTTAAAAACAGGCTTTTCCCAAAAACCACATTCTCTCAGAAGTTCATAGAGACCAACTCCTAAATACATTCCTGGAGCGTTTTTCATCTGGGAGGACAATTAACCTTTGCAATTAGCTTCATCAACAGGAACTTAATATACAATATTTGGTTGCTTAGCAACAAGAAGCAGCCGTCAGCAGGACTGCAGTGTCTTTGTTACCTGAGTCTCACGGGGCTGCAGGCAGAGGAAACGCTGAGCTGGGTTTCCAGATTCCGCTCAAAGCTCTTTGCCCCAAAGTCCCGTCCACCCAAGGTCCTGCGGTCTGTGACCTACAGGGTTAGTGATCCTGAGTGGAGCCAAGATTCTCAGTGGGGACGCAGGAAGAAGGTTCCAGCCTCTGGTGCACTCATCGGCCTCAAAAGAGCCTCCTAAGAATGCTCAGCGAGGATGGGATAGGATGGTTGTTAGAGCCTAGGGGCCCAGGCAAGCTGGGGTGTGCAGAACCTGCTACCCCCTCACTTGTCTCCTTTCTCATTTCCAAAGGGCCCTCCTTACCCTCCTTAGGTCTGTAGACTAAGGCTCACATTAAGTCTCTTGCTCCAGTGTGTCCCTGTAGATGGAGCAGGATGGGGTCCCCCATCTCCCATGCTTCGGCATCCCCACAGTGGCCTGCCACCTTGTACTCCTCTTCTGGGTGTGAACTTCACAACTGTGCCACATGGATCTCTCTGGTCCCACCTGGCTTGGTGTGTCTGCTAATTCCTTCCCAAATTCACACTAACCCAGAAGTCAGGCATTTGCCAGGACTTCTCTGTTCTCTAATGTCACTCCCCGTGTTTCCCAAAAAGAAGAGTGCTAAATCTTTCTGAGTCTCAGATTTCGAAACAAAACATGGTGAGATTATGTGGTGAGGGCAGCACGCATGTTCCACTCGGCACACCTGGATTCGGATCCTGGCTCTAGTGCTTGCCAGCTGTGTCACCTGGGAGACCCAACCTCTCTGCATACCTCTCCCTCTTCCTCTCACCTGGAAAGGGGAGATGGTGATATGTCCGTCCCCAGGATGCTGGGAGGCACATGGAAGGAGCCTGGCTTCTAGTAGGTGCTCAAGAAACAGAAATACAAAACAGCACAACAAAACAAAAAGCCACTCTCAGACCGCTGAATTCCTCTGTCCCCCCGAGTTCCCATGGGGAGTTGAAGACTTTGACCTCAGCTCCCTCAGAAGGACTTCTGGCTGTAAAGAGAACTGGAGAAGCGTTAGGTCAGGTGACAGCTGGAGGCCACTCTGTGTGGACTTACAAACCCAAATACCTTGAAGAAAACGTTCTTTTTTTCGACTGAAATAAAAGTGATTCAAGGCAGGCCGATCTGGTTTGAGGTTGGACTCCATCACGGGACAGCTCTGTGACCTGGGCAGACAGTGCCCTTCTCGCAGCTTCCGTGTCATCCTCAATTGTGACACATGGAGGAACGTAGTACTGCCACAGTAGGGTTCTGGGAGAACCACATCCAAAATCCGATGGGAAGGAGCCCACTGGGGGCCTGGCCTGAGGCTCGCAGGAGGCACCCAGGCGTACTGTTGTGTCTGAATCCACTTGACAAACTGCCCTTATCAGCCGCTGGCACAATGTCCTTTGAAATCCTCATCAGTTTATTTTTTACCAAACTAGGCATATCTGCACTGTTTCCGCACCAGCTTTAGGAAACAGCATACCTGCTTCTGTTTTCAAATAAATACACTCAAAAGAGTGATTGCGGTCCCATTTCCTTTGGCTTTCCGAAAACGCTACATATGCGTGACCGGGCAGCTTGAGTTTCAGAAATGCTCTTTGGAAACTCCCCTATTCCTGCTGTTCTCCGGAGCTTCTGCTCCTCGCTCCTCCGTAATCTCAATCCGCCCAGCCATCAGCCTGCCCCGTCGGAAACATTTTGCCGGCCACTCAGGGTGCGAGAGTCTGCAAAACAAACCTCATCCAGTTAAACAGAGTTACCGGTGACCCAGCAACCCCGCCCCTGGGTGTGAGGCCAAGAGAACTGAAAATATGTGCACACAAAAACGTGGGCATGATCGCTTCTTGGCCTTTTGGCTAAGATCGAGTGTAAAGACGTGGGCATGAATGCTCACCGCAGCATTATTTGCAATGGCCAAAAAGTGCAAAAAAACAAAAACAAAAACAAAAAACAAAAACAACAACAACAACAAAACCCAAATGTCCCTTAATTAATTCATCGATAAACAAAATGTGCTATCTCCATAGCATTCATTTCCTATGACCGCTATAACAAATAACCACAAATTACCAAAATAATACAAATTTACTCTCTTACAGTTCTGGAGGTCCAAAGCCTTTAATTGGTTCCCTGGTGAGAAGCAGAACTGGTCCCTTCCCGAGGAGCTAAAGGGGAAATCTCTTCGCTTTGCCTTTTTCAGCTTCTATAGGCCTGGGCATTCCGAGACAGGGAGCCCCTCCTTCCATCTCCAAAGTGCAACGCTGTGATCTCGGCTTTTATGCTTATCATTATCATAATCCAGGACAATCTTCCCATCTCGAATCCTGAGTTAATTGTCGTAGAAGGTCACATTCCGGGGATGGGCCTGGTTGTGTTTGGGAGGTTTTGTTTAGCTGACTCTATGACAGATTATCCAGGCCCTGGGAGGAATGAATGGACGAAACTTGAACCAAACCTGAACCATCATGCTAAGTGGAAGAAGTGACCCAAGGGGCACCTGGGTGGCTCAGTCGGTTAAGTGTCCGACTCTGGATTTCGGCTCAGGTCGTGATCTCAGCGTCATGAGACTGAGCCCTGCTTCGGGGCTCAGCCAAGAGTCTGCTTCTCTCCCTCTCCCTCTACCCCTTCCCCCACCCCGCCTTGCACGCATGCGTGCTCTGCACCCTCTCTAAATAAATAAACAAATCTTAAAAAAAGAAAAGTGACACAAAACTTCTCCAAATGTTTGATTCACTTTATATGAAATGTCCAGCATAAGCAAACCCATAGAGACAAAATTAGATTAATGATGGGCAGGGGCGGGAGGGAGGGTTGATGGGAAGTGACTGCTAATGGGTACGGGGTTTCTCTTCGGGGGTGATAAAAATGTTCTGGAATCAGATAATGGCTAGTGACGGTGGCACAACTTTATGAATATACTAAAAACCACTAAACTGTACACTTTAAAAGTATGGATTGATGACATGTGAATTATATCTCAATAAAAATAAGTACGTTAGAAGAAACTTCATCATGCATCAACATGACCTATAAATGGTAAAAGTGAAAATATTCCTTTTAAATCAGATTGTGGTTTGAATCAATTTTATATAAATAAAGGGCTTTCCACCGATTTGCTCAGTGAAACTGTATGCCCCGGGGAGACAGTCTCACTTGGTGGTTGAGGGGGGAGCCCTGGAATCAGGCTGCCCCTGTTCAAGCCCTGATTCTGCCCCTTCCTGACTGTGTCACCATCCATTCCCTGAGTCTCAGTCTTCTCACCCGCAACATGGGAATAATATGCCCACCTGTTCTCACACTTGCGAGGATTCAGTGAAATAATCCATGTGTAGTAACCGCTTAGCCCATGCAAGCTACTATGTAGCCCATGCAAGCTACATTTGTCACCCTCATCTCTGCTCTGCCTGGGGTGGGGAGGAGTGGGATTCTGATCGATCTAGGGGGGGTCCCAGCATCCTCTTTGAGTCTTGGTCTATCTATGGGAATTAGAAGTCATTAGGAAGCTTCAAAGGGTTAAAAAAAAAAAAGGAAAGAAAAAGAAATTAGCTGGTTTGGAGAAACTTGGTATTCATGTATGCATTTATTCATTCACTTGCTCATTCCTTCTCTCTAGCTTCCTTTCATTTAGCAGACACTCGATGAGTCACCGGTACTGCTGGAAATAGGCTCCCATGGAATGCACGCTCACTGGGGAAGATGGACAGGTTAAAATCAGTGCAAGAAGATACACTAGGCACTGTGCTGGAAGTTTCTGCTGATGCCAGGGTGGGCAAGTGCGTGGGGTGAGTGGCTGAGAGGACACAAAGGACGGAGTGGTCAAGTCTAAGGTGGTGAGGGCCGACGAGGAAAGACATCATGGAGGAAGTCAAGATATGCTTCTGGGGATTCCTGAGTGTGTGTGCACGTGCACGAGCATGTGGGATGGGGCAGGTGTCAGGACCGGGCTAGAAGAGACAGAGAATAAAGGGGGTGCACTCCAGGCCTGAGCAAAGACCCAGAAGTAGGGTGCTGCCCGGATTTTTCAGCGAGTGTTAGTAGTTCCTACAGGTAGTGGCTTGGCTAGGAGTAAGCTGTGTTAAGAGAAAGACAACCAAAATCCTTTATAAACAGTGAGATGCTTGGATTTGCTTTTAAGGTCTCTCTGGGGGTGCCTGGGTGGCTTAGTCAGTTAAGTATCTGACTCTTGATTTCAGCTCAGGTAATGATCTCAGGGTCATGGGATGGAGCCCCATGTCGGGCTCCATGCTGGGGATGGAGCCTGCTTAAGATTCTCTTTCTCTCTGCCCCTTCCCACCGCAACCCTCCTCCCCCAACAAAAAGGAAGAAGAAGGTGTTTTCTCTGATTATGGTATGGCAGAGAAAAACCACCATGGTGAGAGAAGAGTCTGGAAGCCACGGTTGGGAGACTGTGGTGCTGATCAAAATTTGGGTGCTGGGAACCTGAACTCCGGGTAGGGGTGGAGAGGGAAGATGCATTCCTGTCCCCACCGAACACCAGCATCCGTCTCTGTGCACAGATAGGCGGGCAAACAGCCCCCTCCCCCAAAGACAGGCACTCTACCACGCACAGGGGACCTATGGGAGGGTGTGATGACACCTGTCCTGTGTCAACTTGGCGAGGCTACACCCACCAGTGATTTCATCAAACCTAATCTAGGTGTGGCCATGAAGGTATTTCATAGATGGGTTGGTGAACAGCAACAATGCGGCGGACCGCATTCAGGCAGCTGAGACTCACAAGCAAAAGCCCGTTTCCTGGAGAAGATATCTGGTCCTGCTTCTCTAGAGAAAGCTGATTGAACCAGAGGTTGTTACCCACTCATTAGCAAGGCTCGAGAAACCAGACCTGCCCTGGACTCCTGCCTGGAAGTTGGCTGTGGCTTGTGCGGATCCCAGGTGAGAAACAATCGTCCTTCACAGACCGCTGGTTTGGAGACGCATGACACGCAGGCCTCTCCTCAACTCAGCACAACCGCCCCCCCCCCCCTCCCTGCACCGCTCCCTGTGGCTCAGCCCACCCACTGGCCAGCCCGGGTCAGGAGGAGGTCCAGCTCTGCATCAACAGCCTGGGATCAGGTCTCCTGCCATCTCTGACCAGTCGTCCCCTGTCCCTCGTACCCCAGCCCTTAGGCTGGAGGTGCTGCTTCAGACCCTGTCCCGTGTCTCAGAGGTTCTAGAACTCCAGTCAAGCCTTCCTCCTCTTACCCTCCCTTTTGCCAGACCCTAAGTGTCATGACCCTGGTTGCCGGATCTATGACTGGGGTCCTGCTACCTTCTCGTAGGCACCCATGACCCTGGGCTCCCCACTCAAATGTCCACCGCATCACCACTCACTTGGCCACCTGTGAGTCCATCTGGTCTTGGGCCTTGGACTTGGCCATACTAGGGCTGGTGTGACTAAGCCTCGGGCTGGGCCCATGAAGTCCTAGCTGCCACCGACCCAGTGGACATGCGCACAGTATGCACGGAGGCCGTCTGCTGGGTGTCCAGGGAGCCTCCACACATCCGGCTGGGGGTCAGGAAGTCTCAACTGGGGAGCAACATCCGCCCCCCATGACCTCGGCCCTGCCCTGGGGTTGTGGAGTCGTCCTGCCACCCCAGCTCCTTGCTCAGCCGTGTCTGCTGGCTTAGAGGCAGCCTGCATGTCAGGAATGTGGGAAGGGTGCAGATCAAGAGGGGTTAGCAGCTAGCTCCCTGGCAGCTGGGGGTGGGACAGGGGGGTGCTGCTGTGACCACCCACTTTCCTGTCCCCTCCACAGTGTGGCATTACGGGGCCAACGGAAGTCTCCACTCCAGCTGCTCCTGTCTGAGTGAGGAGACCTGGGCAGAATCAGGCAGGCCCTCCGTGCGTCCTTGGTCAATAATGAACAGGAACAAGCCCCCAGAGCTGTTTTTCAATGCCCAGCCCCTCACCCCTCACATCTCCAGGTTCTGATTAATTGATGTGAAGCAGAGTCTGGGCTTAGGTATTTTTTAAAGCTCTTCAGGTGATTATAATGTATAGCCAGGGCCGAGAAGTCGTGCCTTAGGGCTCTGCTCTCCCAGTTGTTAGAAATGCAGACTCTCGGACCCCACCCACTAAATCCGAATCTGCTTTACACGATCCCCAGGGAATTCGGAGGCACATTAAATCTGGGCAGCACTGTGCGAACTAAAATCAACCATCCCCCAAAACCATCCCCCAAGGAGGGCTGCTTTGGGCCACTCCCGGCTGCCACTCAATGGCCGGCTTGGGGTCATATGAAACAGAGCCCAGAGCCAGAAGTCCAAATGACCACAGGTTAATTAAGTACACTGTACACTTCCTTGGTCTGAGATCCACCTACCACTGTCAGCCAGGCTGTAGATCCGCTAGCTGACAGATAATTATTCTTCAGAAAAGCACACATTTCTTTTTTTTTTTTTAAAGATTTTATTTATTTATTTGACGGAGATTTTATTTATTTATTTCCTTACTTACACGAGTAAGCAGAGAGGCAGGCAGAGAGAGAGGGGGAAGCAGGCTCTCTGCTGAGCAGAAAGCCCGATGCAGGGCTCGATCCCAGGACCCTGAGACCATGACCCGAGCTGAAGGCAGAGGCTTAACCCACTGAGCCACCCAGGCGCCCCAAGAAAAGCACACATTTCTAAAGCTGTTTCCATACACAGGCTTTGTCCGGTTGGCCTGGAACCAATCACCTACCCTTAACTGGGCACTTACTAAATGACAAGTACTTTACAAATACTTGATAAGTTTCATCATGGCCCCTAATAAGTTTTATTAGCCCCATTTTACACATGCAGACACTCAGGCTCAGGCTGAAGCTAGGAGCCCAAACTCCCCTAGCTGGTAGGGGGCAGAGCTGTGAGGGGCGCTCCAGGTGTCTGATTCCCAAACCCAAGACCTGTTCATGGTGCTCCATACTGTGTGTGCTCCGTAAATAAAACCACGATGGAATTTCAAACACAAGACTCAGAAGTTCTGATAGTCTCAGGAAAAAAAAAAAAAAAAAGAACACATTGCAATTCTCTGAGACCAGTAACAGCAGGTGGGGAAAGATTTTACATAAGCAAAAAATGCCTTTGGGAATATGAGCCCAATGCCTTCACATTACAATAATTCCTCCCGCCTGGACCCTTAACTATATTTTTATTAGGATGCTTTACATATTCTTTGGATTCTTTAAAATGCTAAGCTGACTCTGAGTCCCCAAATGTGCCAAAAATCTAGGCAGTACATTTATAGGAAGTGAAAGCCCCCCACGAAAGAACTCCCAGAGGCCTGAATTAGTGGTTTGTACTGTAAGGAGGTGAGAATCCACATTTCTCCCCAGAATGCCGCTGGCATAAAATCCTAACCAAACTAAATTTATGAAGGGGATTCAGGCAGGAAGGCTCATTGGGTGACCTGAATAGTTACAATCACACGCTGGTTTAAGATCTGTGCCAGGCTCCTCTGTGAAGGGTGCCTGGGGGTGCAGGCTCTGGAGAGTTTCGTGGCTCTGCCCATGGCCAGGGTCAGAGGTCAGCCAGTGATGGGGATCGGGGTCCATTGTCAGGGATTTGAACTCAGTCAGTGACTGAATCTTCAGCTGGGGATAGAACCTGTGTATGAGATGAGGTTTAGTAAATTATTTTCTCTCTCCAATCTCAGTGATTTGAGGGGTCACAAGGTCTCCCGTTATTGGTTTCTTGTTGTATGATATCCATAATTTACTTCCAAAAACTTCAGCATAGAGCGGAACTCAATTTTCCAAGCCGTTGTCCTCATTGAGTATCCACAGACTGCAGAGGAAGATCAAGCGGGAGAAGAAAGAAATAATGCTTTTCTGGCACAGAAATCCTGCACCAGCTGGAGGTTGTACAGGCTGTCCGCCACGGACATGGGGTCCTTGAGGCACACCTCCTCGAGTCGCAAGAGCTGGGGACAGTAGCAGTGGATGGTGGCAGCCAGTGCAGCCCCACTTGCCAGATCCTGGAGGGTGGTCACATTCGGAAAGCAGGGGGCGCGTCGGGCCACAGCTCGGTCCTTGCGGTAACGGATCATGGGGGGTTTGCTCCCCGACTCCTTCATCCGCTAACATGCACACTCAGGAAGAAACCTATCTGTCAGAAGCGACCAGGGCAAGGGCTTCTCTTTGTATTTCAATCAACAGCGGAGACTCTGAAAATTAGCATATTGCATGGCAGAAATGAGCTTTATTGGAGAAAACAGTAGCCTGTTGGCCAGCAAGATGAATATCCGAAATGAGTTCTCACTGGTGGAATGAAAGGGGTCAGGTACACGGTCCAGCTGAACACAGTGTGGCCACAATACTCAACTTCGCATGACAAGGACAGAAGAATCCAGGGAAGACGGTGCCCTGTGGCCCCAAGGCATGGCTCTGAGTCTGGCCCTGGGTTTAGGAGGCTTTCTTGCTTTCTGATACTGACCAGAAGCACAGAATTGCCTGCTGGGATTTGTTGGGGGGTCTGTGTCATCCTTTTCATGCAAGGTGAGGTTGGATGTAAAAGGATGGAGAGCTGGGACTCAGCGAGCTCAGAGCTCAGGTTGTGGGAGCTGCTTTCCTGCCTGCTTGCTTGGCGGGTGGATACACCTTGGGGTGGAAGGGAGCCCGGAGCCCGCTTTCCTACAGCACGGGAGTGAGACTGGGGGGTGCTGCTAGCTCTCCCCACCTCAGGCTTCGTTGGCAGCTTTTTAAGATTGCTTGTGACCTACTTCCCACTTCCTGAGTCTTTCTGCAGGAGGCAAAACCTCGAGGTATCTTTGTCCTTCATCAAATTCATCATCCTTGCGTCTAATTTGTTTTTAATTTTTTTCCTTGGGAGTGAGAGCTGGATCAACCACTGATAGGATTTCCAAACAGCTCCTGGCGAGGGGTAATCCGGTGAGGAGTGATTATGCTCTCATTGGCCGAGCAATTTATTGCCAACCAAATTCTTGTTGCCAGATGAATAAAGTCGGTGTTAATTCTACCCACTCGGGGTCCTAAACCACTTCTCAGAGCCGCTGGTAAGAATCAAAGAGCGTTAAAGACAAGTCTGGGTGCAGAGTCTGCTCCACAGAAACCATAGCAAAGGGGGTACAGACTCTTAGACACACAGGCTGACCTCTGCTTGCCTACCTCATGTCATTCCATCCCTAGAACACTGGGAAGTCAGGGCTGAAGGGGCCCTCAGAATCATCCTGCCCAACTCTCTACTCATCAGACAAGGAGATGGCCCAGAGAGGTTTTGTGACTAACCCATAGTCACACAGTAAAGCTAGAAGAAGGGCTGTGGCCACTTGAAAAGTGTTCCTCCATTCAGTTCAATAACATTTGTCAAGGGCCCCAGGAGGAACCTGCACTTGGTGAGCTCACATAGATGTTAATCAGTCTGATGAAAGGCAGAAAATGGATCCAGTGGAATGTCCAGAGGCCCCAAGAGGCTCCCCAGATGGGACCTCGCATGGAAGGAAGCATTCTGACTCCATCTCTAGGTCTGGCCGGACTGTGAGGGGGGCTGATGCCAGGCTCACCTCTTTTCCTGGGGGTCCTTCTCTCCTGCCTCCTCCATCTCCTCTCCAGACTCAGGGGCTCCCCTAGAATCCCAGAGTCTCTGGGGCTCTCCTTGGAAAAGCCAGTCTCTCAGCCTCCTACCTCCCCTCACCCCGGGACCAAGATGACCTCACAGAAGGTGTGCCCACAGCCCTCCTGACCCCAAAGTACTTTTCCCTCATGCTCTCATTTTCTCTTCAGTGTGACCCACTGGTATCCTCCCCTCCCCTCTGTAGGTAAAAATCCAAGGGCCCTGGGAACTCACCCACTCTCCAGACCCCATTCTGGCGCAGTGGCTCTCAGCACAGACCCAAAGCTGACCCAGCTCTGAATCCTGCCTCACCGCTCACCAGCCCTGTGACTTGGGCAAATCCCTCCACCTGTCTCTACCTCAGTTTCCTCAGTCAGAAAGTGATAGCAATAATAATAATAATAATGGCATTTATCTTGAGAGGATTGAATGGGTTAATAGAACAAAGAATGATGCCTGGCGTATAGTAAGTGTAGTGGAAGTATTAGCTATTATTAACATTAACCCTGCCCCAGGATTCTAGCAGATTCCTCCCATCAGGTTACTCAGCATCCCTGTGTACCCTTGGGGGAGTTGCTCAACCTCTCTGAGCCCACAGCAAGGCTGGCCCTCAAGACAACTGGCATTCTTCCTGAGCTTGTCTCATCTTTCTCCCATCCTTGGATCCCCTCTAATTTCCCTTCTACCCTCAACAACGCCTCCCCGTGAGTCCCCCTTCCCTGTGCCCACACCTTCCCCAAGAGTCTGTGGAAGGAAAGGACTCTCCCTGGCGTTCAAAAGCTGTCCTTTACAATTGTGGTTTGAATGCTCAGTATAAGAAGAGTTAGTGGTCTCCTTTAAGAGCCCAGTTTTGAATTAAAAAGAAAGCTTTCCAGTGAGAAGCAGCTTTGAATCAGCTTCCTAGAAGCCCCAAAGGGATTATCAGCAGAAAACCGTATCGCATACCTAATTGCAAAACCATCTCCAAGGTTGAAGTCTGGGCTGGGCTGAGTGGCAGATCAGGGCCCTTAGAGCTGCAACTTCCAAGTTGTGCAGAAGACATCGCAGTGCAATAAAGGGGATCTTTGTGGGAGTGCTGTTCTCTGTCACTCGGGAATAACAGAGGTGACCTACCCTACCGGTGCTTGCCTTGACCTGTGGCCTGTTAGAACCATAACCTTTGGATGCCTAAGAACTACCTTCGGGAAATGGAAGAACCATGAAAGGAGCAGTTCCTGGAGCTCCTAAATGAGTCTGGCTGCGGATGTTGCCCAAGTTCAGAGCCAGCTTTGGCTAATGGGGAATGGAAATTACTGCTTTGGATTTGCCTTGACCGCTCCCACCTACAGGCTGATGTGTTTGGCGGTGGGCGGGTGTGAAAGGAGCAGGAGTGCCTGGTGCGCAGCAGGGCCTCCGCAGATGTTTGATGAATGGATTTCCCCAATGAGGATGATGCTCTCATTTCTGGTCACGACTGTTCAGGGACCCTTCAAGGTTGCGGGTGGAGTGAGATTATTTCAAGGTCTAAGCCACCTAAGTGTCTCCCCACCTCTGGCAATGAAAGTGGGACCATTCTTCCAAAAACTTCATCTCAAGCTTTTCAAGTAGAGATGGTCAAAACTTAAACAGCTCTGCAGCTTCTCACTGATGTGTGTCAGTGAACTGAAGCTTTTCAGAATCCCAGTGGAGCACCCAAGTTAAGGAACGGAGGACAATATCCTGCAAGGGCAGGTTTCCCCGGAGTGTTCAGGAATCCCTACATATGACAGGATAGGAAAACCCAAAGACAACCAACGCTTACCCCACACTATCAGAAAAAGTGTCCCGTTTAACCCCCAACACACACACACACACACACACACACACACACACACGTCATCTCCTGTCAAGTCCTTCCAAACCACTCAGTTCAGTTGTCCCTAAAGGGAAAAGATTATTCTAACAGAGAACCCCATCTTTTGCTTGGACTGTTGTCACCAGCCTCCTGCCCAGGTTACCTGTCTCTGCTCCTTTATCCAATCATCTTCCACACTGTCTCTAGAAATATGCTTCTAAATCACAAATCTGGTCAGGTCAGTCTCCTTCTTTTATACCCTCAACAGTTCCCAAGTGTCTTCAAGGTAGAATGACGATTCCTCAACCTGGCATGCCAAGCCCTTCAAAATTAGTCTCCATTCAGGCCTGAAACGTAGCTAGCACTCACCAGGACAGCTGCGCCAGTGGTTACAACACTGAAATACCACTACTGCTCCTCTCGTGCCTGCTGGCTCTACACCTGCCAACCCCTTGCCTGCCTGTCTCCGGGCTACAGCCCTGGTGGGAGAGACGCTGCCTCTGATGACCCTGGGCCCTGGCTCCCCAGGAGGCATACGCTGGGCTGAGACCCCTGACATGGCCCAGCATTCCCTATAGGCACCTTAACATGGACACTTTGGGGAACTACAGCTTCTAGAGTATTCCGCCCCGGTTGTTAAATGCAATATTTTGAATATGACTCCTGACTCAGTCAACAGTACCAGATCCTTCGCCATGCCCTCATTTGCTTCTCTGTTGAATGGATTAAAGAACATCTGAAGAAACAAAGCAAGGAGTGATAGGCGGCCCAGCATCTGTGATCTTCTCTGCCTCATCATGAAGGAAGGAAGCCCATGGGGGTATGTGGATGAACAAAGAAGGTGCCATCCACAGTGACCACAGAGATGGCACCCAGTGCCAGGAATGGTCCCTTGGGCAGGCAGGGTCTTTCATAGGAGGGTTATACCCAGGCCAAGTGATCAGCCATCTGAATTCGGAAAGTCCACTTTTTCAGGGCGCCCCCAAACAACCAGTCTTTCAGGGCAAACACACAATCCAGTTCCAAAGACACAGGTGCAAAGTGCAAAGGTCCCCAACTATTTATAAAGGGAACCAGAACACTACTATACCTTGTCCATGTGTTTCAGTTGATAAACTTGTGGTTGCAAGACACGAAAATTCTAAACTTGAAATTACTTTAAGCACAAAAGAACTTTATCAGTTTACCGGGCTCAAAGTCCCAGAGGGAAGTCCAGCTTCAGGTGCTGCTGGATCAGGGCTCAAATGGTATCGCTGAGACTCAACTTCTTCCTTTTTTGGGTTCTGTCTTCTACCACACTGAGTTCTTCTCAGGCTCCACATGGTTATGAGATAGCTTCCTGCCCCCCAGGACCCCGTCCTCTCAGCTTCCAGTCAAGCTCTCCAGAGTGAAGATTCTCTTCTGGAAGCCCCAGTAAGCATCTCACTGTATCACTTGGGTCATGTAGCCATCCCCAATTCACCCCTTGTGACCAAGGGAGGAACATTATGTTCTGATTGCCTGAAGCTACTTAGCTTAGATCACCTAGGGACCTGGAGACGGTTCATCCTTCTGTCAAGAGTTGGTAGATGAAAAAAAAGGAAATAGGATATCGGTGCCACCATGCTGGGTGGCAAATCCAGCTGACACCCACCATATCAGGATACTCGTTTAGAGCATTGAGGAGACCATCCTTACTCAGAGTCTTGCTTACTGTGTCTGACTAAGGCAAGAGGAATAGATGGAAGCAGTGAGAATTAGTTCCACTGAGATCCAGCAATTGTCCTCGCCCCCAAGCAGACCTGTCTCTAGGATAGCCGGGACTGGACTAATACCACCCTTCTCTGAAGCCTGGTTTCTGCACCGGACCCCTTCCTTCTGGCACATTGTATCTTTATCCAGATGGGTTAACATCACCGATCCTCTCCCAAAGCTATAGGTGAGTCACCATGCCCAGCCTTTCCCATCCCACACAGGTATAGGTGTTCTTGACTTTGATCCATCCATGTTGATTTATAAATAAAATGCACCTCCACAGTTCTTTCTGCTTTTTTTAGTGCTGTCCTGCCTCATTCCGTCCAGCAGCCCAGTGAAATCACACCAGGCAGAGACTTCCATGCTTATTTCCTAGGTGATGGGATGAAAGAAACGAGAGGACAAGCCACACGCCCGGGTCCACACGGCCAGGTGGAGGCAGGCTCCAGGCTCCCATGATGAGCCCACCGCCGCCCTTGTTTCGTAAATGAAGCTGCCTGTGGGGGTCCAGACGCAGGTAATAATCCACTCTCTTCACCTCACCACCGAAATGGAAGACTAGCCCTGAGAGCAGAGGCAGAGACACTTATCTCTTAGCTACTCCCGGCAATTTCCTAGTACTTTCTCCTATCCTTGGCCCCTAAGCCAACCTCAGAGGCACTGCCCTCATCATTAATAGGCTGGCAGGACAATTCCTCTTGGTTGAGGGGAGGGACACGGTGGGGGGAGTACCTGTGTCATGATCTGACCCCAAAGACTGACACAGCTCTGATCTAGATGCAGTCAGTGCTTAGATAAGACGAGATAAATGGCAAACAACATTTGGACCGACAGGTGCCATTTATTAACGTGCTCTAGATCAATGGCTTCTGAAATTAAAGTGTTCTGTATCTGTCACATGTCCCCACTAGGCCCTATGGCGGGATAGAGGTGCCAGCTACAGATTGGTGTGAGGATGGGGCTGTGGAGGAGGGGAGACTGTCAGCCTTAGGGGGTGTGACATTTCCCTCCAGAGCCACAGGCAAGGATCCCCAAACCACAGAGGCTCCAGAAGCTTCCCAGTAATTCAGAGGATTGGGAGACAGAAGTCCAGACACTAACATTCCATAGCTGAACAGTGGAGGGGCACCTTCTCTGAGTTTTCCAGAAGATCAAGCACTGTCCTGGGCATGGACGTAGACCTGAAACACCCAAGCCTCCCTGCCTCACGTGGAGAAAAACATCCCACAATGGGGAAAGCCTGTCTTCTGTTTTCTGGCATCCTTTGGGATCTGTGGATATGTCCAATGCTGGGGTCACCTAGCCCATATCCCTCCAGCCCCCCAAGTTCATTGGCAGTTGTGAAGATAGTCCTTGGGCCTCACCCCGAGAGTCTCTTGTCTCTACTTGGCTGGCTTCTCTGAGTGGCCTGGCACAACTGTGAAGTGTAGGGAAGTTCATGCCAGGGGCTAGGGGTGACAGAGGGGGGTAAATGTCCACCTCCTTGTCCTCCACTGGCACAATTCTGAGGCAAGGGCACACATGGTTTTCAGACGGTCCCCAGGGAAATGCCCACAATAGCACTGTTCAATAGCACTGACCTCATTTGCTCTTCACCCTCTGTACTGCACTTTCCCCACTTCCTCCTCTGTGTGCTCTGTGCCATCCTCTTCCTTGGAGCCTCCCTGCGGTCATAGGGCTTTGCAAGCAGAGAGCACAGAAAGGCCCACACTAGCCTCTTGGTTCCACCCTGATTTACTACGAATCCCAGAGCCCTGCAGGTCCCTCTCCTGTCCTCACTCATACTTTTGCCCTGGGGTGACCAGTCGGCCGCTTGAGCATACTTGGGGGGTTTTCTCCAGATCTTCCTGGACCTGGTGGAGCCCCAGCATCTGTGCAGACACGGGCCAGATAAGATGGTAGAAAACACAAGGAGGTGCTTGGCTTCTAGAACAGCATTAGCTATGGGGCTTTGAGGAAGACACACAGCCTCTCTGAACCTCAGTTTCCCAGTCTCTGTAATTAAGAGAGTATCCACGCCCATCTCCAATGGTTGTGGCTACAATCAAAGGAGGAAATAGACGTGAAACTCTACAAACTGTAACTTTTTCCATGGCTCATAGCCAGCTGATACTTGGCAGAACAGCTCTGTTATTTATGGCTGGGGTTTGCACTGATGGGTTGGAGCCTGTGCTACCCCTATTATTAAATATTTCAAATATCACTTCTGACTAACACCCCGGCTGCGTGTACCTCTCGTAGCTCCTGCTCAGTCGGTGGCAGCAGCTGGCCACGCTCCCCAAAGAGCGGAGCCCCCAGCTTATCTCTAGGGAGAGTCCAGGGCAGGGCCATGCTCTCTGAGCTTGCCTCTCACCCCACCGTGCCGAGAAGGACCGTGGTGACTACCAGGCATTCAGACATCCCGGGACAGATCGATCCCGTTTCAAACATGCAGATGCAGAGCACATTGTGTGAACATGCCGTGAGGCCGGATTTGAGGCCCAGCCCGTTGCCGAGGAGTCCGGCAATTCATCTAGCTTAATTAAGCATGTTTAACGGGGTGACATCCTCTCCTCCACCCATCCGCAAAGAGGCCCTCGCCAGAACCCGGTTCATTAATCAGAGGGCCGTGTCTGCAGGTGCTCTCTCGCTGGTGGAGAAAGGTTGATTCGGGTCAGGTCTACACGATTCAAGCTCTGAATAATCCTGGGAGTCTGGGGAGGGCAACCTGGGGACAGGCCAGAGGGTGCTCTGGGTGGAACGTGGGAGGGATACAGCAACACTCCCCCACTGGCTGACTATTCAGAATGAGGTAGGATGATGGCAAAGGCCTTAATTAACATCTGTTTGCATATTCATTGTCAATGGTGAGTTATTTCATCAAAACTCACCCATCATGCAAATCTAGATGGTGCCCTGGCAGAAAAAAAAAAAAAATGGTAAGACTTTTTAGCCCTGAGTTTTGCTTTGGAGTGGGAAGGTCTGAAACTTTGCCCTGTGTGCTACTCATTACCCAAGGTGAAATCCAGCTTAATTACGTTCACTGATGAGTGTGAGCAACCCCCTCCTGCACCCTACCTCTGGTATAGGGAGCGAGTGTTAGAGCCAAGAACCACACTTCATCTCGTACCAAAGCCCGCGTCCTTTCCCCTGAGCCACTGCCTTGTCCTGGCTTGGATGATCCAGAAAAATTCATCTGTGTCTCATGGGGTACAGTGAACTCTGGTTGAGTTCTGCTGTTCTGGGTGGATCAGACAACTTGGTCAACATGTTGGGAGAGCACTCCTGGAGGAGCTCAGACACAGAGTTACGGGCTACAGCAAGGAATCACAAGGGTCCCAGAGTCCTGGGGACAGAGCCCAGTTTCTGGGGAAGTAGCACGAGGACAAAATCCAGGCACGTGGGCCTGGTTCAGTTCAGGACAGTGTTGTATAGTTGGCTGGATGACCAGTGTGGGCCCTAAATCCAATGACCAGCGTCCTTAGAAGAGAAGGGGAGCTGAGACCCACAGAGAAGGTGATATGATGGCAGCGACAGAAGTTTAAGCAGTATTGTCACAAGCCATGAGACACCGAAGACTCCCGGCAGCCACCAGAAACAAGGACAGAGACTCATCTTTTACCCTTTGAGCCTCCAGAAGGAACCAATCCTGCCAACGTTTTGATTTTGGACTTTAGGCCTCCAGGACTGTGAGAGAATTAATTTCTGTTGTCTTAAGCTAGCCAGTTTGTGGTAATTTGTTACAGTGGCCCAAGCAAACTAACCCAGGCTCCATTCCTGCTCAGACTTAGGGACCAACCAGGAAAAGCCAGCCATCCAGTGACCACAGGCCGAGGCTGGCCCTGGGCCTGCGGAGAAGAGCCAGGAGGAGAGCCATCTCCCCAGGAGGGACGTGTTGACAGGAGAACCCCCAAAACTCTTCCCTCGACTTGAGGGACTGTTTGAGGCCTCTTGCCTTCTTGGTCCCCATCCAACTGCATTCAAGGTCTTGACGATGCCCATCAGAATGGCTAAAATCAACAACACAAGAAACAAGGTGTTGGTGACAACATGGAGAAAGGGGAACCCTCGTGCACTCTTAGTGGGAATGCAAACTGGTGCAGCCACTGTGGAAAACAGTATGGAGGCCCCTCAGAAAGTTAAAAATAGAGCTACCCTAAGACCCAGCAATTTTACTACTAGGTATTTACCCAAAGAATACAAAAATAGTAATTTAAAGAGATACATACCCCCGATGTTTACTGCAGCATTGTCTACAATAGCCAAGTTATGGAAAGAGCCCAAATGCCCATCAACTGATGAATGGATAAAGAAGATGTGATATATATATATATATATATATATAAACATTACTCAGCCATAAAAAAAAGAATGAAATCTTGTCATTTGCAATAATGTGGTTGGAGGTAGAGTGTATTAGCCTAAGTGAAATAAGTCATTCAGAGAAAGACAAACACCATTATGATTTCACTCATATGTGGATTTTTTTTAAAGATGTATTTATTTATTTGAGAGAGAAGAGCAACAGGAGGAGGGAAAAGAGGGGGACGGAGAGAGACAAGCAGACTGATGCAGAGAGCAGAGCCCGGCGCAGGGCTCAATCCCAGGACCCTGAGATCACAACCCAGCCAACCCTAAGAGCCGGAAACTCAACTGACTCTGCCACCCAGGCACCCCACACATATGTGGATTTAAGAAATAAAGCAAACGAGGAAAGCGGGGAAAAGGACAGAGAGAGACAAATGAAGAAATAGACTCTTAAGTACAGGGAACAACTGGACAGTTCCCAGAGGGGAGGGGGTGGGGGGATGGGTGAAACACGGAATGGGGATTAAGGAGGGCACTTGCTGTGATGAGCACCGGGTGATGTATGGAAGTGAGAATCACTAAATTGTACATGTGAAATTACCATTACACTGTATGGTTACTACGTGAAATTTAAAGAAAAACTTAAAAAAAAAAGTTCCTGATGAAGAAGTGGTTGGGTATTTGCTGCTAAGCAGGACTGGGATGGGCAGGAGCAGGCTCAGGGCCTCAAGTCCAGCAGCAGCAGTTCCCAAGGTCTCTGTGGTGCCCCGCGGTGGAAAGTGCGGCCTGGCAGTTTGTGCGGGGAAGGGGCAGACCTACTCATCTGACCTCATCTTTATGAACTGACTATACATTTGAAAGGATGGGTGCAGGGGCTGGCTGGTTCTCTCCCCACTGTCTCCGGGTTGGATTCAGCTTCTCTGCTACAGAACTCAAGGACCCCCTCCATTTTCTCCTCTTCACACTACTCCTGCTATGCACCCATGCACAGGAGGGAAGGACGGCCCGGCCCCAGCCCTGAGCAGCCCAGGCTGAGGGGC
Organism: Lontra canadensis; assembly: GCF_010015895.1. Taxonomy (NCBI): domain Eukaryota; kingdom Metazoa; phylum Chordata; class Mammalia; order Carnivora; family Mustelidae; genus Lontra; species Lontra canadensis. Next base: position 34,237,418 of record NW_022631001.1, on the reverse strand, counting down.
CTAGTTCAGACGCCAGGACTAAGCATAGCCAGAACCCCTACCTGTAGCATCTTGGAGCCTGAAAAGCAGAGAACCTGGGGCCTGTGTGTCCCAGAGGAAGCTGAGATTCAAATACGTGGGAGACAAAGCATAGACATCAAGTCCAAAGTCTCGGGCTGCAGAATCGAAATGTGGGTGTGCAGCCAAGGATTCAGAATGGGGCAAAATGGAGTTTGGAGAGAAAGCAGGTCAGGGATGAGCAAGGAGACCCCAGGGCACCTGCCTTGCTGCTGTCATGCTGGGGGGCTCTGACCTTTTGAGAGCTGGTGACTCAGCATATGACTGGGCGTGAGGGGAGTCTCCTTTAAAGGGCCTGAGGTAACCGGACATCTGCCAGGGAGCCCCATATTCAGCTAGAAAGGACAAGCCTTCCACACTGGGATTTAGTTGACAGAGGGTCACATGTTCCCCTCCAAAACCTCCAAGCAAGCCTTCAAGGTCCCAATGGGAGTGCCATCTTGTCTTCAAGCTCAGTCCTGGGAAAGGGAGGAAAGAGTAGAGAGTGACAGAATGAGTAACAGAAAACATTCTAGAAACCTCCATGGACTGCAAACCCCATGGGCTCAGAGTGGAGGCTCTGCCCAGGGCAAGGAGGCCTCCAGGCTTCTGTAGCAGGCCCCTGGACAATGCAGCAAAAACATCAGACATTGGAAAATTTTTTCCCAAAGAACTCAGACTTGGGTTGGCCATCTGGCTCTCCCTGCTCTGAGTCACCTCTGCAGAAGCTTCTAACTTAGTTCTGGGCCCTGGAGCCCCAAGAGTGGCCAAACCCTTCTGAATGCATGCTCATCATCTTCGACCAAGAAAAAGCAAATGAACCAGACAGGCCCTCCCCTGGGCAAGAGGATGTACAGGTCAAGATTTGGCCTAGAGCCCAAACTAAGCACCAGAGATGACAGAGACTGCAAGTACAATGCTTGAGTGGATTCTGACTTTTCTATGACCCTTCGAGGACATCTTCACAGATCACATGGGGAAGCAACTGAATGAAAAGCTTTTCCTCAGGGAGCTGGCTCACCCTGGAGCCTCATTAGAGTTTCAAATGCAAATTGAGGTAGAGCCACAAACATATATACGCTAGTTACAGAATCACATTAATATGTAGAAAAGGTCTGATGCAAATTAGAAAGTGACATTTGGAAACTCTGATAAGTGGCTGTGCTGAACTTAAGATTCCGTTCAGAAGTTTGATGTCAAACAGGTGACATGTGGGTTTCCACCGATGGCTCCTGCTATCCAGGTTCTGCCCACACAACAGCTAAGAGAAGGCTTTGGAGATCACGTTAACACACAGGGGTGACTTCCGCCCATCAGAACGGCTCATTCTTTTCCCCCTCTACATTATATCATCCGTAGCTGGCCAGGCTGGTGGAAAACAGACCCTCACGTTGGAATGCTGGAGGGAGAGTAGATGGCACTCCTTTCTGCAGGGCGACTCAGCAGAATGAGCCAAAGCCTTGAAATTTTCTATAGTTCCCCAGCAAGATTCTCACTTCTAATTTCACTTTACACACGCACCCCATTTCCCACCCCCAATTTACTTAAAAAAATTAAAGACTTTTATTTCAAGGAGAGGAGCAAATAAAACAATAAAATGAAATAAAACTCCAATTACTTCTGTCTTCTAGTTGGCAAATTCATCTCAACAATCATTGACCATTGGATTTAGAAACTTCCTGGTCTCCTGGCTGGGAAAGGAGAGGTCTTCAGCTAGTCCATATGTGAGAGGTGGAGACAAAAAAGAAACTCGAGCACCTAGCACAACAGAGTAACAGAAACTTGAGAGTGGTCCCTTGGCAACTCAAGTAAGGAGTTTGGGAAAATGGGACAACCGAGAAGAGAGAAGACTGGAGAGCGTTTGGGGAGAGAGAGTACCAAGAATCTGTTGGCAGGACTCTGGACCGAGCAGAGAGAGGCAGTAAAGAGTCCTCAAGGAAGGAATAATGACATCTAATCTAACTTTTTCCATCTCGAAATCCCATTTTACGCTAACCCTTGAGTGCAGGTCATGATACAAGAGACTTGGTTTCACTATCTTGCAGGAAATGGAGGATGGGGAGTGAGCCTGCTCGTGGTTTGAGTCATGGGAACCAAACACCTGGAACAGCAAACGGTAGTGAGAGGGTATCGTGGGGACCAGAGCAGGAGTGTGGAAGCAGGTGCAACAGGAGAACAAGAGCTCTGTGCTCCATCCACCTCCCACATTCCCCAGGAGCCTCAGAATCATTAGCCAGGAGCTGCCAAGAGGCAGGAAAAACCACATCAAAATGTTATCAGTGATTCTCTCTGGATGCTGGGATAATGCTTTTGGGGTTGATCAAAGAATCAATTTCTTTGCTTCACATATTTTCAATTTCTTAAACAAGTATGTACTGTGAACTTTTTAAAAAGTAAAGCTAAAAAAAGGAAAGAAGAAACCAGTTTGCCAATCTGCCTGCGGCAAAACCTAGCATGGCCCCAAACCACAGGAAACACACAGCCATGGGAGCCAGGAGCCAGGCTCCTCTCCAAAACCTGCACGGGACATTTAGTCAAGGCCCTTGCTAGGCCAGCTCTGAGGGTAGAGCCTCTTTTATTCTCAGGCTCTGCCAACAAGTCTTCCAGAACCTCTAAGAAGTCTCATGCAAGAAGGCAGCCAAGGCAGAGTCATGAGAAAAAGGATTATTGCTACACTCATGTTTTCTAGATCTAGTGTTCAAATGTCCTAAAGAAGATGTAGAAGGTGGATCTTTCTAGAGACACGAGTGGTCATGCCTCCCAGCTACACACCAGACTCCTGCTTTTATCCTTCCAGAAAATTCAAAGGGCCAAGGTTTCTGAGTTCCAGCCACAGCTGTCCTCATTCATGGTGAGAACCCAGCTCTGTGCTCCGTGCTCTCTCTGGCCTCATGAATCTTGGCAGAGGGCTTCTTTCCTATGGTGATGACTCCCATATTAATTTAAGTCTTTTCAAGACATACTTGCTAATTAAAATGTGAAACAGTTTTTATTCCTTTAATTAAGATACAAGATGGGAAGCATAATTTAATTCGGTCCATTGAAAATATCAGTATTATTAGCTACATAACTTGCTTCCATTAAAGATGACTATGTTAAACATTTTTTTATACTCCTGCACTCACTGGAGCCTTTGGCGTGTGCACTGCCTCAGTCCTGAAACTCTTGTGGGAATTTGGGACCTGTGATCCCTTTGGAAGAGCTGCAGGGAAGCCAGAGCCACCTCATACAGTTGCTTTAGGACCCTGTCTTAGGTTGGGTTCGCCTAGAAGCAGACTCTAAGAAGGATCCAAGTCCCAGCAATTTGTACAGGAAATACTTTCGGGGGTGTGAGGGGTGAGACAGAAACAGGAAGAGCGTCAGCTCAGGTGAGCGAATGAGCATGTTACTGATGCAGGGGACCGAGTGTCATCTCACTGGGGACATTTGATAGTGGAGACTACACCTCAGAGCTGTCCCATCTGAGGGACAAGAAAGCTAGGTGTTTATTCTCCAACTCCCATCTAGAATCGGCTAAGGTCTGCTTCAAGGTGGGGGGGGGGGGGTGGGCACTCTGCAGGAGGTCCAGGCTCCCTGTCTGGCAGAGAATTTCTGCCAGACGTTGCAGAAGAAGCCATCAGCGTCAAGTGGTGAACGGTAAGAGGAGATGGGCAGGGTGTCGGTGGCATCTGTTACACCCCCAGAGCCCTGTCCTTTGTAGCACAGGCTGGGCCAGAAAGCCACCACAAGGGAGGCAGGGAGAGTGTCAATCACTGACTTGCTGATAAGTTCTTTTCATGGCCTCAGAGATAAATTCGTGGACTGGTGGCCGGAGTCCTCACTTGGAAGTCTCTGAAAGAGGCTAAGAGCAGAAGTGTCGCTCTCTGACCCAAAGTCAGAGGCAAACGTGGGCAAGCAGAAAACATAAGCAGGTGTATTTTAGATGAGGGTAAATGGGAAAAGCACAGCCGAGTGCCCAGAGATGGGAGCAAGGGTACAGCTCTAAGGGTACAGTTCTCGTTCGTTCGTTCATTGATTGATTGATTCATTGATTCATTCATTCATTCGTCCGTCGTTCGTTCGTTCATTCATCCATTCATTCAAGCATGTGCCCTTACTGGCCGAGCAGGCTGCGTGAGGGGGACGAAGAAGGAGGAGCGGGAGGCCCCGATGAGATGCGCGTTGGCCTCTTCACAGGTCTGTAGCGGGTGGAGAACTCACCCAGCTGCGCAATCAACTCAGGTTCCATCTGCACCCAGTTAGAGGCCCTGTGGTTGCGGACGCGCCCGCCATGTGCCCAGCGGTCTGGGGTGTGCCCAGCCATCTGGGGTGGGCGGGCCAGGCCCTGCAGTACAGGTGCGCTTGACCCCTGGGCCTCTCCTCCCGCGGTGCGTCCTGGGCTCGCGCAGGCGCCTCAGCCACCGACCACTTCTCCAGCAGCCTGGTGCGGCCGCGGGGGGCTGTGCAGCAGCCCCGAGCCAGGAGGCCCGCAGCAGCTGGTCCAGGTCCCCAATGCTGTAGGTGAATCTGCCCAAGGTCCGCTTCTTCTGCGGCTCCACTCCTGCCATCTGGTCGTCCCTTTGGAAAGTCTAAGGTCGGCTCAGTTAGTTCAGCCCAGAGGGCCCCTTCTCAGGCTGCGCTGGAGCCGACCCAGGGCCGTGCCGTGGGAGCTGGCTGGAGGACCAGCTTCCTGGAGGACCAGCTTCCTGCAGCTGAAGACCCGGAGGACAGCGGTCCGTTTGATCCTGTCCTGGTGGGAGAACTGCAGCTGGAAAATAGGAAGTAGACGTACTGTCTAAGACGCAGGGGAAGTCGCCGGTGGATCAGACATGACCGTGGACAGTCGGCGGAAGGGAGATCTTGCAGGTGAGACGTTTCTCTTAGGCTGGGTTGAAAACGAAGGGTGATGGGAATCGAAGAAGCGGACTTCGGGAAGGAGGACGGGACTCGAGAAGCCTGTGTCAGTGAGTTCTAAGTAAATCAGCCAGGTAGAAGGAGCTGGATTGCAGCTCAGACCAGAGGATGAACGCGGAGGTGCACGGTGGTAGAGGTCCTGCGTCAGAGGAAGTGAGCTGGGACAGAAAGAGCCTAGCACGGGGAGTCAGACTCCTGGGGTTCAAGTCCTGGCTCTACCACTTACTGACTGAGTGACCTTGAGCAAGTCACAGCCTCTCTGAAGCCTTGCATAGAATTCTGTGAGGGCTAAATAAGATTAACATAGAAAAAAATGTACAGCATAGTGTCTGCCCCATGGGGGGACCCCATAAAAGTTACTTCTTGCCCCTGCTTTATCTTAAGTGGTAACCGGTGTAATGCTCTGGGGACGCATGCCTTCAGGGAGTTTGAGAGTGGCCGCGTCTGACTGTGTGTGAACGTGGGTGTGTGTAGCTGGGGACAGACAGGTGTGCCTGGACAAGAAGTAGGGCCACCTGCTGTACCCCAGATTCTTTGAACCTGTCTGTCCTAAACAAAACAAAACTAGCTTCCTGGTCCTTGCATTTCTCAGACAGGTCGGGACATAAGGCAGAAGGGACTAAAGGGTCATGTCCCCAGTCACACGGCTGGTGCTTGTCAGAGCAGGCAACGGGATGCCCTTAGCTTCCCTCTCTCCCCACTGCGGCCAGGTCCAGCCCCTGGAGGGTCAAGCCTAGGACAGTATATCCTGTGTGGGATAGGGGAGGTGTCTGGGTCATTTAGGGTTGTGGTTGTGGTAGGGAGAAGGTGACCATCTGAATCTCAGCAGCCCCTGTTCCTAACTGAAGAGATTCTTCTTCCCACCCAACAATTCCTTCCAAGAAATGACAGGTGACACATCTAAGTTGGAGGAAGAGCGCTGACTCAGCCTGAGTCACACAGGCCAAAATTCCGTCCAGGAATCCTTATGCTGGAGGAGAGGCAGGAGCCGGAAACCAGGGCTTCCAGTGGGCTGGCTGGCTAGCTGTAGTGCACCCCCTATGGGTGAGCCCAAGGCGGGAGGAGGGTCTGTGCTCCCACCCCTGGTGCTCAGGCCTTCCTCCTGCCACCTGCCACCATGGCTAGGCACTTGCTTTGTTTTGGACGCCCAGAAGAAAAGAGCATCTTAAATCTTAAAGAGGTGGGGCCCTTGGGAATCAGCGCTGATGCCAGCTCCCCAACAGGTCACCCCCTTCTCTGGGAGTGACCTGCTGGGCCCCAAGTCCTCACACAGAAGCCCCCAGGGCTTGCAGTCTGGGAAGAGATTGCACACACAGCACAGCCGGCTTCCCTCCTGTCACACTTCACGCACAGTGGATTTTGAAACAGTCTGTAGAAAAAGCCACCTCTGGCTGTCAGACCACGTTATGAAGGGCTCAGTCTCCAACTCAGAAATCTGGCCATGCTGAAGCTCTTCCCGAGCCCAGAAGAGCCCCCCTCCCCATAGCAGTTGGTGGAGGCCGCCTCCATCCCCCTAACCCAGGAAGCCTGTGACACAACGGTCCCCCCACCCTTTTCCTGACACCTGTGTTCCTTTGCATTACTGTTGGAATCTGCCCCTGGCCACTGGAGCTGTTACCACCTTTTAATCTTGTAGCTCTGAGTATGCTGTTGCCACTCAGAGCAGGGACAAGCTAGGGGTTAAGGCAGGCAGGTGATTAATGCTGGAAGTGATGCCATCAGGGGCAGCCCGGAAAACCCACAGCTGACTAGATGAACCCGCTGGGTGAGGCTTCTGTGTGCAACGTCTGTTACAACCTCCCCATTCATGGTTGTTGACTTCAGATGCATCACCGGAGCCTGCCATGTCTCCCTGGATGACACTCAAACCTGCATCTCCATTCAGGTCTTTGTCCTGAACTCCAGATCCCTTTATCCAGAGATTTCCTCCCGAGCGTCCTCAAACACAGCAAACTCGCTACTGGAGAAGACAGTTCAATCCGGCCTCTTGGGGTCCTCAAGTCTGTGCCTTCCCATTTGTTTCCCATCTCTGGGAATCGTGCCTTGCTAGTGACTCCGCCTTCCCATCCCTCATGGCCAGTCTTCCCTCCAGCCTACACAACCCCACCCCTGTGTACATCTCAGCTCTGTCTGCCTCTCCTCACCCCTGCTGCATAATTCCAGTTCGGGCTTCCTCTCAGCATCCAGCATCTCGAGTATTTTCACACCCCCTTTTGGCACTGGCCTTGCCCCGATATTTACTCCGTCTGCCTGGAACACCTTTTCTTTTGTCCATTTCCCTCCCCTTAAGCCTTCCTCCTCTGTGAAGCCTTTCAGGATTGCTCCATGTAAGATGAAGCACAACTCCTTCCCCAGTACTCCCCTAGCCTTGGTACTTGTGCCTCTGTTGGGGCCCTGGACATTTGGAACTGCGCTGGGTTATTGTATTGTCTTCCTGCCCACAGGGCTCCTTGAGAGCCGGGGCTGTGCCTGTTCTTTCTCTGTGCCCCGCAGTTGGAACTAACTCAGTTCTTGGCAAACAGTAAATGTTTCTCAAGTGTTTTGTTGACCTAAAGAGCCCTGTGATAAAGAGGACATTTCCTTTTTCCCCATACCTGGAGGATATGGAAAGTGAATTTTATGTTTGTATCTTTCTAATCACAGACCTGAAATATCTAAGCCGGCTGAGTTATTTAGCTACTGAATCCATCCAGTGTTGAACACATCCCCCTCTCAACAACCGGGAGATCTTTTGTGATGAAATTTCTTAGTTTCCCATCATATTTTGTTGTCTTCATTCTTTTTTTAAAGGATTTTATTTATTATTTATTTGAGAGAGAGAGAAAGCAAGTGAGAGAGAACACAAGCAGGGGGAGGGGCAGGCAGAGGGAAGAGGGAGGAACATGTGGGGCTCGATCCCAGGACCCTGGGATCATGACCCGAGCCAAAGACAGATGCTTAACCAACTGAGCCACCCAGGCGCCCCTTGTTGTTTTAGTTCTATAGAATTGGAGCTGTACCCCCATTCGGAGTCTCAGCACCTAATATTCCCTGTGGGCAGGTGAAACAGAGAAGACACGTTCATTGCCATGCTCAGGAGTGGAAGGGCCTTCCACTTGACAGCCCAGAGCTGCACATTTGCAAACACTCAGTGTTTGAGAATGATAGTACCACACACACGCAATAAGTCAGAGAAAAGTCAGCCCATGTTACCTGAGCACCTAGGCAAAACTTGGCATTCATAGAAACCACAGAATTCTCTCTCGGTGATGCTCAGAGCCAAGGACTGCTGCAGATCACTTACAGCTCCTAGGAGAGAATATATCTGCTTTTGGGTTCAACGCGTGCTTTGCACATATGCTTCCTCATTCATTCAATAAGCATTTATTGAGTACCTACTGTGTGCCATCCACCAAGCTGGGCTCTGGGCAATTCAGAGATGAGCAGGGTTTGGACTTTTACTTACTGTTTTTGCAGCAGTGGTTTTACTCCCAGCCTCCCTTACCTTCTGTCTTCTGAGTGTTAGCAGGGAGAGCCTGACTTCTTTTTCGCTTTTTCTATCGTGATTCTTATAATTTCTCTGGAGGTCATACTTCTTCAGGTAGAAAAACAAGTTTCCCATCTTATTTTATATCTCAGCTTCCTTTGGTTTTATCACAAAATCAATTGCAACCACTCCCCTGCAGGCAAAACATTTGTCCTTAAATGGACTTCAAGCTTTTAAATCTATTTGGGATACATTTTCCCTATCTCATCTACACAGTCACTCATTAATCCATCCTTCCTTCCTTCCTTCCTTCCTTCCTTCCTTCCTTCCTTCCATCTACTAACATATCCATGCATCTTCCATCAAATCCATCCATCCACTCATCCACCCACCCATCCAACCATCCACCCACCCACCCACCTATGCATCCATTCATCCATCCACCCACCCATCTATCCATCCATCCATGCACTTACCCAACCACCACCACCCCACCCATCCATACATCTGTCCATCCATCCAAATATCCATACATCTGTTTATTGAGCAGATACTATGTCATAAACTGAGCTAGGCGCTGGGCACACGGAGCTGAATAAACACAGGCCCGGCATGAAAAGAGCTCATCATCTTGTGGGGGAAAAGGAAATTTTTACAAATGTTTATGAAGCGTATGAGGAGAACAGTGTGAGAATCAAAGGGAGGAAATGATTAATTCTAGAGACTATGGGAGGATGACATCACAAAGCTGGCATTTGAGCTGAGTTTTGAAAGTGAAGCAGAAGGGAAAAATGCCATCCAAAAGTAGTAGGCACTGCGGTGACTTAGAGCTTTAAAATAACAGGCTGGGAACACAAAAAAAGAATGTCAGGAAGCTCACTCAGTATGATTGGGGCAAATAAGGCCTATGTGAGAAGACTGTAAAATAAGGTTAAATGTAGACTAGCCAGATTTGGAGGATCCCAAGTATCAGACTACAGTTTCTGAAAACCATAGGAAGCCATCAGACAATAGCAGTTTGGAAAAATGGTTCTAGCCACAGAGCATCAATGAGAAGGGGACTGGAGAGGAGGCCGGGAGGCCAGTTAGGGGGTCTTTACGATGGGCCAAATGAGAGACGAGGCCTGGAGTGAAGGCCTGGAAGGGATGGAATGAGAGGAGGCAGTGGAGAGAAAGGATGTCCCCTTAGATGTTGAAAGCCAGACGTCTGTCTCAGAGGAGTCAGAGTAAATAAAGGCTGCTGGTGGTGTGACCAAAGAGCTGGGGAAGCCCGTCGGGGCCCAGCTGTCTGCAGAATGCCCCAAGTCCTGCCTGGTGGTCAGAGGAAGCAAGCCCTCTGCAGCCCGAAATGAATGACTCCCCAAGAGAGATGTACCAGTGTCTACAGCCGTGGCCTCGTGCTGACCTCCAGCAGCATCAGGACTCATGTCCTCAAGGCAGTCCCTCTGGGCTGGAGCTCATGACGAGGCAGTAGCCAGGACACAGCCCTTGGTGCCTCCACTGGAGATGACCTGGTTTCCATATCTACGAGCCCTACTGGGAGACAGAAGCAAGCGTGTGACAAATCACACGCACTCTCTCTCAGTTCCACATCCTTAGAATTCAACATCATGTTTTCATTAGCAGGCAGTTTACTTTTTTATCCCCATTTTATTTTCCTATTGATACCAAGAGGTTCTCGTTACTCAAATATGAAGGACCATTCCAGAGTGACAGCCATGGGGAAGAGAAGACTTGAATTTCTATCCTGAGGAGAAGAAGCAATCGAGAGCTCTTCAAAATAGTGATAAAAAGAAGGTGATACCATTTATACCATGCCTCCTGAGCTGATGGCCCCGTTTTGTTATTATCATTATTATCTCATTCCGACTCCTCAGTAGTTCTGGGAGGTGAATTTATGATTACCATTTCACAGACGGGGAAACTGAGGCACAAAGCATTCAGGCTGCTTGCCTAGTGTCACCCAGATACTGGTTTGGAGAGTCAGGGATGAAATTCACATCTGCCTCCTTTATAAGACCCCGTTTGTCCCGTCACATTATGCCACCTCAGGGCAGTGGCTCAGGTGGGGGGGCATGGGTGAGCATGGACAGGTTGGGGCTGAGAAGACCAGCCTTGGGGTTGGGGGGCTTGTGCTGAAGTGCTGGGCCACCTCAGTAGTTCTGGGACTTGGACAAATCACACGGCTTTGCAAGCATCAGTCTCCCCTCTATCATGACAAGGTGTGTTGGGCATCCCAGCCCACGGTTCGGTTTCCAAGCCAGGCAAGAGAATGTATTTGCTGTCGAGTGAAGAAAGCTCTGCAGGCCACTTTTATACTTTATTTGGTGTTGGAACATCTCTCCGCATGTGTTGTAAACATGGAACAGAGGCTGGATTGCGAGCTTGAGGTCGAGCCCATTGCTTCCCTGACTGGGCTTAACGCTTTGCTTGGACTCAGCTGTTTGTGGACTGACTGGGGACTTCAGGGGCTACTCTGTGCCGGCTGCGTCCCACTCACACCCCAGGGAGGCATGGGGGAAATCACTTGCTGGGCTGCTGCAGTCCTAAACCCAGTTGTCCTGCATCCACATACTAGCTGAACCCGGTGACTTCCCAAACGCTGATTTCCTGACCGCTAATTTCAGGTGTTAAGAGATGTTAAGGGCTCAGGAGCATTCTGTGCTAAACAAGTTTGGAAAAGGCCCGGTTATAAACCAGGATGAACAAGCCTCTTCACCGTGCAACTCCCCCAGGACGGGTAAGCTGATGCCATTAGGAACCTCCAAGAAGGAAAGGAATAATCAGGGTTTGCCAAATTTCCTGGACTACAGAACATTTTTCAAGAAACACCCAGCCATACAAATGCTCCAGTGAGTATACTCTGAGGGGCACCAGCTCGTGGGCTTAAAATTCTTTATTAAGCAGAGCGAAGTTGTAATTATTAATGGGCTGCTATATGAAAGAGAAGAGGCCACCGCCTGCCAGAGAGTTGGTGTTTATTAAATGTGAACAGAAGAGGGGCAGCTGGGTGGCTCGGTCGTTAAGCGGCTGCCTTCAGCTCAGGTCATGATCCCAGGGTTCTGGGATTGAGACCTGCTTCAGGCTCCTTGCTCAGCGGGAAGCCTGCTTCTCCCTCTCCCATTCCCCCTGCTTGTGTTCTCTCTCTCTCTCGCTGTCTCTCTCTGTCATAGAAATAAATAAAATCTTTAAAATTAAAAAAAAAATTGTGAACAGAAAGGGGACCCCATCTGTGTTCATTATGAGCATCATCTCTGGCTAGGAGGTGGCCCCACAGGTCACACTGCTCCCCTCAGCCAGGATGGCAGGGGGTCAGATCACCTCCGACATTCTGGGAGGGCCTTTTCTGCAAAGGCAGTCATGGCTTTTAGCTCAAGGCCCCCTTTCTTCCCTTTTCTTGTGACATTTTGGGAAAATGAGTCATTCGGCGGGGATGGATCCTCTCCCCCACTTCTAAGCACACGTGCTTGTCAGCGGGAGGTTTATTCAGGGAGTCCTTTGAGAATCTGTCCTTGTCCAGAGTGACTGGGTGGTGTGTCTTATCCTCAATCTGCAGATGTCTGAGGTGGGAGTCAGGCCAACGGCCTCTTGTGTTTTCATGAGCTGGTATTTTTAAAAATTGAAGGATGCTGCTTTTCTTTCTCGACTATGGGATCAGCCCAGGAATATCCCAATGACGAGGATCACATTTGGGAACATGGTGAGTTTATTTTGTCACTTTCTCATACAAAAATAAAAATAATCCTAAAGTGCCAACGAAGTAGAACACATAATCATTACAGAAGAAACTGTTTCTCTTTTAAAAACAATTTACTTTAAAAAAGAAAACATATCTGTCTTTTTCTTCTTTTCTAGTCCCACCCTCTCAACAATGCTTCATTTTTTTCTTGGTATAAAAAGAGTAAATTCTTCCTATAACGTTTCTGAAACATACGAAAAGTCATAAAGAAAAAAAGAATAGTAATCCTATCACCCAGGGAAAACCATGGGGGCTTCATTTCTATGTGTATTGTTTTCATTTTTATGTAATTCTTTCACTAGAAAGAAATATATTTATTTATATGTGTGCCTACATATCCGTAAATACATGTATCCCTTAAACACAGGCTATATCTATCATACGAGGAAGACGTATAAATGCAAAGAACTGTTTTTATCAAATCAGGAAGGCACCACGTATAATTTTCAAGCCTGCTTTTTTTTTTTTTTCACTTAGCACTGTATCACAAGCAGTTTCCAAGGGCTGAAGCTTTCCATTCCAAATCACCTGAGGTGTTGGCTCGTAGACGAACTGATGAATTTACAAGCTGCCTGTCAAACATGACTAGTGATGGCTGTGGCATTAAAATCGGTGGTTCTTCTTGAAAGCAATTAAATCTGGCATTGCTATCACTACCTAATGTGTTTATATCAGCTCCTGTAATTGTTTTCTAAAGCCATAAATTTCTCAAGTTAATTATAAACAAATTGCTCTGCTTAATTAATGGGCATCACTAACGGGTATGATCTAATATGCATGTGAATGAAACTGGCGACAGTCTCACAGGGGCTGGATTAACAATGGCAGGTGGGAGCCCTGGGAGAGGAGTCAATCACCCAGAACCCGGGTCTTGAGTGTGTGCCAAAAAAACCCCAGGTCTAGCATCTGACAGAGCAGGAGCATTTCAAGGCTCCTGCTGCCCGTGCTGGGCTTCAGGGCATATGTCATTTCGGACCTGTCCAGCTATGCGTCAACAAGTATGGAGAAGTGAAGGTCAGGGTGACCGTGCACTCTCTCAGCTTATTAACGGAAGTCTCTCTCTTTGGCACTGATTTCTTGTCTATGTCACCCTGTGTGGTAGCTAGTTCAGCAAAGTGGTGATGAGGCCAGACACAAGGGCTGGGCCCCCAGGATTTGAATCCCCAGGTCTGCCTGCTACTAGATGTGGGAACATGAGCAAATGATGGCTTAGTCAGTGCCTGAGCTTGGACATTTGTCAGATGGGAATAAACCTTGTACCTACCTTGCAAGCTTGCTGTGAGGACCAAATCAATTTGTTAATACGGGTAAAGTGAACATCATCGTACTCAAGAAGGTTACTTGTTATTATTACGAATCATCAGCATCTTGCTGCATTGATAAGGTAGCTAAGATTCTGTGACCCGGGCCAGCAGGAGGAGGAGGCAAGTGAGGCGGGCACCCTGGGGACAGAACTGAATGTGGCACCCTTCTCAGGGTGGCTGCCTTGCTCCAGTCCCTACCAGTGTGACCTGTCCCTGGGCACTCAGCCTGGATCCAGATCCAGATGACTCCAGGGTCCCTCTGCTCTCACCAAGACATCCTTTTCTCTTAGTTCTCCTTCTAGGCTTTGACAACCTTGTTCTGAAAAAGGACCCCCCAAATGACTGAGGGGTATCTCTGGGCCAGTACTGGTTTGATGACTGGGTTCCCTGTGCAGAAGCTATGCCCACTCTCTCCTCTGCTTCTCTCTAACTGACACAATACAGGACAGTAGTGTCAACAGTGCTGGGGACCAACCATTCTCCCCAAGACTGTCACAGGATTCCTGATCTTTGGTAGACAAAAATGGCAAGAAGGGTTTGTCCTGAAATAAGAGCCAAGGTGTCCACTGTGCCTTTGTCTTGAGTCCTTATCCACGTGACACTCCCTAGTTGCTGGATTGCTCAGCAGAGCAGCCCCGTGTGACCACTGGGAGCTGCAGGCTATCTTGGGGGATGAGCCAGGAAGCCTAGCATCACTGAAATAGGAGGAATGGGATGCCTGGTGTGATCCAGAGGAATCAGTACCCTTTTGGAGCCTTGTCTTGGGTGGTGATGCCAAGAGTCTCATGTCAAGGAGAAGCTTCTGTCCTCCAACTGCCACTCTTTCCAGATATTTTTATTAGGCAGGAAGGAAACTGGTCCTGATTATGGGCTTATCATGTGTGTTCTTCATAGATATCACTATCACCACTCAAAACTGAGAAAACTGAAGTTCAAGAGGTTACACTAGTTGTGTAGCAATTGAGGAGCGAAGCAAAGATTTGGGGCAAGATTTACTGTACTCTGTACCCCATGCATGTCCCTGGATGATAGTGCTATGGGATATAAACCTGGGCCTCATTTCAGCTGAAGTGTCTTCAGATTTTAGGCCCTAGACCTCTTGCCCCATTCTCCCTGCAGGTTGGGCAGGTGTCTGGAACTGAGTACAGATACTAATGGTCATGGTTATGTTCTGGACAACCTTGTTGGAATTCAATGGTCATTGGAGGAGATGCAAAGCCAATACGCCAAGGAAATCTTCAGGGTGGAAAATGGGAAGCAGGTCCGTTGAATGGGAAGACTCCCAGCACCAAAACCATCATGGCCAATCCTTCAGAAGTAACCTCCCTCTTGCAACCTCCAACAGGGGACCAGGCTACCCTGATTCCTGATTTTCCCCAAGTGAATGATCTCAGAACCTACTGGTGTCTTTCTGAAAACACAGAAGTGAATCTTAATGTGAGGGAAATTCAGAAAGCATAACGTGCATTGTGAGGTTTACATAAACATATATGGGAATGCGAACACACACACACACATATGTATGGAGAATAGACATTTGATTTATCTACTGGGAAATTCATTTGTACTTATTTATTTTTCCATTCTTGAATTTATTTATTCACTTACATTCATTCATTTATCCATTCATTCATCCGTCTAACTATTTATTCAATAAATGTTTCCTGACTGCCTACCATGCGCTAAGTATCATACTATATGTTAAGAATACAGAATTCAATTAGACAAAATCCTTCCTCTTAAGGAACTTACAGTCTCATGGGATTAGATAGCCATTTACCTACGTCACTTGTATAAGACTGTTTTAGGTTCCACAGTAGAGATATATATAATGTATTCTGGGAGTCCAGAATCAATTATCCCCTCCTTGGAAGTGGGGAAGAATCTCGACAGAAGGAATACTTGAGTAAGAGTTTATTCTACTCAAATAAGGGTAAGAACAGGAGAGGAGCCAGTCCAGTTATGTAGAAATGAGCCCATGGTTTCTAATTCACAGTTAGTCATGGGTCCTCGCTCTGGGAAGCACTTATGTTGGCAGAAAAGAAGACAAGACATTCTGCCCATGTCTACCTGCCACCAGAAGATAGAGGTGATGGCCTTCAATTTTTCAGAAAATAATCAGGTAAGAAAGATATGGACCCTGAGTTCTAGACTGTGGTCTGCAGGGTCCACCCAGCCCTCCTGTTGGAGCCCAGTCCTCATGGATCTGTCACCTGTAAGTGTCATCCTGGTCCTCCTTACCTGCCACAGACATAAACAACTGGATTATGGAGAGTGATTTGCTCCAAACACCGAAAGGGGTATTTGTTTGTAGGGAGTGTTTACCACTTTCATGTGGAAAGTTCCCAGATTTTCTTTAAAAGACCCATAAGACTTACTCTGTTTATGGAGTATCTTTCCTCCAAATAGCTTTATAAATTTTTAATCAAAATTGTATTTTAGGAACTGAAAAATACTTGATTTCTACCAGACTGTCACATTTGAAAGGAATTTTATGAAACCCAAATGGGATTTTTTTAATGCCTATATTTCTTCTTCAAGTGAGTTTCCAACCAAGGCTTTCAGATTTTCTCTCCTTTTTTTTTAAAAAGACCTTTTATACATAGTGTCAAATCCAGAAATGTGACATTCAGTAAGTGACATTCTATTTTAATTCACTTTGACAAAATAATGAACTCTATTTGTAGGAGCAATATAGCCTCATCTGACAAGGAGATGTCTCTGGAGTTTTTCTATAAATGAAAAGAAAAAAAAAAACTACTCCTTTTTTTTCTGATAAAATGGCAAGTTTGAGATTTTAGAGAAACTTTTGGGAAGTTATGGGGAATGTCTATGATCGGTAGGAAGCCCCCTCCATAGTCACATATCCTGCCACCTGTCAGTCATGTTTGGATCTCTGATTTGGGCTAGCCCATACTGTTGTCCTCCAGCTTCAGATTTTCCATCTCTGGGGGCCATGTCCAGTGCCTGGGGGAAAGCAAAGTCAACGTAGCTTCAGGACAGCCTTGGCTTCCTGTCAAAGGTGGGTGGCAAAGGTATACTGGTCTCTCTCCTCTCCTAGTGACACACATGGATGCTGGCCAAGATGAGAATACACAGGAGGCTGGAATTAGCAACCTCAAGGCAGGACCCTGGTCATAGATCCAGCTCAAAACCCAAACCAGGTTTTCCCAGAGGCAGAGAAGTAAGTGTCTTCATAGCTTCTTTGTTTTGAATGGTTTATGTTTAATATGTCTCCTTGGTCACTTTAAAAAATAAAGACCTGAAGTGGGGAAGGGAGACTAACTTTCAAGCTGAGTATAGAAACCTTGAATTATCAGGGAAGGCCACCAGAACGTCCTGGAAAAATGGGGTTGGAGATTTGGGTCATAACTGTCCAGCCCTTGGACTTGCTGCAAATGAGGGGTACAAAAGCTGCCTCGGTCCTGGGGGAGGGAAAAGGAAGTTCTCTTCATAGTAGGAGGTAAAGGCAGGTGACCCTGCGTGGGACCCTGACTGTCACAAAAAGAGATGCATTCTATTTCTATGCCTTTTTTGAAAAATATCTTTAAAAATCAAATAAAATCATGTATAAACCCATGACACCTTTTAAAATTATTGAAATAGGAAATAGAACTCCTTTCCTCTGTCTCAACACCAACAGCCCTCTGCATGATAACCATTGTCCATCCCTCCTGACATTTTCTGTCTACAGACAAAAGACACATATATCCATAGATATGTAGATATATTTTAGCTTTATTGACAAAATAGGACGCACCATGTATGTTTGTCCACATGACTTCTTTTTCCTTAACAGTGTAACTTTCCAACAATATATATCAAATTAGAGTGGTTTTTTTTCATTATTATTATTAGTGTCATTTGCCTTCTGATCTTACCCTTAGGGAGCATGTTAGGGAGAAAGGGTTGCAAAGCAGAAGGGAATCTTGACTCCCAGTGGCTTTATTTGACAAGACTGCAAGACAAGGATCCTTGGAATCATTACCCAGACCCCTGGTTCCAACTCTAGGCTCTCCTGGATCCAGCCAAATTAGATTAATGCAGTTTGGGAATATTATTATCTGATATTCTCTTGTTGTAAAATCTAACTAAAGACACCATAGCAAGCCTTCTATCATAAGAAAAACTCTTAGATCCTGGTGGACTTTTTGAAGGTCCTTTCATCTATCTGGGGATGAGGGAAGTAATAATGTTGGTTCACTGGCTCCCCACAAAAAGATGCCTTTCTTTGTCCTTAAATATAACCTACTCCAATTGTAACAACAGTCAAACCAATACAGCTTTCAAATCACTTAAATATAATTTTCTCTATATTTAAAGAATGTTATTGATTTTTATTGTTTTATTTAACATTTTTATTTATTTATTTGACAGAGAGAGAGAGAGAGACCGTGAGAGAGGGAACATAAGCAGGGGGAGTAGAAGAGGGAGAAGCAGGCTTCCCACCAAGCAGGGAGCCCATTGCAGGGCTCCATCCCAGGACCCTGGGATCATGACCTGAGCTGCCGAAGGGAGATGCTTAACCACTGAACCACCTAGCTGCCCCAGTTATTGATTTTTGTTGTAAAATATTTTTATCATACATAATACTATATGGCAAAAAATAATGTGAATACTCTTGAACCTGGTACTCAATTTAAGAAATAAAATAGTACCAATGTCACGGAAGCTTTCTTTCCCCAATTGCATTTTCCTGCCTCCCACATACTTCTTGTATCAGGGATAATCATTATGCTGAATTCTTTTCCTTTTTTCTCTTTTGAACCATCATTCCCCCTTCAGACATTACAATCAGTGGGAGATTTGTTTTAACTACTGTGTAGTGTGATTCCGTTTTAGACTTTTACTCTTTCCTTTTGGAAACCATAGAGAAGAACAAAGAGAATGAAAAGGTGGAGAACACAAGTACATTTTAAATAGAAACTAAAAAATTGGGGGCACCTGGGTGGCTCAGTCCATTAAGCATCTGCCCTCGGCTCAGATCTTGATCCCGGGGTCCTGGGATGGAGTTCCCACAAAAGCCCATTGCTCAGCAGGGAGCCTGGCTCTCCTTCAGCCTGCTAGTCCTCCCTGCTTATGTTCTTCCTCTCTCTCACTCTCTTTCTCTGACAAATAAATAAAATCTTTTTTAAAATTTAAAAAAAAAATAAATAGAAACTAAAAGAGAAAAACCTACGAAGTCCAGGTTATATGTAAATAATGTACAAAGCAACTGTGACCAGCTGAATCCTGGGGGAATCCTCATAAGAGACAGAGATGGGAGACGTCAGGAAGAACAAGGTCCTAGGTAGCAGGTCTCAGATCATCAGCAAAAAATGCATTCCCAGAAGGAGAGGAAAACTACCCTAGGAGGGACCTCTGCAAGCAGATCTAAGAAGGATCAGAGAGAAGGTGGCAAAGTGCCCCCTGTGGGTACAGTAATGGTGTAGCTCAAAAGCACAAATATACATTTGGAGGCAGGGGCTGTGTCCAATAAGGACACAAGCAGGAAAATGAGGTGAGAAGGGCTTAGAAGCCCTTCTAAGCCAGGTTATGTGCAGAGAGGCACAGCAAGTATGGCTGCATGGAGGTGCCATATATGGAGGAAGTGGTCCACTGCTTAATGGATAGAAGAGCAAGACCTTGACTTACAAAGCTTGGAGATTCACCATAGCCTCGTTTCTCATCTCCTCTTACAGACCTCTCCAACACATGCATGAAGCAGCTTCCTATAGATAGTTGGTCCAGAAATTCATCCAACATAATGGACTAACAAATATTGAATGGGCGCAGAACCCATTCAAACACTCACAAAAATGAAATACTCTCAAGGATGTAAAAAAACAAAAACAAAAACAAAACAAAAAACTTTCCCACACATAAAGAAAACTTACTACATGAACGCTATAACCAAATTTTCCATCATAAAATTTAAAAGCTTGCTACATGCAGTGAGTGATGAAAAAAAAAGATGAAAACATCAGAAATATAAGAATGCAGGGAAGAAGGGAGATGAGAACTGGCAGAATCTAAGAATTAAATAGGAGGCCTCCAATAAATTCTTTTCAGAAAAAAAGAAAAAGGGAGGACAAGGAAACTAAGACACTACAGATAATACAGAAGATGCCTACAGATGTCAAAGAACAGAGGCCAAAAGCCAACACATGCATAATTGGTGTCTCCAAAGAAGAAAAACGAAAGTATGAGACAGCATAATTACTTAAAATATAATTCAAGAACACTTTTCTGAAATAAAAGAAGACTTGAGGGGCGCCTGGGTGGCTCAGTGGCTTAAAACCTCTGCCTTCGGCTCAGGTCATGATCCCAGGGTCCTGGGATCAAGCCCCGCATCAGGCTCTCTGCTCAGTGGGGAGCCTGCCTCCCCCACTTCCCCCCCCTGCCTCTCTGCCTACTTGTGATCTCTCTCTCTCTCTCTGTCAAATAAATAAATAAAATCTTAAAAGAAGAAGAAGAAGAAGAAGACTTGAATGTATATATTGAAAAGGACAAATCATATACTAGGGAGAAGTGACTCCGGATGGTCATAATCAAGACATAGCCTAATGAAATTGTGAGATTTTTAAAGGTAAAGGATTCTTTCAGCAGCACAATGATCAAATCACTTATAAAGGAAAGAAACCAGGCTAATGTTAGTTAGACTTCTCCACAGCACTATTTCACTCCAATACAATGAAGCAATTCTTATAAGATATTCAAGGAACATAAATTAGAGACAACGATTTTATATCCAGACAAACCGTCTTTCAAGCCTAAAGGCTAACAGTCTGAACATGTAAGAACTCTGGGGAAATTTTTCTCATGAGCCTTTCCTGAGGAAAACAGTAGGATGTGATGGTGAATTTTATCTGTCAACCTGCCTGGGCCATGGGATGCCCAGATGTGTGGTCAAACATTATTCTAGATGTGTCTGAGGGTGTTCAGGTTGGGATTAACATTTGAATCAGACTAAGTAAAGAAGTCTCATCTGATTAGTCGAAGACTTGAAAAGAACAAAAAGGCCTGGATTGGGCCGACCCTGACTCCTGGGCTATTTGCGTGAAGGAGTCATGCCTCCTTTCCTTGCAGGCAAGAACCAAGAACTTGACTGATTTTCCTATGGTACTAATTCCTATGTCAAAGGTGATTCCAGGAGCGTGAGACACCACCTTTCCCTTTCAGCTCCCTCCTCTAGAGGGCTTGATCCTCCCCACTTTTTCCTGTTTCCTGTCCTGCAACTATTTTTTTTTTTTAGTTTCTCTCTCTCATGATAAACTTTTAAAAATTGTTTTATTTAAAGATATTTGTCTAATCTTAGAGTACACTTATCATGATGAGCACTGAGTAATGTACAGAATTATTGGATCACATTATTCACCTGAAACTGATAAGACACTGTATGTTAATTATACTTTGATAAATATATTTCTACAAGAATAATATTATTCTTGTGATTTTATATATTTTTACCTTCATAGTTTTAATTTTTAAATTTAGTTCTTAATCCTTAAATCCCATCTACTTGTACTCCTTTTTATACTTTTTACCTTATGTTTTTACTCTTTTATCCTAATCTTTCATCTCATTTACTTTCATATCTTTAACCTTTTCTTTTGCTGGTTTATGGCCTTTTATATTTTCTTGTAAATCTCATCCATTCTATTCTATTGTTATTTTTAAGTCCCTAACCTTTCATCTTTATTGTGATTTATATTCTCTTTAAAAATGTGTATTGCTTTTTTATTGTTGTTTTAATCTCTTTCTAACCCTCTATATTCTCTCTCATGATTGAAATAATCATATTCATTTTTCCCCTTTCTCTATATATCTGTTATAATTTTCATTTCTTTTTACAACGGCCAGCCAGAACGCATTATTACAGCTGCAGTAGCAAAAGAAAAGCTCAACCCTAAGGAGATGTTGGGGCCCTTATTCCTTGCATTTGTCCTAAAAGTTATACCCTGTTCCTCCAGAGGCTGAGATACTCCCTGTTTTTTAAACTGTTGATCTCCAAGTCAATTAGACCTGCTAGGATTAGTTTCTATCCAGCTGGATATTAAACTTTTGTTCCATTGCCTTAGGGAGATGTTTTCTCTCTGACCTCCTACCAAGCAGAATGCTGATTACACTTGACCCTTGAACCACATGGGTTTACACTATCAGATGCACTTACATGTGGATTTTTTTTAAAAAATCCATTACTGTAAATGTATTTTCTCTTCCTTATGGTTTTCTTAATAACATATGCTTTTCTCTAGTTTACTTTATTATAAGAATACAGCATATAATGCAAGCAACACTCAGAATATGTGTTAATTGACCATTTCTGTTACTGGTCAGGCTTCTAATCAACAGTAGGCTATTAGTAGTTAAGTTTGGGGGGAGTCAAAAGTTACAAACCCCTAACCCTCACAGTGTTCAAGGGTCAACTGTATACTGAGAAGGTAGACTTAAGAACTCTAGTTGTCAAAAGAGATCATCAAGTAAATGATGATCATCAAGTGATCATCAAATGATCATCAAGTAAATGATTCCCACAGAGTGGGAAAAACTATTTGCAAAACACACATCTAACTAAGGCTTTGTATCCAGACTATATAAGGAACATCTATAAATCAGTTAGAAAAAGATAACCCAACTGAGAAATGGACAAAATGCTTGAACAGACATTTCACAAAGAGAACAACCAAACAACAACAACAACAACAACAAAAAACAAGAATACCAAACCAACTCTATGAAAAGATACTAAACTTCTTTAATCATCCAGGAAATGCCAATTAAAGCCACAGTGTACCACCACACACCCACCAGAATGGCTAAGAAGAAAAAGATGGGATGTCCCCAATTAAAACTGGTGCAAATGTGGAGCAAAGTGAACTTCCCTGCACTGTTGGTGCAAGTGTACATTGGTACAATGATTTGGTAAAACTGTTTGTCAGTGTCTAATAAAGCTGAACATATGTGTATCTTACTACCCAGCTGTTTCACTTCTAGTTATATCCCCAGCAGAAAAGCACTCATTCATGGAGTCACCAACATTATGTACTAGAATGAATCACAGAAGCACTATTTGTTATAATAAAAGCTGGATATTACCCAAATATCCATCAAAAAATGACTGAATTAATTGTCACAAATTCACATAATGAACACTACACAAAAATGAGAATAAATGGTCTACACCCATGCAAAAATATATATGAAATTCAGAAAAAACAATATCGAGTGGAAAAAAAGCCAGAGCATCCATTCATTATTCTATTTGTAGAGAGTACAGAAACAGACAAAACTAATCTATAATTTTAGACAATTAGGGCAGTGGTTGCCCTTGGGGTAGGCATACTGACTGGAAATGACCACAGAGTGGTCATGTTGTTTCTTGACCTTGGTGCCGGTTATATGTGGGTTTAGTTTGTGAAAATTCATTGAGCTCAACATGTATAGTATGTTCACTAGGAAAGTATATCATGCTTCAGTAGTAAGTTAATGAAAACTTACCTTACTCTCTGTAGCATACTGACCAGGATTAAGGAAAGTAACTTCTTAGCACAGATCCTGGCACATAATAACTATTCAAAAAATGACAGTTATTTATTTTTTTAATATTTTATTTATTTATTTGAGAGAGAGAGCATGAGAAGGGGGAGGGTCAGAGGGAGAAGCAGACTCCCTGCTAAGCAGGGAGCCCGATGTGGGACTTAATCCCCGGACTCCAGGATCATGACCTGAGCCGAAGGCGGTCGCTTAACCAACTGAGCCACCCAGGTGCCCCAATGACCGTTATTTCTATTATTTCTACATAATATCATTGATTTCCTGATGCACATCTGCTACAGCTAATGCTATCTGCTTGATCTTACCTTGCTTGATGTTATCCTGACAAATGGGACTCTGTCCAGGCTTGACTTTGCTGCAGGGACCTTGAAATTTGTCAAAATTCATACAGCAATGTGGAGCATCATCAGATGTGGGAACCAGACCCCAGGGAACAGTAATGTCTGTTAACATGAAATTATTGCTCTCCACTTTCAGCATTTTCCTAAAGCAGTTCCAGCAAGTGAGGCCAAGAGCCATGAAAGGGCGAAGACCCAGGGTTCCCAGAGTCATGTCTAGTGTGAATTTCACATACAGGTGCGTTATCTAGGAGAGATTCGGAAATGGCTGCACTTAGGACTCTTGTAGGGGCCAGTGACTTTGAGGAGCATTTGAGATGCTGAGCTGTCCGTTTTCTTTTGCCTCCTCAGCACCTCCTGGTCCCATTTGCCTTCTGTGTGAAATTTTTCTATGGTCTGCCACTGTTATAGGGATTCTGAGGCTAAATTCTTAGGTAGCTTCTGATGTCATTCATGGTGAACATCCTTATCCATTTGTTATCCATCTTATTCCAGAAAGGTACAGCATGGCTGAACGCTCTTGTTGGGGCCATCTGTAAGGGTGTCTGCCTAGCCTGTGACCCTCCCCTCTAAGAACTGCCCTTACACTTACAGTGGCAGGTCCAGAAGCCATGTTTGCATATCATTATCCTGCCCTCATAGTCCTGGGGGAATGGACCTGGTGGAAATGACTGACTCAAGCTGACCCAACTGCAATTTTCACCGTTGACTTTGAATTTGGTACTTGAAGACAGCAGTCAGTGTTCTACTGACTGGCTGAATGAGACCATGTTGACTTACCTTTTTCATAGAGAATAAAGGAAAGCTGGTCTACAGAGGCAGACGGAATGAAACAGATGCATAAAAAAAGGTAGAAATGGGGTGTTTGAAGAAGAGAAAGGAAACTAGGAGAGAGAATGCCTTGGTCTCTGATATTTTTCTCAATCCCATCTTTTGTGTATTCTGTGGCCCCATTGCAAACTTCCTCCCCCATGTCTATGAGATAACCCTATAATATTACAACATCCCTTTCCTATTCTTTTTAGGTTAAACTAGCTCAAGCAAGTTATCCACAAACAGTCTTCAACTAAAATAAAATATGTTGCAACAAGATAAAGTCACATTTAAAATGTGTTGGTAAAGTCGCCTGGCTTTAGCTCGGGTCATGATACTGGGGTCCTGGGATCGAGCCCTAAGTCGGGCTCCTTACTCAGCAGGGAGTCTGCTTCTCCCTCTCCCACTGTGTACTCTCTCTCTCTCTCTCTCAACTGAACAAATAGATCTTAAAAAATAAACAAATAAAGTGTGTTGACAAATGGAAAATGAATCCTGAAGGCAAGTGTGGTGTCAGGAGAGAAACATGAATAACAGGAGAGGGGACATGAGTAACAGCCACAGGACCCTGGGCATTCATTCGGCTAGCAGCCAGGAAATGCCCAGGATGAGTCATCAAAAATCAGCTGTTCCCGACCTGACTGCCCAGGAGGAACACAGGGAGCTTCTGAAATGTCCTCCTTGGCCCCACCCCAGAGACCATGATTTTATTGGTCTGGGCTGGCATCTTTATGATGTAAAAGCTCCCTTGTGTTTCTCAAGCGCAGCCAGGGTGGAGAGTTCCTGAGTTACATGAGTCACACATGTAGAGAGAAAAATAAATACCAGACCAAACAAGAACAGTTTCTCCAAAGAGGCACAGAGAGAGCAGTTCCTTCCACCAACCTGCATTCTCAGGGGAGGCAGGATGCAGTAAACAGGGTCCTCAGCCATCTCCTCATCCCACACAAGAAAGGGCCCCAGATGTGATAATCCCAAAACGCCATCCCAGAAAACACGGGTCCCACAAGGTGGGGCATAGTATCTCTGCTGCCTGGCTTCAACTTGGAATGGGTTTTAGAGTATTTAGAACAGATGTTTATACCAAGACTCCTGAAATTTAAAGCAACTTTTTTTCTGCTGAGGAGAGGGACCATAATTTTCGTCGGATGAACGGTGGTGGCTCTGAGCCCTCAAAAGGTTAAGAACCACTGGAGGAGAATTCACATCCGAGAGTCTCTCACCTACCCGGGTGGGCTTCTAGGGATATTTCTTTACAAACACCTGGCAGGTGCTAGAGCTGCCATATTGCTCAGAGGAGCAGGGGACAAACCTGTCTCCAAAGTCAGCCAGTGGGCTCAGGATTGGGGCACGCTTCAGGAAGCTGGGGAACCTGGCAAGGACATGTGTGTGAATAGAAGGCAAAGAGGAAGCCAGAAGGAGTCCTTGGTGAACCAAGGTCCTGCTCAGACAGCATGTGAGATACACTCTAGTACACAGACAAAAGAGCAAATAAGCCCCAGATGTTCTTCAGCCGGGCACCAAACAGCAGTGATTTCTGCTTGGAAAAAATTTAGAGCAGGTGGACCAAATATCCATCTCGGTCATAAAATATCTCTGTAAACACCCATGGAACATTTAACCTTGAGAAATATAGTTTCCTGGTGCCCTCTCTAAACTAAATTGTTTGCAAAATATATGACTCCGAGACTGAATTAGTTAACTTGTTCCTTAGGGTTATTGACCATAAGTCAATTTAATGCTGGAGGCTGTCTACCAAAAATGATGACTTTGTTTTTAGAAGCGTTTGATCTGTAGTCCTTCTTTGCAACATTAATTTGATAGTAGGTAGGTTATCTATTAAGGTTGGTCTTGGCTCATGGCACAAATCTATACTATCTGTGAATAAGTGAATTTCCCCTTTCAATTTCTTATAACAAGGGGATGATACCCTGCTATCCTAATCACTGAAGAGGAGTAGCAAGACTTTGAGGTGTTGATTAAACAGAAGACAGGCCAGAATAAATGCCTGTTTTATTTCTTTGGGAAATGCTATGTGATCAAAAGAATACTCTTATGGGGTAGTTTCTAAATCAGGGGTCAGTAAACCACAGGCCACAGCCCACATCTGGTCTGCAGCCTGTTTTTGTGTGACCTACAAGCTAAAAATGTTCTTTTGCATGTTTAACTGGTTGGGGGAAAAAATCAGAAAAATAGTATTTTTGTGACACATAAAAATTATATGAAATTCAAATTTCAGTGTCCATAAATAAGATTTCACTGGACAACAACTGTGCTTATTTGTGTATGTTGTGGCTGCTTTCATACAACAATGAGAGAGGTGAATAGTAGCTCACATGTTATATGGCCCACACAGCCTAAAATATTTAGGATCTGGACTTCTACAGAAAAAGCTTGTAGACCCCTGTTCTAGAGAAACATAAGCAGCCTCTATGTCAAGACCAAGTTACCCTTGCCCGCAGATCAAAGGTCAAAGAAATGTCACATACCATCAGTGATCATCTATTATTCTTTTTTAAACATCTTAATTTTATTTTATTTTTTTTCAGTGTTCCAAGACTCATTGTTTATGCACCATACCCAGTGCTCCATGCAATACGTGTCCTCATTAATATCTGCCACCAGGCTCACCCCCCGCTGCTCCTCTCCCTTCCAAAACCTTCAGTTTGTTTCTCAGAGTCCAGTCTCTCATGCTTTGTCTCCTGCTCCGATTTCCCCCAATTCACTTTTCCTTTCCTTCTCCTAATGTCCTCCATGTTATTCCTTATGCTCCACAAGTAAGTGAAACCATATGATAATCGACTCTCTCTGCTTGACTTATTTCACTCAGCATAACCTCCTCGAGTCCCGTCCATGTTGATACAAAAGTTGGGTATTCATCCTTTTTGATGGAGGCATAATACTCCATAGTATATATGAGCCATATCTTCTTTATCCATTTGTCTGTTGAAGGGGATCGTGGCTTTTTCCACAGTTTGACGATTTTGGCCATTGCTACTATGAACATTGGGGTCAAGATGGTCCTTCTTTTCACTACATCTTTATCTTTAGGGTAAATACCCAGTAGTGCAATTGCCGGGTCATAGGGTAGCTCTATTTTTAATTTTTTGAGGAATCTCCACACTGTTTTCCAAAGTGGCTGCACCAACTTGCATTCCCACCAACAGTGTAAGAGGGTCCCCCTTTCTCCACATCCTCACCAACACTTGTTGTTTCTTGTCTTGTTAATTTTGGCTATTCTAACTGGTGTAATGTGGTATCTCAATGTGGTTTTGATTTGAATCTCCCTGATGGCTAATGATGATGAACATTTTTTCATGTGTCTGTTAGCCATTCGTTTGTCTTCTTTGGAGAAGTGTCTGTTCATGTCTTCTGCCCATTTTTTGACATGATTATCTGTTTTTTTGAGTGTTGAATTTGAGGAGTTGGTCTTGGATATCAGAGATCTTGGATATCAGACCTTTGTCTGTATGTCATTTGCGAATATCTTCTCCCATCTGTGGGTTGCCTCTTTGTTTTGTTGACTGTTTCCTTGGCTGTGCAGAAGCTTTTGATCTTGATGAAGTCCCGAAATTTCATTTTCACTTTTGTTTCCTTTGTCTTGTGTCTAGAAAGAAGTTGCTGTGGCCAATGTTGAAAAGGTTACTGCCTATGTTCTCCTCTAGGATTTTAATAGATTCCTGCCTCACGTTGAGGTCTTTCATTCCCTCACAACATACAAGATCTTCTATTATTCTTATCAGATTTTCCCCATAAGAAATAGTACAGTAATCAGTAGTAGAGTATGCCTAAAACATACTTGTGCTTAGTATAGAACACTAGCCTGAGAAACACAAATTTACCTTTTAATTAGAAGAAAAGGAACCAGGCATAAATTTGGAAGAAATATCTAATAGCCATGGAACATAAAAGGAATGCTCTTCGTTTTTTGTCATTTATTTAATTAGGTCAACAGATATTTATTGATAAATTACAATATGCCTGAAATATCAATTCAGAGTACTTATAACAGACTCAGAGTCCAAAATCAGACCACTGAAAACATCCTTGAGCAGTGCTGGGCACAAGAAATTTTGTTCAGGTGTTTTACTGAGCTTGAAGACTTTGTTTTAATCAACTGTATAAATGGAAGATCATTAGCAGGCGTCAGTCAGAAGTAGCCCGGGATCCACAAGGTTTAAATAAATTGACCTTGCTTTATGAAGCTGTGAAAATCAAGCTCCCTGTCCCTCAGTAACCACACACAGACCTCATGCAATTTCTTTCTAGACCCTTCCCACTGCTATTCTTCCAGCATGAATCAGTTATACCTGCAGAAGCTTAGCATACGATTGAGTGCCCAGAAAGGAGTCTCTTTTCCTTGAGGTTGCTGTTTAACCACAAACTAGGCAAGCAACCACCTTATTTCCTAGGATTCTCAGGGGTAGAAATGTATGGAACCCTATAGCACCCTGGGGTGGGATTGGCAACCCCAGAGTGCTTCTGGGGAATGGCCAGCCAGAGGCCAAGTGTCCATGCACTGAGCTGCTCCCCTACCCCGAACCCAGTTACCAAGGTGTCCCAGCAACATTTCAAATTCTGGGGAGCCCATCTGCTGAGCTTTGGGGTGGTGAGCTCATGGGAAGGGGAGGTGCCTGGCTTGATATCTCCAGACCCCCACCCCCAGCGTCTGGAGGGAATCTCAGTCCAGAGGCCAGCCTGGGGTAGGGGCGGGGTGTGAGGCATGGGCAGGCAGGGGAAGCTGGCAGCCCTTGAGCCAGAAAGAACATGCATGGGCCTTGCATTGTGGGAAGGGGTCCCAGGACAGCAATGAAGATCCACAGTCCGCTGCAAGTGTCACCACGCCTGGAGTGCCCACTCAGACAGCTCCTTGTCTGGGGCAGTGGGGGGAGGGGGTCCACTCTTCCTCCCTCTATCTTCCCAAACCTGGCTTGGGCTTGCCTCCTCTGGCCACCTCAAGTCACCCTCTGGAGAGGAGCTACAAAGTATGAATTGTATAATTTCCTTGATTCCACCCAAGAGTTATATGCTCTCCTATTTGCATTGCACAATATAAAGAGGAAAAGTAAAATTCATGCTAATAAGTGAAAACTAATTTTTCTTAGAATGACATTAAACAGTAAACGAAAAACACCATGACAAGTGTGAGAGAGACAGTCTACCAAAGAAAAAAGCTTTATCTATAGCAGCACTTTTTTCCTGCCTTTTAACCTTGAGGCCCTGCATTTTCATTTTGCACCGAGCCACACAAATTATGTAGCCAGTTCTGGTTACACCTTGCTCTTTGCAGAAGCCAGTGCATGCGCAAGTCTGGCAGCTGACCCGAAACCAATAGCTAGAACCCAGACCCACAATAATGTTACTTTCTGTGAGTGCCCCGTGGTGACTCACAGCTCAAGACCATATATTTCTCACTTGTCTGAATGCAAAGTAAAAGTGGCTATTTTTATAGAACAAAACCCAGGGAAAATATGGAATTCAGCCCATCTCTATGCACCGCTGCACCTGAGACACTCAGCACACATAATAAATCTGTCTTCGGAAACTTGCTCCTTTGCAGTTTTGACACAGATAAACGACAAGTATTAAATCTTAAGGGAAAAGAACCAGCTGCTGTAGTTGTTGAATTTCAGAGACATAAGCCTCTAGGCCTGCTGATTTGAAGTACCAGCCAGAGACCTGGAAAAGGGTATAGGTGCACTGGGAGGATGGGAGAGGCGCCCTTGGAATGGCTTTGTCTTCACCAACCCCAAGAAACTCAAGGTCATGTCTAATATCATTGGATCTGAACTTCGGAAGCCACTGGACTTTGTCCAGTAAGAGGACTTTGTCGGAGACAGATGCTACACTAAGACAGTGGTTCAGAATTTTGTCTTCTAGTGTAATTTTTCTTTAACTAGGAAAAAAGGTACCTGGTAAAAGAGCAAGACTGGCAACAGATATATTTATTTCTTCCCTGTTTGGCACAATATTGTTGGTAGGATCCGAGGGTGAGAATGGGGATAATCCTAGAATGTCACTGCCAAGTATAGCTAGTGGATGAGACCTCCCTCTGCTGGCGTGTTCCTTTGCACCAGAATGGAGCTCCTTGTGGGGAGGGGCTTTGGCTCCATTCTCTGGATGGGGAAGCCATGGCCCAGAGACTTTTAGTGGTATTCCCATAATCACACAGCTACGTAATGGCAAAGTTGGGACCAGAGCCAACACCTTCTGACCTCCCAATGTGAGCTCTTTTTCTTTAACATTTGGAGAGAAAATCGGTATCCTTTTCTTTGAAAGTTATATATGCATTATATGGATGGGGAAAGAGTCTCAACCATGAGCTGCTTCCCGGTCTGACCCCAGGAAAGGCAGAGCAGAGGAGCATCCTTGGGAAGTGGGGGATTTCTGACCACCTCCCATGGCAGCAGAAGCCCAGCCCCAGCTATGGACAGGCCACACCTGAGAGTGTGCCTCCCCCACCCCCCAGCTCTGTCCCCGGAATTCTCCCTTCCCCGGAGCCACTGCCTGAACTTGTCAGACTTGGAGCTGGAAGCCCACCTCCTCAAACCCTCTCCCCCCACCCCCAGTCCCTTCAATGGAGACACAACAGCTTGAGGCACCCACAGAGTCCGAGTGCCCTGGGCCTCACATCTCCCACTGACTGGCTGTGAGCATGGACCAGTCACAGAACATCCCCAGGCCTCCATTTCTTTATCCAACACTGCTTCACAGGATGTCTGTGAGGATGCAGTGATTTATCACCTGTGAGCACACGTTGGACAGTGTTTAGTGATGGCCAGCACTCAACCCGTTCTGTTGGTCTAGCCCAAGGACAAACTACTTTGTTTGTCAGGTTCCTTTGGAGCCTGACGGATATTGGCAAGTAACTGAACATTTCTCAGTTTCCACATCTATAAAATGGGCATAATAACAATGCCTACCACAGGGGTGCTAGAAGTCATGCCATACAATCCATGGAAATCAATAATAAAAATGCTGTAAGACTTTAAGTAAGTTCATAT
Source organism: Lontra canadensis (assembly GCF_010015895.1). NCBI lineage: Eukaryota > Metazoa > Chordata > Mammalia > Carnivora > Mustelidae > Lontra > Lontra canadensis. Next base: position 34,206,288 of record NW_022631001.1, on the reverse strand, counting down.
ATAAACATAACCACCTGTATACGCCTTGCACATGTGTATTAGCTATTACTCTGAATAACTTCTAACTATATACAGTTACAAATCATGAAAAAAGACAAGGCCTGAAAGTGCTCAGTGCTATTTCTAGGGTTGGTTTATGTTCAGAAATAGAAACTACCAGGTAATGTTACTTTATTGTTGCCGTTATTATTTTCAGTAACAGGATTGAAACAGACAACCCCTCTTACCGGATCTCCGTTTCCTATCTTTGACTCAAACCCAGCCTGAGTCCTGGAATAACATTCAGGTGTCCTCCTGTTGGTTCAGAATAGAAGTGCCACGTCCCCTGAAGATAAGATTGGAAGCTTGAGAAACTGAGAGGAAAAGAAAAACGGACGGCCAGGTTCCCATCACCCATGTGGGCTGGACCTCAGGTGTCTCTTGGGATCTTGCTACTCAAAGTGTGGCCTGAGCACTGGCAGGATCAGGCATGCCAGGGAGCTAGTGAGAGATGCAGACTCTCAGCGCCCCCCACCAGACCTCCCCAGTCAGAATCTGCCCATTAACCTATTAACTGCCCTCCTACTCCCCACCACGACTCCCATTCACAGCAGCGTTGAGCCCCAGTCACTGCCTGGGGGCTCAGCAGGACACTGCCGGGGTCAGCCTGGCCTGGTCCGGGTAACAGGACTGGCATTTATCTTTGATTTCCCCAAAGCAGGCAGAGCTGCTTTCATGGGTGGGCAAGTTGTGTCATTATCTCCAGGGCCCTGTGCTTGGAAAGGCCCCATGTATTTTGTGCTCTGCATTGCTGTCTGGAAATTCATAATATTCTGAACCAGGAGCCCAATGTTTTCATTGTCCCCTGAATTACACAAATGAGGTACTCCTACTAACCCCGTACCCTGGGATCCTCTAGGACTGGGGCCTAAAATCGGCCCAGCTTTGGCCACCTTCCTTGCCCAAGCCAGATCCCCAAGTGCCATTTCTGCCCCACACAGACACATCCTGAGGCCGGCTGCAGCCTGGCGACGTGGGCAATTCGGGGCACCCCGCCTGATCGGAGGGATTTGTCCTTCTGGAGGCAAGGATTGTCAGAACTGCACCTGAATCCCACACTTGAGTTCTCTCTTACGTAGCTTTTAAATGTCCCGGGTGCTGTGCACTATCTTTAACTTGCCTCATCTCATTAAATTCTTCCAATAGCCAGGGGGCTATGTATTATTTTTCCGGTTCGACAGAGAAGAAAACTCAAAAACGTTAAGTAATGGGCCAAAAATCAAATAACAGATCAAAAGCAAAACCAGGACATAAACCAACATTTGTCTGGATACATAGCCTCCAGACTACCCTCCCTCGCTGCACCTGGTGGTCCTTTTCTGTGTCTGAATGAGGTTCCCTCCCGCCAGCCCACCCAGCCAGGTGCTCACTGCACACCCAGGTGCTCACCGCACACCCAAGACTTGCCTGTCCTCCCTCCACCATTGCTCTAGCGACCTCCACTCTCCCAGCGCTTACAAAGCAGACGCTGCAGGGCTAACACGGAAAGGGCCTGTGTATTCGTTTCTCAAGGCTGCTATAACAAATTAGCCCCCAACTTAGTGTCTTAAGAAAAGAGAAATATATTCTCTCAGAGTTTTGGAGTTCAGAAGTCCAATATCATGGCCCTGGAACGAAGGTGTTGGCAAAGCCACAGTCTCCCTCAGAGGCCCAGGGACAGTCCTCTTCCATATTCTGGTGGCTGCAGCCTTCCTTGGCCTGTGGCCACATCACTCCAGTCCCAAGGGCCAGCAGTGTCAAGTCTCTGCTCTGATTTCAGATCATCTTCTCGGTGCATGTCAAGCCTCCCTCTGCTTCCCTTTCCTGTAGGTATATGTGTGCTTGCACTCAGGGCCCACCGGTAATGCCGGATGACGACCCCAACCTAAGATCCTTAACTTCATTCCATCTGCAATGGCCCCTTTTGGCCATAGAAGGTAACATTCACAGTTTTTGGGGATTGGGATGTGAATATCTTTGGGGAGGTCATTTTTTACCCAGCCAAAGTTGACCGATAGACTAATAGTTGGAGGAGTTCAACAGAAAAAGAAAGGCAAAAAAAAAAAAAAAAAAAAGAAAAAGAAAGGCCTTCTGGCCTTGTCTTCAGGAGGCTTCTCTCCTGGCCCCACCCTCAGTAGGCTCCTCTCTTGAGGAACCCCCAAGCAATGCATCCCTTCCAGGGCAACCAGTTCCTCTGTACTTAAGCCACCACTCAGAGGAAAGGGAGGTTTGGGGAGAAGACAGCAGGAAACTTAGTTAAGGCCCTAGAGCTAAAGAGCCCAAGGATGGGTCTTCTAAGGACAGCAGAACAGAAAGGTAAACTGCTCTGGGGTCTTACGTCCCTTCTTACAGACCTCTTCTAGCTTTGTAGATAAAATATGTATGAAATTCATAGACTCTGTTAAGAATTCTGCTGGGACCATCATGTTTTCAAGCATGGCTAATAAACCTCCTCTTCCTATTCCCTTTTGTTGCTATTACTCTTTATCGTCTCTTATGACTCAGTTGGTAACTCTCTGTTCTGTTTCTGCTTCCTTATGCCTACTTTCTCATTCGTACTTCCGTGTCAGGCGAATCACTCCCAGCCCTGGAAATGCTGAGGGACAACATCTGGTCACACTCAAAGGGTGGAAAGTAAAAGAACTATTTCCTGACAGAACATGGAAAGAGAATGACTTGGAAACTAATGCCCTGGGGTGCCTGGGTGGCTCAGTCAGTTAAGCATCTGCCTTCAGCTCGGGTCATAATCTCTGGGTCCTGGGATCAAGCCCTATGTCAGGTTCCTTTATCAGTGGGGAGCCTGCTTCTCCCTCTCCCTCTGTCTGCAGCTCTGCCTACTTGTGCTCCCTCTTTCTCTCTATCAAATAAATAAACAAAATCTTAAAAAAAAGAAAAAAAGAGAAAGAAAGAAAGAAAGAAAGAAAGAAAGAAAGAAAGAAAGAAAGAAAGGAAGGAAACATATGCCCTTAGATAAGGTGAGATCTCGCCGGAAAAGTCTTCACCTGGACCCAACTCTGTGTAGGATGGGGCTCAGCTGATCAGCCACACCTGAGTACTGCACCTGTCAGCAGGGGCATTCAAACTCGGCCTTTTATGGAAAAAAAAAAAAAAAAAAAAAAAAAAAAAAGCTTCTGAGAAGAAGTGAGGCAAACTATGGATGAACTGCCCTGTTTATATATTTGCATACTGCAACAGCACCAGCAACAACTCTGTGCAGCAGCGAGGTAAAGATTTTACTACCAGCCCCTCCCTGTTAGACAGTGGTGCTGCCCTAAACCAGGACATGGGGCAAGGTCTCCTCCCACATCCTGGGAGCCAGACTCTCTAGGCCTGCCCACCCGCTCCACATGCCCATCTGGACTGGGACAGCCTCGTCTGCCCTATCCTAGCACCAGGGTCAACATTTCTTCAGAGAGCAGACATTGCCAGTTGTGCTTCCATTATTCTAGCTAATTCTGACCCTATTTGCCTCCGCACTAACCTGTGCAGCAGCTTCAACTTTCCCCTAATTAGAGTGTGTGTCTATGTCAGTCCGGGGGGGATGGGTGAAGCAGAACTGGTAGGACATCTCTAGAAAAAGAGATTTGTATATCAAGGGATGTATTGCGGGGACCTGACCCATGCATTGTGGGAACGGAGTAAATGGCCCCTGTTTGATGCCTCTGCACCTGACACGGGAGCTTCAAGTCTGCGAGGTAGTCAGGAAGCAAAGACCACCAGCAGGCTGGAGCCCCACCAGCACAAGCGGGGACCCCACACGGACAGCCTGGAACTTGGGTCCGTTCTTGTTAACCCCTGACCTTGGCAGCGCGGAAGCCCTGCAGAGGCTGAGCCCCTCCTCACTAAGCTAAATTCACACACCTGGCTCTGCGGCGGCTTCCTGCAAGGAGCTGAGTCAGCACGTTAGCCCCAACGCCGCCCCGGCCGCTGCCTCCGTCCACCCTCCAAAATCTCGCGAGAATCTCCCTTGACCTCAGCCCCGTGGGAAACTCATGGCAAGGGAATTCTTTTACGTGGACAAGCCAGGAGGACGCGTTACAAAGCCATCAGTGCGGTAAGTCAGACTCCCCCCGAAGACAGATCCCGGGAGGGGGTGGAGATGCAGGTTTGTCTGGCATAGTCTGCAAGCGAGGGAAGCAGGAGGGAGCTGAGGGAGAAGCTGAACTGAGAGGCAGTCGCAACAGCTCCCCATGGAGCTCTGCAGCCCGGGGTGCAGGTGGGGCGTGGGTCTTCAGGGTTGTCTGGAATCGAGCAAGGCCTCCTCAGGAAGCGCACAGGGCCTTGGGAACAGCATGAAGAGGTGGAGGTCTAGGCTGTGAGCCGACCACAGCCTCCACTCCTGCGGCTGTGGGAACAAGGGTCTGGGTCCCAAAGGGGCTTCCGGACAGGCACCATCGTGTCCAGTAAACCTGCTTCCCTAAATGCCTCGCCTGTGAGGAGAGCATCCAGCATCTGCGGGAGGAGGGGTTTTTAGGTGCGATGACAAAACTGTGTGCTGGTGGGAGTGGGAGGGTTCTCCCTGTTGCGGGAGGGCTGTTCGCTTGGTGACTGCTTCCTTGTCCTCTGCTTCCAAATCTCCTCCCAGCTCCAGGAGCTGGCAGTGGGACTTGGCAATGGTTCCCTGGGATTTTCTACTGTGCGGCTTCACACCTGCCACGTGCAATGGTTACGTGGGTGTCCCCTGTACTCAGGCTTCCCTGGGAAAACCTGGGTTTGGAATGTGGAATTCTAGAACATGCTGTGAACTTCCTGCAAAGTGAGCTTGGAAAGCCAGAGCTGAACTCTGCCTCCGGAAAGGCTGCCGGGAACCCATTCCTTTTACTCTGTTGATGGTGGGCTCTGGCGCCCCCCTCAAGGTCATGTCCCTCATGACTGTACAGGGTCCTTCAGGGCAGGAAAGATAAGGCTGCCATTTTGTCATTTCCCAGAGGCATCAAGCACTCCCTTAGACACAGCTCTTCTTAAATATCCTCAAAGTAAAATTGTCCTTAGAATTTGAGAGCTACACTTACACACAAGTGTGGACAAATGCAGAAAATAAGCACATCCTTCCAGTGTCTTCCATCTCAGTGACTGGCCCCTCTCACCATCTGTGGTACAAGCCAGAATCTGAGGTGCCCCCTTGACACCTCTCTTTCCCGCAGTGCCCTCTTCACCAACTACTGTCAATTTCACCTCTAGAGAACGGTTCTGTCTCCCTCCCATGTCTCTCTTCATTGCCCTGTGCCTCAAGCCCCTGACTTTGTCTCCTCACATCTCCCTCTGCCCCTTTAATCTGCTCTCCTTTCTATACACAGAATCATGTGTGGGTTTTTTTTTTTTAAGATTTTATTTATTTGAGATAGAGTTGCAGGAGAGAGCAGGAGCAGGGGGCAGAGGGAGAAGGAGAAGCAGGCTCCCCCCCCTGAGCAGGGAGCCCGACACGGGGCTCAATCCTAGGACCCTGGGATCATGACTCGAGCTGAAGGCAGATGCTTAACTGACTGAGCTACCCAGGAGCCCCACAGAAGCGTCTTTTAAAAATACAGTTCTGATCATACATTCTCTGTTATTAAATTTATTCAGTATTCTCCTACCTATTACACTCTAGATAAAAAGTAAACTTCCTAAGGTAGCCCCCAAAGCCTCACAGGGCCTCAGGCCTCAGCCTGCTCCTGATTGTGCCTCGCTCACTGTGCTGCAAGCAGGCTGGCCTCCCTCCTGTGCCTCCCCCACAACCTCCCCTCTGGGGCTCCCCTGCTGTTATGCCCCCACCTGCTAAAGTCAGTTGAGGTTAAGACCTGCAGTCAGACCCTCAGGCTTCCCATTTCCAGCTCCAGCACTGTTTTTTGTTTTTTGTTTTTTAAAAACCCATGTAGTTTTGGGCAACTTACTAAAGCTCGCCGTATCTCAGTCTCCCCATCTGTAAAATGGGGGCGATAATACAAGGCATGGTGTGTAGCGCATGGTGCCAGGTATACCGTGAGGGCTTGGAAATGTTAGTAGTCATCCTCATATGCCCTGCAGGCCTCACCTCTGGTGTCCTTTCTCAGGGATGTGTCCCTGGAGGCCCCCACACCCACCCAAGATCTGGTGCCCTCCCACACAATCATGGTCCCTGTCCTTTCCTTCCTTCCACACTCCGGACACAGAGTGGATTTGTCTACCTTCCTCTCAGTCCATAAGCCTCCTGGGGCAGAAACACGGCCTTTGTGCTCACCATTATATCCTTGGAGCCTAGCACCATTTCTCAAATTAAACATTCCCTTTCCTAGTGCAGTGGGAGGGTTTGGGTATGGGATATGGCCTGGGCTCTCTGCCATCGTCCGTGGAGTTGGAGAGTGGGAGGCAGGAGGTATGCCCCAGGGATGCCTTCTAGTGCTGAGGAGCTGTGAGTGGCCAACCCAGCTCTAGTGAGCCATAAGCAGAGGCACCCTCGTCGGCCCCAGGGCCCCCTGGAATGCACCGCTGCTCCGTCTTGGGCCCAGGCCCTGCTTCAGAGGCTCTGCCGTGGAAGGCAGCCCTCCCCATCCCCATTAGGTTAGGTTCCCAGCATGTCCGGTGTGGCTACAGTGGGGCGTCACTTTGATTTCCATCTATTACAGAACCTGTCCACTGGCACAGACACTTGTCTGGGTCAGTAACAGAGAAGGGCAGGAGGGATGCCATGGGGACCGTCCATCATTGTGGGTTGGGAGGTCTTTCTCATAGTGACCATGCACCAGTCGTTTTGACTCCCCGATTTGTTTTACTCCTTTGTAAAATGAAACATCCTGAGCTCCAGCAAGCGTATGCTAGCCTCTCCCTCTCAGAGAGGCTGCCTGGCCTCCTCATGCTGATGTCAGTTCTGGGTGACATGGGATCCTACTCAACACATATTCTGGACTGGACTAAGGGGGGACACCCCACCAGCCTGGAACTTAGGCCACAAGGACAGAACTCACTCGCTCCATGGTGTGGGCCACTGTGACTGCAGGTTAGGAAAAGCCAGTCCCACACTGCACAGATGGCAGGCAGGGCTGAATGCTGCAGCTGCCTTTTGGGAGAAAAACTGCAAGCGATGGAGAAAGAACTGGTTTACAGAAGGTAGAGAGAGGCACTCGGCCCCAGCCAGAGCCAGCCTAGTCTCTGATGATGTTGTTCCCTGTGAAGCCAGCTGTAATTCCTCTACTAGGATGCCTGGGGATTCCCCTGTACCCCCTTCTTGAAGTGGGGTTCAGACCTTTCTGTTCCTGGTAATCAGTGGTGGTTGATAAAAATGACTTCTCCTATTGGATGTCAATGAAACAACTCCTCCACCCCTAAGACTGCCTTACTCTCCAGCTTTGTACTGCCTGAAGACCTCTGCTTCACTTACCCGGCTCTCACGCCCCCCTAGACCATGGACATCAGTGCTGGAGGAAAGCTTTTCACAGCACAAATGAGAAAACCGAGACCTGGAGTGGGAAACAGACTCACCGAAGGTCACTCAGTGAGTCCATGACAGTCAAGGTGAAAGCAGAGCGCTGAGTGCTCAGGCCACAGAGCATCTCTGGAAGTGCTGCCAGCCAACCCTCTCTCTCCCACGCATCCGCCCTCTCCAGGCCAAGGCTGCTATGCATTCAGACTGTCTGCCGAACTCTGCTATGAAACAGCATCAGCCTCTGGTCTGTTAAGTGTTCTAAAATGTTCTGAAAACAAGGCACAGACCCTGGGGATGCTAGAGCCAAGGGGACACAGGAGCCGGGGACATAGATGCCGGGTGCAGACCCGAGTGAAGCTGTGGAGACACCTGTGCTGTGACTCGGGCAACAGCCACCGGCCCAGAGAGCACAGCAGAGCTCCCAGGCTTAGCACGAGTGTGCGGGAGTAGGGTGAGCATTGCAGACCAGGGGATGCTTCCTAAAGCGGGAATAAGGACCCAAGTGGCTGGGAGAAGTTTGTAGACGGCCAGCCCAGGGCTTCAGCCTCAGGGCACAGGCCACTAGCTGCCAGAGAGCCCCTCGGCCGTGAGCCTCAGGACAAACAACACGGGTGGGAGGTCACCAGAGCAACCCCACAAAAATCAAAGAAACTGGAGAGGATGGCAATCATTTTCTGATTATTATTCAAAGATCTTTTTGGTCTGTTAAGTACTTCAGGAGCTCCAGGAGAAAAAGCAAAGATACAGTTTTCTAAACGTATCATTCCTTTGAGCAAAAAGTCCCATATTTTGAACAGATGTTGGCACTACAATAATACACTGTTTTGAGTATGAGCTGTCTCTGTAAGCCTCACTATCAGACACAGGCGTGGCACAGAGCAGGCTCTTTATTTATTTATTTGTTTGTTTGTTTAAGATTTTACTTATTTGGCAGAGCGCACAAGCAGTGGGAGCAGGAGAGAAAGAAGCAGGCTCCCCAGTGAGAAGGGCCCTGGGATAGGGACCTATTCCGAAAGTAGATATTTAACTGACTGAGCCACCCAGCCTCCCCAAGAGCATGCTCTTTCTAGAAATCACCGAGTGCTTGCTGTGAGCCTGGGACAGGTTTGACTGGAAGCATTCTCATATACCATTTTATGGATAAGGGACTAAGGTGTCAGAAGGCCCAGTTCTCATAGCTACTCCAAGATGGACGCAGTGTTTGACCCCAGGCAGCCTGGCTCCTAACCCTTGCTTAACCTCAGGACTATATTTGATGCTCCTTGGCCTTCTCTTTGGACAGGACTAGCATGGGTGGGCAGGCTGGCAGGAGCCTGGAAGGGGGCGTGGGTAATGATGTAGCCTCTCATTACCAACTGTCTGCCCTTGCTGGTGAGAATGTATTTACCAGGGCCTGAACTTGTTTTTTGCCTGCCCTGTCTCTGAAGAAGTAGAGTCTTTAAAAGAACAAGGGACAGAGTCAGGAAACCAGGGGGATGAAGCTTGGGCAGCACTCTCCCCTTCTCTGGGTTTCATCTCCCCCACCAAATACACAGGTAGATGAGATGGCCTTGCATCTCCTCTCACATTCTCTTATTTCCAGATGATTCTCACATGTCATCTGAATTCTACGCACAGAGGAGAAGCTTATTTAAGCTTCAGGTTAAATAATTCAGCAGCTGCCACATAGTTGGCCCTCAATAAATGTCCCAGAGTAATTTAAGGGATGCCTTAGGCATTTGGACTTTCTCATCATATCTGTGTCTATCCCCGTAATTTCCTAACACTTGATGAGCTGTGTGAGCTGTTGTAAAGCCTGTGGTTTATGAAAAAGATTTCAGGGCTCAAATCCCAAGCAGGGGGCATGAAATCCCTGAGAGGAAGAATCTAGAATGTCACTGAAGCTGACAAAGAGATGGCATAAAATAAAACAGGACCCATCCCTCTCATGAATATGGATGTGAAAATTCTAGACAAAATGCCAGCAAATTAAATTCAACAGTATATTAAAAGAATAATTTACCACAACCAAGTAGGGTTACCCAAAGAATGCAAAGTTGTTTTAATATTAGTAAATCTGTTTATAGAACACATCAGTGGGTCAAATAAGTGAAACCATATGATTATCTCACTAGGAGCGGGAAGATCATTTATGAAAAGTCAGCATCAGTTCCTAAAGGGGATATTCTCTATAATACCAGGAGCGGATGGGGCAAGTGGACATTTGTCAGTGGGGTGGTTTTAGTGAGATAGCACTTCACATCTGAACCTTCTCCCTGTGTTTGGGGAAATTCCTCACTGTCTGAATTCTGATGAGAGACAGAGCTACTTCCAACTATAGAAATGGAAAAAATCCCAGATGCTGGCTGTTCTGGGTGCCAGCCCCACCCCCGAAGCAGCAGAGAGGCACTTGGCCTACGCTCAGATGGTGGAGCAAAGTAAACAGGCAGGGGAGAACTTTTTTTCTTTTTTTAATTCAGCTTTATTGAATGCAGAGAATTTCTTATGGGGTTTCAGTAAGAGCAGCAACATCGGTTTGCAGGGATGGCGGGGACAGCAGCCCAGTAGCTGCATCCGGGCTCCAGAGACCAGCACTGCTGGTGTCTCAAGCTGGGGCATCCCACATCCAAAATAGCGGGGGCCAGTCCTCTCTTGTGTGTCGTCTGGGCCGTGGCGCCAGCTGCCTAGGCTCCCTCTGTTCTTGACCCTCTGATGATTCTCTGAGCTATCCAGGATCCTGTTGAAATTTCTTCTCCACTTAAGTCACCCAGCATCAGTTTCTATTATGAGCAGCTAAGGAAGCTTAATGACACAGAAGGCTATTTCCTTAACATAACAGAGAATATGTCTCTTGTTTTCAAACTTATTGCCAAAATAATGCATAATGGCATCCCTTTTAAACAAAGAGTAAAAGAGGGTGCCTGGGTGGCTCAGTCAGTTAAGCGTCAGTCCGACTCTTGATTTTGGCTCAGGTCATGATCTCAGGGTCTTGAGATTAAGCCCTCATGTAGGACTCCTCACTCAGCTAGGATTCTTCTACTTCTCCCTCTATCCAGCACCCTCCCACTCCACACTTGAGCACTCTCTCTAAAATAAATAAATAAATAGATCTTTTTTAAAAAAAAGAATAAAATGAAGATTATAACTAATCCGACTATCATTTTTTTGCTTATATATCCATGTCTTTTTTTAAAAGTCATATTTGTTGAGGTGCAATTTGCATATGCTAAAATTTACCCCTTTCAAATGTACAATTTGACAAGTTTTAACAAATCTACATTTATTTAAGCGCCACCACATTCATTATATAAGCTATTTCCATCATGCCACATAGTTCCCTTAAGCAACCTTGGAGCTAATTCTCTTTTTAACCCCAACCCTGGCAACCATTCTTCTGATTTGTCCCTGTAGCTTGGCCTCGTCTAGAATGTCCTATAATAAAATCACATGGCAGCCTTTGGTGGCCTGCTTCTTTTCCTTAGCCTCTGCTTTTGTGATTCATCCATATGGCTGCATGAGCGGTATCCATTGTATATATGGGCCAGAATTTGTTTATCAATTCGATGTACATTGGTCAATGTACATTGGGTTGTTCTCAGTTTCAGATCATCATGCATAAAGCTTCTCTGAACACTTACATAGAAGTTTTTGTAGAAACACATTTACTTTTATAGGGTAAATATCTAAGAGTAGGGGCTCAGTGGGTTAAGCCTCTGCCTTTGGCTCAGGTCATGATCTCAGGGTCCTGGGATTGAGGCCTGCAGGCTCCCTGCTCAGCGGGGGGCCGGCTCTCCCACCCCCCCACCCCACCTGCCTCTCTGCCTACTTGTGATCTGTGTCTGTCAAATATATAAATAAAATCTTTAAATATCTAAGAATAGGAATGCTGGGTCATATTAAGTAAATATTTAATTTCAGAGAAACTACCAAGCTGTTTTCCAAAGTGCTATACTCTTTGGCATTCCCACCAGACCTCATGAGAATTACATTTGCTTTACATCCTGTCTGCATCAGCACTTGACATTATCAGTCTTTTCATTTTAGCTGACTAGTAGATGTAGTATCTTGATTTGGTTTTAATTTTTATTTCTCTAATAACTGGTAATGTTGAGCATCTTTTCATGTGTCTATATCTACTTGCCACCAAGATATCTTTTGGATACAGTGTCTGTTCAGACTGTACATCTAGTTATTTTTTATGTAGCTGTTTCTCTTATTTCTGTTGAGTTAGGAGGGTTCTTTATATATTCTGAATACAAGTTCTCTATCAGATTTGTGTTTTGCAAATATCTTCTCCCAGTCTGTGGCTTGTCTTCTCATTTTCTGAAGAGTGGCTCACAGGCAGCATAAGTTTTGATTTTGATAAAGTCTAATTTAGCAATTTTTCTTTTATGATTCATTCTTCTTGTGTGTCCTAAAAAATCATTGCCCAGCCTAAAGGCACAAAGATTATATTTCCTATGCTTTCTTCTAAAGGATTTATAGTTTTAGCTCTTACATTCAAGCCTGTGATTCATATTGAGTTAGCTTTCATAGAGATGAGTGAGAAAAGGGTCAATGTTCATTTTTTGCATATGAATGCAAACATTTCCCAGAATACTATTATCATGTAACATTGCCCTAGAAGTTCTGGTTGGCATAATAAGACACCAAACATCAGTATGAGGTAAAATTATTGGAAAGGAGGAGAAAAAACATCATTGTTTACAGTCAGTATGATTTCATACCCCAAAAAACTCAAGAGAATCTATTGAAAACACATAGAATTAATAAGGAGAATTCAATAAAATAATTCACTGTAGAATAAACATGCAAAACAATCAGTAACTTTTCTATATAACAACAGTAATCATTTAAAGGTTATAATAGAAAAACAAAGAATCCTGTACATAATAGCAACAAAAGACATAAATGTCTGCAAGTAATCATCACAAAGAAAGTGCAGGGCCTACAGAATGAAACTCAGAAAGCTTTATTGAGGGCATGAAAAAAGAGAACTAAATATAGATGTGTCAATCTCTTAGATGGAAGAGCTCAATAGTATAAAGATGTTCATTTTCCCAAAGGATTTTATAATATTGGAGGGTTTGGGGGAGCAGGGCAAAATGATTCTAAAATTTATCTGGAAGTGTGAACAGGAGGAGGGGCTGGAAAAAAATCTGTTGAAGAATAAAGAGCTGGACCTACCCTACAAGGTATGAGGATATTTTATAAAGATACCACATGTAAAAGATTGCATTGAGGGCTCCAGATCAAATAAGTGATAGAGCATGTGCTAGGATAGGATAAATGAGTCTAAACAGAACCTGACATGTATTAAAACTTTATGGATAATAACATTGCATATCAGCTGGGATCACGGTATCTAGCAAAAATGGAAGAAAAAGGACGAGTTAAGAGGCTGTCGGAATAGTTCAAGAGAAATATGATGGCAGAGAAGTTTGCTGGGTTGCTAAGCCAGAGCTGCTCCCTGGTCCTCAGGCAAGTAGGAACACCCTCTGGGCAACAGGGCATTACAGGCTGGTGGACTGGTGTGCAGAGGCAGTTAGCCTCTTCCAGCGCCCTCTAGTGACAAAGTTTAACATGTCGTCTGGCAGAGGCAATAGATGGAAAAGGCTCTTACCCACTTCCACAGGATCAGGCAATGAAAAGTGAGTTTCGACAGAGAGATAATATATTGATAACCAACAGGATGTAAATGTCAAACCACATTTATTTTTGCTTTTAAAATAATTTTAATTTTAAGGTTTCTTTTTTTTTTGTTGTTAACATGTATAATGTATTATTTGCCCCAGTGGCAAAGGTCTGTGAATCATCAGGCTTACACATTTCATAACACTCACCATAGCACATACCTTCCCCAATGTCCATAACCCAGCCACCCTATCCCTCCCCCCAACCCCCTAGCACCCCTCAGTTTGTTTTGTGAGATTAAGAGTCTCTTACGGTTTGTCTCCCTCCCGATCCCATTTTGTTTCATTTTTCCCTCCCTAGCCTTCACAACCCACCACCTTGCCTCTCAGATTCCTCATATCAGAGAGATCATATGATAATTGTCTTTCTCTGATTGACTTATTTCGCTTAGCATAATACCCTTTAGTTCCACCCACATTGTTGCAAAAGGCAAGATTTTGGTTTTTGATGGCTGCATAGTATTCCATTGTATATATATCCCACATCTTCTCTATCCATTCATCTGTTTATGGACATCTAGGTTCTTTCCATAGTTTGGCTATCGTGACATTGCTGCTATAAACATTTGGGTGCATGTGCCCCTTCAGATCACTACCTTTGTGTCTTTAGGGTAAATACCCAATAGTGTGATTGCTGGGTCATAGGGTACTTCTATTTTCAACTTTTTGAGAAATCTCCATGCTATTTTCCAGAGTGGCTGCACCAGCTTGCTTTCCCACCAACAGCATAAAAAGATTCCCCTTTCTCTGCATCCTCGCCAGCATCTGTCATTTCCTGACTTGTTAATTTTAGCCATTCTGACTGGTGTGAGGTGGTATCTCACTGTGGTCTTGATTTGTATTTCCCTGATGCTGAGTGATGGTGAGCACTTTTTCATGTATGTGTTGGCCATCTGGATGTCTTCTTTGCAGAAATGTTTGTTCATGTCTTCTGCCCATTTCTTGATTGGAGTATTTGTTCTTTGCGTGTTGAGTTTGATAAGTTCTTTATAGATTTTGGATACCAGCCCTTTATCTGATATGTCATTTGCAGATATCTTCTCCCATTCTGTCAGTTGTCTTTTGGTTTTGTTGATTGTTTCCTTTGCTGTACAAAAGGTTTTGATGTTGATGAAGTCCCAATAGTTCATTTTTGCCCTTGCTTCCCTTGCCTTTGGCACTGTTTCTAGGAAGAAGTTGCTGTGGTTGAGGTCAAAGTGGTTGCTGCCTGTGTTCTCCTCAAGGATTTTGATGGATTCCTGTCTCACATTGAGGTCTTTCCTCCATTTTGAGTATATTTTTGTGTGTGGTGTAAGAAAGTGGTCTATTTTCATTCTTCTGCATGTGGCTGTCCAATTTTCCCAGCACCATTTGTTGAAGAGACTTTTTTCCATTGGACATTCTTTCCTGCTTTGTCAAATAATAGATGACCATAGAGTTGAGGGTACATTTCTGGGCTCTCTACTCTTCTCCATTGATCTATGTGTCTGTTTTTGTGCCAGTACCATAATGTCTTGATTATTACAGCTTTGTGATAGAGGTTGAAGTCTAGAATTGTGATGCCACTAACTTTGGTTTTCTTTTTCAACATTCCTCTGGCTATTCAGGGTCTTTTCTGGTCCCATATGAATTTTAGGATTATTTGTTCAATTTCCTTGAAAAAAGTTGATGGTATTTTGACAAACCACAGTTTTCAAATACAGTTAGGGTCTCAGCCCTGGACACAGTTGCCAACATCTCAATGGCCAAAAGAAATCATCTAACCAAGTCCAATATCAATGAGGAGAGTGGGGAGAGGGGTGGGGGAGAGAATATTTAATAATAAAAATAATACCAATAATCCAAACAATCACAGAGGAAGGACTAGTAGGATGTCCTGATGGATTGAAAGGGAAGGGAAAGAAATGGGATGGTTTTTAGAGTTTCAGAGGTAAGAGCAGTAGGTGGCTACTGATTCTACTTACTAATATAGGAAGGACTGGAAGATGAAAAGAGTTGTTGGGTAAAATCAAGAGTTTTGTTTGCGATTTGTTAAATATTGACATCTAAGAGGAGATGTCAAATGGGACTCTAGAGCACAAGAGCAGGATCAATTCGAGAGATATGCATGGTAATCCCCAGCTTCTAGAAAGTGCTTTCTGCTGTGCTTCTGCTCGAGATCACCTAGGGAAAGAGTGTAACTGGAGCAGAGGAACTCTTCAGGAATGGAGCCCTGGAATGGAGCCCAGGAATAGCCCTAGCTATTTTTTAATAGGTAGGGAGAAGGATTCTGTAGGGGAACCACAAAGGTGTTGCCGGCGCTGGGAAAGAAAGGCGGGAGGGTACGGTGTCACAGGAGCCAAGAGACAAAGGTGTTGGAACAAGGAAGAAGTGCCAGATGTTACCAGGGATTTGAATGAGATGGAGATTGTCGGAGACTTTGACATGAGCTGTGTAGGGGACCAACTCTATGAAGGAGCACTGTGCTAGGTGCTAGAGATAAAAAGATAAATAAGATACATTTTTTGCCCTTTAGGAAATCATGGCCTGGTGGGAAAGGCAGACATGCAAATAAATCATTGCCATACAGTGTGATAAATCTTAGAATAACATTTTCTTATATGTGGTCCACTATACGCTATTTGAGGGAGATGTTAATCAAGCACTCTAAAACCAGAATGTTCCAAGACCAATAAGCCTGGGCAACCCTGCGGGGCCCAACACCACCTAGGGCTACAGCGCCAACTGCTGACCTCTTAGCGCTAGGTTCAGAGCTTAGAATACCAATGTACTGCCCCTCAGGGTCCTCTCTACACACTCAGGTCTTGTCTGGTGCACCAAGAGTTACAGAAAAGCAATGTCAGCTCCACAGTAGAAACAGCCACCAGGGGCAGGGAGACCGACCGAGGAGAAGTGGCTTCTAGAAGGCTGATCTGAGAACAGAGTTGCTCCCCGAGGGAAGGACAAAGCAGGGGTTCCCACACTGTACCCTGGGTCCTGTGGCTGAGCAGCAGGGGGGATGGGAACAACTGTCTGAGGACCCGCAGTGGCCTTGTCCCATAGGTCTTGGGGCCCGAGACCTCCCCACTGAGCCCGTGGAGCTGCAAACTCGGAGCAACCACTCACGTGGTGCAGCTGAGTCCAGAGGTCTGGCTTCTGATTAATTTGACAATTTCCCTACAGGTATAAAAATTAGAGAAAATTAAATCACCAGCCAGCTCCTTAGCATTTTCCCCTGATGACTGAAGCCTGTGGAGGCAGCAGAGACCCTACGTATTCTTGGTTGCACAACTCGCATGCCGCTGAGCAAAAATCAGCTCATTACCCCGCGGTTCTGGAGTGCCCAGGTGCTTTCTGAGGCAGCCTCTCTGGTAGGTCGGGAGAGAGGCAGTGGGGCTCTCAACCCCACGAGCTGGTGAGGAGCAAGGGGAGACCCTGATCTGAAAGAGCAGGGGCATGACCCAGAGGAGCCTGCGGGGGCGTGGAAGGTACAGGTCATGATGTGCAGAGGATGTGGCAAGCTTGGGCATATGGTGGGACCAGGTGCCAGTGCTGGGTGGGTGTGGTACCAGGAGCCCAGACAGCAGAAGGTGCCCGGTCACATGGTTCTGGGGGATGGCTCACACTCAGCCTGGCCCCAGGAGTAAAGCAAGTAACAGCCAAACCTGGTAGAGAGTTGGGCAGGGAGAATTCAGGGTAAGGACATGGAGTTCAGCACAGGGAAACTGAGGCAGAAATCAAGACCTATGGACTGAGTAATATGATAAAGGTAGGAATATGAGAGGAGTGTTTGTTGTTGTTTTCTGAGCAACTCAACCTGAGAACATTGTCTAGTAACGCCTTGTCCTGATCAGGGTTAGAGAACCTAGGTCTGCCCTTACAGCTTCACTGGTTCTAGCTGTGCAGAGTGAGGACACCAGGGCATAGGAGCTAAAGGATCTTGGATATAAGGAGACCACAGGGGCAAGATCCCACCTCCTTGTTGCTCTTCTTGAATTTTCAACACCTCCCCCCACCGAACACAGATTCTTTGGCTTAAAGGATTGTGTAAGTCACCTTTTTAAGAAGTCAAGCAAAAGTGTCTTCTATTTGGAGCTGTTTTTGTTGCAAAGAATCAAATACCACTCTGGCTTAAGAACAGAGATGCGGTTTATTGCAATGGTGCATAGGGACTTTAGACTAAAGGACAGGATAGGAAGCACAGCCAGACCCCACAGGGCCCAGACCTGAGGACATCTTGGTCTCTCTCAGGCCACATGGTCTCTCTCTAATTCTGTTTGCACTCGATTCTTACCCTGATTGACTCTCTTCCTCTGCTTACACATACTGTGCCTGCCCCCGCCTCCATGGACATCAATCAGCCATCAATCCTGATTCTAGATCATCTTTGGTTTTAAGCACCCCTCCATCATTGGCTCCAGTTCCTGTGCAATCTCATCCAAATTCTCTGGGAGTCAATGAGTCACTGGCTGGTAGTGGTAAGTCAGTGAGTCGTTACTCAATAGGTCACCAACCAGGAAACAGATCAGCTATTCCCCAACTATTGCCAAGGAGGATGGAGTCACATGATACTTGCATCATCCCTTCCAGGGTCTGTGGGCAGGGTAGATACTGAATCCCAAATGTGCAGAATTATCCAGGTGATTACCAGAAAGGCAGATTTGTTCAAAGACTAGACAGCAAACCAGGCGTGGTCGCTGAATAATGGCCCCGCAAAGATGTCCATATCCCAATCGCCGGGGCCTGCAAATGCTATCTTATATAGCAAAAGGGACTCTGCGGATGTGATTAAATTAAGAATCTTGAGGGGTGCCTGCGTGGCTCAGTGGGTTAAGCCTCTGCCTTCGGCTCAGGTCATGGTCTCAGGGTCCTGGGGTGGAGCCCCGCATCAGGTTCTCTGCTCAGCAGGGAGCCTGCTTCCCTCTCTCTCTGCCTGCCTCTCTGCCTACTTGTGATCTCTCTCTCTGTCAAATAAATAAATAGAAATCTTTAAAAAATAAATAAGAAATTAAAAAAGAATCTTGAGATGGGAAGATTGTGCTGGGCTGTCCAGGTGAGCCCAATAACATCTCAAGAGTCCTTATAAAAGGGAGGCAGGAGGGGCAAAGACACAGTAGGAGGCAATGTGATGACAGAAACAAGAGATCAGAGTGATTCCAGGAAGGGCCACAAGATAAGGAGTGCAGGCAGCCTCAAGCTAAAAAACAAAAGGTGGAAAAATAAATTATCTCCTCAAGCCTTTAGTAAAAATACATCCCCCTTGACGTTTTGATTTTAGACTTCTAACTTCCAGAACTGTAAGAGAATACATTTGTGTTGTTTTAAGTGACTAAATTTGTGCTCATTAGTTACAGCAGCGCCAGGAAATTTAAAGAGTCGGGAAGCATGGGGTGTTGTCATCCTAACTCTGCATGTACTCTGGGACCAAGTCTTCTTGTAGAAAACCCGAACTGCGGCTCGGTACCATTCAGGCTGTAACCGGAGTTCAAGCAAACCCCGCTCCCTTGGGTATATCTTGCGTTTATTCGTCACAAAAGCGAAGGTTTGCTTGAGTTGGTTCATCACTCTCCCATAGGCAATATCCCTGCTGAACAAGAGAATCGTGCTAATGCACCACGACTGGGGGGTGGGTTTCAGGTCAGGTCACCCCCTTTGGTGGGGGGCGTGGCTTCCCTCTTGTCCAGTCATCTGTGTCCAGGGCAGCGAGACTGCTGTCAATCAGCTCCAAGTCAGGGAAATGTTACCGAGGAAAGAATGAGCCTGGGCTATGTGGTGAGAGTCACCTGAGGACATCTCCCACAGCCAGCAGGCTTTTACAGGGACACGTTTAGAAAGCAGTCTTGAGGTTTTAAGAGAAGAAAGGCCCTTTCTGACCTCCCTATACCAACTTCATTGCTGCAGCTGAATTGTGAGAACTTTAGAGCTGCCCACCCAGGGTTCCTTTCTTTGGGGTCCTTTGATCCCAGCCCACTGTCTCCTAATGGCAGCTCTGAAGGCAGTCCTCCTCCACAGGTCAAAGGTGACCATTCCTCCTGCATCTCCCACCTTGCCCTTTGCCCTGCAGATTGGTTTGAAGGAAGGCACAGGTTCACTGCTTGCCCGGCGCAATATTTTTAGGAGTTAAAAGAAAAGAAAAGAGAAAAAAAAGTCAGCTGAAGCCAATTTCAGGTTCTAGGCATGAAAGAGAGGCAGTACTTAAACTTCTGGAAATCAGGATGGCTTAAGAAGTCAGCAACATTTGAATTACTGCCTTTGGGACTGGAAGAAACCCAAACAATTAGAGGTGTAAAGGCACAGGATTCACGGCTTGATAGGTGTTGATATATCCCTCAAACCAGGTCTCCAGGCCCACAGGAACCTGACCTCATTTAAAATTGCTGGAAAAATGCACATAATAAGCTCAGTTTGAGGGCTCTTTGACAATTCAGTTTGAATCAGCCTCTTTCCTATAGGGTTTGTTTGATTTATTACTATTATTTTTTAGTTATTTATGTTTTCCTGTTATAATATGCTACCTTTTTTTTTTTTTTAAACAATAGAGCATCTCAGACGAGACTGTCCAGAAAAAACTGGTGTCTTTCTATGGTGTTTGTTAAAAGGTAAGGAATTTTCTTTTTTACTCATTATTTAATCTTTTTATGTACTTTCAATGACTTGTCTCAAAATTGTTCCATCAACTTTCTTAACCTGAACCCTCAATTAGGTTTCCCAGTCACTACCATTAAATGAAAACCTTTAAAGCGTTCTAATTTAAATTGTATTTGAAAGGACCCTACATATCCCTTATGATTGCTTTAATAAAGATTAAATAACTAAAACACATATATACTTTTAAATGCACATTTATATAATAGATATATCTACCTGAGAAAGCAAAGTTTATGTGCCATGTCCTACCTTTTCTGTCACTAAAAAAAAAAAAAATAATAATAATAATATGTTTTCTAGCCTCAGAATGTGCAGCTCCTGACAGGGGGTCCCTTGGGGCTGGGTCATGGCCAATTTTATCTTATTCCCACCTTGCTGCCTGGGCCATGGCCTCCCTCCTGGAAGGTCTGACCTCCTCATGATGCCCAAGGTCCATTAGGAAGATCCTGGGAGAGTGTGGGGAGAGCAGTGAAAGTCCACAGGAGGTTGGGCAGGAAGAGGGCCTTAGCACACAGGACTACGGGCTCCATGGGTACCTCTATTACCCCCATCTCTGTGGAGATTAGTTTCCTCCCCCCTTGTCTAGACGCAGCCCCAGGCCTATACTCCTGCCAGCAGCATTTTAGAGGCAAGTTAGATAAATACTCAGGCTGCCACAAGGTCTGGAAGCCTTGTGCTCTGTGGCCAGCCCATGAGGGATAACCAGGTGTGATTTGGAAAGCCCAGTGTCTCCACCTCACATCAGGCTCTGATGTCCCAGCAGAGGCTGCTCTGTGATTCCAGGTTAGGAATGGGGTACCATGTGGAAGTGCCAGCAGCTGATCTGGTTTCCCAGGTCTTTGAGAGGACTGGATCGGTCGTGCCCACAGAGACGGGCCTGGAGAACTGGGGACCATTCCCAGGTCACCCTGGGCCCTCACCACCTCCCAGAGGCTTTGCTGGGACCCCAAATTACCTGTTTGAAGGAGCTGTCAGGAAACTCTGTCAAGGGTTTAGCTGATAACTTGGAGTAAATAGCTAATCCCAGCTTTGTTCTAAGATTTTATTCTTAGGTAATCTTTACACCCAATGTGGGGCTCAATCCGACTTCACAACCCTGAGATCAGGAGTTGCCTGTCCACAGGACTAAGCCAGCCAGGCGCCCCAGTGATCACAGTTTAAATTGTGCCCACTTGCCTGCCTCCCCAAGTGTATGTGCTTCAAGAATCAAAAGAATGGAATTCTAATGGTGGAAGGTAAGCCATATAAGAGGGGTCACAGGGCTGAGAGCCCTGCCAGTTTGCCCTTAAACAAGAAGCCACGTGGCCCTGCCCTAGTCCTCCTACGGGCGCCTGGAGCCAGGGACGGGTGATTCAGGGTCTGACTGGAGGACTTGTCACCTTTAGGCACCTTCTAGCAGAGGGCTACAGGAGCTCTGGGGTCAGCTGGGGTCTCAGGGCCCTGGGCTACCTCCACAATTACAGCCGTCCTAGAGCTGTGTGTGCTATTTTTAAAATGCTAACGCTCCTCCTGGAATCTGCACAGGCTTTTCTCAGCAACCTCCTCTCCAACTAAATGAAGCTACAAGCTTCAATTTATATCAACTCAATATTTATACCAACTATGATGATCTCTTATGGATCAGAAGCTCTGATTGGCAGACACATATGGTTTTGATGAATAAAGCTGTGAAAACAAATTTATTATTATCTGCAAGGGAAGAGTATAGCGTAGATAAGCCTTTGCAAAGCGTGGAGTCCAAAGGGGAAAATGATGCGAAAGGCATCCTTGGTGTTGAAGGTCAGGAGCACTGAAATAAGAATGCTAAGGGCAGGGTGGGAGCTCAGGCAAGGCTGCTGGATTGGATTCAGTCTGTTAAAGTGAAAAGCAAGGCATCATAATAGAAATAGTGTAGGATACAGAAAACAACTCCAGGTCATTGTCTTGCTATGTGGACTTGGGCAAGTCCTTTCCTTTGTTGGGTCTGTTTGCACACCTGGGTAATGATGAGGTTAGATGCCCCTGATTCCCCCTTCCAGGGGCAGGGCCCAGCTAGGAGAAAGGGGGATTTGGGAATATGATGGCACTTCAAGGCTGTGTGACCTTGAGCAAACTGCTATACCTCTATGTGTCTCAAGTTCCCATTAACACCAGTACCTACTTCTCAATATTTTATTAAGTTTAGAATTATTGCAACTACTGATTTTACTACTGCTTCTGACCTCTTTGGAACTCCGGCCCCTGGGTTAGATTTAGGGTTGTGGCACAGTTAGCTCTGGGATTCCTTGCTGAGTCCCAAGACTAATTGCTTACTGGCATCCTCTGTCTGCCTCCATCCCTCACGTCTCTGCCTTTTCTCAAGGCTGCTCCCACTTTGCTCTCAGCTCTCCCATCTCAGACTCTTTTCACTCCTTGCTTCTCAGCCTGACTGCTACTGAAGCCCGACATGAGTCCTAGCAGAAGAAATCAGTGACCCCTAAGCAGAGGGGCTCAGCTTTGCAGTAAATGGCAGGGCTGATCCATCCCCACAGAAGCAAACGCACCCAGCCGTGTGAGCCATGCCAAAGGCAATGTTTCAGCAGTACTAGAGTTAGAAGTTTTCTGAATACGAGATGAAGGAAGAATTCAAGTATCCTGTAGTAAAACACATGCTTAAGGCAGAATTTAGCTACTACAGTTTCTTGGAGTTAGGTGGAGGGAAGCACTGCCCTGTCTCTGTTTAAAGAAATGGAAACCATAAAGGGATTCCCAGGGGGGAAAACAAAAGAGAAATCTTCAAGTGAGAAAGTGAAATTACTATATTAAGAGCTTCTATTAAGCTGAATCTCTTGCTTAAAGGCTGAAAGGCTCAGGGATTGTGGGGCAGGGCTCTGGTTGAGGGTGGGGAGGGGGTAGAGTGAAAAATGACTCAGAGGGTGTGGCTCACTGGTGCCTTTGGAGAGGGGACAGGTGTAGGGACGTGGGTGGCCATGCCCTTGTGTAGCTTCGACCCCCATCTCTTGAGGGTGTTGCTAACGAATGGTGATGGGTCATCACTTCTGATGTTAGGTTACAGCAAGACTCTGCCTTCTGTCTCGTTCCTTCTCTGTTGCTCTCTTTCTTGCTCACTCTGCAGGAAGCCAGCTGCCCTGTGCTGGGCTGTCCTATGAGAGGCCCTTGCGGCAAGGGAGTGAGGGTGGCTTCTGGCCAAGAGCCACTGATAACCCTCAGTCCAAGTGCTCATAGGGAACTGAATCCCACCAACAGCCTGGAAGCAGGCTTGGAAGCCAGTCCCACCGCCCCACTCTAGTAAAGCCTCAGGCGAGCCTGCGTCCCTGGCTGACAAGGGGGTTCTAGGGGAGGAAAAGAGCATTGAGTCACATGCTTTACACCCTTATCTTGAACCTTAAATTCATTCTGTGAGGTAGATGCTGACCCCTCCATTGTGTAGATGAAGAAACTGAGAGTCCAAAAGGTTAAACTGTGCCAAGTGTCACGTGACAAATGAATAGAAAAATGGGGATTTTGAACCCAGGGCTGACTAGTGCCAAAACACACACTCTGGCCATTGCAGAAGTAAGCCATGTTTATTTTCTGTGTTTCCAAGGGAACTTAGAAATACAAATGGACAGTTGTCTAACTATCCCACCAGTAAGCACATGGAGACAGCAAGAGCTATAGGAGTAGGATGCCAAGGCCAAGCCTTCCCTGGTTGGGAACCGTACCCCACACTAGCGTGAGAAGCTATGTACCCTTGGGGCAGAATTCTCCATGTGCAAAGTAGCCTTGTTTCTTTAATTTCTTTAAAAATTTAACAAAAACTGCCAAGTCTAATGCCACTATGGGCTGAGTGCCACTTCTTTTTTTTTTTTTTAAAGATTTTATTCATTCATTTGACAGACAGAGATCACAAGTAGGCAGAGAGGCAGACAGAGGGAAAGGAAGCAGGTTCCCTGTTGAGCAGAGAGCCCGATGCGGGGCTCGATCCCAGGACCCTGGGATCATGACCCGAGCCGAAGGCAGAGGCTTTAACGCACTGAGCCACCCAGGAACCCCTGAGTGCCACTTCTAAGAACTGTATATGTATGTGTTAATTCACTTAACCCTCTAAAGAAGATACTATTACAGTCATCCAATTTATAGATGGGGAAACTGAGGCAAGGAGCAGTTACATAATTTGCTCCCAGTCATTCAGCTCTAAGGGATAGCTAGAATTTAAAACCCAAACAGTCTAGCTCCAGAGTTTCATGAAGGTCAACAGAAGTCTCTTTGGGTCCTCAGCTGTCACATCGCCTGAGCTCCCAATATGGCTTTGGGCTTGGCTGACCTGGGATCTAAGCTCCCAGCTTCTGAATTCAAACAGCTACCAAGACGCTCACCCCTGACTTTCCCCACTCAATTCCTATCTTCCAGTTCCCAGCAAGCTCCTCCTGCCCTAATTCCATCTACCCTGTTTCCTGAACTGCCCACATCTTCACCCTGGGCTATGCCTGCTTCCTGCCCAGCTCCCAACTCACCACCTGCCAACCTGAGGCTCGCCCACTGCCACACTACCCCGAGGACAAGATCAGCCCCAGCGATAAGGCCTATGTCCTGGCAAAAGCATGTCACTCAACAAGCCAGGGGCAAGCTTGTTAAAATTGAAAATGGCCACAATTCGGGGGGTATTATCTGAAGACAACCTATTTCCAGGAAAGGAAAATGGCAATAGAAAGGCAGGAAGAGCATTACTGTGTGGATAAAAAGATGACATATGCAAATGAACCCACAGAGCCAAGAACCTAGATTAAATTTAGACAGATATGGCAGGCAAGGTAATAGAAGCTGTCATAGACCTCTAGGGCATGATGAAAAAGCAAATCTGCCCGTGTTTATGCAGATAACAGAGGCTATTAAAGAGGCCATAACATTGATCATATAGGATCTTAATAGCCTGGCAATGGGCTAGAACAAGAATTGTCGGGTGGTGTGGAGGAGGGGCTGTCGAGCCAGCAGGGATCCCAGGCTCTTCTCTGGGAGACTTTGTTGAGCAATCAGAAAGATTATGGGCTATTTGGGGAGACCATCCGAAAAGCTAAAAGCAATGAGGGATGAAGAGATGAGGCTAAAATGCTAAAAGCAGCATTTTCAAATAAGTCTCATTTCAGTTTAGTCTTCCCATCTGTGATGATTTTAAAAATATAGTTCCTAAATTGCCTGTAGCATCTGGGGAGCAGGGTCTATGGGCAGACACCTGCTCACCAATGAGAATTAGGAATGGCGTTTCCGGATGAGGTCCTTGTGGTTTAGAGATTAATTGGTAAAGGCGGGAGACTCATAGCATCTCAGAAGAGCAGGAGCTGGGAGGTCCTTAAAAATGTCTTAAACTGTCCCTGGCAGGCGAGGGACACACTCAGGGTCACGCATATGGTCCATGAGAGTCTAGAACTCTGCACTCCTAAGTCCCTGCTCAGGGCTGAGCCTGCTCTGGTTGGATGAAAGGAATGTCCTTAACTGTCTCCTCGAAGGAAGTGAAGAGTAAGAGGGGAAAATGAAGAAAGAGAGACAAATTCAGATATGACGCCTCTTCGGGGGAAAAAGAGTCTAATAATGATTGTCTCTCACTAACTTAGGGAAAGATAGAAGAACAAAGATTGTCCTAACACGATTATGTAAAGGCAAGACTAGAAAAGAAGAAGCAGTTGCTTCCCACAGAAGTCAGCCATCTGGGTGACGTCTGTCCCACCCAGTGGTCCTGCTTTTGAGGATCCATAAAAGTCAGCGGCAAACACTGTTCCTGTTGCAGGTGAATGTTCTAGAGCCTCTTCACCTCCTCTGTGCCCACTGCGCCTGCCCTTGCCTCCCCAGCTCCCAGATTTCTGCCTCTACTGCCCGGTTTTGACATTTCCTCTGGCCCCTTCAGATAGTCACTCCTGTCCCTCTTCTTGGACCTCGGCTTTCTGCTTGACTCTGAGTTCTACCCACTGTCCTCCTGATACTGTCCCTGCTCTGGCTGCTGCCCATGGAGGCCCACATGCGGACTGGCTTCCAGTCCTCTCAAGTGACACAGAATTGAGACATTTTTGTCTTGAACCCTGAGTTCCCACCCGCGGGGTGAGAGGGGTGGTAATGATGACTCTCCCTATCCCATCTTGGGAATTTGGAGCTGCAGGACAGAAAAGAAGAGCCATAGCCCTGGCCAAGGAAAGGGCACAGCAGCTGGTGCCAAGCGTCCGTGCTCGGTGCCACCGGCTGGAGCTCGGGCCCCACAATGTGTGCCAGTGCCTATGGCAGAGGACAGGAGGGCGGGCAAGGGGAGAAGTTTCTGTGAATCATCCTTGTTTTCTCTTCTACCTCTCAGGTCATGTGGTTTGCAGGAAAGGAACTGACCTGTATTCATCAGGACATTTTGGTTGCAAATGACAGAAATCCAGCTCAAATTAGCCACACCGGGAGTGTTTATTGGATTTTACTTAACAAGCCCAGGGCGAAATTGACTTAGGCTTGTTCAGAACCCGATTCAAATGGAGTCATCATCAAGGCTCTGCCTCTCTTTCTCTTTCTTTCACCTGGGCTTCCATCTAGGTAGTGACTTTATTCTATGAACTGACATTCTCCACTGGGTAGGACAATAAACTCCTGGCAGACTCAGGTCATTGGCCTCAGAGCTGATTCTCCAAAAGGAAGAAAAGACCGTCAAGGGAGACAGATGGGCCCTGAAGACAGTGCACCCACCGCAGGACAGACCACACCGCCAGAGATGAAACACCTCAAATCATGATGGTGGCGTTGGGTTGGGGAAAGTTTCCATGACTCACAGCTCCAACCGGGCCACCTTGAGTCAGGGAAGGACAGTCACTGAAGGAAAGGACGTTGGGCAAACAGACAAAAGGATGTCCTCTGTAGGGTCCTCATATCTCCTGTGTCTGGGGACCAGAAAAGTAATAGCTCACCGTCTACAGCTGGGCAGCACCCCCCACCCCGCATTACATAGATGGGTAACCACCCTGTGGTAAAGGGCCAACAGCCCCATTGGCTCAGGCTGGTGCAGACACACCAAAGACATGCCCTGCTCAGCAGCTGAGAGAAAATAAGCTCAAAAGTGAAATCCTAACTGCCAGAAGGCCTGAAGAGTTTGACTGGAGCATGTTTTCCGTGACAAAGACCAAACATGCAGCCACGTTGAACAGGTACACACACGTCTCGGTGTGAAATCTTAGTTGGTAACCCAAGGCAAACAGGTCCACAAAACAATAAACCCTCCTTATGGGCTGTGGGTAGGAAAGGGATCTCAGTAGAAGTGGTACCTCGGATACCACTGTCTCATTACTCCCTTCGGCTCACACAGGACTGCTTCCCTGAGGCCCCAGCAGGCCCTGGTGTGTCCTAGGCCGATGTCCCCATTCTCCACTGACTGTCAGTTCTCGTGGAGTCTTGATCTCCTCACCCCGCTCTCCACAGAGTGTCTGCACTGCGGCCCTGAGGCTTGCTGCATGCCAGAACACCGAGTCCCAGGCATAAGCAGGCAGAAGACCCCGTGTGCTGCCACTGCTTCACGCGCTCGGCTGCACATCTACCATGGGAGACCTCCATGTCCACTCCGTGAGAACAGCTCCTTCAGGGGGGGCCGGCGGTCTCCCTCGGTGGATGAGGACACCTGTTCAGGGGTTGGGAATGGGCCAGATAGCAAATCAACTCCCACAGATGAAGTTGCAGTGTTCATTCATTCATTTCATAATGTAAATATATATGCTGATTTTCCTTTGTGTGTTAGGCTCTGTTTGTTTCTTGGAGATACAGCAATGAAGAAACGGGAAACATCCTCGCCCTCATAGAGCTTACAATTCAGTTAGAAACATAGACTGTAAGAAAGTCGATACATTGTATAACATCAGGTAGTTTCAGAACTAACAATAGATTAGGGAGATGAAAGAGGAGCTCTTTTGAATACAGTGGCCAGGAGGGACTCTGCTTAAATGTCACCTGTCCAGAGACCTACAATAAGTGAGGGATCGAGGCCTGCAGGCTCGTGGGGAAGGGCATCCCAGGCAGGGGGAACTGCAAAATTCAAGGATCCCGATGTGGGGCGGGCCATGCCTGACATTTGGACAAACAGTAGGGGGGCATGGGTGTTGGAGCCCAGGGAGCGAGCCCTGCAAAGAGCTGGAGGTGAGCTCAGAAACAGTGGGAGGAAGATAACCTAGGGTTTGTAGGTCACTGTGAGAGCTTTATTCTAAGGTGATAGGAAGCCAGCCCCACAGACAGGTCTGAAAATACCTTTGAGGCTCACCTGGATCCCCAGTTACCGCAGGAAATGCAGGGTGTTGGTGGGGGAACGCATAGAGCCTCCCGTAAGAGTTCACATTTGAACTAGGTTTTGAGGAATGCCCAGGAGTTCGTCCAGTGGAGAAAAGAGGAGGAACCCATCCCAGACAGAAAGAACGCATTCGCAGGGAAGAAGGGTGAAAGAGCAGAGCACGTACCAGGGATGGCTGGCAGTCTGTCTGTCTGGAGTTTGGCACAGGAGGATGTTGGAGCAGAATATAAGGCTTAGAAGTCGCGGGGGGCGGATGGGAAGGAGCTGGCATAAAATAGCATATCCAGCTCTGTGAGGAGCACCCCACCTTCTTGGAGAGCCACATTGGTCGCTAATGAGCCAAAGTCACTTTGTTACCACAGAGTCAACACGCGCTGCTCTGGGAGGCACATGGCCCGTCTCCCTGCCCTGCCTCCCCCTCCCACCTCCGCTCCAGGACCCAGGTGGCTGCCCTGGGCAGTGTCGGAGTGCCCACGTGTCAGAGGCTTTCAGACAGTCTGTCCTTAATAAGACAAGCTCTTTATTTAATCTGGGGAAATAAGGTACTATTAAATGAATTTCTGAACTTCCATTGCCAAAAAACTAAGGGCAGAGGATGGAGCAAGGGCGGGAGTGGATGGTGTGGGCAGACCAGACAGCAAAGAGCGGCAGAGCCTGTGAGTTCCCAGCCTGGGTCTGCCCGAAGAGTTCATTCCAACACATGAGCTGCTTTCTGCTGTACAGGCCCTGCGTCCGAGAGCCTCAGTAATTAAAATAAGAAATGAGAGTCCCCAGGTAGGTGATTGTACCCGAGGCCCTAAAAATGATGGAAAGGTGGCCTGCCCTAGCCGTGAGGGGAACCCAAAGGTAATTACCAGGATACTTTGCAAATTATTGAATAAGTCACTGGAACTGGCACATTGATTTATAGGAGACCCAGAGATTTTGAGAGATTTGAGAGAATATTAAGAATCAATCAATATTTTAATTTATCTCGGGCTCCTAGAGACTTGGGCTCTACAGAAAACCACTGGGAGGAAACCATGACCTTTGAAATACGGCTGGCTGGCAGGCAGAAGGGAGGCGCCTTGGGCAGAAGCCAGTCTGGCAGCAGCCACGGGGAAAGACTTCTCTGCTCTGGAATGTTCTCTTTCTTCATGGCATCCGTCAGCCAAGAAGTGGAGGGCCTCAGGGGGAATGTGCTCTGGAGCTGTGTCAAGGAGGCTGCGGGCTGAGCCATGCAGAGCTTGTTCCTCCCAGGACAGAGGCCCAGGCAGGAGAGAGGAGCCTGCAGACTTTGTGCCCCTTCTCAGCAGACACTGCTGTGACCTGGACATCTTCGAAGAGCCATCTGATGACATCTTTGGGAGAGATTCAGCACCTTTTCCCCTAGGAAACCAGACCCCCTAGGTCACAGTCACCTTGGCCCCCTGTAAGCTCCCTTTACAGGGAGAAGAGAAATGGAGCTGTTGTCCCCCCAGGCCTGGTGGGGCTAACGGTGAAGCAGGGACAAGAAGCTGGAGGCAGCCTGTGACACCCTGCAAGGGAGTGAGGGAACAGAAATCCTAACCCCACACTCCTCCTTTCCTCAGATCGCTTCTTCATTCGACATTAGCCAAAACCATGCACAAGCCAGGGGACAGGAGAGTCCCACGATTCAGGGTAGGGAAGGGCAGAGAGAGAGGCAAAGGTGTCCAGCATGGGACTGTCAGAGAACTCTGCCTGTGACATCCTGACTCACCCACCCCATGACAGGCTTAACCCAGTACTTCTCGGCAGGGGACAGTTTTGTCCCCCAGAGGACACTCAGTAATGTCTGCAGAGAGTTTTGGCTTTACATTTTGGGGAAGGAGAGAGGGAGCATGCAGTGGGGGTAGAGGACAGGGATGCCAAGAAACACAGGAAAATGTACAGGACAGTGACCCATAGTGAGGAAGAGGAACCCAGGCGTGGGTCAGGCGCCACACTGCCCTTGCTTGGGTCAGAGAATGTTGCCCTCACTCTTCTGGGGAAAACCACATCATTTCTTTTTTCTTTTGTTTTTAATAGTTAATGATGTATTTTATTTTTTATCGTGTTTTCTTTTTTTTTCAAGTATTTCATTTGTTTATTTGACAGGGAAAGAGATCACAAGTAGGCAGAGAGGCAGGCAGAGAGAGGCAGGGAAGCAGGCTCCCCGCTGAGCAGAGAGCACAATGCCGGGCTTGATCCCAGGACCCTGAGATCATGACCTGAGCTGAAGGCAGAGGCCTAACCCACTGAGCCACCAAGGTGCTCCTATTTTTTATTGTGTTAATCCAATTCTTTGTTACTCTTTTTAAATTAATTTATTAAATTTTTATTAACATATAATGTATTATGTGTTTCAGGGGTAGTCTATGCTTCATCGCTCTCACACAATTCACAGCACTCACCATAGCACATACCCTCCCCAATGTCCATCACCCAGCCACCCCATCCCTCCCACCCCCATCCACTCCAGTAAGCTTCAGTTTGTTTCCTGAGATTAAGAGTCTCTTATGGTTTGTCTCCCTCTCTGGTTTCATCCAGTTTCATTTTTTCCTCTCTTCTCCCATGATCCTCTGTCTTGCTTCTCAAATTCCTCATATCCGTGAGATCATATGATAATTAAGACTGCATCATTTCATCGGACCCAGAGCCATTGGCCAGTCAGTGACGTGTGGCCTGCCTTCTCCTGTTCCTTGGGGATGGGGTCATGTGCAGGCAGAAGCCCCTCCATGCCCCATCTCTTCTCACCAACAGCAGAGGGCCCCGCGTGGTCCACACAGAGGGCACCGTCTGATCCATGGGTGGTCCAGAGCCCGCCTCTGCCTCCTCTTGGAGGCCCAACCTCCCTCTCTTTCGCTTCGTTTTCAGTTTTATATTCACACCCTAAAAACATTTGGTAAAAGTGAATCAAGTCTTGCCATCTGTCTCTTTCACTTTTATTATGTTTGTAACAAAAAGAAGTGTCAGGAGGAAATTGAATCCAAGCTGTAGATACCGCGCTTCTCCCCTGGCAGCTGAGACCCTTCCGGGGAAGGCTGCGTCCCGCTCCCGCAGAGAATGGGGTGGCTTTGGGGGGTGTGGAAGTGGAGAGTGCACAGAATGTGTTCCCGCGATGATCTCAGGCCATGCTCTCCATGACCCTGGGAAGTAAGGATTGCTGTCCACACTGAGAGATGAGGATCCTGAGCTGTCCAGAGGAAGTTCATGGTCCAAGTTGTATGCCCAGCAAGTAGCAAAATGAGATCTTTAACTCTGCACTGGTCCTGTCAACCCCAAAATGTAGACAATGATGCCTCCTCTTTCATCCACACTAACTCATCCCCACTGGGGTTTAGGTACCATATTGGAAACTGTTGGAGTTTAAGTGTGGTCCTCAAGAGATCCCTGTTACTCTCCCTGACACATCTTAGAGAGTTGGTCCCGTGTCCAACTATCTGGGACCAGACCTAAGAACACAGTAAGTTTCATTCAGACCCTCATGCCACCGTTGTTTACTGAGAGCCAGCCATGTGCTACCTGTAGGATGGCTGCGGAACCCCGTGCTGGGCAGGGCAAAATATCTTTTTTTTTTTTTTTAAAGATTTTTTATTTATTTGACAGAGAGAGGTCACAAGTAGAGAGAGAGAGAGAGAGGAGGAAGCAGGCTCACTGCCTAGCAGAGAGCCCAATGTGGGACTCTGTCCCAGGACCCTGAGATCATGACCTGAGCTGAAGGCAGAGGCTTAACCCACTGAGCCATCCAGACAGTCCAGGGGAAAAGATCTTGAAAAAGAACCCTGGAAGGCAGATCAGAGAAGAACATAACAGCAGTAGACCGCGCTTTCCCCATGCTCCCTGTGAGCCAGCGGCTGGTAAGACTGATAAAGTTCCCTTTTTTACAGATGGGAAAACTCAAGCAGTTAAGGAAATTGCTCAGACATACCTAGCTCATGCTGGGCTCTGTTCTGACATGTTACGTGGATGAATCTTGAGGACATTATGCTGAGTAAAATAAGCCATCCATAAAAAGACAAATACTGTGTGATTCCACTCAGATGAGGTCCTAGGCGACCTCATACTAAATTTCATTGAGACAGAAAGTAGAATGGTGGTTGCCAGCGGATGGGGAAGGACAGAGTGGGGAGTTATTATTTAATAGGACCAGAGTTCTAGTTTGGGAACATAAACATGTGCTGGAGACAGACGGTGGTGGTTGTACAACAGTGTGAATGTTCTTTATGCCACTGAACCGGACACTTAAGAATGGTTAGAAAGCTAGAATTTAATAATATGTATATTTTACCACAATAAAAAAGTGAAAAAATAAAACTTTTAAGCTGACCATTAAAATGGGTCGAAATCGGTGTAAAGGGGTTTTAAAAACTCATCGGGCCCTGGAACCCATTTGAACCGGCCCCTATCTTAGATGGCTGAGCCCACTGGGCCCTGTCTGAAGAAAAGAGATGTCCTAGAAGCCAGGAACGAAATGTGGAATGGAGTCCAGGGATGCAGGTGAACTAGGGTCCGAAAGTAGGGACAGGCCCCGAGCGAACAAGCAGAGATGTGGAAGTGAGGGGACACTTGGAGCCGACGGGATGTGAGGTGGCTGGCGTAGGACGACTTACAGATACGGGTCTGGCTGCTGAATCTCTCCACTCTTGCCTGGCAAGGGGCAGCCCGTACCAGTAGCAAGGCATGACCCGGCGTCAGCCCAGCCCTGTGAGACACTGCCGACCTTTTCGAGATTTTGCCCTGGTACCTGCCTGTTTCAGAGTTCTAGGCAGCCTCAGCTGCAGATGGGACCTGCATGAGACCAGGCACACACGGGGGCCAGAGCACAACGCGCCTGGGATGAGATTATGGAATGTCAGAAGCCAGCAGGGGCTCCCTAAACTGGCATCAGGGGCCAGGAGGCTGCCTGAAAGGGCAGCACGCAGCGGGAAGGTGGATGGGGCCAGGTTGAACGGGATTCTCTCCCCAGGGAGTTATATGGTGTTGTCAGTAGTCGAGAAATGAAGCCAGAGACCGGAAGACTGGAAGATGGAAGGAGCTGCGGGCTGCAGCTGAGGGAGGGGCTGGATGGAGGAGGGGACAAAGGATCCGTGAGGGCTGATGCTAAGCAGGTCAGAAAATGGAGGAAGGCATGGGCAGAAAACACACGGGTTCAGCATCTAAGTCTGCCAAGTGTGAAAGGGTGATCTCGGGGCCTGCCCCAGACCAGAACCAGTTGACGTCCCTCTGTAGCTCCAGTGGGTCTGGGGAGGGTGTCATGATTATCCGTAGAGAAGCACAGCCTGCTGGCGTGGACCCAGATCTGCCTTCTCATCCCCGATGCACTGTGGTCACGAGCTCCTGTTCCCTCGCCAGTAAAGTGGGGGTGATAACCGCCCCCAATGAACACTGCAGGTGATGAGGGAGCAGAAGGCAAGCTGAGGACAAAACACATACCAACACCCCGCAGCCTCCCCTCCTCCCCATCCTGGGTGGGATGATTTAGGTCACTTAAAGATTAAAGAACCTGAAAGAGTAACCTACTCCACTGAGGATTTCCATGAGCAAAAGGCATAAATCTAGAAGCATCCATGGGGTGCGTGGCTAGCAGCTGTACAGAGCATTCCCTCATGTCTAATTTCCACATAATGGCTCTTGGTGTAAAGAGTTGAGCGAATAGTTGTAATAATAGAGGTTAATCTGCCTCATTGTTTATATTTCATGAGCTGTTGATGGGAGGCTTTCAAGGTTTGGCCAAAGCAGAGCAGATGTCAAGAAGGCACCTAGCTCTGCTTTAATAGCTGCTGGGGAAAGGTGACTGCTTCATTTGTGACTCTGGGCATATTACAGAGAAAACAGAGGATAAAGCACCCATAGGGAAAGAGTGGTTGGACAGTCCTGTCCTTTCATTTTAATGGCTGTCGAAAATGTTTGGAGAGGTGGTGACGATTAAAGCCATCAATCACCTGCAGGTCCACGAGCTTTGGAATCAAACTTGAGTTTGAAGATGGGTTGCCCTGTGTAACCATTGGAAGTTACCAGAACTAGAAGTTTCCAGAGCCCTGTGCTCTGGAGAAACACACACTAGCTAAATTGAGGGGCTGGGTCTAGGCCTTTAAAATGCTTGCAGATCAGGATGTTTCTCTTTCTTTCTCTACTTGTTTCATTTCTAGCAATAACCAGGAGACCACCTCCGTGGTATAGTGAAAAGATCATGGGTGTTACAATGGGTTAGAAAGGGTGCAAATTGCTTCTTTCCCACCCAAGCTCTGAGATCTGGGAAAGACAATCTCTGAGTTTTAATTTCTCCATCTGTAAAAGGGGATCTCCTGTTTTGATGCCTGTTGAATAACCATGAAAACCCACAAAGTGTAAATTTGCTGAGATTGGTAAACACTAGTTGAGGGTAAGGTAGTTCTACTGGAGTGAATCGTCCACCAGCGCACTCCTGGCATCTCCAACACAGCTCTGATGGTCTTTGCTTGGACTCAAGTGGATATTTAAAATATTTTATTGTGAAATACGACATATATACCAAAGAACATTAAAAGATATAAAACAAGGAAAATATAAAATATAAAAATATAAAACAAGGAAAAAGGAAAAAGTAGAGAGCAGTGATATGTAACAAAGAAACACGTGTAAAATTAACTTGCAGGCTAAGTTTTTGGTCAGGAGTCAGCAAACATTTTCCTTGAAAAGCCAAGTAATAAACATTTCACTTGGCTGATGTGGTCTCTAGCAACTACTTAACTCTTCTGGGGTGTTGTGAAAGCAGCCACGGACAGTATAGACAAGCAAGACCGATTTTGTTCCAGGCGTGACGGGAGACTTCACAAAATGAGCCAGCGAGCCTAGCTAAGAGAGTCTGTTTTAAAATAGTGTCAGGAGGCCATGGGGAGGAGGAGTGTAAGCACGTTCTGGTCCGAGGCCCTGTGAGTGAGTCCAGCTGGAAGCTCTCAGCCTCCGCT
Organism: Lontra canadensis; assembly: GCF_010015895.1. Lineage (NCBI taxonomy): Eukaryota > Metazoa > Chordata > Mammalia > Carnivora > Mustelidae > Lontra > Lontra canadensis. The sequence continues at coordinate 34,171,428 of NW_022631001.1, read as the reverse complement.
GAACTCACCATGACCCCCGAATCGTTTGCATTCATCAAAAGGAGGCAACTTGACCTGAGGAGTTCCAGTTCCTCATTTGCATATTAACCATCCAGTCCCAGGTAACCTGATTTCAATCCCAACTTTGCATGTCAAGGACCTAAATGAAAACTCGTGACCTCTCGCCTTTATAACTCCGCCCCTCTCCGTCTTCTCCAGAACGTGGTTCAGATTTCTCCCTGAATCTGGCTCCTGAGCCACAATCCTAATTGCCTAGAAAACGCCTGTTTAACTTTTTGGTCAGTTCTTCCTCAGTCGACATTTGTTGGCCTGGTTGGCAGGATCAGAGCAACTGGCACCTGTCCTCGCACCACAAGGCCACCGCCTCCGGGAGGATACCTCGGAGAGATCACAGTCCTGCACGTGTTCCCAGTGGTGAGGAGCCGGGGTCCTCGTGGTGAGCCGTTCTGATCCGAACCTCCTGTCTTCCAGTCGAGGTTCAGGTCAGACTGTATTTGGGCAAAATGACGGGTTCTGTCCTTGCTCTTTGGAGGGGAGGAATTTACCCTTGGGATTCAGGTTGAGGGGAATTTGCCATCCAGGCATCGGGATTGGAGTTTAAGGATGTTCACTGGTGAGCACTCAACGTGTTTTCAGGTGGCCACATTCTCATTCAGTTTAAAATCTTTTTAAATCCTAGGGAAATATTTCCTTTGGAATAGCCTTAAAGGCTCATCCTCCTTTAGGAACCCCAGCTCAGACTTATGTTTTAAAAACACATATGGTGGGGTGCCTGGGTGGCTCAGTGGGTTGAGCCTCTGCTTTCGGCTAGGGTCAAGGATATCAGGGTCCTGGGATTGAGCCCCGCATCGGGTTCTCTGATCACTGGGGAGCCTGCTTCCCCCTTTCTCTCTGCCTCCCTCTCTGGCTACTTGTGATCTCTCTCTCTGTCAAATAAATAAATAAAATCTTTAAAACAAACAACCCCACATATGGTTCTCCCTCTTGTAAATTCTTGCCCTGTTAGACTCACATTACCTGGGATGATTTCTAAAACCTCATTGCATAAGATGGGACACTTTTGATATCCCCAAATTAGTTTACTTGCTCCCACAGGTGGGGGGGGAAAGTTATAAAACTAAACAGAAAGCTCCTTTTCATTGGCGTCTGAAGGCCTCCAAAAGAAGTTTCAACCCTTAAAGAAGATAGCTCAAAACTTTCAAAAGCGACTTCCGATCTTTTGGAGAGGCTTTTGAAATGAGAGAAATCTGCTGAAACTTCTCAGACTGCCCCACCCCAGTCCTACCTGTCCTTGCTTTCCCTAAGCCTCTCGTCCCCCAACCTTGCACTTCCTCTATATCCTTAGCTAAGTAGCACCTTAAAAATTCAACTTACCTTCTGGATTGTGAAATTTCTCTAAAATGTCCAAGGCAAGACTGGAAGAGTCAGAGCAAGTCTCCCCAGAATGTGCCACTGTGACATATGGGTGATTTTTGAGCTGCAGGCAGTTAAGACCCTGCAGGCTGAGAAGAAATCACTGTTACCTTCTGCTTGTTTTGTCTGTCAGTCTGAGACAGACCGGTTCTTCCTTTTGGCTGTCTTTGGGAGTAACTCTGCACCTAGGGAAGATAGCCTTTGCACCTTCTTTGAGGATGCATCTTACACCAAGGGATGGGTATTTAATACTGCCAGAAATACTGACTCTTTGTCCTGGCTGAAAACAGACAATTTTTTTTAAAGTAGCTCTGTAGTCAGAAGTTGGCCAGACTGGTAAGTGATGTTCGGAGCCTGATGGCCATTTTTCAGGCCCTTCTGCCCTAAATTAAAACGATGCACCCAGAAAGTGAAGTAAAGATGTTTAGTAAGAGAGGTGTTTGCGAACTATGATGTCATTTAAGTTACAACCCAATTCTTGGAAGAATTGAAAGCAACTGTCCTTCTTACAAATCTTGACAAAACTTGAAATGCTGCTGTAGAGACCCTTCGAAGTTTACCAATTCCTTTACCAACCCCCAAACTTCCCTTATTTATCTCAAAAGCCTGGCAAATCATTGGCCTTAGGAAACCAAAGTTCTCCTTAGCAGCTTATGTTCTTTCTCTGTCCCTGGCAGTTTAACATTTTACCATATCCTAAGAAGCGGTGGGGGGGTGGGGGGAGGCCTTTTTAAGATACAAACTGCTGATAAGGCTCTCGGTCCCTGATTCTAGCACAGCCCCTAGAATTAATTCCAGGGACAAATGGTGAACAATGCAGCTGTGCACATTCTCATATAAGCCTCTTAATACACACGTGCATGCACTTCTGTTGGGTATAAACTTGAGGATGGAATGGCTGGATCCTAGGGTTGTGTTATGTTCAACTTTAGAGTATAAGGACCACTCGTCTCTAGAGACCCCTTGTAGGCAAATAGGGTTGAGTGATGGAATTTAGAAAGGGCCACAGTGGGACGCCTGGGTGGCTCAGTCAGTTAATTGTCTGCCTTTGGCTCAGGTCACCTTCTCAGGGTCCTGCGATCGAGGCCCGCATCGGGCTCCCTGCTCAGGAGGGAGCCTGCTTCTCCCTCTGCCTGCTGCTCCCCCTGCTTGTGCATTCTCTCTTTCTCTCTCTCTGACAAGTAAATAAAATATTAAAAAAAAAAAAAAAAAAGGGCCACAGTGACCCCTGGCTGAATACAGATGGGCCCATCAGGTGACCCACCTCAAGAAGGCCATCCATCCCTAACTAACCAATGGACTACTTAACCAGTCACAGTCACCAAAAAGGGGAGAATTCCAACAGTGCCATATGTCCTCACCCTCCCCCTTTAAAAAACAGCCCTGGGGCTCCTGGGTGGCTCAGTGGGTTAAAGCCTCTGCCTTCGGCTCAGGTCATGATCCCGGGATCCTGGGATCGAGCTCTGCATCGGGCTCTCTGCTTGGCGGGAGGCCATTTCCTCCTCTCTCTCTCTCTGACTGCCTGCCTCTCTGCCTACTTGTTATCTCTGTCAAATAAATTTTAAAAATAAATAAATAAATAAATAAATTTGATAAATAACAGCCCCACCCGCTGCCTCCTGGCACACAGCCTCTCCTCTGCTGTCCTGCCCACCACTCCCCTAGGTGTATTCAATAAACTTCTCTTCTGCCTCAGGTGAGTTCTTTCACCACCCACTTTACTCCATCATTGCTCCATATTGGGGGCCCCCATCCAATCAAGAGGGATTACCACATCTCCCACCCAAGTTGTGCGGATTTACGCTTCTACCATTCCAGCTTTTGGTAGTACCAGACTTATGTTCAATCTGGTGGAGTATGGTGGTGTCTCATGCCTTTACTATACATTCCTTGATCAGTAATGGAGTCTGACCCCTTCTCCGGTGTTCCTTGGTCATGAGATCGCTTCATCTGCGAGGTGCTTACACAAGCCTTTTGCCTGTTTTTCTCATTGGTGGTTTGACATTTCCTTATTGATTTGCTCAAGTTCTCTTTGTATTCCTAGTGGCTGCTCTTTGTCTATCCTATGGATAGCAAATATTTTCTCCTACTCCTGGCTGAATTTTTACCTTTTTTGGTGATGTTATTTGGTGAACAGACAAGTTCTGAATTTCAATAGAGTAAACTTCATTAATATTTTCCTTCATAGTTAGCACTTTTTTAATATCCTAAGACATGTTTCCATATACCAAAGTTTATGAAGATCTTCAATTTTGCTAAGTTGCATCTTTCCAGAATATTGCCCATCTAATCTAAACCTAGGCTATGTTATTAATAATGGGCCATTATATCCTTTTATGTTTAGTATCAGCAAAGTTGCCTTTTTCATCACTAACATTGGATTATGGCCTACCCTCTTTTCTTCTTGATATGCTCCGATGTGTATCAGGTTATTAATCTTCTCAAAGGACCAACCTGAGGTTTCGTTGATCTTCTCCATGGTATATTGTTGTTTCATTAGTTTCTTCTTACATTTATCATTCACTTACTTTTGCTGTCTTTGCTACTAATGTGTTGTTCTTTCTCTAACTTCTTGACAAAGATACTAGATTCATTACTTTGTAGTACCACAGTATAAAGATAATCCTTCTTTACCTACCTGATGTCGGAAAGATGTTAGGGTCTGAAGCTGTCAGGAAATTCTTGAGACGTGTTTGGTGTAAAAAGGTGATTTTAGGGTGGCTGGGTGGCTCAGTGGGTTAAGCCACTGCCTTTGGCTCAGGTCATGATCTCAGGGTCCTGGGATTGAGTCCCACATCGGGCTCTCTGCTCAGCGGGGAGCCTGCTTTCCTCTCTCTCTCTCTCTCTGCCTGCCTCTCTGCCTACTTGGGATCTCTCTCTGTCAAATAAATAAAATCTTTTTTTCTTTAAAGTGATTTTATTAAAGCATGGGGACAGGCCCCATGGGCAGAAAGAGCTGCCATGGGGTCACGAGGAGTGGCCCATTACATACTTTCAAGTTGGGAGGGGGTTAGGTATAGTCTCTAAGGAATTTGGGGAGCAAGGTTTCCAGGACCTTGAGGGGGCTAGCTGTTGTTGGGAAAAGGTCATTTGTTACCATCTAAGAAAATCTTAGTCATGAGACCCTTCACGTGTCTATTGGTGGCCCATATGCTTGGGGGATGATTACTAACTCGTATTTTAGGAAGTAGAAGTAGAGGTAAAGGAAATTCTTAAAGTCATTTTTATATGTTAAAGTAGGCTTACAGGATCCAGGATGGGGGTACGGGTTGGGCTAGGATTGCCTTTTGCCTTTAGCAAAGTGTTAATATTGAGGCCATTGAGTCCCTAGAGAAATGTCACTCTGCCAGTCTCAAGGACTTGTCAATGGGCTGTAGGTAGTCAAGAAACTCAATAATTTTTTTTCTGTCTTTGTTTCCTACATCATACCTACACACAAAAAAATTTGATATTATCATTCAGTTCAATCAAAATTCCTAATATCCTTTGTGACTTATTTGACCCATGAGCTATTTTAAAATGGATCTCTAAATTTTTAAACATATGGAGAATTTATCATTATGCCTTTGTTATTGATTTCAGGTTCAATTGCATTATGGACAGAGAACATACTTTGTGTAATTTCAATTCACTGAAATCTGTTGAAACTTGTTTTATAACCCAGCATAAGGTCAATTAGAAGAAATGTTCCATGTATGCTTGAAAAGAAAAATGTGTTGCCTTAATTTGTTGGGAGGAGTATTTTCAAAATGTTTATGAGGTTGTTTGCTAATCAGACCATTCAAACATTTATTTCTTTACCTGTTTTTTTGTTTCTTTTGCCTGTCAAATATTGAGATCAGGCAGAGTGTTTAAATTTTCCAGGCAAGTGTGGATTGTCTTCCTCTAGCTCTGTCAATCTTTATACATTCTGAGGGTATTTTAAGTATAATTAACATTTATAATTGCTATATTTTAGAGTTTAATTAAATATTTTATTATTCTGAAATGTCCCTCTTTATCTCTGGCAATGTTTTTTGTTTTGAAATGTGTTTTGTTTGATACTAATTATGCAAGCATGGTTTGTTTTTGTTTTTGTTTTTCCTTTTTTTTTCTTTTTTAGTTAATGTGTACATGATAAATCTTTTTCATTTTCTGTGTTTTAATGTTTTTCTCTGTGCCCAGGTTTGAAATTGTCTAATGACCTCTCTTTTGCTATGTCCAATTTGCTGTTAAGCCCATGCATTAAGATTTATTTTTTTTAAGATTTTATTTATTTATTTGACAGAGATCACAAATAGGCAGAGAGAGAGAGAGAGAAGCAGGCTCCCTGCTGAGCGAGAGCCCGATGCAGGACTTGATCCCAGAACCCTGAGATCGTGACCTGAGCCTAAGGCAGTGGCTTAACCCACTGAGCCACCCAGGTGCCCCATGATTTAAATTTCAGATATTATAGTTTGGGTTCTAAAATGCCCTGTCTAGATATTCTCTCTAGATCTACGGGGAGACCTTTTAAGACCATCAGAACATCCTGCTCCTCCTCCTTCTGCCTTTGATTTAGTATTTGTTGATGATTTGTGCAGGATCCAACTTAACTGAACTAATGGGAGTTTGCTCCTTGGTGAGTTACACATAGAGACTACACCAGGTGGAACTGTCACACAAAGGAAATTTTATTTGCAGCCCATAAGGAGATCATGGGGGAATAACTTCTGAAGCTGAAAACACCCCAGGAATGAGAAGCTTCTTTTTATTTAGAGTTTAAGGAGAATATTCAGAAAAGGCGGCTTTGTCACTGCCTGTAGAGTCTGGCACTAGGTTGTGCAGGGGTACTTAGGAAACAAGTTATACACACCTATGTTATGTTAATGAAGCTTGTGTTCCATCACCAAGATTTTAATATTATAATGAAGCAGAGGTAACTGACAAACCAGGGGAAGGGGCTCTGGGCATGCTCTGAGAGCTGGGATTAACTGGATGGAGTCTGGGACTCATGATCCCAGGTAAGGAATACAGGACCTTGCTTGTTCCTAGGCTGGAAATGTACCTGTTGACCCTGAGCCCAGGCTTCTGCAGAGGGAGCCAGTGGGTTTGTTAGGTCTGAAAAGACACAATAACTGATTAAGGGGATACCGTTCCCTGAAAAACAAGCTTTAAACTTTCTGCTAGTTTCAGGACGCCTGAGTGGCTCAGTCGCTTAAGCGTCTGCCTTCAGGTCAGGTCATGATCCCTAGGATTGAATCCTGCATTGAGGGGGGTTGTCCTTACTCAGCGGGGAGCCTGCTTCTCCCTCTGCCTGCCTCTCCCCATGCTTGTGTGCGTTCACTCTCTCTCTCTGACAAATATATAAAATCTAAAACCAAAAACTTTCTGCTGGTTTCAACCTCATCAACTCTATGGAGCACGGTTTCAATCCTGCAAAAACAACTCAAGAATGTGCATTAGGTCAGTCTTTACTTTCAAAATAGCCCTGGGAATTTTACCATTGATTTATGGTCTCTGATATGATTAGGCTATTTCCTGGCCTGGTAGAGACTAGTGGGTTTTGCCTTCCCTTTAAATCCTTAATTATTGATATTTTTGCATTTCTTTTTTGATTCAGACCCATCCTAGGAAGTTCTATTAGAAGTGTGCTAGGGCAAGTAGAGCCAGCCAGTAGGAAATAGATCAGGGAAAATAGCTGGGGGTCCTAAAATGACTTCTCTTGTGTCACAAAAGCTTTTGTCTTCTTTTTCTGGGGACCCCTAACTCTTTCTGTTTTACACAGTCTACTCTGATGGTTATAAAATGGTAATTTCTACCGCCACTACTCTCATACTTACCAGTTGTACTCCACTCTCTTCTCCTCCATCTGGCCATCTACCATCTATCTATGCATCCATCTATGGATCTATTATGTGAATTCATGATTCCTATTCAGTAAGTTATAATCCATTAATACTTGTATTTTGATATTCAAATTTCATCGATTTGGCCAGTGGGACCCCCTATCATGATAATTTCTGTATCTTTGACATGTTCCCCTCGTTTCCTTTTTTTAAGACACCATCTTATTTTCTGGCACAAAAAGATGTTCCGGGTCTATCTCCTATCTTTCCTGAATGCAGCCTTGCAATTGGCTGTTTCTCCAAAGATACCTGGTTTCATCTTGGCTTTTTTTTTTTTTTTATGATTTATTTATTTATTTGACAGAGATTACAAGTAGGCAAGAGAGGCAGGCAGGGAGAGAGGAGGAAGCAGGCTCTCTGCAGAGACCCTGCAGGACCCTGGGATCATGACCCAAGCCAAAAGCAGAGGCTTTAACCCACTGAGCCACGCAGGCACCCCTCCTCTTGGCTTTTAAATATCATTCCTCACTAAGACTCATTGTTACTGGAGTATTATTGCTTCTAAATCCTTCCAATGTGCAGAGCTAGGGAACATGTACATATAAGAAATCAGGAGTTCCTATTGGTATTTGTAATTCCAATTCAGCCCTACAGAGTTCCTCCTCATTTTCCCTTATTTAATACTGAGATTTCAGTCTTCCACATTTAGAGTCCTAGCTCTAAAACATCAACCTAGGTACTCATCTAGTTCAACAATGAACTTAAAATAGCTCCCAAATAGCTTTACCCATACCACCAAAAAACATTTATAGTTCTTTTATTCCCCTAGATGGAGATGTATAGTAGAGTCAAAGAGTTGTGCTCGGAGTTATTTTGGATTATTTATTTCTTTTCCCGTTAATGTGGTTATGTTATTAATTCAAAATACAGTTGGGTTCATTAGTAAATTTCCCCCTCCCTGATGATTCAATCTTGTTCTTTTGAGCATGTAAAATATTGGCACGCTCCCAAAAGCCAAAACCGTGCAAAGGCATGTACAGAGAAGTGACCGTCTTTCCCTTGCCCTGTGATCCCATCCCCCCTCATCTTTGTGAGTAATCAAGTTTATTTCTTTCTTTTGGCAAAAGTGAGCAAATATGAATATACTTCGTTATTTCCCCTTCTTTCTTACCAAGAGATGGCATACTTTACATATTATTTTGCAATTTGTGTTTTGTCAGTTAACTGTATAGCCTGGAAATTAACTCCATATTAGTTCATGCAGATACTCTTTTCTTACAGTTCCAGGATATTCCACTGTGTATCTGCCATGTTTGTTTTTTTAACCAGTCTCCTGTATGTGAGCATTTAGGTACTTTACAGTATTTTGTAATTATTCAAAAGTGCCCCAGTGAAAAGCCTTGTGCATACTGTTGTGGTGCATATTGATATTTTCAGGGTAAATTCCTAGAGATGGGATCGCTGAGCCCACGCTTAGTGACTATGTAGCTGAGTTAGATATTTCCAAATTCCCCTCCATGGAAATTGTATCCATTTCCATCCCCACTTACAATGCGGGAGGCTCCTTATTTTCCTGCACCCTCACCAACTAGGTTATCAAGCTTTTGAATTTCTGCCAATATGATGGATGAAATGTGATATCATGGTTTAGTTTAAATTTGTACTTCTCTTATTCGTGAATGAAGTTGAGCACATTTTCATAAATTTAAGGGCCATTTTAATATAGTTTTACATACTAGTTGCTCATGGGTTTTATCATTTTACTATCAGATTCTTGGTTTCTGCCCACCCCACCCAGTTAAAAAAATTATCTATATATTAGGGATATCCATCTATATCTGTGATAGATGTTACAAATATTTTCTCCCACCATATCGTTTGTCTTTTAACTGACTTGTGGTATTTTTTGCCATTATGAAGTGGGGTTTTTTTTTTTTTTTTTTGGCAGTCCTACTTACTTATCTTTTCCTTTGCTGCATCTGGATTTTGCGTCAGAGCTTGCAAGCCATCCCTGCGCTCAGGTTATAGAGGACTTTGCCATGTTTCTTTTAGTACTGAAAGTTTAGCGTATATTTAGATACCAGATCTATTTCAAGTTTATTCTCATATGGTGTAAAAGAAATATAATAATCTCCTTTTCTTTCTTTCTTTTTTTTTTTTACAAATGTCTATCTCATTTTCCCATACCATTCATTAAAAAGTAATTCTTTTTCTTAGTGGTTTGAGATGTCACCGATGTTATATGCATGATTCCTGTATATACTTGGATCTGTTTCTTAAACTTTTGTTCCACTTCAGTAATCTTTTTGTCTATTCATATGCCAATACTGCAGCATCTTACCTATAGAGTATTTGTAGTATGCTTTTGTTTGTTTGTTTTAAAGACTTTATTTATTTGAGAGAGAGAGCAAGAGAGAGAGAGCATGAGAGGGTAGAAGGTCAGAGGGGGAAGCAGACTCCCCGATGTGGAACTTGATTGTGGGACTCAATCCCAGACCCTGGGAACGTGACCTGAGCTGAAAGCAGTGGCTTAACCAACTGAGCCACCCAGGTGCCCCTATAGTATGTTTTAATACTGGTAAGGATAGTTCTATCTCAGTTCTTGTTTTTCAGTATTATCCCTAGTTAGTCTTGTATGTCCATTTTTCCATGAACTTGAATTCCAACTTGTCTAGCTCCAAGGGAAAAAAGTTTCTTAGTATTCATTTGGATCACAGAAAATGTGGAAAGTAAACTCAAGAAGAGTGATCTCCTGATGGTGATGAGATCTCCTGGCCCAGAAACAAGGGGTGCCTGTTTGGAAGGTAACTAAAGTATGTTACACTCTCATATCTCCTTATTTCTCAGACTCCTAGGCTGTTTTCATATGCATCAATTCTTGAATCATCAAAGTGTAATATTAGCTGGCATTTTTTACTCTCTTCCTGGTCAATATAAGGATCTTAGAGCACTTTAACTACATTTTGTCACCTTTTTACTTTTAATTTTATATATCATTCAAACACAGTAAAAGCATTTTTGTTTTCCATAGTCAAGATCAATTTAGGCTTACCTACGTGTCTATCTTCTCCATTGTATTTCATTTTTCCCTGCATCTTTGATTTTTCTATCTGGGATCATTTTCCTCTTATCTAAAGAAGAGACTTTAGGATTCCTTTTTAAGGATCTTTTGGTAGGTAATTGTCTCAATTTTGTTGATAATGTCTTCATAATATCTTTATTTTTGAGGGATATTTTTACTGGGTATGGAATTCTTGATTGGCAGTTACTTTCTTTCAGCATTTTCAATGTATAATTAAACTGCCTTTAATTTCTATATTTCTTAAAAAATCAATAGTTAGGACAACTAAACTTTTTTATACTATCTTTAAAGGTGATCTGCATTGTTTCTATTGACTGCTTTCAAATTTTTCTACTTAAGAGTTTTAGCTGTTTATTTTGTTTCTCTGTGTGTGGATTTCCTTTTGTCTTATGTTTAGAAGTTTTAGGGATTCTTGTAGCTTAAAATGTTTCATAGATTTTGAAAAGTTCTTGGCTATTATGTCTTCTTGCTTCTGTTCCACTTTCTCCTCTCACCTTCTGAGACTCCAATTACATGTTTAGAACATTTCACTGTACCTTCTCTATTTCTTCCTCTCTCTATGTATTTTCTTTCTTCTTGTCTCTTGCCTCATTCTTAATATTTTCCTCAAAGTCATACTCAACTTCATGAGTTCTCTTTTCAGCAGTGTCTAGACAGTTATTAAACCCAACCACTGAGATCTTATAGTTATTTTATGTTTACTCCTAGAATTCCCATTTGGTTCCTTTTTATAGTTTCCAGTTATCAACCAATATTCTCAACCTTTTTTATTGTCCTCTTGAACATAGTAACCATAGTTATTCTAGATATACTGATAACTTCAATATATGAATCCCCTGTGGGATTATTCCTGTTAATAATTGTTTCTGCAATTGCATTTCTACTGCCAAGAAAATGGACTAAAGAATTCTGTATTCATTTGCTTACAGATGCCTTCTTGTTGGCTTAAATGAAATCCCTGTAGGGGTCAGGTAGGGAACACAAATCAATAAATCGGATCAGATGTAAGGTAATAGGGAGAGGTTGGATTATGGCTAACTGGGGAATACATTTCCCACCTAAAGTCTTCAAGTTCAAAAACTAAATATTTTTAAGTCAAACAACACATATGTGTTCTGTTTTATATTTGAACCTGCTTTTCCAGGCTCAAAAACTTGTGATCCCTAAACTGAAGATTGATATGTTCCCGTGCTTAGAAATTTTCTGGTAGTTGCCATAATTTGCTCCAAGTAGGGGTAGAACCTGAAGAATTATTGCAAAGCCTTGAGAGTAACAATAGCTAATATTTATATAATCCAGGTTATATGTGAAGAATTCCTCTAAAGACTTTATTTTAGTCCTACAACAGTATCATGAGGTCATGTCTCATTGTCATTATTTTATAGATGAGGAAACTGAAGCAGAGATATTAAGAGACTTGATCAAGGTCACTCAGCTAGTGAGTAGCAGAGTAGGGATTCAGAGCCCAGCACTGTGGCTCTAGAGCCCACAGTCTTTCCCTCTACACAATCCCTGCCTCTGTGATACTGAGGAACCAAATAGCACCAGTTCTAGAATTTCTCACTGAAATTCTTTTTTTTTTAAAGATTTATTTATTTATTTGACAGACAGAGATCACAAGTAGGCAGAGAGGCAGGTAGAGAGAGAGGGGGAAGCAGGCTCCCTGCCAAGCAGAGAGCCTGATGTGGGGCTCGATCCCAGGACCCTGGGACCATGACCTGAGCCGAAGGCAGAGGCTTTAACTCACTGAGCCACCCAGGTGCCCCTCTCACTGAAATTCTTGACAGGGTTCCTCTTGGTTCAGTGACTCTAAAATCTACAAAAGAATAGAAAGAAATGTGCTATGTTTGTGAGCACTCTGAGGTGCTCTGTTCCTTGAACTCTACTGTGTTGTCATTTTATTACAAATCGGGTTGTATTTGAATGTCAATTCAATTAATAAATGTATAATTGCTATTGTCATAAACCATGCTTTGACATTTAATATGCCAAATATGATCACTTTATGAGCAAACCAAGTTATCCATAATACATTTTTATGTTCTACAGCTATCAAGATGGCTTTAGATTTATAGAGTGCTAAAAAAGTAGCTGAATCATAAATTTCAATTTTCCCTAAAATTGCCTTTTTTAAACAAAACAGGAAAAATGATATTCCTGTCACTGTCTCCCCTCTAGGAGGCCCAGAATTCCTGAAAAGTTGAGATTGTTCAAGGATTGAGGGTCATTGTGCAGTTCTGAGTAGTCACACATATCAAAGTGTATCTTCAAGTCTGTATTCTTCTTGAGGGCTTTCAGAGTTGTCTCTATATTCATGAGATTAAGAAAGACAGACTCACTAAATAGTTTAGATCCTCAATGGTATATGTAGTGTCTGAGCTCTACAAAGGGGTTGCTGGACAAAAGCCCCTGATGGTGCTGAGATGAGATTGTCCTAAAGATGTAGGGTCTTCCTGTGGCCACAGCAGAGGTCAGAGGAAGGGGGAAGGGTGGGGGAGTAGGGACTGGATATTCCTGCACATCCACACCCAGTAAGATCTTTCGTCTAGTAAGTCCAGGACAGTGGATTGTCCTATACTTCCCAGGTCCTGGAAACCATTCCTGTCCCCATGGAAATGCAAACTAGGTGAGAAAACCTCTAAGGACTAAGAAAACTCTCAGGTGAGGGGCAGATGCAGCCATGTAGGGAAGGAGAGTCCACACCATGCTTGTAAGGAGTGGGGAAAGTAAGCATTTGATTCAAAGGTGGTTACAGACTAGGACTGTCACACCCCAAACACAATGAATGGGTTTGGGGTGGCAGGGAGAGAGAGGTATAGGTAAGCAGTGACAAAACAGTAAGATCAGTGAAGCAGAATAGAAAGCCAAAAATAGACCCAAGTATACATGAAGATTTAGTTCACAGCAGAGGTAGTATTCAGGAAAAGATGAAAGCATATGAACAGATTTATAAACTTTGTTTCCCAAAAGCTATTTAAGTGAACAAAAGGGAGTAAATACCAAATATACATCAACATTGAAACTACAGTAAGATCTCAATCTCACACCATAAATTTCAAAAGACCTTATCTTGAAATTGAAATAGAAAGTATTTAACTCTCAGGAGTGACACACAGAGTGCAAGACAGAGCAATGGATACTAAAATGAAAACATTCTTTAATGTCTTTATGGAAATAGCGACCTTTCCATACCCAATTTGGAGTAATGGAAACTGGGGCTAAAAGTAGCCAGAAGGGAAATACGCAGTACCTCGCCCAGATCTCCCTCTCCTGGATGCAGATAATTTTCTGAGCACGGGGTAGGAGAGAAACAAGAGAATGACCCCTAAGGATAAACTGACAAAAGGCCTCACTGGGCAAGAGAAAAAATAAGGCCATTTCAAACCAAAAACCAGATTTTATACCAGCTTGGCCAGCTCACCCAAAGCAGAGAGCACAAACTAAGGACTAAAGCGCAGCCATGGGTGGAACACAGTTCTCCAGGATAATCAATTCCTGTAAGCCATTAGGTGTCTGTAACTAAAGTAATCAGAATCACACAGCAAAAGATGAAATTTATAATTCTTTTTTTTTAAGATTTTATTTATTTATTTGACACAGAAAGACACAGAGAAAGAGGGAACACAAGCAGGGGGAGTGGGAGAGGGAGAAGTAGGCTTCCTGCTGAGCATGGAGCCCAATGTGGGCCTCGATCCCAGGACCCTGGGATCATGACCTGAGCCGAAGGCAGACACATAACGACTGAGCCACCCAGGCGCCCGAAATTTATAATTCTTGAACTAAAAGCCACATCAGGAAAAATATATATATCATAAACTGAAACAAAACTCACAGAGAGCCTACCAACACAATCTTGGAAGTAGGAAGGTATGAGGAAAGTGCATACGCTAATTTTTTCTTAGTTTTCATAGAAGGTGGGACTATCTAGCTATTCATTCATGAAGCTGATAATCAAAGAATAAAAGTATGTTCAACAGTATTATTTAAGTATACATGCAAACTTATCATGTAGCAGAACTGAAAACAGGCTGTATACGTTTCAAGGTAGCAAAACAAAATATAAAAGAACAAAGAGCAAACTGACAGTAATAGCCAATGATTAAAAAAAAAAAAACCTAAGAAATAGGAAGAATTTAAAAAGTAGAGAGTAGAAATTAGATGACAGAAATAAAGCTTAAAAAAATCTGTTATGACAGTAAGTGTTAATACAAAGAAATAACTGAATGTGTAAAAAGAATGCTCAGATTGGGCCAATAAACTAAATCTGATTATAAATACTCTGTATAAAAACAATACTTCTTGCACTAGATGTCTTTCATTTGCCCTCCAAAACAACTCTCTGCTGTTCTCCACTGCTTTGTTAGCTGGGAGGCCAGCCAATACCACCTTATCACCATGTTGCCTTGCCCTCTGGCTTCTAGTTGGCTTTGGTCATAGGAATCACCAGTAGGACCTCTGACGGAGGGAGGAGAGGGAGGTGAGGGCCTTCATTTCCCTGGTTCCCTAAAGGAGGATTACCATGGCTAGCTGCCTCCCACCACCAAAGGCACGGCTCCTGTCAGGCACATTCCTTTCTACTCTTGTGGATTTCATTTCTCTTCAGATTCTAGTAACTGATGCAGAGATGCTAATGCATTGTTAAGCCCAAGAATACAACACCGTCCCAAGTGGATTTTGCACACACCTGCTCATGCCTCTGCAAATGGTCCCTCTAAATTCTCATCAAATCACCCAGTTTAAGCATGGCACTCTTTCTTGCCAGAACTCTAATACATGCCCAAAGTTACTCATAAAGCTGAAAGTAAGGGGAGTCTGCATAGCTCAGATGGTTAAACATCTGTCTTAAGCTCAGGTCGTGATCCCTGGGTCCTGGGATCGAGCCCCGAGTCTCCCTGCTCCTTGGGGAGCGTGCTTCTCACTCACCATCTGCTGTTCCCTCTGCTTGTACTCTCTCACTCTCTGTCAAGTAAATAAATAATAAATAAAGCTGAAAGTAAGAGAATGGAGAAAAGAATGTGAGGCAAATTAAAGAAATCAGGGTTTGTCTTCCTCAGAAAATGCTGAATTCAAGAAAAAAAACATTAAATGGGATTTTTTTTTAAATCACATTATAGTTATGACGGGTAAGATCCCCATTAATGTAAAATTGTCTTGCTGCTATATGCAATAAATTATGTAGAATTAAAATACATGATGCCGAAAATTGCTGGAAATGGGAAGAGAAAGAAGTCAATGGTAATTTTAAATATATCTTAGTTTTTGAAAATCAAGTTCAACGTTAGTGGGGAAACTGATAAAATCAGAACAAAGTCTGAAGTTATAGTAATAGAATCGTGCCAATGCTAACTTCTTAGTTTTTACAAACATACCATAGTTATGTCAACTAACATTAAGGGAAGCCAGGTGAAGGGTATCTGGGACCTATCTGTACTACGTTTACATGCTTTTCAGTAAATCTAAAATTATTCCAAAATAGAAAATTTAGAAAAAGATCAAGTTAACAAAAGATACAGATAATTTGAATGACATAATTAACAATATAAACCTAAAGACAGAAACTACTCTTTCTTTTCATGTGACCATAATATGCAAAAATTCTCTATATATAAGAAAAAACTTTAAAAGTTTAAAAGGTAGAAACATAAAATTATTATTATCCACAATTCAAAATTAAAATAGAAACAAACCAAAATATCTAACCCATTTATTTTTTTTAAGATTTTATTTATTTATTTGAGGGAGCAGGTGAGAGAGAGAGTAAACAAGAGCTGCGGGGGAGGGGTAGTGAGAGAGGGAGAAGCAGACTCCCTGCTGAGCAGGCAGCCAATGCAGGGGTTCAATCCCAGGACCCTGGGATCATGACCTGAGCTAAAGGCAGATACTTAACCAACTGAGCCATTCAGGTGCCCCTCTCTGACCCTTTTAAAATTTAAGTTTCTTCACATTCAAACAACTCCTAAGTTTAGACGAAATCAAAAGCATCTTCGATATCCTTTTCCTTCCTTATTTCAGACCTTATCCTGATTTTGTCCAAATGCCCCCTCTTCTCCAGGCAACCATCTGCTTTAGGTGAGGGGCTTTGCTTCCATGCCCAGGAGGTGAATCTTGATTGTTTAAGACAAATCAGTGGTCTTACTCTCACTGCTGGTGATTAGTTTAGGGAAGGACACATAAAACAATCCTAACCCATGAATTTTGGAAGAGTCTGTGAGTTACTTCTGGGAAAGGCTTACTTCAGTGCTAAAACGAAAGTCCCTTTTCTGCCACAGGAAATTGTCATGGGCATGTGACACCCAAAGCAGTATCTTACCAGAATGAAAGGGACCAGCCCTCTTTGTGTGTGTGTGTGTGTGTGTGTGTAGTATGTATGTATTTATACTGATCTATATACTGCTATTTTAGAGCAGTCAGAAGAATGTGAATCTTTTTTTTTTTTAATATTTTATTTATTTATTTGACAGAGATCACAAGTAGAGAGGCAGGCAGAGAGAGAGAGGGAAGCAGGCTCCCCACTGAGCAGAGAGCCCGATGTGGGACTCGATCCCAGGACCCTGAGATCATGACCTGAGCCAAAGGCAGCGGCTTAACCCACTGAGCCACCCAGGCTCCCCGAATGTGAATCTTTGAAGGTGTCATTGAACTGCTGGGTAAACCAGCCCTGAAACCCTCTTTCTTCAAACTTCTGTTATTGGAAATAATAACTCCTTTTTTAAAAAGATTTTATTTATTTATTTTGAGAGAGTGATAGAGCACAAGCAGGAGGAGTGGCAGAGTAGAGGAAGAAGCAGGCTTCTCGCTGAGCAGGGAGCCCAAAGTGGGGCTCAATCCCAGGCCCCTGGGATCATGACCTGAGCCAAAGGCTGGTGCTTAATGGACTGAGCCACCCAGGCGCCCCTGGAAATAATAACTCCTCAAGGCATTTGGGTCACTGTTTTCTGTTATTGGCTACTGATAAAACCCTTGCTGATGTGTAAAATATCCAAGAAATAATGAAAATGAAAACACTGCAGATTAAATCCTAGAGGGTGCAGCCAAAACTTTATTCAGAGTAAAAGTCATTTCCTTTTATCCCTTTTATGGCTGACATACACACTCTGCCTCAAATAGATTAAGCATTCAAATCAAGAAGTTAGAAAAAAGAAAGGCAATGTGATGTCCAGAAAGGCAGGAGAAAATAATTTTGATAGGAAATCCAGGGGCTCCTGAGTGGCTCAGTCAGTTAAGCATCTGACTTTGGTTTTGGCTCAGTTAATAATCTCAGGGTTGAGATTGAGTCCCTCACTGGGCTCTGAGCTCAGTACAGAATTTGCTTGAGATTCTCTTTCCCTCTCCCTCTGCCCCTCCTACTCATGCTCTCTTTCTCCCTCTCTAATAAATAAATAAATCTTTAAAAAAAAAAAGGAAATTCAAGGTTTATTGATAACCAGATGCCACATCTAGGCCTACAAGAGGAAAGGCCCACACATTTCCTCTTTCTCCTCTTCCCTATCCATCCCTTGAGCTTGTCTTCAGATTTTCTCTCTCCTCTCCCACTCCAAAGGGAGTGAGGGTAATGGCAATCCTCCTGTTGTCCAACCCTTTCTGGGAAGGTGAGCCCTTACCAGGTCCCTGCTACACCTTGCTCATTAAACTCCTCTGTCCAGCCCCAGATAATCAGGAGTGGACTGCGGTGTTAAAGCTCTTGATATATGAGAAAGAAAGATTCCAACTCAAATATTGTAGGGAGAAAAAGATTCAAAGGGTATGGAAGAGAATCTTTTGAATCCAGTAAGAGGAATCCATACCAGGCCAAAACAGACCTATCTTTCCTTCTACCCTCTCTAATAAGGGCACCCACCACTTCATGAGGAACCAGTCGATGTTTCCATCGGCACCCTGTGGCTCATTCATAATTGGCTGCACCTACTTATGCTAAGATCAAGGGAGGGTACATTCTAGACCGTGAGTTTAGAAATTCTGCAAAATTCCTTTTGTCACTCTCTTCAGATGGTACATTAAAATGCCATCTGGCTAAAGACCTATGTTTGGACTTGGAAGACCTTATTGGCTATATTATGAATAAAGGGCCTGATTTCAGACTGGGCAAAACAGAGGCTCAGATCCCCTGCATCACCACCATCACCACCACAGAACAACAACAGTAATAGCAGATAATCCTTACTGAGTGTTTGCCACTTGCCAGAAACGAGGCTAAGCCCTTCACCTGTGTCTTTTCATTTAATCCTGACAGATAAAGTAGAAAGTGGGATTTGAACCCACACCTGCCTATCTCCAAAACCTACATATTTAAGCGCACCATGAAACTTACCAAACTAGGCTTTTCTTTGTTTTCCGTGTGCTGGCGCTGAATGTTACCGTCCCACAGTGGTTTCCACCTTTGATCCTCACAACATAGCAGTGAAGCGAGAACGAACATTGCCATTTTACAGAGAGGTTCAGAGATGCGAATAACATTCTCAGATTATGCGCTTCACAAGTGATAGAACTAGAATCTGAGCTTCCTTCTTTCTCCTCTAAAACTTGGGCTTTTTTACACAGCTTCTCCTGATGCTAACTACTGCTCTCCTGACTGTTAGAGGCACAAGGAAAACAACAAATTACCATAGGTTCAACGTGACACTTTATCTATTCCCTTTTTCTTTCTTTCTTTTTTTTTTAAGAGTTTATCCATGAGAGAGACAGAGAGAGGGGTAGAGGGAGAAGCAGGCTCCCCAAGAAGCAGGGAGCCTGATTCGGGGCTTGATCACAGGACCCTGGGATCATGACCTGAGCCGAAGGCAGATGCCTAACCGTCTGAGTCACCCAGGCACCCCTGTTCCCTTTTTTCTCACCCCTGGAAAACTTATTCACTAACACCTTTATTATTTTTAGGGTTTGTTTTTTTTTTTTTTTATCTTGGTGATTTTTTTTTTTTCTTCTCCATTTTCTTTCAAGAACTTGTGCATGGCCTATAATTACACCACTCAAGGTGACAGCCACTTTGGAAGTTCTCCACACATTAGCACACAATTTAGGGAATTATTAGCAGTCCCAAGGAAAGCATAAATTTCACCCAAAGCAGTTGTTTGGATAGGGGGCCTTTCCCAGAAATGAGATCAGCTCTTTTCCAAAAGCTGTCCAGTCAGTTTTAAAAGGCAGCTCAAGTAAAATGGTAAATGCCTTTTTTCTACCAAATAATGGAAAGTATAGCCCTCCCAGTCTTTTTCCTCAGCTGAAATAGTACCAGCCAGAACCAAAGGCAGAAGAGGTCAGCCCTGCACCTGCACAGAGAGATAGATGCATAAGATGTAAATTGTTAGTCAAAGAAAGTTAAACTCTCCGCACAATGACAGACCTCTCTAAAATGTATATTATCAGCATCTCCAATTTTTTAAAGATTTTATTTATTTATTTGAGAGAGAGCCAGCCAGTGAGCTAAAGAGTACAAGCAGGGGGAGTGGCAGAGGGGAAAAAGAGAAGCAGACTCTGCTGAGCAGGGAGCGTGATGCGGGACTTGATCCCAGGACCCTGAGGTCATGACCTGAGCCAAAGGCAGGCACCTTATCAGCATCTCTTCTAAATCTTTCTTGAAATTTCCTAATGTAGGGCCATTAGGTTCCCCTCAATTCCACTGAGTAGCATGAGCTCTTGCCCACCCAAGTGTCAAAGCCCAGCTCCTCTCTTGCTAAGCACAAGGCCATTCTCAGAAGTGATCTTGGGTTATATTTGTACACGAAAGAAAGCCTGTGATTTTTCAAGGGCTAAAGAACTAGGATGTGGTTGTCATCTAGCTTCTGCTTGCTAGCACTTCCCTCCTTTCTTCTGTAGAAAACAGAAAAGTCTTTTAAGTTCTGAGACTCTGGTCTTACTTTGCACCATAAATTAAGCCCAGAACAATATCTTGAGAAACTGCTGTGGGTTCTGCCTCTGGCAATGGTTGTTTCCACCCAACTCTCTCTCTAAATACAGTTGTTCAGTCTAAACCAAATATTGTGAAAATCTGTTTGAAGGCATAGGAAAGCTACTGAGATTATACCAGAGCATTCATCCCAGCATTTGGGGTCTCTCTAGAGGCAAGGAACAATTCCAGACACAAAAGCAGTGATGGAGAGCCTGAGAAACTGAGTGAGGTTTGCAGAAATCGTAGAGCTAGTGGGACAAAAAATAAAGTCAATGATCTTTCCAGAGAGCAGAAGTTTTCAAATCCAGAATTTCCTTTCAGTTATTTTCAGTAGTTTCTAGTTTTCTGCCACCTGTTCCTATTTTGATATTTAATCTTTAAAATTATTAATATAATTGTTAAGAAAAATCTGGGTGGGATGACTCTAAGGTCAGGATCTTTAGTGAATATGTATTTGTCTATTTTTTCCCCTTGTGTTTTTTGCACAAGTCTGCTCTTCTTGGCTGCCTGATTATTTTCTATCGCATGCTGCACATTGTGTATGACAAATTGTAGAGACCATTTGTGGCTCTTGTATTTTACTGCAGCGAGGATTTATTTTTGCTTCTGGCAGATCACCTTAATTAGAATCAGACATTAGATGGTTCACAGTTGAGAGCTTCAGACCTTGTGAGGACTTGTCTATTTCTGGTCAATCCTTCCTTCCAAAGAAGGAAGGATTCTGGTCAACCCTACAGGCTTTTGGTTTAGAACCCTAGAAAGAAGCTTCAGAATGGATGAAAGTAAAAGAGTGGAAAAGGATATACCATGAAAACATTAGTCAAAGGAAGACTGGGGTAGCTATACCTGAGTAGACACTAAGGGTTACTAGAAATAGGGATTTCATAAAGCTAGACGAGTCTATGCAATAGGAAGCCGTAAGCACTCTATATGCATCAAATAACAGCCGCAAAGCCCCCTTGTCACAGTTGGTGTCAGTAGACTATCTCTACTTAGCTTGTCTTATAGCACCAGTGCCTAATAAAATGCCTGGCACATACTCAGGGCACAGCAGGTGACTTACAAAGCCAGTATTTCACAACAAGATGTTTAATACTTCTACTTATACCCACCCCTGTAGAAATTATAATAAAAATATTAGTAGTGCTTAAAGCATACACCATACACACACTAACCTAACCAGTCTAGACTAGTGCTTACAGGCATGATAGGCTTTGAACTCAGAAAAGCCTGGGTTCAAATCCCAGCTCCTTTATTTATTAGCTGTATGACCTTGATCTTGGGAGTAATGACTTCTATGAGCCTCTATTTCTTTATCTGTAAACTGAGGAATAACAATACTTCCTTGTATAATAATTCTATTCAGTATTACAGTACTATATAATGCTGCACAATAATACTTCCTTTTTAAATTATGAAATAGAATAATATCAAGGGTAGTGTCTGGCACTAAGTCAACACTCTGTGGTAGAAATTAATATTAATGATTTTATATAAAAGGGTGCCTGGGTGGCTCAGTCATTAAGCATCTGCCTTTGGCTCAGGTCATGATCCCAGGATCCTGGGATCTAGCCCCACATTGGGCTCCCTGCTCGGCAGGAAGCCTGCTTCTCCCTCTCCCTCTGCTGCTCCCCTGCTTATGTTCCCTCTCTCGCTGTGTCTGTCTCTGTCAAATAAATTAAAATCTTTTAAAAAATTATATATGAGAAATTGTGAAAATAATTCCAGAATAGCAGTCAAGACTCCCGCACTAAAAACTGGAATCAGAAATGCCACTGAAAACTTATTATTTTGCCTAATTAGAAAAATTATCCCTGAGAATATTACTGCAGTAGACAGACTTTAAGATGGTCCTGATCCTTACCTCCTGTTTATGCTTTGGCACAATTTCTTCCCCTTGAAACAGAGAAACTGATTTGCTTCTACCCAACAGAATGCAGCAGAGATGGGATGTACTTGATTCTGTTTTCATGACCACATAGCACCCATCTTGCTTCAGTCTCTCTCCCTCCATTGCTGGCTTTGGAGAAGCAAGCTGCTGTGAATCCACCAATCACAAGGAAATGAATCCTGCCAAAACCCTGCTGGAGTTTGGAAACAGATGCCTCTCCAGTCAAAGCTCTGATGAAAACCCAGCCCCAGATGACACCCTGGTGGCAATCTTGTGAGATCCTAGGGACAAGGCTCAGTTAAGTTGTGCCTGAACCCTTGAACCACAGAAACTGAGATAAATAATAATAATTAATAATAATGGCTTTATTGTGATACAATTCATATACTATAAAATTCACCCATTGTAAGGGTATAATTCATGGTTTTGAGTGTGTTCTCAGTGTTGTGCACTTTCAGAACATTTGTATAACCCCAGAAAGAAACTCCATATCCATTAGCACTTGCTTCCCATTTCGCCCAACCCCCTTTCCTGGCAACCACGAATCTTTCTGTCTCTATGAATTTGCCTGTTCTGCACATTTCATATACATGGAATAATATGGCCCTTTGTATCTCGTTTCTATCACTACTCATCATGTTTTCAGGGTTCATCCATGTTGTAGCCTGGATCAGTACCTCATTCCTTCTGATGCTGAATAACATCCCACCGTACAGATGTACCAGTTTGTTTATTCACTCATCAGTTGATGTACATTTGGGTTGCTTTCACTTTTTAGCTATTATGAGTAATGCGGTGGACATGTGTGTCTAAGTTTCCGTGTGCGTATATCTTTTCCTTTCTTTTGATACAAACCCAGGAACAGACTTTCTGGATATACAACATTGTGTTTAACCTTCTGAAGAACTGACAGACTCTTCTATAAAGTAGCTGCTCCGTTCGATATTCCCACTGGAGTGTATGAGGGCTCTGTCTCTCCTGCATCTTCCCTAACAATGGTTATGATCTTTTTTATTATAGCCATCCCAGGGGGTGTGAAGTACTATCCAATCTTGGATTTGATTTGCCTGATGACTAATGATGTTAAAATTTTTTTCATGTGCTTATTGGTTCTTTGTGCATCTCCTTTGGAGAAATGTCTATGCAAATCCCTTGTCCATTTTTAATAAGGCTCTTTGTGTTATTGAGTTGTCAGAGGTCTTTATATATTCCATATAGAAATCTCTTGTCAGATGTATGATCTAGAAATATTTGTCCTTATTTTGTGGGTTGACTCCTACTTTATTGATGGTGACTTTTAAAGCATAGAAGTTTTTAATATTGATGAAACCCATGTATCCCTTTTTTCTTTTGTTGACTGTGCTTTCAAAGAATTCACTGTGTAATCCAAGGTCATGAAACATAGGGACAGATTTTTTTTTCTAAAAGTTTATGGTTCATATATTTAGGTCATTGGTCCATTATTAGGTGAGCCCCAACTTAATTTTTTCTTTTTTTTGCATCTGGATATCCGGTTGTCCCAGCACCATCTGATTAAAAGACTTCTCTCCCCCATTGAATTGTTTTGGGACTCTTATCAAAAACCTGTTGCCTAGAGGAGAACATAGGCAGTAACCTCTTCGATATCAGCCACAGCAACTTCTTTCAAGATATGTCTCCAAAGGCAAAGGAAACAAAAGCAAAGATGAACTTTTGGGACTTCATCAAGATCAAAAGCTTTTGCACAGCAAAGGAAACAGTCAACAAAACAAAGAGGCAACCCATGGAATGGGAGAAGATATTTGCAAATGACAGAACAGACAAAAGGTTGATATCCAGGATCTATAAAGAACTTCTCAAACTCCACACACACAAAACAGACAATCATATAAAAAAAAATGGGCAGAAGATATGAATAGACACTTCGCCAATGAAGACATACAAATGGCTATCAGACACATGAAAAAATGTTCATCATCATTAGCCATCAGGGAGATTCAAATTAAAACAACATTGAGATACCACCTTACACCAGTTAGAATGGCCAAAATTAGCAAGACAGGAAACAACATGTGTTGGAGAGGATGTGGAGAAAGGGGAACCCTCTTACACTGTTGGTGGGAATGCAAGTTGGTGCAGCCACTTTGGAAAACAGTGTGGAGATTCCTCAAGAAATTAAAAATAGAGCTTCTCTATGACCCTGCAATTGCACTACTGAGTATTTACCCCAAAGATACAGATGTAGTGAAAAGAAGGGCCATCTATGCCCCAATGTTTATAGCAGCAATGGCCACAGTCGCCAAACTGTGGAAAGAACCAAGATGCCCTTCAACAGACGAATGGATAAGGAAGATGTGGTCCATATACACTATGGAGTATTATGCTTCCATCAGAAAGGATGAATACCCAACTTTTGTATCAACATGGACGGGACTGGAAGAGATTATGCTGAGTGAAATAAGTCAAGCAGAGCGTCAATTATCATATGGTTTCACTTATTTGTGAAGCATAACAAATAGCATGGAGGACAAGGGGAGATGGAGAGGAGAAGGGAGTTGAGGGAAACTGGAAGGGGAGGTGAACCATGAGAGACTATGGACTCTGAAAAACAATCTGAGGGTTTTGAAGGGGTGGGGGGGTGGGAGGTTGGGGGAACCAGGTGGTGGGTATTGGAGAGGGCACGGATTGCATGGAGCACTGGGTGTGGTGCAAAAACAATGAATAAATACTGTTATGCTGAAAAGAAATTAAAAAAAAAAAACCTGTTGCCTAGGGGCACCTGGGTGGCTCAGTGGGTTAAGCCTCTATCTTCGGCTCAGGTCATGATCTCAGGGTCCTGGGATCGAGCCCCGAATTGGGCACTCTGCTCAGCAGGGAGCCTGCCCCCCCCATGCCTGCCTCTCTGGCTACTTGTGATCTCTCTTTCTCTATCAAATAAATAAAGAAAATCTTTAAAAAAAAAAAACAACTGTTGCCTGGGTGGCTCAGTTGGTTAAACGTTTGCCTTGGGCTTAGGTCATAATCCCAGGGTGCTGGGATTGAACCCAGCCTCAGGCTCTCTGCTCAGCCAGAAGCCTGCTTCTTCCTGCCCCTCCGCCTGCTTGTGCTCTCTGCGCTCTCTCTTTCTCTCAAATAAATAAATTAATGCTTAAAAAAGGCAAGGGAAAGAAAAAACCTGTTGATCATAACTGTCACAATGTAGCAGGACTAACTCCGTCTTGAATTCATTCTGCCTCCAACACTTCTCCCTCCCTTGTTATTCTACATGAGACCTGTTTGTGCATTATAAGCCCTTTGGGGAATTAGTTGACTTTTAGTGGAAGCACTGAACTAAGACCTAGAACACCTTGCACAGAGTAAACTAATCAGTGCATGCTACATGTTGACTGAAGACAACTGACTGATTGCTCAAGCCCGAATGGCCACTATAGTCCGTTTCTTAGCCCCCCTCACCCCTGCCCCTCTACCCCTGCTTCCCTTTCCTCCACCTTTAAAAAACCCTGCCTGCATGAGATGTCAGGATGGTTTTTGGGAATATTAGTCTACCATTTTCTTATTTAGCTTGCTTTCTCAAATAAAGTCCCTTTCCTTTGCCCCAGCATCTCATCTCTTGACTTATTGGCCTGTCGAGCAGTGAGCAGATCGAATGTGGGTTCAATAACAACAGGGTTAATTTCTGGACTTCCACTTCTATTAAATTGATCTATATGTTTATCTTTATGCCAATAGCACACTGTATCTTTATAGTAAGTTTTGAAATCAGAAAGTGGGAGTCCTCGAACTTCAGGGTTTTGTTTTTTGTAGTTTTTTTTTTTTGAAGATTGTTTTTGATATTCATGGCTCCTTGAATTTCCATATGGTTTTAGGATTAGCCTGTTAGTTTCTGCAAAAAAGATGGTTGGGATTATAAGGGTTGTATAGAACTGATAGACCAGTTTTTGGAATATTGTCATCTTAACAGTACTAAGTCTTCCAATCCACGATGCTCAGAGGTTAAGGACCCAAACCATAGCCAAGTTACTCTTCATACGTGGTAGAAGTGAGCCAGCTCTCCCCACTGACTTCTTCCCTGGTTGAATGCCAGGGAGTCTGACCTGTCCTGGCACCATCCCCACGGGCTGAACAAAGACACTGCCATCTGAGCAATCTGACTAGTGCCATCTGAAAAGTGAAGGAGAACTTCTCAAGAAATATAACAAAGTATGAATAAAGCTATTTGTTGAAAGAGCTCTCCAAGAGAGTCCTTCCATAAACAACCTGGCACGGAAGACAAAACCTCCCAGGGACCTCTCCAGTCATCTTTAGAGGTGTAGCAAACCTGCTTTCTAAGGAGGATGGGACTTACTACGCTGTTGATTTGCTGAGAACATTAGAAAAGTTTGGGCCAGAGCTGAATTGCTGGAGGCCATGAAGGGAACACTGCACCTGGCCCAGCACTTTCCAACTCTGCTTTTCCTCCAGGCTGCACTCAGCTTCTCCTCTAAGTGTTGAACAAATATTTAAAGGATATTTTGTTGAAGAGGTATCAAATTACCAGCCTGCCTGTGGTGCCCACATATCTCGGGTTAGCCCTGCCTCCCCCCATCAAGATGCAACAAAGCCAAGGGCTCTTTAGCCAATATCAGTAATTAACAAGAGTTAAGCTTTTCGCTGTGTCCACAAACCCTCTGGATTGCCCTGTTTCTGCTCAGCTGATCGGAAAATTGGAACACTTTGGCTTCAGTGTGTTCAGCAGCTTATAGCTAAGCATTCATTAATTATGCAAAACAGGCTTCAGGGGAACGATTCTATTGAGTTAATTAATATCAAGTGTTTCTAGCCAATTAGCAGCCTTCTCGCTTATTGTAGGGAAGCTGCTACAGGACATGCCAGGCAGAGCAGGCTCCCCTCACACTCCTCTGCTCTGCTCCTCTCTTCTGTGACTGGAGCACCCCTGATCAGAAGGCCACAGGCAAGGACTTCTCCAACCCTGGACCTCCCTTCGTCCGGGACCATTCTAATGTCCATTGAGACACCACACCTCGAAGTGTGGTCTGTGGACCTGCAGAATCTATATCACTGGGATGCTTATCAAAATGAAGAACTCAGGCCCCACCCAGACTTCTTGAATTGGAATCTGTGTTTTAAGAAAATCCCTTAGTGACCCATATGCATAATCTTAAAATTTGAGAATCACTGATACAGAAGACCCATCTAGGACCCTGACCCTCACAATTCCTAGCCCTTTTTAATCTAGAAGGTTCCTCATCACTTACATTGGCCACTACAGACACCCGTGAACATGTCTGGAAACTTGCTTTTCCCATTTCTGTAATCTTACCATCCTGTCCTGCATTCTGACCATTTTCAAATACCAGCACGCCAATTTCTTATTCTCTTACCCCCAGTGCACAACTGTTGGAGACCAGCCACGATCTCCCATTGATCTGCCCCTTGTAGATCCCTCTCCTTTCCTGTGATCAACAGTACTTCTACCCATCTTTGTCACGCTCAGCTCTCTTGCCCTGTGTGACCTTGTGACATGTGCTAAGGTTCTGTGCTTCCGAGAAATCTACATGTTCCTGGCAGCTTTCTCCCTGATTCCAACCACTGTTCCAACCTGCTCCCTGTCTTTCCAAGTTCCTCATCTCATGAGGTGATTCCCCTCTTATCCCACAGAGGAAGCCAAGCCATCCAGACATCTCCCTTTCTTGTCCCCTTCAAATTTACCTGCCTCTGTATGTATCTCATTCTCCTTCCCTCCCTGCTTGCTGAAGGAGTGTCCCTCCTTCTGTCGATGTGGGTCTTCCTACCCTTCCAGGAGGGGGTCCCATCAATCACCCTTAATCTTCCCTAAGACTTCAACCTCTGCCTCTCCATGAGTTGCTTCCCCCAAAATTATAAATGTGCACAAGTCTCTCCCTTCTTAGAAAAGAGGGCCTTGTCATAACCTCATAGCCTTCTTGTAGTAATCTCCTTCCATGAGCCCTCACCAAACAGTCAGACTTTTCAACTCCCATTCATTCCTCAGTTTTGAAAGATTTCCCTGAGGCCACCAATGACTGATTGTCAGATCCAACGTCCCTTACCTTGTCTGACCTTTCTGTGGTTTTTGTAGAGCTGGCATGTCCTCCTTCCTAAAGTTTTTTCTCCTATTTACCAGTCCCTCCTCCTGACCTTTCACCCGATCTGATTGGTTCTCTTGCTCTGAAATACCTATATTCCCCATGTAATTTCTTTAACCTGCTTTACACACCTTTTTCCTAAATGACCTTATTCAAACTTTGGCTTCAACATCCCATATGAAGATGAACCCAGTTCTTTCTCCAGGCCAGAGCTTTCTGCAGAGTTCCAGAATTCTATATTCAGCTGAAGGACATTTCTGTATGGATGACCCATAGCCATCAAGACCTTGTGTCCCACGTGTCTCTCTCCTGGTCCCCCTTCTAAGCCTTTCCAGTCTCAAAGAATGAGACCACCATCTATCCCGAGGCCAAGATAGAAACATGGAAGTCAGTTCTGTCCATTTTCTCTCTCTCTCTCTCTCTTCTAGCCTGCTGCCTCTCCTCCCACTTCTCCACACTTAATCTCCCAATCTCTTTGATCAATCTACTCCTGTCCCCATTGTTATTGTCTTCATTCAGATCCTTGTCTCTGATCACTAAAATATCCTGTTTCCCATCAGTCTTTTGCCAGTTCATTCCACATTATTGCCAGAGTGAGATTTAAAATGTAAATCTGATAATGACTTCAAGCCCTGCTGTTCACTGTTATCCAGTGGCTTCCCCAAAGTCTTCTGAACAGACTTCAGGCTCTGTCTTCATAGATTCTGACTCCCTTTCTTGCTCTGCATCCCCTGTCACTCTCGATGCCTTCCCATCACAGCCCCCGCACTGAATTTACCAGGTCCTCTCAATCTGTTGGAAGTCCGTCAAATGTAGCAGGCTATTTCCTGTCCCTAATTATTGCAGATTCTGTTCCTTCTACCTGGAATGTCTTTCACAACTTTCTTCTGGTTAACTGCTACTCATGCTGTAAAACTCAGTTCCAGTATCATCTCCTCTGAGAAGATTTTTTTGGCCCTCCTTCCAGCAGTAGGACTTAGATGCCTTTTCCGAGTGCTATTAATAGTAACATTGTAAAAAACTGTCACTTCTGTCCATGTGTCTATGCTAAGTACCTTATCTGCATAACTTTATTTAATCCTCCTAATCACACTATGAAGAACTATTATCTTTATCTTACTGTGAGGAAGCTGAGGTTCAAAGAGGATAAGTAGCTTGCCTGAGGTCATATTCTAAAGGCAGTTTTCAAATCCTGGCCTGTGTGATTCCAACATCCCATCTCCCAGCCACTACCATTCCCCACTGCACACTAGGCTCGCTTTTACCAAAATGCTTCTCATGGTGTCCCTTAGCCTCTGGTCATGTGTTTGTCTCTACCTGTCCCTCTTGGTAAAGGCAATGAGGTCTTTGAAGTCAGAGACTATGCCTTTCTTACTTGTGTACCTCTGATGCAGAGCCCAGGGCCCTACATGTTACCCATGCAACCAGTGTGAGTGTCTTAGCCTGCGTGGGCTGTTGGGACAAAATACTATAGAGTGGGTGGCTTAAATAACAGAAATTTATTTTCATGCAGTTCTGGAGGCTGGAAAGTCCAAGATCTGGCAGGTTTCCATTTCTGTGGAGGATTCTCTCCCTGACTTACAGACAGGAACTTGTTTACTGTGTCCTTATGTGATGGAGAGACTGAGCTCTCTGGTGTCTCTTTCTCGTATAAGAGTATCGGTTCTATCAGATCAGGGTTCCACTCTGTGCCGTCATTTAACCTTAGCCACCTCCTTAAAAGCCCTGTCTCCAGTACATGCGGGGCTGGGGAGTTAAGGCTTTAACCTAGGAATTGTCAGGGGACACTGTTTATAGAAATAGCAATGGATTACGCCCCTCCCTCCATCGTTTTGGTGACTGTTTGACATAAATGCTGCCAACACTGACCAGTCGGGATCTTGGAAGATCTCCAGGATGATCCCAAGAAAACATTGCAGAGGAGGGATCTTGAGGGATGCATAGACTAGGTGTAGGTTGAAAGGATGCAGAGAGCATTTCTGTTTAGAGGAGGAAGCAGCAGGGATAAGGTGGGATGGTGTGGTCAAAATCACAGAGTATTCAGGAGCTGAGTGGGGGGAGAGGTGGGTTGGACTCTAGGTCGTGAGCCTTGAGGGCTCTGCCTGGTTTGATATAAGTCAGAGACTGTATATATTTGTGTGTGTGTGTGTGTGTGTGTGTGTGTATGTGTGAAGTTATTTTATTTTAGCTTTTTTTTAAATTTATTTTTTTATAAACATATAATGTATTTTTATCCCCAGAGGTACAGGTCTGTGAATTGCCAGGTTTACACACTTCACAGCACTCACCATAGCGCATACCCTCCCCAATGTCCATAACCCCACCCCCCTCTCCCAATCCCCCTCCCCCCAGCAACCCTCAGTTTGTTTTGTGAGATTAAGAGTCACTTATGGTTTGTCTCCCTCGCGATCCCATCTTGTTTCATTTATTCTTCTCCTACCCCCCTAACCCCCCACGTTGCATCTCCACTTCCTCATATCAGGGAGATCATATGATAGTTGTCTTTCTCCGGTTGACTTATTTCACTAAGCATGATACCCTCTAGTTCCATCCACGTCGTCGCAAATGGCAAGATTTCATTTCTTTTGATGGCTGCATAGTATTCCATTGTATATATATAACACATCTTCTTTATCCATTCATCTGTTGATAGACATCTAGGTTCTTTCTATAGTTTGGCTATTGTAGACATTGCTGCTATAAACATTCAGGTGCACATGCCCCTTCGGATCACTACGTTTGTATCTTTAGGGTAAATACCCAGTAGTGCAATTGCTGGGTCATAGGGTAGTTCTATTTTCAACATTTTGAGGAACCTCCATGCTGTTTTCCAGAGTGGTTACACCAGCTTGCATTCCCACCAACAGTGTAGGAGGGTTCCCCTTTCTCTGTCATTTCCTGACTTGTTAATTTTAGCCATTCTGACTGGTGTGAAGTGATATCTCATTGTGGTTTTGATTTGTATTTCCCTGATGCTGAGTGATGTGGAGCACTTTTTCATGTGTCTGTTGGCCACCTGGATGTCTTCTTTGCAGAAATGTCTGTTCATGTCTTCTGCCCATTTCTTGATTGGATTATTTGTTCTTTGGGTGTTGAGTTTGCTAAGTTCTTTATAGATTTTGGATACTAGCCCTTTATCTGATATGTCGTTTGCAAATATCTTCTCTCATTCTGTCAGTTGTCTTTTGGTTTTGTTAACTGTTTCCTTTGCTGTGCAAAAGCTTTTGATCTTGATGAAATCCTAATAGTTCATTTTTGCCCTTGCTTCCCTTGCCTTTGGCGATGTTCCTAGGAAGACGTTGCTGCGGCTGAGGTTGAAGAGGTTGTTGCCTGTGTTCTCCTCAAGGATTTTGATGGATTCCTTTCTCACATTGAGGTCCTTCATCCATTTTGAGTCTATTTCCATGTGTGGTGTAAGGAAATGGTCCAATTTCATTTTTCTGAATGTGGCTGCCCAATTTTCCCAACACCATTTATTGAAGAGGCTGTCTTTTTTCCATTGGACATTCTTTCCTGCTTTGTCAAAGAGAGACTATACTTTTTGTCTCGAACCTTGGACTGGTTGGCTGGGGTTGCCTGTAACACTAAAGTTAAAGATTCTGAAGCTACATTTGAGCTTCCCAGAAGAATGTCATGATAGATTAGTGATGTCTGCCCTGGGCTTTGAGGACAGAGGAGTAAGAATGGCAGCAAGAATGTTGTGCATTTGCTACCTCTGCTAGAGACGCTGCCCTTCAGGTCACGTGCAGAACTCAAGCAGACTCATACAGACCTGCAAAAATATCTCCTTGCCTTACCCCACAGTGTCCACCATGCTCTGCCATGGGGTCATTTGTCCATGCACCTGGGGAACCAGGACAGTGCCAGATGCCATGCACAGTTGGAGAGAATATCAAGTTCCCAAATCTGTATTTGGCTTTTCCTGGGACTCCAAAGTAGCTCTGCTTGTACCCACAACTCAGAAGCATCTCGTAAAAGCCAGTTGGTTCCCTCAGCTTCTGACCCTCACCTTCATAACCTTAGGGACCTTGGGCACCATCCAAAGGGGCAGGCAGTAAGCAAAGGTTATGTCCTCTGTCATCCTTGTCTCCAGTCTTTCCTACAGCCAGACTTCTTGTGGCTTCCTCAGTTATAAAACAAAAGTCTCCTTACACATTAACAAGACAAACAGATCTAGTGAGAAGTTGGGCATTGACCATATCCTGGTACCCTGATCCTCCATCAGAATGCCTTATTCCGGGGAGAAGAAAATTAGAAAACACATGAAACACTGTAGACTCCTTGGCACCGGGAGAGTGTTAATAGATTACTCTGCATGTCTACTTAATCCATACATTAAGTCTCGAGGAGCAAGGTAAATGTTGTGTGCGCACTTTGGATTGCAATGCTGCTGCCGGTCGTCTGTTTATTTCCCTGTCGTCTTTCCTTTGTAGACTATTTAAAGCCAAAGATAGAATTTGTGTCTCCACTGGAGCCAAGCATTCAAAGGCCAACAGCTTTTCCCAGCCCCATTTCTTGAATCGCAAACCAAAAGGTGTTTGTAAGAAGTGATAGTAGCTGCCATTGAGTGTCCCCTTCCCTGTAATTTATGAGTTTTACATATATTTAATCTTCACCACAACCTGAGGAGGTAGATGCTATTTAAGATTAGGGAATGAGGGGGCACTTGGGTGGCTCAGTTGTTAAACCACTGTCTTCGGCTCAGGTCCTGATCCCAGGATCCTGGGATTGAGCCCTGCATTGGGCTCCCTGCTCAGCGGGAAGCCTGCTTCTCTCTCTCCTGCTCTCCCCTGCTTGTGTTCCCTCTCTCTCTGTGTGTCTCTCTCTGTCAAATAAATAAATAAAATCTTTTTTTAAAAAGGGGAGTAGGGAATGGGGATGAGCGTGGTTTAATCACTGGCGCACAGACTCCAGACTGCTAGGTGGTGCTGCCTCCTCCAGGAGGGGGAGCTCAGCAAGGTGGCCTCTGGCTGGTCGGGACTCCCTGGCGAGGTGAGCACTCTGGTGAGCAGAGACCCGTTGGAGGTTTTGTTCTGACCCAGAAGGCCTTCTTGGGCCAGGCTCACCCTCGCAGCACACAGACAGAGGCTGTCACCGTGCTGGGCCAGGGCACCTGCTGGTCTTGATTACGGCGAACAGACAGACTGAAATCTGACAGCCCGGTGCCGGGAGGGAAGGGGCGGGGTCCAGGCATTATCACGGGAGATCTGTCCTGTTGCATTTCTCATATTTCTTATGAGGTAATCCACCAGAGCCTCCCTGGGAATAAAATGGAATAAAATGGAGGGGTTCAAAGCAAAGCAAAGATGGAGTGTTCTTGTCAGACCCCATTAAGGTGACCCATTCAGGCAGCCAGTGGTGGTGTTAATGTGCAGTTGCCGTGGTTGGCTTGAAGAGTCTCTCTCTCTCTGGTGTTCATGTACACACACACACACACACACACACACCCACACCCCAACAAGGTCCAACCTTAGGTAACTGGAGCAGTGTTTCCCCCCAGGAGTTCTGCCAACACTCGCAGTGAGGATACAGAATGGGCTTGGGGCTAACACACGGTCCTCTGCTCCGATCGGTCCCTGAATACCTTGCTATATGCCGGGAATCTCTGAAAGCAGGACAGAGTATACAGATTCGACCAAATTCCTTTGCCCACCGGTACTGCAGGGAACACACCATGTGAGCTGCTTTCTACAGCAGAAACTGACCCTTCCCCTCCTCAAAGCTCCAGGTGCTCAGCCTCCACCGGGGGATTCTGCCCAGCGCGCTCCTGCAGCCAACCTGAGCAGCACAAAAAGACTCTAATGATTTCAGCCTTCCCAGTCCCCCCAGGGGGGGACCTCGAGAAGATCATGAGGGCAAAGCAGTGGCACCATGATACCCAGGAACTCGCTAAGCATAACCCACTCTTCCTCTGACCTTGCCCTCTCCCCATGTGGGCTCAGCCCTTACATCTGGGCTCCTGTCCACTTTCTCTGCTCAGCACTTGAATTTCTAACCTGCACTTCAACCCCGTTGTCAACCTTACCCCACTGGGTGGGACCCTGACCCTTGGCGCTCTCTCGCCGCTCACTCCCCAGGGGCTGTGTTTTGTAACGATGCCCTCTTTCTTCCCGGGAGCCTTCTACAGCTGCAGTGGTTCCTAACAAGAGCCCTGTCCGTCTGCTCTCATGACCTCTCCCACTTGGGAGAGGCATACCTTGCCCATCAACTGGGTCCCGGCATGAATATCTGTTATATGTACGCAAGGATGGCAAGCCTTTTGGTCTTTGGGCAATGGAATATCCACCAGACTCGCAGCCAGGCCATGTGCCAGTCCCCAAGCCCACCAGTATTAACTACCTGTCAGCCTCCATTGGTGTCTGCTGATGAGGTCCTGGTATGCTCAGTGGCTAGGCCTCTCCAAAGATGCACATAGGAGCTTGGCATTGCTTAGACCATATCCCCATGCCCCTACAGGTCAACAAGACACATAGCTAAGGTTCAAGGCTCAAGACCAAGGCATAAGTGGTGCTAAGTGATGGGGTTTCCCTTGCACGTGGTGCTGACTGAGAGATGTGGAGGGCATTCTGATGGTTTAAATCTCCTGGGAAGAATAGGTCAGTTATATTAGATCAACGATTCCAGACATTTGGATTTCATGGGCCATTACAGTTTCAAAAATACTCTTTGAGAGATTTTATAATGTTGGCAACCAAATAAGGGACAATAAAAAAAAATAACAATCTCTATCATGAGGCTGTAATGGGAGGCTGTATTTTAATATTTAAAAAAGTAAGGGATATAATCTCAGCCTTTGAAAAATGAGTTCTATGGAAAATTTCTATACTTTGTTTCACCAGAGACCAGTAGAAATTGATCATGAATCAGCCCTAGCCTAGGGCCTAGAATTTTGTGGTCTCTGGCCAAGAAGCTCTCTGAAATTTCCTCTGTCTTCTCCTCTTTACTGCCTGGCAACCAGACACATTTGGCAGCTCAGATGATCGGGTGACCCTTCCTTTAATGAGAACGATCTGTCTTTCTGCAACTCTCACACCTTGGTCTTGGTTCTGCCTTGACCCAGAATGGGTTTACTGTGCCTTTTCTAAAGCATCCCTTTGGATATTTGAGGTCTGCACCAAAAACCTTCCTCTGGCTATCCTCCCAGTCCCCTGCCCCAAGTCAGGACTGGACAGGGAGGAAGGTTTCCAGAGAGAAATGGAGCAGTCCAAGCACTGGGGGGGCCTCTATCAGCCTACCTTAATGAAACAGGAGCAGGAAGTTGCCGGACGGAAAGACAGAGGCTGGAGAACCAAGGGAGGTGGGACAACTGAGCAGCAGGAACCCAGAACCGCGTGTGACATAAGAAAGCCTTGACAGGAGTCCAGAGACTTCATGGGATGAGTCTTTCCCAGCCGAGTGCCTGCCTCTGTGGCCTCCAAACCCAGAGCAGCCCCAGAGGTAGTCCTTCCTTGCACATGGGAGGAGACATTCTTGCAAGACCCCCGCTGTGTGCTTTCCTCTCAGAAAAGTATGCCTGTACCCCACATTTGTGGCACGTTGTCCCAGGGCACAGCTGTCTATAGGCCAGACATTAGCAGCTCTGATGGATACAGCAGACCAGGGCAGAGAACCGGTCCTGCCTCTAGCTCTCTGTGAGTCGGAGCAGCTCGGAGCCTGCTGGCAAGCCATGGCCTCAGCAGCAACCTGGGGAGAGCAAGGGACCATCCTCATGAGGCCTGGAGGCATTCATAAGCCTCACTCCCATGTATCGAATATTGAGCTCAAAATTCCTCGGAGGCTGCCCATTCTTCTTTAGATAAAAAGCCGAATGTTTAAACTTAGGCTACCAGCCTCTGCCTGACTCACTAAGACCAGCCACACCTACTGACTTTCCCTTCAACTGTGCCCTGTCCTTAGGCATGGGCTGGCCCCTTCCTGTGACCCCTTTTCCCTACATGGCCCCTTTTATCTCCCCAACCCTTGCTGACCCTTCAGGTCTCAGCTAACCAGGCCCCTCTTAGGGAGGCTTTTCTTGACTCCCTGGTCTGAAGCTGTGTTGATACAGTAGCCACTAGGCACATGTGGCTGTCAAGCACTCGAAAAGTATCTAGTCCAGGACACCTGGCTCAGTCAGTTAAGCGTCTGCTTTCAGCTCAAGTCATGATCCCAGGGTCTTGGGATCGAGCCCTGCATTGAGTGTCTTGATCAGTAGAGAGCCTGCTTCTCCGTCTGCCTGCTTCCTCCCCTGCTTGTGTTTGCTCCCTTTCTGACAATAAATAAAACCTTGAAAGGAAGGAAGGAAAGCGTCTAGTCCAAATTGAGATGCACCACAAGTTTAAAATACACACCAAATTTTTTAAAACTTAGTATAGAAATAAGAATGTAAAATATCTCCTTGATAATTTTTAATACTGATTACCTGTTGAAATGCTAATATTTTAGATATATTTTGGGGTTAAGGAAAATATTCGAGTTTCTTTTTTTTTTTTTTTTTTACTTTTGCTAAGGTGGCTACCAGGAATTTAAAATTGTGTATGTG
This sequence comes from Lontra canadensis, assembly GCF_010015895.1. Classification (NCBI taxonomy): domain Eukaryota; kingdom Metazoa; phylum Chordata; class Mammalia; order Carnivora; family Mustelidae; genus Lontra; species Lontra canadensis. The sequence goes on along the minus strand of NW_022631001.1, from coordinate 34,134,754 downwards.
GCTTATATTTGTGTCTTATGTTATATTTCTGTTGGACTGAGCTGGTCCACAGCATAGTGCCCTGGTACATGTTTAGATGGCACTGTATATCTTTCTTCTTCCTGACCTTCATTTCACTTTATAATTATGCACACACACCCCCACCCCAGAATATAAGATCCATGAGGACAGACTGTGTTTATGTGTGGCCTTTGTGACCTTGGGCAACTCGGGTCTCCGCTCTGAGATAAATGGAGATGAACAGATGTGCTTCGAAAGGATTGTTTGCAGTGAATTAAATAAGAGGAGGAATGTACTGATTAAGAGCGTGGCATCTAGTAGGGACTCAGTGAGTGGTTGCTGTTATTATGATCACCGTTATTAGAAATAAGCACCCAGGAAACCTTGGCAACAGCCATCAAAGAGTAACCTACTTCAATCATTTGCTAAATGTATTTCCTTACCATAGTCCTTATGGACTGTGTCCAGGGTCTACACTTTGTGTAGGTGAATGCAGACACACACGGATAGATACGTTAAATATACAAATCCTTGAACTTGCAGTCTGTTTTTGTAATAAATGCAGGACAGGAACCGAGTGAATATATTTCCATAAGTGGTCTTGCACAGAGACACGTGCTTCTCAGAACACCTGCTGTGTCACCTCGCAAAAATTCCAATACCACTGTCTCCGTGAGCCAAACGAGGGACATATGAACATTTGTTCCTAATTAACAACAACAACAAAAATCTGTCTCACTTATTCTTAGTAACCAGTCCTAACCCCAGTTCCTGTGGCACTGTTTGTCACGTTGCATTTGAGAAAGGCGTTATCGCATCACCGCAGTGCCAAAGAAGGACTCCAGGTCTCCGCACTGCGCACAGAATGGCAGCTCCCATTTGTTAGGCATCAGCGTGGCAGGAGGCCAGGGGGACTGGCTGCCCAAAGACTTGGTGACAGCCCAGCACCTGTCAAGGCATGGGTCGATGGAGCCAAAAACTCTAGTGTTTCCAGAAAGAGGTCTAGGGACAGGAACATCCAAAAGCAAGACCTGCCAATCCGTGACTCATTCATAGACTTCTCAGTGGCCCCACCTGCAAGAACTGGGCCTGGAAAGCAGGTGCAGTCCTGTTCCTTCCACCTTCCTCCTGCCCCACAGCATAAAGAAGTGCTGTATTCTGTGGCCCTTCCCCAAGGGGCCGTGAACCCTGAACTGGGGCTGCAGAAGCCTTGGGGGTACAGGCAGGCCAGCAAATGGCACTCAGGATCCCAGGTTCCCCCTCTCCTCTGGCCAGAGGCTCTGAAAGCTCAAGCTGCTCAGGGCCCAGAGGCTTTTCTTCCTTTCCCTCTGTCCTTTCCACTCACTGTCACCCTTTATTCATGACAAGAGTCTTGAAAAGATTCAATCTGGCTCAAAGTGAGGTTAGTACAGAGGTTCCCAAACTCTTTCTGTAAATGGCCAGAGTGTAAGTATTGTTGGCTTTGAGACTCCCAGCAACTAAACTCCTGTTGTTGTCCTGCAAAAGCAGCCATAGACGATAGTAAGCAATGGGTGTGGCTACGTACCAATAAAACTTTATTCACAACAATAGGCGGCAGGTAGGATTTGGACCACAAACTGCGGATTGCCAACCCCTGCTTTACAATGAGCAAAGCAAAAACTAATTCAGGTGTCAACTAGAACTTTTATATTTAAATGAGCTAGATTGGAATAGGATGGGATGGGATGACACAGAATAAATAGTACATGCACTTTATTGCATGGAGAAATGCATATCGTGCTGTGAATATTTGTTACAAAGGTGTTTTATCCAAACACACCATACATGTGTGTGACTGTGTTCTAGATGGGAATTGTAATGTATTTCTTACTCTGAGTCAGAATCAGAAAACTTGAAATACACCGGTGTAGTGGATGGACTCTTCAACAGGAAGCTGGCTGACCTGGGATGAAAGTCTCCTGTTCTGCCACCCGCTTTTGCTTTGGAATTTTAGAAGTCTTTTCCCCTCCCCAAGCCTCAATTTCCCCTTCTGCAGACTGGGAGATTTTGAGATGAGGCTCAAGTTCACCTGGGGCTCTGAGATTCTGTGGGGACGTTGTCGTCATCTGGAACAGCTGATTCAGCTCAGAGGCTCGTCATCCCCACTGCGTCTGCCTGTCTCCAGCCCTGTATCTTCTTAGGTGAGAAATATTCCCTTCCTTTTGTGGCTTGAAACCTCATTGAACAAATCTCCCTGGTTTGTGGATGAGAGAGACTGAAACCCAGCGAGAGGAAGGAAGATCTATATGCCATCCGTGCCTGAACAAAACTCACACGTGGGCTTGCTTCTTTAAATCCGAAGCCCTCGCCCTTTTCTCCATAGCATGGTCCTCCTTGGGGAAAGCAGTTTGCCGCGGCCCCAAACCTTGAGCTGCAGCTCCCCTTCTAGTCTTCCTTGGGAATAATTCCTAATGAATTCCCCAACACTTAAAAATGAAGTAGTGACTGCCAGGGGCTACTTCGGGTTTACCAAGAACAGGCTATGTCAGTTCACATCCTTTACTTTTTTCACCGGTTATTAAATCTGGGCTGGGGAAATCAAGTCGAGAGCATGTGTCTGAACTTCCAGAAGATTCTGACTAGGTGTCTCACAGGGTCCTGTGGAACAGCTGGTGAGATGGAAGCTGAAGAATGAGTGAGTGACGCTGGTTCATGGTTGGGAGATCAACAAAACCAAAAAACATCATTGAATGAAGCAAAGAGGGTCTCTCCGATGCCTACATTTGAGTGAAAGGAGTGGTGAGGACTCTGGCAAATGGCAAGGGGGATGGTCAGCGAGCAGTCACTGTCACCTCGCTGCAGCCCTCTATGGCCCTGAGGAGACCCGAGCCAGTAGGAGCCGGAGCCCCTGGTTTCTCGAAGATGATGAAAATCTGGATTTGCCATCTAAAAATGTGGCAAGCACGTTCCCATTCAAAAGGAAACATTGTGCATAAGCAACAAAACCCATCTGTGGCTCCAGTATGACCCCAAACACATATGCAGGTCCAAAGACTGTCAGTTTGTAATGTCTAGATTAAAAGTCTGCCGTCAACCTAGAGGAATTTCTCCAAGAGCTGACACAAGGCTCTATTCTCTGTCGTGTTCTATTTAGCATTTTCACTGCAGGCTTAAATGAAGACACAGAGGCACAACAATCACAAAAACAGATGTCAGGAAACTGAGAAGGGGGGCTGGCAGGATCAAAACTCAGAGTGATTTAAATAGGCTGAACCCAACATGTCTAGATGAGACTTATTAGAGAAAAATGTAAGGGTATATATCATAGGTCAAAAAAAAAAAAATTAGACCATAGCTGTTCCCATTCATGCCACACTGTCCAGCTCTCTCCCTGCACACTGGATGTGCCCTTTTGGAGCCCTCGGTTTCCTTCCCTCTTCTGGTGGGCCCTTCTCCTCCTGTGGCCTTCCAGAAGCAAGAGGATCCTGTCTTACAACCCCCAGAGCCTTTCCCTTTCTTTCAGGGATGCTGTTGTCCTCAGCCTAGAGCCTCTGCCCTCTACCTTCTACAGATTAAAGCCCAAGCCTATTCCCGGCACCTCCGCATCCAAACTGAACCAGTAAACCAGGCCTGATTGTTCTGGTAGCGTTTGGAGTGCTCAACCACCATGGAAGTCCCCCAGATCTAAGGAGGCTCACTAAGCCAGGCCCAGCTCCAAGGTGGCCTTGTTCCTCAGGGTGTGGAGAGCACCAGCCCCCACACCTTCTGGACCACGAGAATGCGAGCCCCACTAGGGCAGGATCCTGTGCCCAGCGTTCTTCACCCGCAGGTCCAGCACTCAGCACAAAGCCTGGCCCAGATGAGGTAGGCAATACATATTAGTGGTCTGGGCTATAAAAACATACTTTTTAGGCAGTCAGAAATTTGAACATTAACTATGAACTAACAACGATAAGAAATTGTTAATTTTGTTAAGTGTGATAATGGCAATGTCACGTCAGAACGTGCCTCTCCCTTTTCGTTTTTCATTATGTTGTGGGGAGGCACACTGTGAAGTGATTTAGAAGTGAGATGATGTCTGAGATTTGCTTTAATCTGCTCCACCCTAGGGGAAAAGAGGGGGTCAGCTAGATCAAAATCTGTGTGTGTGTGTGTGTGTGTGTGTGTGTGTGTGAACATTTTAATAATCAAAACTTTTTAAAAATTGATGAAGGTGTAATGTGGGCCTCCCACCAGTGGAGGTGCTCTAACTGGGATTAATTGAAACAACTCCAGCCTGCTGCATGTGGAGCCCTTCTGGCCGTGGCCTACTCTTCTTCCGTTGGCTTCCTACAAAGGTGGGAGGAGAGAGTCCCACATCCTGATGGGAAAGAACCCAGGATTTTCTTGGCACACTGACCATCCCCGCCCCTAGCCAGGCCCCAAAGCAGCTTGCCCTGGGTGAACCCTGGGGTTGAAGTGAGCAGTATAAACGTCAGAAAATGATCTAAAACTTGGAAAGGGGACTAAGGGTGGGTTGTATGCCCTTTAATGCCACAGAGGGATAAAGGGTACCCAAGAAATATCTAGGGGATTGCATTTGGTTCAACTCACTATTTACTATTGATTTAAAATCTCAGATTTAGTAAAGGTACATATTAACTTGTCGATTTTGACCACTAGAGATGCAAATAATTTCTATCCAGTAAGAAAGATACCCCCAAAGTTTACATTTATGACCCTACTGGACGTTGATCAGTTGTGGATCCAACCCAGCAATCTTACCCTAGCATTGCCTGCAAATACCTAGCTTCTTAATATGTTTTTTTTTTTAAGATTTTAGTTATTAGAGAATGTGAGAGAGAGGGGCATGAATGGGGTGAAGGGCAGAGGGAGAAGCAGACTCCCCTCTGAGCAGGGAGCCCAATGTAGGACTCAATCCTGGGACTCGGATCATGACCTGAGCTGAAGGCAGATACTTAAGTGACTGAGCCCTCCAGGTGCCCCCTAGCTTCTTAATATTCTTTAAGCTATTTCTGATGTTAATTAGATGGGTTCCCTCATTAATTAGTGAGTAGAATAAAGTATTTGACATATGTTCATTTTTTGTCCATATGAGAGTGATGTTTTTTAACCTTTTGAAAATTACACTCTATCAACATCCTGGGACCTGTCTCCTGTGAGCCAGCCGTTCCCATTCTGTTGACATGGGAACTATGGAGCTGGCCCATTTCCACATTGGATGGTTCCAATCCCTTAAAAAAAAAAAAAAATTTTTTTTTTTTAAACTAGAATCTGTTTCTATAGAGCTTTCTTCCTCTGTTAATGCAGTGAAAACAGTGAAGGTTTTGGAATCAGACAAACCTGGGCTCAAATCCCAGTTCCACCATTTATGAGCCTGTTCAGTCTTCAGAAAGGCACTTGATCTCCCTGAGCTCCTCCCTTTTCTGGTCATCCCACTGGGAAAATGAACTGAGGTCGTCCCCATAAAGAACCTAGCACAGTGCCTGGCACACCCCAGGTGAGTTTATCTTCTTAATCATTTCCTCATTCATTCATTTATTCAACAGACATTTTTCGAGGCACTCGTGGCGACTGCTGAAGGTGCAGATACGCATAACAAATAGCTCCTGTTCTGGAGATGCATGCAAATTAGAAGGAGAGAAAGAAATGTTTAAAAAGAAATTCTAATACAGCATGATAAGTACAACAATAGAGTCGTGTACAAAGCGCAGAGGAGAAAGTGATTAGCTCTGAGGCAGAAACAGAGGTGGTTGCCAAAGTCGACTTCCCAGAGAAGGTGATGTCTGCAATGTGTTTTGAACATAAATAAGGTTTCCCTGGCACTTGGGGAGGGAGAAAACATCACAGGGACTTGGAGAAATAAAACCGCCTGCTAGGCCTTGGGGGAGTAAAAAGAGCAAATGGAAGGGGTGGGGGCAGGGAGATGAACTGAGACGGGTCATGGAGATGAAGTTGGTAGTCAAAAGAGGTTTCACTTTTTCCCTAAAAAATGATGGAGGGCGCCTGGGTGCCTCGGTCAGTCAAGCGTCTGCTTTCGGCTCAGGTCATGATCCCAGAGTCCTGGGAATGAGTCCTGCATCAGGCTCCCTGCTCAGCGGAGTGCTTGCTTCTTCCTCTGCCCCTCCCCCTGCTTGTGCTCATGCGTGCTCTCTCTCTCTCTGTCAAATGAATAAATAAAAAATGATGGAAATTTTTTGAAAGATTTTAGACAGGGGAGTGATATTAATGTGTGTATATTTAGAAAAGAGCGTAGTGATCGTAGCGACGACAATATGAGGAATGAAGCAAGACTCAGGTTAGAAGACGTCTTTGACAGGCCAGTTCAAATAATGGTGAAATGGGTGAAACATGACAACAAAACGGAGGGGAAATGTTTAGGAGACAGAATTAGCCAGACTTGAACAACATGGCGACTTTCTATGGGCCATGATGGTCCACACCCAACCTCCCTTTGGAAGGGAAACTGAGCAAATTGGCCCTTGAGCAAAGACTGGCAACTAACTGGGCCCTAGTAGGCACCTGGGCCGAGATCAGCCCATCCATAGGCTGCTCAGTTACCAAAAAGCAGCTGGGTGTGAAAGGTTCTGTCCAGTAGGATTGGTGGTAATTCACTAGCACAGTCAAACACTCTCCTTCCGGAATTTGAATAGGAAAATGCAAAGATAATTAGTCAGCTGGGAATAGGAAGAGGAAGGAGAATGGCATGCAAAGCAAAGTGCAGATGCTATGGAGAAGAGATCAATGCCAGAGGCAACAACAGACCGACACACCAGAGAGCTTGACGTTCAACAGTCAAGTTGTTGTTGAAGTCTTAGAGTCCTTGGTGGCATCTGGGCATAAACCCATCTAAGGGAATCTAGGCTCCTCACCAGGAACACAGTTCTCTTGCTTTGCAACTGGTCACATGTTTGGGGAAGAAATGCGTCAGCATAAATATTTGAATTCGAGACTCACATCCTCCAAGTCTTCCCTTCTTCATGCTAGACCCATACCCCTTTCTTAACTCTTCCTCACTGACCGTGACTCTGCCTTCACTCCCCACTCTGATTTTCTCCAATGCGCAAACCCCTGGCTGATCTTGCTTCCTGTCCCTGGGGACCAAAGTCAGGGCACTTAGTTCATTCCCAATTCCTATCTCCACTTGCCTGTTTGGAGCTCAGCCCTTCCCCACACCTCCCCTCCAAGCCCTAAGCTGCTCTACTCTTTCGCAGGTCAGGAGAGAAAAGTGGCAAAATGAGACAGAAACCCCTACAAGGCTACGTCTGGTCCCAGAGAAGGCAAGAACAGGGAGAAACTTCTTACTTGCTCGAAAGAACTACATTTGATCCTCCGTTCAGCAATAATATTTCCCCAGGGCCCTGGCTCAGGAAGTTTGAAATTGGCATTTTGAAAAGCTATAGGATCTGCTGGAACCCCAATATCCGTACATTCCGCTAATGGTCAGCTCTGTCTCCAAAGTGGACTCATGAAAATTTAAGCTCCATGAGGACAAAGATTTGTCATCTTCTTCACCAAATCCCCAGCTCCTGGAATAATGTCTGGCATGCGGTAGGGACTCGGTAAATATTGGAGTGAGAAAATGTATGGATTCACAGCAGATCTGGAGAGGAGTCTCTAATGAGATGCCAGAGTTCTCTGTCCTCAGCTTACCATGATTAATAATTCAGTGAAAACAGAAAGGGATTTCTGGGGGGAAGTAGATACAATAAGAATGGAGCTGGTAAGAGTTTTGAATGCATTGATGAATGGACTCAAGAGTTAGAGTATCTGACGAACATGGAGCGATCATCACTGTTAGGATGAGAGATTCATTCCAACTATCTGTCACGCTAGCTGGGAGGCTGGAGATAGCAGCAGCACACCTGGAGAAGAATGGCTCTTAGCTGACCACAAACCCAATAAGAATTTGAGTTAGAAAACAAAGCAGAACAATAACAACAACAACAAAAAAAACTGCCCAAAGAAGTAAACATGCTCTTAGGTACAGAATCCAGAAATGTGGGAGGCCATGGACCCAGGACAAGAGGTGCTGCTCAGATACCCTTGAGAGCAATGGGCTTGGTACAAGAAATATGCTCAAAGGAGTGAAATGAGCAAAAAGATGGAGAACATTTGGCACGAGACACTAGGTGTGTTCCTCTTAGGGAAGTCTCCGAGGGTATGTGAGTTTCCTAGGGTTGCCATAACAAAATGCCACAAACTAGAAACCTACTCTTGCACACTTTCAGAGTCCAGAGTCCAGAGGCAACAACAGACCGACACACCAGAGAGCCTGACGTTCAACAGTCAAGTTGTTGTTGAAGTCTTAGAGTCAAGGCGTTCACAGCACCGTGCTCTCTGAAGTCTCTAGGGAGGATCTGGCCCCACCTTTGCCAGCTTCTGGTGGCCCCCCAGGCATTTCCCAGCTTGTGGCTACATCATTCCATCTCTGCCTCTGTCTTCATGTGATGTTCTCCTTTTATATGTCTGCATGTCTTATAAGGACACCAGTGGTGTTTGACAAAGGACCCACCTTACTCTAGTAGGACCTCTTTTGAACTACTTACATCAACAACAACACTATTTCCAGTAAAGGTCACGTTCTGAGGTATGATGGGGTTAGACTTCAACACCTATCTTTGGAGGAGACCATTCAGCCCAGAACTGTGTTCATATATTCAAAGAACTCTCCTGTAGAGGGTTTTATCTGTACAGCCCAAAGGGCAGAACTAAGAAGAACTGAAAGTCATGGGAATGCAAATGCTAGCTACTCACAGGGAAGAACTTTCTAAGTGTTGAGGCTGTCCCTTCTGACTCCCAACCCTAATGCTGCTGCAGAAGAGGCAAGATGACCCACGGGGGCGACACTGGCAGAAATTCTTTCCTAGGAAGCAGGTCAGGCTGCATGGCCTCGTGTCACTCTGTTGACTCGATTCCATGAGTCTCTGCCCTCTGGTACTCTGTCACAAGGGAGCCATTTCTAACCAAGCAGGGATTTAAGTGCTTGTTTCTAAGAAGTGATCTAAGCAGATGAGTTCTGTGATAATGCAGGCAGCTTATGAGAAATGGAACATGAAGACCCAAGAAATGAATATAAATTCGGCTGCTATTTTCATTTTTAATTGGGAAAAAAAGCCCGTCCCAGCCAGAAAGAATAGGGGAAGAGTGTACTTCACATGGCACCATAGGAAACATTTGTTAGTGCTGCCAGGAGGAACGGCATAGTATTGTCGCTTCTGCTATCCTCGCAATTGGGATGGGAAAGATTTCTATAGGGACCGCCGCTGCTGGCCGCCTCTATGGATAATGAAGGTCATGGTTTATGGGCACAAACTGTTCTGCTTCAGATGCGGCTTCATTGCAATGCAGGCATGGAAACCCAGCAGCCAGCCCCATGCACTGATCAGATTTTGGAATGTGGTCATAATATATCCCCACGCGAATTCCCTCACATTTTTCAGGATGGTCTACAACAGAATGGAGCTGCTGGAAGAGAAAAAGGGGTCAGGGGAAGAGAATTAACATTTATCAGGCACCTGCTATGTGCCAGGCTTTGGTCAAATTGAATCACGGAGGCTTTGGACCCTGTGGATGTTGGAGTCACAGCATGTGTGAGCGTGTGCATGTCTGTGTGCACGCGCAGGTGCACATGTCCACACATCTGTGATCTAGAGAGAGAAATGAGGGATAGGGAAAAGGTGCCAAGTACTTAGAAGATGGGAAGATTATGGATCAAAAGGTACATCAACAAGGTGGAGGCCTGAGACCAGCCTCATGAGACTGGGAAGAGGGCAACGTCTTTGGGGACCAGGTAGGGAAGGTCCTGCCTCCAGCAGGCATATCCAGCTGGGACAGGATCCCCAGAGTCAGCTCAGACTAGAGTTTTAAGGGGTTCCTGGAATCAAGACCTGAGATGGAAAAAGCTCAAGGTCTGAGAGGATGGAAGGTCTTGCCAGCCAGATGGGCCCCAGCTGGACACGCAGGTGTCTCTGTTGGGAATCCTGATGCTTCCACAGCCTTAAACTCGGTCATTTTTGCTCACTTTACACTTATTTGCTTTATTTACTCTGAAACCTCAGTAGAACTATCCCCTGCAAGGCTCTAGCCCAGTGGTTCTCAGGCACTGGGATGTAATGTATCATTGGAGAGACTCCTTGTAAAGCAGACTCCCAAATTCCACCCTCGGAGCCAGATTCAGTGGGTTTAGGATGGAACTTGATGTGTATGGATCTCAGCATCTTGGGTAAAATGGAGGGCCATGCTTTGAGGTCATTTATGGCTTTGTCAGGGAAAAAAAAAAAAATGAGGTATGTGTCCCTACCTGGTCTAAAAAGGAGAAGAAAGAAAAGTGTCCCTGATGGGCAGGTGTGCTGGTGCCACCGTATGGGAGCTTGAAGCTGGAGATGCCCCCACAAGTATCCAGTTCTCAGAGTTTATGGAGACTCTTGGTTGAACCTAGAATCTCACCACAGCTCTCTTCCTCAGGATAAAAGAGCATTCAGCTTTTTTAGCTATTAACACCTTAGTATGAATTAGACCATACTCAGGCAGATCCTTTACCAGAAAAAGGAAACACACAAGAAAAATGAACTTTTCTGGAATGTTCCCCTGGGTGTCTGGCACTGTGTTCAGTACTTTCTGATGAAGACCATTGAGTGAGTCTTGGTCAGTGCCCATACCAATCCTCCAAGATGGTATTTTCTGCATTTGAAAGATGAGGAAATGAGGCTCAGAGAGATTCATTGTCCAGGGTCACTCAATTGATGGTAGTAGACCCTAGGTATAATCCAAGTCCTGTCCACCTCTAAAAACCATCCTTAGCCCACAGGACTACTCTCCAAACATAGACCCTCTAAAGGGAGGAAGGGGAGAACCCTACTGAGATCAGGTCTGAGTGAGCTGCCACAGAGGGAAGGAGATGGCGACCAGGACGGGACATTGGCAGAAAGATAGTGGGTTTAAAGACAACTTGTACTTTTCAACACTTACACTTTGATCTGGTTCTCAAATTGAAGTCTCTGTCAGATGAGCATTGGCCTTTATCCAGAAAGACCTAAGGGCAGAAAGCCTCTCTTTCTCTAGAGGGCTGGCACAATGGGAAAGAGCAGACCTGGGAGGGGAGCAGCTGGTCCCACCTGGTATTGATGACAAGGATGGGGTTAAGGCTTGGTATACCTGGCTATTGGCTCTTAGCTAGGTGTGAAATGTGCCTCTTCAGAAAGGGAGGAGGGTTTGCACAAGGACTGAGCAAGAGGGCTTTCACAAAATGTAGTTGTGCAGGGGTGAGGTCCGGGTGAGCCCGTGGGTGCTGTACCTGTGGAACTGTGGAGAGAGTGTGGTGGGAACCAGTGGCGCCAGGAGCCGGCTCTCAGGGCAGGCTGGAATCGGGCCCTCGCCTCTCCTGGGAGCATCTGTCTGGCAGCACCCATGGCGACAGGTGTCTACTGAATGACCTGTCATTCCCTCAGCTCCACTTAAATCAAATGGAACTTACCTGCCTGCCTCCAAAACCAGTTTCTACTCTGACTTCACTGATATTGTCAGAAACACCAGGATTCGATTTTTTTTTAAAGATTTTACTTATTTATTCAATATAGACAGTGAGAGAGAGAGAGCATGAATGTGGTAAAGGGCAGAGGGAGAAGCAGACTCCCCACGGAGCAGGGAGCCTGATGTGGGGCTGGAGCCAGATGCGGGGCTCGATCCCAAGTCTCCGGGATCATGACCTGAGTCAAAGGCAGACGCTTAACTGACTGAGCCACCCAGGTACCCTAAAACAGCAGCATTCTTGGAGGTTCAATAGTTAAACCACGTCTTTGGATTCTCCCTTTCCCCCCATCCAGTCACTCACCACATCCTGCTGATGGCTTCTATGTGACATCTCCCCACCTTTTCATTGCTGCCACAGGCCCAGGCCAAGCCCAATCCACACATCCCAGGATTCTAGGAACCTCTTGATCTAGCCCCATCCCTCCTGATAAACAACCGCCCACTCTCCCACTGTTGCCTCACAGGAGCCGCACCCTCCCAACAGAATGGTCTGCTTGAAGCCAGCCTCATTCCTTTGCTCATGCCATTTCTGCCACCTGGATTTCCATCTTCCCTGTGCACTCAGCTCCCACCCCATTCTGACCATTCAACAAACATTAATGAGTGCCTACTGTGGGCCAAGGAGCCTTCTAGGTGCTAGGGATCAGTGATGATCAAGAGTCCCTCTGCTCTGGGAGCTTACGTTCCTCAGGGAACATGGGAAATAAAGCATGGTAAAGGGACAAAGGACGCCACAGGGTGGTCAGGAAAGGCTTTTCTGGGGAAGTGACTTTGGATCTGAGACGCAAATGAAATGAAAGTTAATTATGTGAACAATGGGGCAAGAGCTTCAAAGTCTTCTCCTTCCTCAGTGATCAACATAAGCTCTTAGAAATCAACCCCACCCAACTCCGGGTCTTACTGCCTGACGTAGTCACACATCCCTGAGCCCACATAGCCTGCCTTGAGTGGCTTTTTACCTTTTTGTGCCTAATCAGATGCTAAGTTCTATGAGGCCAGGAGCTGGATACCCCTTTATAAATACAAGTTCACGAGGGTTACCACAGGCAAGGGTCACCCAGCTGTGACAAAATAAAGGGGAAATCATTTCACTCTGCTTCTAAAAGCTGACTGGGATGTGGGGTGGGAATCTCCTCCCTGTGACTTGTTTTGTTGGTGTCATTCATTTGTGGAGGAGGTTTTCCTAGCTGGAGGTGAGCAAGGCAGCCAGGGCCACTCTGATTGGAATCCATGAGCAAGCGATAAACCCTCATGAGCGAGGCAGAAAATGCCACCAACTCTTCTAAGATGGAAGGGTGTCTGTTACCAAACTATCTGGAAATCACTGAGCTGAAGTCAGAGAAACTGTTGTCCTGAGGATGCTTCTGGCTTTACGACCATGATTCCAAGATAAGTCAGTAAGAAATGTTTTCATGGTGAACAACAGTTAAAGATCCATGAAAAGGAGACTAGAATGGGTCTAGAGTTTATTGAATCAAGTCTTGCTTTGTAAATGTTTTTCAAGTGTATAGTGTTAATATTTGAAAGCACTCATTCTTTTACTTTAGTCACTTAGCTATTTTAATAAAGCTATCCTTCTGCCACCTGTATTCTTGCTAACACTTACTGAGTGCCTCCCATCACTGGGGATGCACGTGAGGAAGTTATGGTGGTGAGCGAATAGATATGGCCCCAGTCCCCAAGGAACTTGCTGTCTAGTGGAGAAGACGGGTGTTAAATAAATTAGAATCAATCATTAGATGATTGCAAAGGAACAGAACACTGTAGTATAATCATAGGCTACTGGAGTGTATGAGAGCAAATTCCCTGAGGAAGGGACACTTCATTCGAGACAAAAGTTGGCTAGTATCGTTGGTGAAGGAAGGTAGCCTAGAAGAATGTTCCAGGCAGAGGAAACACCACGTCCCCCATTTCAGCAGTGGGGAGGAGCGTGGTGCCTGAAGTCCAGAGGGGCTGGACTGCCAGAGGCACGGGACTGGCTGGGAGGGCAGCAGGAGGCAAAACCAGAGGGCGGCTTTGCAGGATTCTGGCTTTACCCTGTACACTGTGGAAGGCCAGTTCACATTCGGCCTTTGAGGAAGTATCCTAATCCCTACAAAAAACAGAATCGTGGAAGTCCCCTCTTCAAGAAAGAAAAATTTGAGATGAGAAATGAATCCCCCTTTAAGAAGGGAATCAGCTCTAATTAAAGGGAAACTGATGAAGATCACTTGGACCTAGAAGTACTTTTATTTATCCAGGCATTGTGCTGTAAATTGCTTTCCTTGGCTGATAAAGGAAGCTGGAGGATAAAGATTATTTACAACCTAGGTAGTTAAAGAATCTATTTGCTTACAAATCAGACTGAGACAAGGTCCCCAGGAAAACTAAAATAGATTATACCCCACTTAAGTGACAAATTTCTCAGTTGCCAATCCATAAAAAGAGATAAGGACTAGCTTTCTGTCAAATTGTTTTGACATGCCTGCTTTTACCCATCTGAACTGCAAACCTTTAATGTTTATATATAAATACCAAGAATTGTGAAACTTTTTTTTTTAATTTTTTAAAAAATTTATTTATTTGACAGCAGGAGCACGGCGGAGGAGGGGGGAGGTGGCAGGCAGAGGGAGAGAGAGAGACAGACTCCCTGCTGAGCAAGGAGCCAAATGCAGGACTTGATTCCAGGGCCCTGGGATCATGACCTGAGCCGAAGGCAGATAGAAGCTTAACTGACTGAGCCACCCAGGTGTCCCTGAAACTTGTCTTAGATAATCATGGAAAGTCATAAACATAACGGGAGGTTGGAAATTTGTAATTATTATTAGTTACTCCAAATGTAATTAAACATAAAATGAATTAAATTTTTTCCTTCTACTTTTCTTTGCCTAAACCCCATTTTTGACCAGCAACATAAAACTCCAGTTTACAGTTTCTGGAGTTTGCAACAGTAGCTGTCAATCATTTTTTTTCATCTCTCTCTTTTTTTTTTTAGCTGTTAAAAATGGGAGCTTCGCTTATACTTCACTGTCCCCAGTTAACCCTACCCATGGCTGTCCCCAAACTCCAGCTTCCACACCTTTGCTTGTGTCATCACCCCTGCCTGGAATTCCCTGGTCACTTCCAGGTCCAGAAACTGGTATTTCACACCCAATGACTCAAGAGATTCTGCTACTTATTGATAAGGAACCCATAGAGCAAATGTAGGCCCTTGCGATGATTGATAAATTTCATGAAAGCTGCAGCTCTAAATCCAATTTTCCACCATTTGTTAATGTTCTTCTGTACGTGGGGAACAATATCAAAGGAAGGAACATGCTTGACTGAGAAGGTACAGTCAAATGATCCGCTCCATGAATCTAAGCGGCGCCCACCCACCCACTCTTAATGAAGTCTGTGTTCTGTGCTGCCCCCTAGTGGTTGAAGTGAAAGGGCCCGTGAGCTACCCTCCTCTTTGCCAGCCCCTCGAAGGTCAAAGGCACACCCTGCCACCGACACCCACTGTAGACATATTTGTGGCCCAAGTGCAAAGTGAGGCTGCCTGGCTCCCATGTGAATCAAACCTGCTCTCCTTGGCCTCAACTAAGGCCAAGCCAAATGGCAGCAGACAATTTGGGATTGGGACAGTCAGTCTGGTGGTAGTATTAACACAGATGCCCAGATCATTTAAGACAGGATCCGAAGGCAGGGGTCGCATGGAGAAGAATAGTCTTCATACTGCTGGGGAGAAGATGAAGACAAAGTGAGTAACCTCTGGGTTACTTCTGAGTATAGTCCTTCCAGGCATTGTATCCAATGCTGTACCCATAAACCACCAACCAAAACACCAGATCTGGTGTTTGATCTGGGTGGACAATCACATCAACTCATCCAAGCCAAGAACTTCCAAACTGAAAGCTCCACGAGTCTCCATGGATTCTAATAGTTCCAAATTTGCCCCATAGAGGAGCCCCTAGGACTCCTACAACAAGCTGTGGCCACCTTTGTCATTCTAAGCCACCACTGTGCCCAGCAGCTGCTCCTCTCCAGACCACCTTAATTAGCTGCATGGCACTCATTAACAGCTGCTGCGTGTTTAAATGTTCTCCCCTGCCTGGCAAGGGCCTATAAAACCTCCCCAAAATACATCCTCTTGCAAGCAGATGTTCGCTGACAATAGACCTGACGATTGGCTCTGCCAGGATCTAAGATTCTGGTCTCCCCCAGAGCCAGCCAGGGAGGGGCAGTGCACCCAGAGGCAACACCACAGTTGCACAGACTCATGGTGCCTCCCTGAGTACCTGGCATGTGACAGGCATTCATTCAGTTCATGCTAACTACCTGCAGAGGTGATATTCTGATAATAGGTACCAAGACAACACGGTAGTTGTCAAAACATGGGAACACACCCACAGCGAATGGGAAATAGCTGCTCCCCGCCATCCACCACCTGATCTGATTGGCCAGCGCCATAGATACCTGTCGTTAAATTCACCATCGTGCCTGGCTATCGTCGTCCTCATTGTCCTCGTTATGGTTTATAGACCTGTATTCTCATTATCCAAACATTATACCCAGAAATTCAGCCCTGCCTCCCAAAACTCCCCCCGCCCACAACTTTTAGATTTCCCCTTCTCATTATCCATGGTGGGCTCCTACCCTGTGCCTCTCCCTAGAATAGTGTTTTGTGGTTTGACACAATCCCTGAGTCATCTCACCCGTGGCCATGATGCCCCTTGCTTCGCAGGAGGGTTTGTCAGTCCTGTAGGGGATCTGTCGATTTAGCAAGGCTGACCTTCTGTCCCCTGTACTTCCCTTCCCTGCGTAGTTCTGGGTTAGCATAGACCACAAGTGATGTGAGAACTTGGAAGACAGTGAAGCAGGGACAATTTTTTGTTTTACTCTCAGAAAGCCCGCTGTCGGGCAGCAGGCTCTGGTGCCGCCCATCCACTCGCCCTCCTCGCCCGTGTGAGCCAAAGCCAGGCAGGCAGCTCCTCCAGCTCCTCCCTCGGCTCCCTCTGCCATCCCAGGTGCATGTGAGCTCTGCGAGGAAGGAAAGCAGCATTTACTGCAGTGAAAACTGAGAGGCGGTGACAGAGCAGTAGGGGTTCTAGCCAGTCCCACAGGTTCTAGCTCATGCTTGCAGGTTTCCTTCCTGTCTTATGTCCCCAGGTCCTGTCTGTCTTCCTTCCCTGAAAGTCTGCCCGACAGACACCAAAGTAACTGCCAGACAGAAACTGTTGATCTAGCTCCCAGCTTGCATGTCAAACCCCTATAGCCAGTCTGTATCTGTGCAGATCTGTAGGTACAGAGATGATAGATCAATTGATACAGAGAGAATGAGAAATCTCCTTGTGGCTCAGCTTTTCTTTTTTTTTTTTTTTTTAAGATTTATTTATTTATTTGGCAGAGACAGAGATCGCAAGTAGAGAGACAGGCAGAGAGAGAGCGGGAAGCAGACTCCCTGCTGGGCAGAGAGCCCGATGCAGGACTCCATCCCGGGACCCTGAGATTATGACCTGAGCCGAAGGCGGTGGCTTAACCCACTGAGCCCCCCAGGTGCCCGTGGCTCAGCTTTTCTGATTGAACTCTGACTGATACAGACCTCCACCAGTTACCAAAGCCATAAATCCCATATCCTCCTGATTTCCTGTCTCACCCTCCTTCCCACATCTAAGCCTCCATCCACCCAGCAAGCCCTTCTGCCTCCCAGCACGTTTTGTTCTCCAAGTACTTGTATCTTTCTGTTGTTGTTGTTCTGTTATGTGTTGGGATTTGACAAGGGAGCTACATTTTATAAACAGCAACTGGAATATCATGGTAGAAAAAGTGGAAGGGAATTCATGGGTGACTGCTGGTTAAAGGCTCAAGAAAGAGCTACGAACAGCCTAAGTGCCAGTTGGCTTGCCTTTTCATCTCCGCAGGGCTGTGCAAACATTAAACCACCACACAGGGTCCCTCAGAAGGGCACAGCCGCGGAAAGGGTGCCCAGGCTTGTAGGTCAGCGCCTTTCACCGGAGAGCATTTGTTGTCACCAGCGACAAGCATCGCCCTCCCTGGGGCTTTGGAAGCACGTAATTATTAAGCATGCCTGTTCCGGAAATGTGCCTGTATTTATTTATCATAAAGGCGACAGGAGTTGCTAAGCAAATTCATAATGCAAACAGCAGAAACGTTAGCCGAGTGAAGAGCAAGGAGCTTAAGCACTAGCCTTTATGCTCAGATAATAAATATGCTCATTACACATCTTCCTACCTCTTTAATAATGTCTTGGCGTGGGTCCCTAACACGTCCTCCCTCTTCCCTTTCAGGATTTGTTCTGTGCGTGCTTGATTATAATGGAACTACATTTCTTTACAAATGTTCTGTTTCTCCAGACTATCGTTCATCATCCATTAATTCACAAAACATTTATTAAGTGCCTGTTGTTTGCCTGGTACTAGGAATATGACAGCTTATTAGTATAGGATTTGTATCTGTAGGGTTTCCATGCTAATGGAAGAAAATCATCTATCAAGAAATAATCAAATAAATAGTAGCCTTTCATTCAGTGATAGGTGCCACTACACACACACACACATACACTTGTATAAGGGAAAATGAGTATGCATGAGTGGTCAGAGTTCTCTTGGAAGAGGTAACAACTAAGCAGAGGTGAGAACAATGGGGGAGGAACCAGCCTCGTGACCCTGTGAACAAGAGCTTCCCAGGGGGAAGGAATAGCAGCTTAAGGACCCCAAGATGGGAAGGGTCCTGGTGTGCTTTCATGCTGTGACAGTTAGCAATATAATAATAGTAATAACAATAAGGGGGCAGGGGAAAGAAGAAGAACGAAATTTTTCTTCCTTCAGTTTCTGGAACACTCCAAGACTTTTTCTGTCTGTGTACATTTTGTTCCCTTACTGGATCACTCTTGTCCCTGGTCTTCTCTGGATGACTTTTCATTTTCTCAGTCCAAACATCCCTTTTTCAGAGAGGTGTTCCCTACCTGTCCTGTCTAAGGCAGGTCTTCTTCATGGTTTTCTTTAATAACACTGGCTTCTGCTTTCACAAATTTTAACTGTTTATGTATTGTATTAGTCTGACTTCTCCATAGAAACAGAAGCAATAGGATGTCTATACATACATTTACATATATATATATCCATGAGGGAGACAGGGAGTTTGATTTGTTATAGGAATTGGTTCACAGGATTATGGAGGTTGAGAAGTCCCATGCTCTGCTCTCTGCATACTAGAGAACCGGGAAAGCTGGTGGTATAATTCAGTCCAAGTCCAAAGCCCCAAGAATTGGAGGTGAGGGGGAATTGTTTAAATACCCATCCAAGTCCAAAAGTCTGAGAACCAGGAACACTGATGTCCAACGTCAGGGCTAATTAATGTCCCAGCTCAAGCAAAGAGCAAATTCACCTTTCCTCTGCCTTTTCATTCTTCCAGGCCCTCAACAGATGGGATGATGGCCATCCTTATTGGTGAGGGCAATCTTCTTTACCCAGTCTATTGATTCAAATGCTAATCTCTTCTAGAAATACCCTCACAGACATACTCAGAAATAACGTTAGTTTTACCAGCTATGTGGACAACCTTTGGCCTGGTCAAATTGACGTAAAATTACCCAACCCATATGTGTACTTATTTAACACATAGAAAGCATTCAGGATAACTGCTGGTTGAATGAACCACGAATGGATCATAAAACAAGTTTTCTACAAAGCACCCAAACTGGGCAGGTTGAGAGTTGGGAAAAGGGTAGCGTCATAATACAAAGGAAACAAAGTTGGGGTGACGTTGGCTCAGGTCATGATCTGGGGGATCAAAGGATTGAGCCCTGCATCTAGCTCCCCACTCAGTAGGGAGTCTGCTTCTCTCTCTGCCCCTCCCCCTACTCCTGAACACGCAGTCTCTCTCTCTCTCTCTCTCTCTCTCAAATAAATAACTAAAATCTTAAAAAAAAAAAAAAAAGAAAGAAAAGAAAGTTAGACAAAGGATTTAAGGAAGATGAGAAGAAGGTGGAAGGGAAGTCGGCTAAGAGAAGGCAAGCAGAGGGGCTAGGTTAGGGAGGAAGTGACTGAGAGCAGACCAAACCAGGGGCGGAGAATGACTGGGACCAAAACAGCTTGTACTGCTCTCCTCATGCCAGCAAAGACTTCAGCACTACCCCGGGCGGACAGTGTCCTGCAGCCTGAGAGGCAAAGCCTGAGGGGCCCACTGAGTTACCTGCTACCTACCATAGAATGTCCCTGTGCCTAAACATGTCCAGCAATGGAACAGAGTGCTCGCTTCCAGGGTCAGTACCACTTGGACCCGCACACCATGAGTCTTCCCTACTCAAAGCACCCGGAGTCCTTCAACCATTCTTTGTGGGACAGTGGCCCCACCAGCCACCCTCTCTGGGCACCCCCATGACAAGTTTCCAGTGTGTCAACATCCCCTTTGCAAGGGTGTTGCCCTCAACAGCGCTGACTGTACCAGATGTGGCTGAAGCCCGAGGCGCGGGGACAATCGTGACATTTGGAACTGTGATGGCGTGACCTTTGCAAGGCCTTTGAAACTGAAAACCCTGCCAGCTGGGAGAAGGCCTGGGATGGCTTTGAGCCTGCCTGCTTTGACAGGCGAGGTGACAGCAGATGCTCTTGTATTTCATTGTGTGGCAAATGAATGCTAGGTGGGAGGAGAGGAAAATAGAACTTGGGAAAGGGCGACAGCCTTTCTGGGTGGCCCCCACAGATGGGGCCATACATAACGAGATAACGCAGCTCCAATCTCGGGGCCAGCAACTGAGGCGTGACTTCTTTCTTAACAGAAAAAGAAGAATTCTCCTTGAAATGAGAAATACAAATCAGACAAATGTGCCCAAGGAGAGCTTGAGGATTGAATGCCCCCACAAGGCTCTTTGGGGAGCCAGCAAATTCGATTGAAAATGCCACGGCAGGTGGAGGCAGATTCCTTGTTATCTGCTCAGATTGGATGAAAACCAGACCCTGAGCATTCCGTGTGCACCTTCAGAAGGCACGGGGTGCCTGCGTCTCTGATTGATGTCACATCAGACAGCTTTCTCCTCGGAGCTATTATCTCCCCAATTTCCTTTTGCCAGAAAAATAACTAAAGGGTTCTGGTACCCTCTGTCCGAAGACATCTTTCTTTTAATGTATCCATAAAAGTATATCTTGAAAAGGAGTTTCTCAGTTTTCAACATGTGGATAATTGATTTGTTACAACTCACAAAAGAGCATTTGTCATTTCGAAACAACCAGGACCCATGTGCAGCTTCCTCCCAAGATGAGCATGGAGGCACTTGACTTATTGCTGCCATTAAATTGAAGTGTTCGCCTGATTATTTGATATTTCAGAATTCCTTATAAATCACCACCTTATTTGGGTGATTACAATTTTAAGAAGAGACGCTTGATTTATGGGCAGCAGCAGGGAGGAGGAGGGGGGAGGAGAGAGGGGCCAGGAGGTATAGCAGTGGCAAGAGGCTTGATGAAGATACAATTGGAAACATCTGTTTGATACATTGCCCCCTTCTCCCCACAGGGTGGCCCAGGAATATTCCTATTCCTGGGAGATATTCATTATCAGGAGCTTAAGCAAATAAATAAAGGGGGAAGGTGGGGGACAGGAAGTGGGGAAGGAGGGCTTCCAGGGTTTTTTGCAGATTGGGATGTGCAATTTCATGTAAGTTTCTGGTTTCCCCTCAGTTGGGGGTAGAAGAAAGTGAAGCTCCAAAGTGAAATCCATCCATTGTGATGCATGAGCAAGCCATAGGGTCTGGGTCCATGTTCTCGGAGGAAATGGGTGAGCTGGAGAGCTGGCTCCAGCTGGACGCAGCTGGACTCTGAAATGCAGCAGAGTGGAAAATGACTTCTTCGACCCCAGTGAGTCCATCAATCAACTGCATTTATTGGCAGTAAAGGGAGGCAGACAAATGCAGCAGGCACTTAGGAGGAACCCAGGAATGGTTAGACATGAAACCCACCCTGGATAAACTTACAAGGAGGACCAGAGTGACATGTAGATTGTCACCATCAGGTTAAAAAAAATGTGTCATGGGATGTTTATGCACACATGGCACTTGGTTCATAATGCCTCTCCTAGCTAAAAGTCGGTGTCTAAAATTTCCTTCCCAGGGAACAAAGACCTCTATTTTGGCAGTAAGAGGTCGGGCTTGAGTTTCAAATGCCCCAGCAGAGGGACCCTGCCTGGTGACATATGTTCAGTGTTTTATTTTTTAAAAGATTTTTTATTCATTTATTTGACAGAGAGAGAGGACACAAGCAGGGGGAGTGGCAGGCAGAGAGAGAGGGAGAAGCCAGCTCCCTACTGACCGAGGATCCTGACACCGGACTCCATCCCAGGACCCTGGGATCATGACCCAAGCCAAAGGCAGATACTCAACCGACTGAGCCACCCAGGCGCCCCTCAGTGCCATAATTTTAAATTGGAGCATGTGCAGACTCTCAGATGGCCAAGATGTAAGAGGGTCCAAAACTAGTCCTGTTGGGAATATGTCAAGAAAATAGGACACTCCACCTGGAAAAGAGAAGGAATATGAGAGTTCGTGTGTATCGTGGGAAGGAGGAAGCAGCATTATTTTGTAATGCTCCCGGAAGAAGAGTAAGGATTGTGACGGGGACCCGCAGAGGCAGATTGCCATTCAGCATAATTTAGCAATAGCGCTTCATGGGTCTAGAGAAATAGTAGATGTGAGCTCCCTGCTGTGGGAGGTGTTAAAGGACAGTCCGGAAGCCACTGTTCAGAGGATTCTGCCTCCAGCGGGAAGTGAAGCTGGATGCAATTAAAGGTTTTTTGTCACTGTAAGATTATAGGGATCTGTGACTTGAATTCACATTAAAGTGTGAATGGTTAATAGGTTCTTTCCAGAAAGTATATTGTATTATATATTAATGGAACCATATGTGCCCTAACATGAAAAATGGATAATGGCTATGGGCCTCCACATAGCACGGACCCTGGTGTCCTAAACTGGAGAGGCAACCACACAGAAGGATTAAGAAAAATACACTGGCATGAGCCAGTGGTTTTGTAGGCTCTGGTTCTAGAGCTTGCTTGCTGTATGGCCTTGGAAAATTCACTTCAGCTTTGTGGCCTTCATTTTTCTTATTGGCCAAGCAAGGACCCTAATAGTGCCACCAGAGTAGGGACACTGTGAAGATTCCAGGATGTAACTTATGCAAAGAATTCAGAAGAGCGCCCACCGCATAGCAAGCACTCGGTCACTGTAAGCTATTAAGAGTAGGATTGCATTTTCTTAATTTAAGATGCATAATTTCCTGTGTCTTAATGTTCTGAAATCAGAACATGTCTTCTAATAGATACATTGAATGTATTATTTCTCTCTCTCTTTCTGTCTCTCTCTCTCACACAGCTCTTTCTAAACATGAGGCGTACCTTACAAATGACAACATCTTAGAATCAAGGCCTGTGTCCTCCTTCATGCATGCTTTTGTGGCTACCAGCCTGAACTCCTGCCAGGAGAATAAAAAGAAAGATCTGCTAGACCAATCCCCCAACTGTACTTGTTTCTTCTAACATCCGTGCAGGGGCCCATTCAGAATTTAGCAAAGAATCCAGGCGACCTTTCCTCGGCTCTTCCTGGGTGCCCGGTCACTGTTCTGTGCTAGGTGGTCACACATACATCATCTCATTTAGTCCTCATGCTGACCCAGGGAAGGCAGCAGCATGGTCCTCTCCATCTGGACCTCGAGGAGTGGTGTGTCTAATAGGCAGCCCCAAAACACAGCCAGGAAGTGGAGCATGTGACTTCTGAACCAACGCTATGTGACTTCATTGCCTGGCAGAATGTTATAAGAAAGGTGGGAATCATAGTTCGTCCTAACTTCCAGGGTTTGAACTCCCAAACTAATACCTCCTACGTAGCTTGTAACAAATAGTGGTTCCCTGGGGACTTGGGGAGAGGCTGGTGGCTGAGCTCTACCCAATCCCTGCCCAGCTCCCACACATCCCAGCACACTGCCCCTCCCCCCACATGTATGGGGAGACCACTGTTATCTGGAAGTGTGGATGGGGGACCCTCAACAGCCAGAGTCTGCTCAGAGGGTCTCAGCCTGTTCCCCATGGCTGCTCCAGGACTGGGGGAGGCCACACGGCAAGCCCTGCCCCAACCTACCCCTCCAGAGCAGCTCTGTAACCATCACTGCACTATCCTCCACCTGGAAGTAAGCTCGCTGGCCCCAGCCTGGTGGTGTACTTAACAGCTGAACCCTAAGGGAGGAGCTGTCCAAGCCCAGTTCACAGTCCTCAGCAGCCATTGTTCCAGATGCTCCGCTCTCAGCCCTCACCCGTAGTCCGCCTTGTTCTCTGCCCGGTATTCCAACCTTCCTTCAGGCCTGAGCCCAAGCCCAAACCTCCATGGCTACCAGGTTCCTGTAGCCGCTCACCCTCAGGAGCGATTCTGGTCCCTGGGGCTCCCCATGGCCCCCTGGTACTACTGCTTGCACTCTCTTTGAGCCTGGAATGTTCATCTGGGTACTAATAAAGAAACACTAATAATACTAATCACGGCATATCTATATTTACCATAGGCTGGGCACCCTGCTAAATGCTTTACATGCTTGAGATCTTGTTCAATCCTCCAAAGAACCCTAAGAGATTGGTCTTGGCCACAGTTCATGGATGAGAAAACCGAGAAGCCAAGAGTAGAATCCCCGGGTCACACTAATATGTCACAGCTAATATGTGGCAGGGTCAGGACTGGCTCTCAGACTGTCTGACTCTAGAGCCCATGGTTGCAAGCACCACTCCACCTTGCTGCCCTCTAGGAATGCCACCTGTCTCGAGTACTGCCAAAGAAGCCGTCATGGAAGGAGCAGTGGGAGGCTTTATCTCCTCCATAATTTATTCAAAGGGTTAAATAAAGAACAAACCTGGTAAGAGAGGGTGCTATTTAGATTGGGGGGGATCAGAGTTTAACTCCATTAGTGCCATTAAACTGCATAGTGGAGTTTAACTCCATTAACCTCTTCCTTCCAATGGACCAGGAAACTCTTCTTAGTTCTGCATATATTGGTATGCAAAAGCAGTGTAAATCCTGTTTCAGCCAAATTGTCACCCCCTGAAGATTCCAATAAGAAAACTCTGGAACCACCCTAATCTGATTCCTCCACCATTATTCAGGGCCAAGACCATGCCCAGATGAACCTGCCCACTCAGGTGGCCTCCTGGTGCCAATGTCTGTCCTCCTTAGATCCAGCCTCCCAAGCCAGACAGCTTTCACCTGGCTGGGTCTCGTGCCCCGACTAGCAGACTCTTCCAGGACCCCCCTACTCCCCAGCCCACAGGATTGGGGAGTTTCTGCATCCCAGGCTGCCTCTTGTAGAACCATCTTCATAATGTATGCAAAAATCTCCTTCCTTCCCGTGGTTCCTTGGCATGGCATCCAAAAAGAGAATTGCAGTGAGAAAAAATAAGGCTATGATTTTTAAAGATTTCCTGGCGTAATTCAAAGGAAGATTATGCTAAGTGTAAGGAAAAAAAAATATTTTCATTGAAGGAGTATCATTAGAATTTTCCGCATCATTTAAACCTCGGACTTAAACCAGTGGATTTATTTTAAAAAAATAAATAATAATATGATGATGACCATCCTAACAGCACACAAGATATGTTTAAGACATGCCCAGGAAGCCACTGAAGATGTCCTCTGATGGGCCCTTCTCTTCCAATACAGACAGGGACCCATAATCATGGTTTTCTGAATTGCCAGCATGAAAAGGGAATAAACCAGAAACCTTGACCGAGGACTCTGATCTGCATGCAAGGGAAATGGGGAGAGGCCATAAAGATGACAAGAGGGGGCACCCAGGTGGTTCAGTTGATTGTCTGCCTTTGGTTCCCATCATGATCCCAGGGTCCTGGGATCGAGTCCCGTATTGGGTTCCTTGTTCAGCAGGGAGCCTGCTTCTTCCTCTCCCTCTGCCTCCCACACCCCTGGTTGTGCTCACTCTCTCTCTCTCAAATAAAAAAAAAAAAAAAAAAATTAAGATGACAAGAGAATGGAAGGTCTGTTCAACAGATATATTTTAAGCACCTACTGTATGCCTGTGCCCGGCCCTGTGCCAGACATTCACGACTGGCCACAGAAAGAGACCTGGTCTCTGGCCTCAGGCAGTTCCTGGTCTGGCGGAAGTGACAGACCCTTATGCCCGCTGCTACAGCATGATGAAAGCACAGGGCACCTGTGACACAGGCAGCAACTCTAGAGTTCAGTTTCCAGCTCTGACTCAGCTGGGAAAATCACTGGATCTCTTTGTGCCTCCTTTTCCTCCTACAGAGAATGAGCATAATATTAATGAGCTCAGGGGTGTAAAGGGTCCAGAAGAGAGTCTACTTCATGCTGTATGTGCTGGCCATTATCACTGTTGTTATCACAGGCAGGACAGCCAATCTGACCCCCAGCCCCTCACCCGTGACCACCAAAGGCAAGGTTTGGGGAAGATTTGGTGAGCTGTGTTTTTGAGCATGGAGTAGTTGGCCAAGTGGAGGAGGTGGGAAGAAGAGGGAATGGAATGGGCGAAGCAGAGGCCTTGAAGGACATGTTGTATGTGAGGAACTCTATCAGGGGAATGATGGACAAAGGGGAATATCGGGCAATACAGTGGAGAGGGACGAAAAGGTCAGCTCCGGGGGATTTTCTTTGTCATGCTAAGGAGTTTGAGTGTTTTTGTTAGTGTGTTGTGTTTCGTTGTGTGTTCGAAGCTGAAAAAGAGCTTTGCATTGGGAGGAGTAGTAGGGTCAGCTAATAGATATTTGATGGATCTTCCTCCTAAGAAATGATGACACACAGTAGGATCAATCTAGAAAAGGAACCAAAAAATACTTAGGATTTCCAGTTTAAGCTGCTGGATTAGATACATGCATTTTTATCTCTGTTCCCTTCTGAAACCCCATGAAAACAACAGTAAATTATTTTTTAAGTATAAATCCCCAAGACAAAGAGAAGAGACGAAGTGTCAATAGCAATAAACTTTTGGAAATCTGAAAGCAGACAACTAGTGGGTAATTGACAAGCAAATCCAGTAAAACTGGATTCTACCCTAGCAATGAGCAAAACCAAAAAACACCTGATCTGCACTGCTGGAGCCCCAGAGGCAGAGGCAGGAGTAGCCCTGGGGCCTCTGCAAGGGGCTCAACTGGGAAGACTGACTGTCCACTTGCAGAGCCGTGAGACTCAGCTGCAAGCTGAGTGACTGCCCCTCCCCAGCCGAACATCGTCTCTAGCCCCTAGGACAGCACTGTGCGTAAAAACACAGCGTGAGCCGCATACACTATTTTACATCTTCTAATATCCTCATGTTAAGAAAAAGAGGGGTGCCTGAGTGGGTCAGTCGGTTAAGTTTCAGACTATTGACTTCAGCTCAGGTCATGATCTCAGGGTCTTGCGATCCAGCCCTGCACTGGGCTTCCGCACTCGTCAGTCTTAATCCCCATCACCGATTTCACCCACCCCCCCACCCACCTCCCCTCTGGTAACTATCAATCTTTTCTCTATGGTTAAGTGTCTGTCTTTGGGTTTGTCTCTCTTTGTTCCCCCCTTTTATTTATTTTGTTTCTTAAATTCCACATATGAATGAAATCATGGTATTTGTCTTTCTTTGACTGGCTTCTTTCTCTTAGCTTTATGCTCTCTAGATCCGTCCACGTTGATGCAGATGGCAACATTTCATTCTTTTTTATGGCTCAGTTATATTCCAGTGTGTGTGTGTGTGTGTGTGTGTGTGTGTGTGTGTGTAACCATCTTTTTATCCAATACCTGGGCTGCTTCCATAATTTGGCTATTACAAATAATGCTGCAATAAACACAGGGGTGCATATATCCCTTTGAATTCATGTTTTCATATTCTTAGGGTGAGTACTCACTAGAGCAATTACTGGGTCACAGGGTAGTTCTATTTTTAATTATTTGAGGAACCGCCATACTGTTTTCTACAGTGGCCGCACCAGTTTGCATTTCCAACTGCTCGAGGATTCCTTTTTCTTCACCAACACTTGTTTCTTGAGCTAATTTTAGCCATTTGGACAGGTGTGAGGTGATAGCTCATTGCTGTTTGATTTGCATTTCCCTGATGCTGAGTGATATTGAGCATCTTTTCATGTGTCTGTTAGCCTTCTGGACATCTTGCTTGGAGAAATGTCTGTGCATATCTTCTGTCCGTTTTCTAATTGGATTATTTGTTTATTGGTCTTGAGTTTTTTAAGTTCTTTATTTTTTTTAATATAACCCTTTATTAGATATATCATTTGCAGATATTCTCTTCCATTCCAAACTTTAAGTTTTGTTGGTTGTTTCCTTTGCTGTGCAGAAGCTTTTTATTTTGATGTAGTCCCAATGGTTGATTTTTGCTTTTGTTTTCATTGCCTCAGGAGACATATCTAGGAAAATATTCAGCTACGGCCGATGTTAGAGACATTACTGCCTATACTCTCTTCTAGGATTTTTATGGTTCCAGGTCTCAAATTTAGGTCCTTAATCCATCTTGAGCTTATTTTTGTATATGCTGTATGAAAGTGGTCTACTTTCATTCTTTTGGATGTCACTGTCCAGTTTTTCCAGCACCATTTGCTTTTTTTTTTTTAAGATATTATTTACTTATTTGACAGACAGAGATCTCAAGTAGGTGGAGAGGCAGGCAGAGAGAGAGAGAGGAGGAAGCAGGCTCCCCACTGAGCAGAGAGCCCGATGCAGGGCTCGATCCCAGGAACCTGAGATCATGACCTGAGCCGAAGGCAGAGGTTTCCAGCACCATTTGTTAAAGAGACTTTTTCCCATTGCATATTCTTGCCTCTTTTGTTAAAGATTAATTGGCCATATAATTGTGGGTTTATTTCTGGATTTTCCATTCTGTTCCATTGATCTATGTGTCTGTTTTTGTGCCAGTACCATACTGTTTTGATTATTCCAGCTTTGTAGTATAACTTAATTTGAAATTGTAAGAAGTCCAGTTTCATTTTTTTTTTTTCAAGATTGCTTTGGCTATTCAGGTCTTTTGTGGTTCCATGCAAATTTTCGGATTGTTTGTTTTAGTTCTGTGAAAAATGTTATTACTATTTTGATAGGGATTGCATTAAATGTATAGATTGCTTTAAGTAGTAAAGACATTTTAACAATATGTGTTCTTCCAATACATGAGCATAGAATGTCCTTTCATTTCTTTGTGTTGTCTTTGATTTCTTTCATCATTGTTTTATAGTTTTCAGAGTAAAGGTCTTTCATCTCATTATTTAAGTTTATTCCTAGGTATTGTATTATTTTTGTTGTAGTTGTAAATGGGACAATTTCTTTAATTTCCCTTTCTGCTGCTTCATTATTAGTATACAGAAATGCAATGGATTTTGTATCCTGTGACCTTACTAAATTCCTTTATCAATTTTAGTAGTTTTTTGGTGGACTCTAGGGTTTTCTATGTTCAGTATCATGTCATCTGCAAATAGTGAAAGTTTTACTTCTTCCTTACTGATTTGGATGCCTTGTATATATTTTTGTTGTCTGATTGCTGTGGCTAGGGCTTCTGTACTACGTTAAATAAAAGTGGTGAAAGTCGGGGCGCCTGGGTGGCTCAGTGGGTTAAAGCCTCTGCCTTCGGCTCAGGTCATGATCCCAGGGTCCTGGGATCGAGCCCCACATCAGGCTCTCTGCTCAGCAGGGAGCCTGCTTCCTCCTCGCTCTCTACCTGCCTCTCTGCCTACTTGTGATCTCTATCTGTCAAATGAATAAATAAAATCTTAAAAAAAAAAAAAAAGTGGTGAAAGTGGGGGTGCCTGAATGGCTCAGTCAGCTAAGCATCTGCCTTGAGCTGAGAGTCTTAGGGTCAAGTGGGCTGCTCCCTCTCTCTCTACACCTCCCCCTGGTTCATGCTCACTTACTCTCTCTCTCTCTTTCTCTCTCAAGTAGATAAATAAAATCTTAAGAAAGAAAAAAGGGTGATAATGGATGTCCTTGTCTTGTTTCTGATTTTAGGAGGAAAATTCTCAGTTTTTCCCCCATGGAGTACGGTGTTTCCTATGGGTTTTTCGTACAAGGCTTTTATTACATTTAGGTATGTTCCCTCTAAACCTACTTTGTTGAGGGTTTTTATCATGAATGGATGTTTTACTTAGTCAAATAACTTCTTCTGCTTCTAATGAAATGATCATAAGTTTTTTATCCCTTCTCTTATTTTTTTTTTATTTAGAGATTTTTATTTATTTGTTTGACAGAGATCACAAGCAGGTAGAGAAGCAGGCGGGGGTGGGGGGAGCAGGCCCCCCGCTGAGCAGAGAGCCCAATGAGGGGCTCGATCCCAGGACCCTGAGACCATGATCTGAGTTGAAGGCAGAGGCCTTAACCCACTGAGCCACCCAGGCACCCCTATCCCTTGTCTTATTGATGTGATGTCACAAATCTGACTAATTTGTGAATAGTAAACCGTATTTTTCTCCTGGGAATAAATCCCACTGGATCATGGTGAATGATTTTTTAAAATATATTGTTGGATTTGGTTTGCTAACATTTTGTTGAAGATTTTTGCATCTATATTTATCAGAGATATTGGTGTGCAGTTCTCTCTCTCTCTCTCTTTTTTGTGTGGTGTCTTTATCTGGTTTTGGTATCAGGTAATAATAAATTTAGAAATAAATTTGGAAGTTCTCCTTCCTTTTCTGTTGTTTGGAATAGTTTGAGAAGAATATGTATTAACTCTGTTTTTTTTAAAGATTTGTTGATTTACTTTAGAAAGAGACAGAGAGAGAACTTGTGCAGGGTAGGGGCAGGGGAAGAGGGAGAGAGAAAATATCAAGCAGACTCCCTGCTGAGCATGGAGCCCAACATGGGTCTTGATCCCAGGCCCCTGAGATCATAACCTGAGCCAAAATAAGAGAGAGACGCCTAACCAACTGAGCCACCATGGCACCCTGATATTAACTCTTCTTTAAATGTTTGGTAGAGGGCACCTGGGTGGCTCAGTTGGTTAAGCGACTGCCTTCAGCTCAGGTCATGATCCTGGAGTCCCGGGATCGAGTCCCACATTGGGGTCCCAGATCTGTGGGGAGTCTGCTTCTCCCTCTGACCTTCTTCCCTCTCATGCTCTCTCTCACTCTCTCAAATAAGTAAATAAATAAAATCTTTTTAAAAAATTAAAATAAATATTTGGTAGAATTTACCTAAAGCCATCTGGTTCTGGACTTTTATTTGTTGGGCAAATTTTACTTACTAATTTAATTTCATTGTGCTAATCATTCTGCTCAAAATTTCTATTTCTTCCTGCTTCTGTTTTGATAGATTATATGTTTCTAGGAATTCATCCATTTCTTCCAGGTTGTCCAATTTGTTGGCATATAATTTTCCATTAAATTCTCTGACAATCCTTTGTATTTCTGTGGTATTGGTGTGAATTTGTTGATTTGTGTCCTCACTCTCTCTCATTTGATGAGTATGGCTAGAAGTTTATCAATTTTATCTTCTCAAAGAACCAGGTCCTGGTTTCATTGATCTTTTCTCTTATTTTTTTAGTTTCTGTACCATTTATTTCTGCTCTTTTATTATTTCCTGACTTTTGCTGGGTTTGGGTTTTGTTGGTTTTTTTTCTAGCTCCTTTAGGTATAAGGTTAGGTTGTTTATTTGAAATTTTTCTTGTTTCTTGAGGTAGGCCTTTATTGCTGTAATTTCCCTCTTACAACCACTTTTGCTGCATCCCAAAGATTTTCGACTGTTGTGTTTTCATTTCCATTTGTCTGCATGTAATTTTTTAATTTCTTTTTTGATTTTTGGTTGATCCATTCATTGTTTAGTACCATATTACTTAATCTCCAAGTATTTGTGTTTTTTCTAGATTTTTTGTTGTTGTGGTTTATTTCTAGTTTCATAGAGTTGTGATCCGTAAAGATGCTTGGTATGACTTCAATCTTTTTGAATTTGTTGAGGCTTTGTTTTATGCTCTAATATGTGATCCATTCTGGAGAATGCTCTATGTGCACTTGAAAAGAAAGGGTATTCTGCTGTTTTAGGATGGAATTTTCTGAATATATGTGTTAAATAGAGCTGGCCCAGTGTGTCATTCAAAGCCACTATTTCCTTGTTTATTTTCTCTTTAGATTATCAGTCCATTGATGTAATTGGGGTTTTAAAATCCATATTATTGTCTTACTATCGCTTAGTTACTTTATGTTTCTTATTAACTGTTTTATGTTTTTGGGTGCTCCCATGTTGCATGCATAAATATTTACAATTGTTATATCTTCTTTTTGGATTGTCCCCTTTATTATTATATAGTGTCTTTCTTTGTCTCTTGTTACAATCTTTGTTTTAAAGTCCTTTTTGTCTGATAGAAGTATTGTTACCTTGGCTTTCTTTTGAAAGTTTGCATGATGTTTCTCTACCGCCTCACTTTCAATCTGCAGGTGTTTTTAGGTTTGAAATGAGTCTTTCATAGACAACATATCAATGGGTCTTTTTTTTTTATCCATTCTAACACCCTATGTCTTTTGATTAGAGTGTTTAGTCCATTTACATTCAAAGTAATTATTGATAGGTATTTATTTATTGACATTTTGTTACTTGTTTGATGGTGGTTTTGTAGTTCTTCTCTGTTCTCTTCTCTTATAGCTTGTTAGCTTTCTTTAGTGATTTACTTGGATTCCTTTCTCTTTATTTTTTTTGCATACGTATTATTGTTTTTTGACTTGTGGTTACCATTAGGTTTGTATATAACAGCTTCTGCATATAGCAGTCTATATTAAGTTGATGGTTGCTTAAGTTTAAATCCATTCTTTACTTTTCTCCTGCAAGCCCACATTTTAGGTATGTAGTGTCATACTTTATATCCTTTTATTTTCTGAGTACCATGATTGATTTTTACAGATATACTTATTTTTAGTGCCTATGTCCTTCCTACTTTTCTTCCTTTTACTTATAGTCCTTTCTTTCTACTCAAAATGTCCCCTTTAACATTTCTTTGGTTTAGTGGTCATGAACTCCTTTAGCTTTTGTTTGTCTGGGAAACTCTTTATTTCTCCTTCTATTCCAAATGATAGCCTGGCTGGATAGAGTATTCTTAGCTGCAGGTTTTCCCTTTTCAGCGTTTTGAATATATTCATGCTACTGTCTTCTGGCCTGCAGAGTTTCTGCTGAGAAATCTGCTGATAGCCTTATGTGGGTTTCTCCCTGTATGTAATGATCTTTTCTCCTTCTGCTTTTAAAATTCTCTCTTTTTCACTACATTTTGCCATTTTAATTACTGTGTGTCTTGGTGTTGACCTCCTTGGGTTGATTTTATTGGGGCATGTCTGTGCCTCCTGAATTTGGGTATCTGCTTCCCTCCCCAGATTCAGGAAGATTTCAATTATTATTTCTTCATATAAAATTTCTGCCCCATTTTCTCTTTTCATCTGTGGTTCCCATAATACAAATGTTATTACACTTGATGGAGTCACTGAGTTCCCTAATTCTATTCTCATTTTGCATAATTTCTTTTTCTCTAACCTGCTCAGCTTGATTACTTCCTGTTACTCTGTCCCCCAAGCTTTTGCTAATTCATTCTTCTGCTTCCTTAGCCTACTATTTATTCCATCTAGTGTATGATTAATTTCACTTATTGTGTTCAGCTCTGATTTTTTTTTAATCTCTTTGTTAAGGGTCTCCCTGATGTCCTTCACTCTTTTCTCAAATCCACTGAGTATCTTTATTGTCATTACTTTAAATTCTCTATCAGGCATACTGCTTTTATCCATTTCACTTAGGTCTCTTACTGTGGTTTTGTCCTGTTCTTTCATTTGGGATCTATTCCTCTGTCTCCTCATTTTGTCTCTCTGTGTTTCTGTGTGTTAGGAAGGTCAGCTACATTTCCTGCTCTTGAAAGTAATGGCTTTGTAAAGAAGAGGTCCTATAGCACCCTGCAGTGCATGTCCCCTGTTTACCAGAACCTGGTACTTCAAGGGTATCTTCTATTTGTGTTGCATGTGCTCTGCTGTTGTGTATTGGCCATTTTTTCCTTCAGTCCAGTGGTCTTCAGAGGCTCTCTTTGCCTGTGGTGGGTAGCGTTTGATCCCTGTTGTGTTCATGGACCAATTTTAACAAGATGTGTGCCAGTCTTCTATGGAAGGTGACCCGCCAGTTCCTTCAGAATGAAACCCTACAGAGCATGTAGATGGGGAGATGTGGTGTTGGCAAAGTTTGTGGGTGGTCTTCTTGGGGAGGGGACCTGCAGCACTGGGACTGAGGCAAGCATGACTGGGAAGAGTTGGATCCACCATTCCAGATCTTGATGTAAGCAAGTTAGGTAATGAGTGTCAGTGCAGCACAGATTCCTACAGGTATTTATGCTGGCTATGGGGAAGGGAAATGGCACCTGCCAGCTTCTTTGTTCCTGGAGGAGTCTCCCTATGAATTCTACCCCTCTAGGGCACACTTTGAGATGCCCCAGTTTTTCAAACTGCTGCTTCTACACTGTATCTCAGTGGGCTTTTTGTCATGCTTTGTCTTTAAGGGTGGGGACATAGGTTTCTCTCACCATCTAGGCTCTCCCAAAGCCAAACCTGCTGATTTTTAAAGTTCCAGGCTTTAAGTCCTGCTGGTTAAAATTCAGCCCCTCTGGTTTTCAAAGCCAGATGCTATGGGGATTCATCTTCTCTATTCAGGCTCCCTGGTGTAAGGGTCTCTTTCTCTCCCCTCTCCACACCCACAGCTCTTTCTCAAAGATAGCACTGGTCTGTTTAGTCCCCCACCACATCGCCCTTCCTAACCTCTTTGATATTACTTTTTCTCTACCTTTAGTTGTGGAGTTTGTTCTGCCAATCTTTAGGTCATTTTCTGGGTTTATTACACTGAAGTGAGTGTTATCTAGTTGAATCTATGGGACAAAGTGAACTTAGGGTCCTCCTACTCCGCCATCTTCCCCAACATTCCAGCATACATTAATTTGAACTAAATTTTCATTGAAAATACTTGACCTGTATTTAGATTTCATAAAATCTACAACTTAAAAAGCATTTCCACATACCTAAGTTGTTCCAAAACTTGCCAATACCAAATAGGGTTTGTAATTTTAAAAGAGTAAATTAAAATTCAAAATTTAGTTCCTCAGTCACTAGCCATATTCCAAGTACTGATAGCCCCATGTGGCTAGAGGCTACTGTGTGGGACAGCACAAGTCTAGGATCTCTGGGTTAAAGGACACAAAATCCAGTTGATACCACGGGCACCATACTAAAAACAGACAAATTAGAAAAGTGCTTATCTGCATACTGGATGTTGAGATTTCCAACCTTTTTCTCCAAATGGACTCTAGTGATTGTTCTTAAACTAGGTTCATACCCTCCAGGAAGGAAACTGGAAGACTCTTCTCTAGAAAATCTGACTAGTCCAAAAGGAAGCCTCAAACCTATGCTATAAAAAGATCCAACTAAAGAGTCCAGCAAAATAATCCTGTATTGAGGCCCAGGGTTAGTGCATTCCAAGCACGAGCAGACAAAAGTCAGACCCAGACATGAATCCCCAAACATGTGAGGAATGTCCCCACCAAGTAATGTGAAGGACAGAGACTATATAGGAAAAATAAAATAGCCAGATGCCTATTGATAATAGCCATACAGAAGTATGTGAAACTTTTGAATGCACTAAATTAGAACAGGATACTATTATAAAGCAATATTCAGAAAACAACACATAAGAGTTCTTGGAAATTAACAGAAACCTGTGAACAGAAATAAAAGATTGAGTAAACTATGCAGAAGCACAGCAAAAAGATAAGGAGATGAAAAATGAGAGAGAAAAAGAAAAATGAGAGAGAGGAGGTTAAAAAATTAGCAGATCATCTCAGAAGATCCGGTATCTGAAAATAGGAACTCTAGATCTAAAGAAGAGAAAAAAGTGGGGAGGGAAACATTTAAATAATTTTTTCCCAATATCCTAGAGCTGAAGGACTTGCGTTTCCATAATGAAAGCACCCATTGAGAATCTAGCATAAGGGGTGCAAATAGTCACTTTAAGGCAAGAAGGAAAATTTCAGAACACTGGGGCCAAACAAAGTACCCTAAAAGCTTGCAGAAAGAGGAGAGGAAAGATTACAGATAATGGATCAAAATATGATGGACACAAGAGTTCCTAAGAGCAACTATGAAATCTAGAAGAAATGAAGTAATGCCATCAAAATACTAAGGGAAAATAATTTTCAACTCAGAATTCTATACCTATTTGAAATATCAAATAAATGTGAAAGAAGAATACAAACATTTAGAGACTTACCAAGTTAAAAAAGAAAAATACTGGGGCACCTGGGTGGTTCAGTTGGGTAAGCGTCTGACTCTTGGTTTGGGCTCAGGTCATGATTTCAGGGTCATGAGATTGAGCCCTATGTCAGGCTCTGCACTCAGCAGGGAGTCTGCTCGAGATTCTCTTCATCTCCTTCTACCCCTCCCCTCCACTCACATTCTCTTTCTCTCCCTCCAACCACGATCATTAATTAATTAATTAATTAATTATTTAAAATAAATGAAAAATACCTCTCATGAATCCTTTCTCAGAAATTATGGAGGATATGCTACACCAAAATGAGGAAGTAGATGAAGAAAAAGAAGACAATGGAGTCAGGAAACAGGGGACCTGACACAGTGAGGAACGAAGGGGCTCCTAGGCTCCTAATGAAAAATGACAGGGTATGGTCTCTGCAGCAGGCATAGGTGTCAGCAGCCCAGCTCAGAGTTGATCAGAAGCTTTCCAAACAACTCCTTCAAGATGTTGATAAACTCTGTGTTGAATATACTGAGAGGAGATATAGACATCTGGGAGAGGGCTTAGGGGTTGAATTACTCATAACTACAAAGAAAACTATGGAAAATTGTAATGGAAGATAATTATAAATTCCATGGAGAACAAAAAGTTGTACATGAAAGGACAAGTAATAACAGCTGCAAATAAAATGTCCATAGTCATAATCACGTAGATGCAGAATCTTGATCAAACTGCAGTGATCATATGAATATAAAGGGAGGCGGGGAGTTGCAGGAGTGTGTGGTGAGTGTACACGAGAGGTAAGGGTGGAAAAACTAAACTCTCTGCCAACAGATGAGACAAACATTGAACTACGGAAAGTAGCAGTGTGAACATGCAGTTCAGAGCTGTATGAAGTAAATACTAACATAATCACCAAAGGAGAGGGGACTGGATGAGTTGGAGAAAACTGGGGTGAGGAGTGCAGTGCTTTTGTAAAGGACTTGTAGAAATATCTGACTCTGTAAACGATGGTCACATTTTACCTTTATAAAAATAAAATCAGGAGAACTATTTAGACACTGAGATGGACAGAATTTTCTAATTATGGGGGGGAAAGAGGCAAGAGCTTGGGCTGCCATAACAGAATTCCATAGGCTAACTGGTTTAACCAATAGGAATTTATTCTCCCAGTCTGGAGACTGGGAGACCCACCAGGGTCAGTTCCTGATGACGGCTCTCTTCCTTCCTTACTGATGGCCTCCTCGTGGTATCCTCACATGTCCTCTTCCCATTAAGCCATGTTCCTCTTGGATTAGCAGCCCCACATGACCTCATTCAATCTGAATTACCATTCTGTCTCCAGACACAGTGGCATTGTGGTTTAAAGGGTTCAACATTTGAATGGAGGGGTTGGAATGAGGAGCCAAACCTAGATTCTATATGGTATAAATTCTATTTTCACCATAGCACACCGCCTTTTTCCCTCTAAACTATAGAAATTTTCTTGAGGAATAGGGTAGAAGTAGAGGGTGGGTGGTAGTCATTCTTTAAGCTGGTTCCAGGCAGAAGGAACTCCTTCTAATGGCAGTTCCATAATTAGAATGCATTTTTTTCTGATAGTTATAATTTAGGCAATTGCAGTGACATTCAGCTGAAACCTGGCATGCAAGATGTTCATTTCTCCTAAAAGTTCACTTTTAATTGGCCTCAGTTCGTTCCAAGTCTGGAAGAAGTGCAGAATGTGTACTTATGATGTTTCCAGTGTTAAAGTCGGTTTGACACAAGTACTCATTTCCTGGAGCTTATCTTGAGTTCCCTGGTCAGAGACAAGGAGGACTGGGTAGAAGAGACAAAGAGGAAAGGAGGGAAAGATGAGAGGAGGGGCCTTGTCAGACAAAGGGAAAACATACATTCTATAAATATGATTGAGTAGGAAATACTCTGCAAAGAGATTGCACTCCCTGACTCCCCACAAGTCTTCAGGGACACACAGGCTGCAACCACGCTACCTCACTCTAATAGTTTGAAGACCCAATAAGAACTGCCCAAGGAAACTGGACTGTGTGAACAAGTGAGAGGAGAATTAAAATAAGACTTCTCTAGAATTCTCCATGCATTTCTGGGCTTAAGGAATACCCCCAAATCCTGCAGAGTTCTAGCATTTGCATTAAATGAAGAGAAAAACAAAACAAAACAGGGAACTGGAGTAATGTGGTGGGGAGAACAGAGGATAAACTGTAGTCAGTAATTATAGATTTAGGTCCCAGCCCTACTCTGCTGCTTGATGTCTATGTAAATTCCTTAAGCCTCCTGGGCTGGAAAAAAAAAAAATGTGTTACTAGTCCCACCATTACTGTGAGGACTAACTGTAGCATTATTTCTAGCTTGGTTCAGAATTACTGTTTCTTACTATAGCAGGCTAGATAGAGATTCTTACAAACCCTTACACTATGCTAAAGTATGGTGATAACTAAGTTAGGAAGAAAGTAAGAAATCCTCAGAGGCCAAAAATAGGCAAAGGTGGAAACCTAAAAGAATACTGAAGCTCATGTTCATTTAAGGGTATTTGGCAAACCCAGGTGACCTTGAGCTTTAGCATTCATGGCCTCAGCTTTAGCATTCATGGCCTTGCAGCTTATAGGAAATAAGAGACAAGGGCTATGGTCCCTCCAAAGTTGGGGGGCCTAGCCAAAGTAACACCGCCCCCTTCATAAAGCTAGGAACCCAAAGATCCTTAAAGGGTGAAGTAGGAATAAGAGCACAGCTGTCACCAGCAGGGACAGTAAAGAAAATTGACTCCCTCAGGCCTTGGCTTCTAAGTGGAGAGGACAAAATTTTCTGAGAATTGCAACAAATCAGGTCCTAATTGGGATTTGAAGCTCAAATTTTTATTACTTGGGTTGTCCACAAAACCTCAGCTAAGAATGAATCTTAGAGGGACCCTTGCTTAATTGTGTCTCCAGGAGCTCATCAGAAACAAATCCTTTCTGAAGAAACTCATCTTCAGCCCTGGCCTCAAATAATTCTTATGGATAAAGTTTCGAGGAATA
The DNA here is from genome assembly GCF_010015895.1 of Lontra canadensis. NCBI lineage: Eukaryota > Metazoa > Chordata > Mammalia > Carnivora > Mustelidae > Lontra > Lontra canadensis. The sequence goes on along the minus strand of NW_022631001.1, from coordinate 34,096,030 downwards.
TGCAGTTTTACTCAAAAATAAAACACACAGGGAAACATGACACCATGAGTAAACACCAGCAGAGACAGTATCAGCTTTATCACACTTGCACACATTTCAGATACCAGAATTAACAGACACAAAATATAAAATATATTTGACATATTTATAAAGAAAAAAACTAAAATAAAAGAAAGGAGAGCTATAAATATGAGCAAACAGATCTGAAAAAGAATCAAATATACCATCTATAAATAAACAGTATAAATTGAAAAAAAAAATCAATGGGTGTAACATTTCTAAATACACCTGTGGAGTTTTTGTCAACTTTAAGGCAAATTCCAAATGCAGCATAGAAGTTTTATATATATATATATATATATATATATATATATATACATATATATATATGTATATTTATATATATATATTTATATATAGAGAGGTTACATATATAATATACAGAGGTTAAACATATATGATAGACAGATAGATAAACAGACAGATAATATATGAAGGAGAGGTTAAGAGACAGGGAGGCTAATGTGAAAAGGTGTAACTTCTAACCAGAGTTTCTAGAGGAGAGGGAAGAGTGAGGGGAGGAGCATTATCTGAAGAACTGATTGCTGGGACTTTTTTAAAACATTAATGAAAGACATTAATCTGCAGATTCAACAAATTCCAAGCAGAATAATTAAAATCCACTCCTAGACATATCTGCAAAACCTCAAAGGGAAAGAAAGAACCTTTAAAATAAGAAAGAAAAAAAAAAGACAAAAAACAACCAAACCAATAGGTAAGGCCTCAGTGAAAGCCAAAGGACAGTGGAATGATATCTTCAGGTGCTGGTAAAAAAAAAAATAAATTGTACCCCCAGCAAAAATGACTGTCAAGAATGGGGGTGAAGCTTTCAGACAAAAATTGAGACAGATGTCATCAAAAGACTTTTCCTGCGTCAGTTTTCAATTTAATGTCTCTCAGCTTCAAATTTGCCCTCTGCTCTGCAGAAGTGGAGATGGGCTATTTAAACATTTTTCCTTTGCCAGCTGGCATCACGTTATGCTTTGTCAATGGAGGGCACTGGAGAGTGTTGTAGGACAGTTTTCCTTCCTGGTTCCATCTCTACCCTTCAGCCCAGCTTCTCCAGCACCTGGTTTCTCCCTGGCCTGGCGACCAGCAACACCAGCAACTTCCCCAGAAACTCCCTCAGATGTGGTATCATAGTGGAGTGACTCAGGCAAGACAACTCCTGATGAACAGCTTTCCTTGACAACCTAGAAGGCAGATTTCCAGCAAGTTCCATCAGTGCAGCCCCCCAACAACTTAAACTGGCTGCCCCCTGTATCTGCTATTCCTGTATTCTTTAAAGTGCACTTTGCTACTTATTAGCCAATCCTTTATTATGCCAGTCCCCATTATTGTTAATAATTCTTTGCACTAAACTTTCCCTGCTAAAATTACTGCATAGTTTCTCTCTTCTGATTGGGCACTAACTAACATTCACTGAAGGACATCCTTATTCAGAAGAACAGTGATCATAGAGTGAAGGTCTGAGATACAATAAGGAATGATAACCCAAGAAAATGGTAAATATGGGTAAATCTTTTAAATAATACACATTTATTTGCTCCTTTCATCTTCCTAAGCTTGATGCTTATAACTTGTATCTCCAAAAAATTCTCCCTTTGGTCCTCTCCTACCAGCAGAGCCTCAATGGCAATCTGATGCAAACATGAGCTGTGGAGTTAGACCAACACAGGTGTAAGTCACAGCTCTGCCACTTGCCAGCTTTGTGACCTCAGAGAAATTTCCTAAGCTCCTTAAGCCGTTTTCCTCATCTGAAAACCAGGATGACAATGTCTAACTCGTCCATTGTCATGAGACTTAGCTGAGATCACCTATATCCTCTATGAAAAAACCCTAGAATTTGGTTAAGTTCTCTGTTTCTTTTGAAGAAACCATTGAGAAAAGACACTTTCTGCCAGAGACCCTTGAATCTCCCTCCTGATCATACACCTTTCTTTCTTCCAGAGGACCTCTATGCTCTTGAAAGGAATTCCCCCATTCTTTTCCTACTGGGTTTATTTCATTAGCTGTTGTCTGTGCATAGCTCAGGGGAAGAAAAGTGCTGAGCCAGCCCTTTCTACCACTTGGTTCTCTTCCCTACCTAATGGACTTCTAAATCTTTAAATCTGAAAAATCTGAGCCCTGGGTATCTTGTGCTGTAATTGATCCAGGAGAGAACAACCGTCCTGAGCCAAGGATGAAGTGGCAAGGTGAGGTAAATGCTTACACATTCTCTAAGGATATTTGCTGTGCTGCGAGTTTTTAGTCAGCCCATTTTTGCCAGCACTGGCTGAGCCAAAACATTATATAGTACACAGGACTGGTGGGGATGGGCCAAATCTGACATCAAGACTGTTCCCCCAAGTCCACAGCAAAATCCGAGTATCAGCCAATTCTACTCACCCACCCACCATATGTTGGAGTCTGGCTGCTTTGAACACATGCCTACTAGACCCTGTACTACTCAGACATTCAGCCACTCAGTCATTATGCCATTAGTGACACAAACTGCTTTCTGTGGGCAAAGCATGAGGACCTGGGCCAAACAAATGAGAAATTACACATGGCCTCTGTCCCTTGGAGCTCATCCAAGTAAAAGCTAGTGAACTTAGTTTCACAATCTTATGATGGCCTCAGAAGTTGTTTAGTGCATTCTCCTTCCCAACCCAGGACTTTCAGCCTCTGATGGGCTGTTTCCAGTGTGGGGAGTGTACATTCTCTAGGGACGGGTCTCCCAGGAGAGAAGAGCTGAGCATGAGAAAATTCTTCTGTGTTTGCTCTTGAAAATTTCCTTCCATGCATAAAAGAGTGTATGATGCTAAACCCCAAAGACTGAATATGGAAACCAGTATCTGAACTACAGATGCAAGGGGTGATTACAGTGTCCCATGACTGGCAGCCAGAGGACAGTATTCAATAAGTGCTTCGTGGCAGAAATGACCATTTACCCACCCACTTGAGTTGGGACCTTCCATTATGAACCAGAAACTCTCCACATAAAGAGAAGGATTTCCACTTCTGGGAAGATGGAACAAACATAATTTCCTCTATTCCTCCTGCTACATACAGCAAAAAGCCCTTGATATCGTATTCAAAAGCAAACATAAGAAGCATCTGAAAGATGGACAGAAGTAAGCAAATCATCTAGAGACCATGGAAACCAGGAATGAGATGATGATGAGCTGCCTGGGTTTTAATTTTGCCTCATCTATCCTAGACACATGGAGTAAAGAAGCCAACAAACTGAACATGCCAGGAGATACATGGGTGGAGGGGCGGGGGGGGAGCTTGCTCTCTCTAGCCAAATAATCAGAAAAGGAGCAACCTAGGAAGACAGAAAACTTTTAGCCAATAACCTCTCTACTTCAGTAAAACACCACATTAAAAAGTCTGTAGTCCCATCTGCATCCATGCCAGTGAAGGTCATGTAGTGAGCCTAGACTTCTACTCCTTTGAGATTGTTACAAGACACCCTAACAACCTAGTCAGAATGATGTCAAAGAAGGACAAATAGAGGGCTGAGACTTGCGTCCCCACCAGACAGTAATGAGGCCAAGCACCACCCTTCTTATAGTCACAAAGACTACATGGGGATTCTGGACTTTCCTCCCCACCTGGCAATAATGAGGCATCCTTCCATTCCTCACTGCAGTGGTGTTGGAGGAGGTCTAGTGGACAGTCAGGCCTTCTGCCACCTCCTGGCAATAACAAGGCCATCCCCTAAGGATTCCACAGAGACTGAGTGAGGAATCTACACTTCTGCTACGTGGTACAATGAGGAAGCAACCCTCCTCCTCATCAGAGCCATGTCAGAGAAAACCAAGTAAAGCAGAGGTTTGAATAACAGCCAGGGTCTCATCATACAACGCAACTATGTCCAGATTGCAAGCAAACATCTCTTAAGCTCTCAAGAACCAGAAAAATCTCAAACTAGAGGAAAAAATACAGTCAAAGATGCCAACCCCACGTTGGAAGAAATGTGAGAATTATCTGACAAAGATCTTAAAGTAGCCAGGCTTTTAAGAAAAAAAAAAAAAGACACACAAAAAACCTTCAGTGCACAATTACAAATATGTGTACAACTAAAGAAAAGATTGAAAAGCCTCAACAAAGATATAGAAGATAAGGGAACCAAATGGAAATTTTAGGACTGAAAAATGCAATAATCAAAATAAATAGTTTAGTGGATAGGCTCAAGAGCAGAATGGAGGGCACGGAGGGGGAGAAATCAGTGAACTGGAAGATAGAATAATAGAAATCACTCAGTCAGAAAAACAGAAAGAAAATAGAGGGGGAAAAAACACAAAGCCTCAGGGACTTGTGAGACCATGACAAAACAGCTAATATTCATATCATTGAAGTCCCAGAGGGAGAAGAAAAAGAGGACAGGTATGAAAAAGAAGTCAAAGAAATAATAGCTGAAAATTCCTAAATTTGGGAAAAGATATAAGCCTGCTGATTCAAGAGCTTGAAAGCCAGACAAGATAAACCCAAATAAATTCCAAACATATCACATCAAAATTCTAAAAACTAAAAATGAAAAAATTTTTTGTAAGTAGAAAGAGAGAAATAACTTTCTGGTATGAAACTAAAAAGCCCCCCACCAATTTTAAATGACAACAAATTTCTCATTCTGTGAAGGACCACTGGAGAATTCTACCACAAATTTAAAAAATAACACCAATTCTACACAATCTCCTCCACGAAATAAAAGAGGAGGAATAGTTCCCAATTCATTTTGTGAAACTAAGATTACCCTCTCATACCAAAACCATACAAAAACAGTATAAAAAAGAAAACTTCAGACTAATATCCCTCATTAATATAAACACAAAATCCCTAACAAAGTATTAATAAATAAGATTCAACAGTATATAAAAAGAACCATATACTGTTACCAAGGGGAGTTTATTCTAGGGTTTGGAAGTCTTGCTCAATAGTCAAAAATAAAGCAATATAATCTACCATATTAACAGGCAAAAGTAGAAAAGTCATAAGATCATATCAATCGATAAAGCATTAGACAAAATTGAGTACCCCTTCATGATTTTTTAAAAACAATTTTATTCTATTTTCACAAGTCATTTTTTAAAAGATTTTATTTATTTATTTGACAGAGAGAGACAGTGAAAGAGGGAACACATGCAGGGGGAGTGGGAGAGGGAGAAACAGTCTTCCCACTGAGCAGGGAGCCCAATGCAGGGCTTGAATTTAGGACCCTGGGACCATGACCTGAGCCGAAGCAGCCACTTAATAACTGAGCCACCCAGGCGCCCCCAAAAAACAATTAAAAAAAAAAAAACTTCCAGGAAAATAGAAACAGAGAAGAACTTCCTCAACTTGATAAACAGCATCCACAACAAACCTACAACTAACATAATAGTGAAAAGCTGAAAGCTGAATTCTTTCCCCTAAGATTGGAAACAAGTCAAGGATGTCTATTCTCACTACTCTTACTTAACACAGGACCATGAAAGGCAGTGCTGGAAGTTCTAGTCAGTGAAGTAAGGCAAGAAAGGAGAGAAGAAAGGAGGAGGGGAGGAGAGAAAAGAAGAGAAAAGAAAAGGGAGGGGAGGAGAAGGGAAGGGAAGGGAGAAGGGAAACAGAGGGAAAGGGTAGGGAAGGGAAGGGAAGAGAAGGGAAAAAGGGAAAGGAAAAGATAGGAGAGAAAAGAAAAAAGAAAAGCAAAGAGAGAAGAGAAAGCATACAGATCAGAAAGAAAGAAAGAAAACTGTCCCGATTTGTAGATGATACAATTGTCTACGTAGAAAATCCCAAGGCATCTATGCAACAGCTCCTGGAACTAATAAGTAAGTTCAGCAAGGTCATAGGATACAAGATGAGTGTACAAAACTCATTATATTTCTATGTACGAACAGTGAACACATGAACACAGAAATTTGAAATCCCTCAAAAAATGAAATATTTAGGTGTGAATCTAACAAAATAAAACAAATACAGGACTTACATGCCGAAAACTACATGATGCCGATGAGAAAAACCAAAAAAGAATTTAATAAATGGAGAAAAATTTCATGGATTTCGTGGATTGGGAGACTCAACATAGTGAAGGTGTCAGTTCTCTCTGAATTGATATACAAGTCTAATGCGATTCTTACCAAAATCCCAGAGAGATTTTTTTTGTTGCTGTAGACAAGATTAGTCTGAAAGTTACATGGAAAGGTAATGGAACTAGGAGAGTTAAAAACAATTTTGAAAAAGAAGAATAAAATGAATGGTATCAGTATATCCAATATCAAGACTTATTATCTAGGTTATTATCAAGACCCTGTGGTATTAGCAGAGGATAGGAACAGTGGTCAGTGGAACAGAATAGAGAACCCAGAAATAGATCAACACAAAGATGTCCAATTGATTTTTTTACAGAGGTGCAAAATCAGTTCAATGGAGGAAAGATTACTTTCTCAACAATTGCTCTCTGGAGCAATTGGAAATCCACAGACAAAAAAAAAAAATGAATCTTGACTGAAATCTCATGTTATACAAAAATGAACAGGAAATTGGTCATGCACATGAATGTAAAACAAAACTATAAAACTTTGGAGGGGGGAACATAGGGGAAAATCTTGGGAACCCAGGGATAGACAATGAGTTCTTTTTTTTAAAAAATATTTTATTTATTTATTTGACAGAGAGAGAGATCACAAGCAGGCAGAGAGGCAGGCAGAGAGAAAGGAGGAAGCAGGCTCCTCGCTGACCAGAGAGCCCGACCAGGGCTCGATCCCAGGACCCTGAGATCATGACCTGAGCCAAGGGCAGAGGCTTTAACCCGCTGAGCCACCCAGGTGCCCCTAGACAATGAGTTCTTAAACTCAATGCCAAAACCACAGCATGCAAAAGGAAAACCTGGTAAATTGAAGTTCATCAAAATTAAAAACTTTTGCTCTGTGAAAATCCCTAATGGAAACACAAGCTACAGACTGGGAGAAAATATTTTCCAACCACTTATTCAACAAAGGACTATATTCAGAATATATAAAGAACTCTCAAACCTCAACAGTAGAAAAACAAACAACCCAATTAGAAAATGGGCAAAGGAAATGAAGAGACATGTTACCAAAGAGAATATACAGATGGTAAATAAGCACATGAAAACATGTTCAATTAACATCATTGCTCACTAGGGAAACGCAAATTAAAACTATAATAAGATATCACTGTACACCTATCAGAGTGGCTAAAATAAACAATAGTGACAATACCAAATGCTGACAAGGATGCAGAGGAACTAAATTGCACTCACACATCACTGCTGGGAATGGAAAATGGTACAGCCATTCTAGAAAACAGTTTGGTAGTTGGTTTATAAGAAGTCACCATTTGGCTACCATAAAACCCACAGTTGAGGTCTCCTGCACTTACTCCAGAGGAATGATGACTTTTAATCACACAAAAACCTGAGCATGAATATTTATAGCAGCTTTATTTTCAACAGTCAAAAACTGAACACAATTTCGTTGTCCTTCAATGTGTGAAAGATTAAATAACCTTGGGACATGTGTACCACAGAATATTACTCAGCAAGAGAGAGGAATAAACCATTGATACACACAACGGAATGGGTCTTCATAGAATATGCTGAATGAAAAATAATCCTAACAGCTTACATACTGTATGATTCCATTTACATGGAATGACAAGATTATTGAACTGGAGATGACAAGATTATAGAACTGGAGAACAGATCAGTGTTGGCCATGGTTCCAGAGAGGATGGGGAAGGAGGAAAGCCCTGGTGACTGTAAAAAGGCAATGTGAGGGATCCTTGTGGTGATGGAGGCAAATATTCTGTATCTTGACTATCTGTATCAACGTCCTGGTTTTGATGTTGCACTAAAGTGTTGGAGAAGCTATCTTTGGAAGGCAATGGGTAGAGTATAGGGGATCTCCATTACTTCTGTGCGTATGAATCTATAATTATCTCACAAAGTTTAGATTTTTTTTTAAGTACTCTCCTCACATCCAGTACCACCTTAATTTAGTCATTGCTCAGCTTTTTATACCAAGCTCAAAGCCAGACTGCTGGGAGCCAGAGCCAGACCTGCCCTCTCAGTATTTTCTAACGGTGAAGTCAAGGGCAGCCTAATGGCACCAGGCCTATCAGGAAAGACTGACTCTTAAAAGACAGGATTCAGGAAACGAAGCAAGCAAGTTTGGAACAGCAGATGCTCCCATTTCCATCATCTTCCAGTGCACACCAGAAGGTCATTAGATCCTTGGCAGCATAAGACAATGCACTCCGTGCCCCACCCTCCCCGGTCACCTGGTCTTGTCCTAATAGTGAAATATAAAGGGAAGCCTTGGTTCCTTGGATCAGTTTTGTTTAGGATTTTCAGGGTGACAGAACACCTGTGGATTATCCATTTCTTTGCCATCTAGCTGAGGCCACATGCCTAGCAAAGCCCCTCCCCAAGGAGTAAATATTGTGGAGGTGATCTGGTTATACAGTTGTGGTCTAATTCTCTTTCTCAATCCCCAGAAGTTCTCTGACACTCTTGCATCACCAGGTTTTCTGAAGCACCTAACATTCCCAGCCATGCTTCCTGTTGGTATATTTCATCAGAAGTGAACCTAAACCAGATCTTAACCTAAAGGTCAAAGGGGTCAGGCTCTGCAGCTCATGAAAACCAGGAGAGTTCCTCAGAGAAAGTCTATTGGCCTTTGGTGATCTCTGGACCCAAATAAGGCCACCCCTGGACTGTTGTGGGAACTTTGAGGTATGAAACCTTGAGTGGAGGGTTGGCAGGCAGCTATGTGTCCAGAAAAGGTGGAAACCAGAGAAATCTGAAAGAGCTGCAGCTACCTGACCTGGAGGGAAGACTTGTCGCCATGGCTGCTGTCTTCAGAAATCTAAGGGCTGTCATGGAGAAAGGGAGACAGGTTCTGTGTTACTCTCTGAGTGGTGGCTGAAATAGCCTGAGAGAACCGTGTTGTTTTCTAGAGCTTCACCATGGTGGAATGACTTACCTAGGTCCATAGCAAGCTCTTGAAGCCAGTGGAGATTTAAGCTTGATGGTCCTTTGAAAGGAACATTGTAGGGCATGAACCTTGGAATATTTAAATATTTTCAGGGGAATAAATAACTGTGTATCCTTAGAGTACTAATTCTATTGGCAAGAAGCCAGTTTGGAATACAGGGCTGTTAGGAAGTCAGGATCCATGTGGCAGGTGGTGGTCTTTGCCCAGGGACCATGACAACCCTGAGTGACCAGTCCTGGAGAACTGCTGAGGTCAGATCCCTGTGTTCTTCAGACCCAAGTACAATGTTGAAAACTCCTGATAGAGGAGGAAATCTCACCTGAGGAGAGCCCGGGTTGCTCCCCTACAAGGACATAGCTATCTGGATAGCAATAAAGTGTCTCAGCTAAAAGCCTTCTGTCATCCAGGTGCCATTAGGGCAAGGCTTTCTGGAGCTCCACTCACCATCAACAGTCCAGCTAAAGCCAGCTTAGCTAAGTCCAGGACAAACCACGCTGAGCTGGTGCAGAAACCAGCTTATAAACACACCTGCAGGACACATGTGCTGACCCACCTGTCCAGCCTCCTACATTCCAGCTGACCTTTATTTTAAACCTGTAAGTCAGAAAAAGTTTTCTGTCACGGGCCTGATAGTCAATATTTTAGACTTCATGGGCCATATAGTCAGTCTCTGTTGTTGCAAATATTTAGCTCTGACATGTTAGCATGAAAGCAGCCAGAAAGAGCATGCCAATGAGTGAATGTGACTGTGTCCCAATAAAACTTTATGCACAAAAGCAGGCAATGGGCCAGATTTGGCCTGTGGGCCATAGTTTATTAACCCAGCGTCATACAAACTCATGACCTGACAGGCCAGAATCTCCCTGATTCTGAGTCCTATCCATCAAAAAGCCCTTCTTCCCTGTGCCTGGCCAATCTCCCAACATTTTCTAAGACGTTTCACTCCCACCTCCCCCAGGACTGGCCAAGGCCAGAGACCCTATCATGGGATATCTCTAATATCCTCATCCCTACCATGCCACTCCCTGCTTCTTGCTGTGTTCTCCAGCCCTCTCCCCGACCTCCCTGACTCCTCTTCATCAGCTGTTTCTTCAGCCTCTCAGAAGCATCTAATCTAGAAGGATTTCTCTGCACCACCCTCCATTACTCTGCACTCCGGACTGAGCCGGAGCCCCATCCTTACCACTCTAACAGTACTCCATGATTTCCACATTGTTTGAAAATTGTCTGTTTGTTGTTCTGACTCTCTAATTAGGTAGTGGATTCCTGGAGGGCAAGGATAGAGTTTTGCTCATTTCTGTGTCCCTAGGACCCAGCCCTGACTCAGAGCAGGTGCCCATTGACAGCTAAGAAAACAATCAGATGGACGAATGAGTCACCACGCTCAGCCCTTTGCAGGGACTTACCATGCTCTGCACACACATTTCCTCATCTCCTCGCGTATTGCCCTGGAGCTTTGTGCAGTCATTTGCCCGTGTCTGTCTCCCATTTCCATCCCCACCCCGTCTACATGTCTAATGTTTTCACACTCAGTTCTCTCCTTGGAGGATGAAGCCTGCGTGCTTCTTCCCTCTTCTCTGGACTTCAGGAGACCCCCACCCCTCTGCCACCTCAGCCCCTTCTTGGAGGTGAGCACGTCTCTAGCAGAGATGATGAGGGTCTTGGCACATTTCATTCCTGGGAATGAATAAGAACTTTTCAAGCCTAAGAGCATCATCACCATCAGAAGATGCTCTGTGGGTGCCAAGAGGTTGGCAGTGTGAGAAGAAGGAAAACGCAGGCCCAGATCCCAGCCAGAGGAGCACTTGGGGTGAGGGGGGATACAAATGGGGAGTTGTGGCCACTGGGAAAGCTGAAGACCTTGCCTCCTCCCTGTCAACCCTCAAGCCAAATTTCTATACATTTGGCCCTGGCCAGTCTTTAAGGGTTCCCTGAACCAGGATAGAAAGAGGTTGGGAGTCTCAGCTCCTTTAGGGACGGGGCCCAAAAGAACTCTGGACCTCCACAGTCTCATAGATTCATTGACTTCCCCAAGTGTGTATCATGTTGACCTAAGCCCTGACCTCCAGGATTATAGTATAGCTCCTGACTTGCATTTTCTCTGGGGCCCAGGATCCTCCTCCTACACTCTGCCCGTCCCACCTGCCTGACGCTAGATGCTGATGCCAGCACACATCAGGTGCTCGTTATATGTCCATTCTGACCCTCTCTGAGTCCCACCACTCCCATGGCATGCCTACTGCCCCCCTTAGATCCCTGCATGCTGATGCCAGCCCATGCCAGGCTACAGTACCCTACACCCCATGGACATTTCAATGGATACCTGGAAGCCAGCACAGGACCAGCCCCACAGGCCTGTCAAGCTCTAGGCCTAATCAGCCCTGATACCTCCTCTCCTGCCCGTCAGCTTGGTCCTGCTGGGCCTCTAGAGTTATCCCACTGAGCTGTTGCTCATGCCAACCAGGTACTCTGCTAGAGACGAGGCAGGGAGGGAACATCCTTCTTAAAGCAGTTTTAGGGACTGGAAGTGGCTCCTTTGGGGAAAGCATCAGATCTTTGAGCTCTGAATCTTTGAGCCCCAGCAGCCCATCCCACCTGGTTCCTGGGCCTGAGCCCTCTCCTGTTCAAGCCAGTGGAAAGGCTCAATCATTCTTGGCTCTACCAAGAGCTGAGGGCAGATAGAAGTCTAGGTCTGCAGGGCATGAGCCTGGATGGCCTGGGGGCTCTAGCACTGGAAGGTTTGAGACACTGAGCTGCATCCACCTTCCTGGGGCTTCCTGGGGAATAGAGTGGGAAGGTATCAGGGGAGAGAGAGTGAGCAGAAAGCAAGACCCAGGGTGGACTTGTGTAGGAAGCTGGCCTTCCCACCTCCCTCAAACCCAGTCCCTCCCAGGGCAGTTAGGTCACAAGCAGTAATTCCCCAGGAATGGGAAGGAGTGATCAGGAGTGATCACCAGGCCAAGGAGTTCAAGATCAGAGCCAACCTGCTCTAAGAGCTGGTTGGAAAGGAACACAAGATGGGGATGGAGCCAAGGAAAGCTCACCAGATTTGAAAGTACCCTCTCACTGAGCACTTTCTTAGGACCTGGCTTTGGGCTGAGAGGTTTCTAGACCTGACCGGCCTCCCCCAACCCATCACGATGGGTACATTGTCCTTATTGTACAATTGAGAGGAAGGAGGTTCAGAGAGGACAAGTGGCCTAAAGTAACACAAAAAGTAACGGGGTCTGGATTCAACACTGCTCTACCCTTTCTCCACAGTGTGACATGACCTCCCTGGGAAACACCGCCAAGAAGAACACAAAGAAAAGAGGAGGCAGGACTAGTGGGAATGAGATAAGCAAATACCTGAGCAGTGTGGCAGGCAGGCCTCCCGCAGAAGCAGATGCCCAGGGTGTCCCTGGGCGGCCAGAGATAGAGAAACACCAAGTCTCCAAGATACCTTAGGCCCCAGGGGCCAGTAGATGGGTAGTCCAGGCCAGAAGTACCCAGTAAGCATTGTCACCTAACAGTACTACCAGTGGCCAGATGATTGAGGCCCCCACCACCCTAGAGGCACTCCAACCCTCTCCCATTAACCTCCTCTTCTAGAACGATGTTCTCCCTCCTCCCAGTGCTCTCTGTTTCCTGGAACATAATCTAGATGCTGCACCACCCTCCTTTTGGCAGGGTTTCATCAATTAATCTTTCATCCACATTGATTCCCTGAAAAATGACTTCCTCATTATCCATCTTGCAGAGTTTCCACTTGGCAGTCAGAACGGCAAAGCATCCATCAAACTCCCATGCTCTCTGGTAGAGGGTGGGAGAGTCAGGGCTCTGGAGTCAAAGAGACTGGAGTGGAGGCCCAGCTCTGCCCCCCTCCAGCTACATGACCTTGGGGGAGTCACTGGGTCTCTCTGAACCTCAGTTTTGCCATTTGTAAAACAGGTTAAGTGAGTCCCCTTCATGAGGTTACTGAGAAGACAAAATGACACAATCCATCCGAGATTTTTATAAGCTGCTCTATAAGTGTAAAGCCCATTTTCATCATGATTGTTTTTCACTGGTTCCCGAGCAGACTGAGGCTGACCTTCCACTTCTAAACTTCAGAGAGGCAAAGTTGAGGGCATAGATAGGCTTAAGGGGTGTCCCTCAAGACTCTTCATCACTCTGCTGGCGAATGAAGTCACAACATACCCTGCGAGGCAAAGGCCCAGATGTAGTGGGGGCTCAAAGTGAAAGCCAAGAAATGGGGGCTCATTTCAGCTGCAGAAATAAGGACAGAGAGTGGCGTGTTCCAAAACACATCTGTTGCCCCTCTTCAGACCAGTCTGGAGCCTGGGAAGAGTTGCTCAGTGCCATCCTAGAATTTTCAGCCTGTGCTTTCCCAGAAGGGGGGCCACACAGAAGCTACATAGAACACTGGCTTCCTTCGCCCTCTGTCCATACATGAAGGAAAACGGGTTGAAACTCCACAGCACATATGTCATTGTGGGCCCATGCCCTTTTCTGCTCCCCCTCCCCTCATGCCATAGTGACCAGGGTGGACACAGGCTCTGACGTCAGACCCGTAGTATCAAGTCCTGTCTCCACCCCCTATTCATCTCTTGGGCTTTAGATTCTTCTTGTAAAATGGGGATGATGATACCCATCTCGTCAGGCTTCTCTGAAGATTGAATGGATACAAGAGTGCTTTGTTAACCATAAAGTGTCATCTAAACATTTACTGCATCCCTTCCTATCTAATGACCACTCACCAGAGTCAGGCCCAGGCCCGCCCCCCACTCTCTAGCCTCCCCTACCCCGCTTTCAAGATAGGAGTAGATCAAATCAGGCGTACTGAGACTGAAAATCAACCACAACAATGTGTTTCCCTCCCAGAGGAATATGCATTCAGTTTTCTCTATGCAGAGGGAAGAGACACAGTCCTTCTGTTCATAGGATTTCAGGCAAAATGAACAGATGGAAGGATTATTTGGGGGCTTATAGGTTCCTTGTCTCTGAGTCCTACCATGACCATGGCTGGCTCTTGGGGAAAGTATTGCAAGGTACCTGGTAGTTGAATCGGAAAATATAACAGGATGTGGGTAGGCTTTTCTGTGCTCTTTCCCCTCCTTTATCCTCCCCTGGGGCCAGACTCCCTGAGCGGGGAGACCAGAACTTATTCTCCCTGTGAAATTTCCCATTTGCAGGTCTACCTGATGTTTTCTGACTGGTTTACACATCTGTACCACCAATGCGGAGGTGGAAGACAGCTCATGCACAGGATCTAGAAACAGCCCAATCAGAGAAAGTTAAAAAATTTTTAGTGTCCATCTGAATGACTCTTTGCTGCAAATTTGCCATTTGGTCAAGAAGCAGGCACAGTTAAAAACCCAGACTGCCCAGCTTCAGATCCGTAGCTCTGCGGATTAGCTTGAGCTCCTTGCCCTTCTGGTGTGCCCAGGTACCTCATCTCAGAAATAGAAGATAGAATAATATATTCTTAAAAGGATTAAACTAATTACTATAACAGAAGCTCTCAGAAGAGTGCCTGGTGTGAAGTCTGTGCGGCGTGTGTTAGCAGCGGGGGTTAGTTGTTGTTGCTGTGCTGTTGTTGTTGTGTTCTTGCTGTCAAGAAGGCAGACTGACACCAACTGAACCTCGAGTACCCAGTCCCCCCAGCATCTGTTGTCACAAGCCCTCCAGGGGCTTCTGGGGCACACAAAAGTTTTAAACCACTGGGCCAGAGGGGTGAGCAGGAGTTCCCAGAAAAAGAAATATGGCACTAGTAACTGAATGAAAAAAAAAAGTGCCACCTCACTCATTATAAGAGAAATGAACATAAAAATTACATTGAGATATTATTTTTCATCTTCCACTTGTCAAAACACCAAAAGTTTGACAACAGAGTCTGTTGGCGAGTCTGATGGAAAACAGGCATTCTTATACATCACTGGTGGGAATGCAGAAGGTTACAGCTGGCAATATCTAGCGAAAGTACATATTTATTCACCTTTTAAGCCAGAATCCCATATCTCAGACTCTGTTCTGAAGGAACACCGGTAAAATATAAAGGGGGGAAAAAATGAATGAATGAGGCTATTCACTGCAGCAGTATCTATGAAACCAAAAGATTAGAACTCACTCAAACATCAAGAGGGGACTGGTTGAATAAGTTAGGGTACATCTGTGTGAGGGAGTACTAGGCACCTATGAAAAGGAATGAAAAATCTCTACTACCGTGGCATGATCTTGAAGATAGCAGATTAAGTGAAAAAAATCAAGGAGGAATAACGTGCATATATCATTATTTTTACTATTTGTCTAAGGGAGAGAGGGAGAGAGTGTGTGTGTATACATGTTTGCTTCTTATTCAGTATATGTGCTGCTGAAGCAAGCACTGTTTGCTTCTTATTTAAAAAAAACAAAAACCATGCGAAGATATGTTGGCCTCTTTACACCCCGCCTTCATCTTTACGGCGTGTGTTTCAGTTCCCCACAGGTATTGCCGCAGAAACAGCTGCACACAGCTGTAGACTGCCACAGCCCTTGCCCGAGCTCTCCTGCACACCTCTAGCTTCGTCCTTGCAGATGTGTTGGCCACAGCTGACTACCACTTTGGTTCATAAGCATATGTGGGAGCTCCAGGGAGTTAACACCCCCTGGGACACTCCTTGACCAAGAGAACAGGGCGGGGATCGTCCCACCTTCTGTGTCTTGAGAAAAGAATCCTGAGGCACATTCTTTGTGGTTCTTCAGAAGGTCCTCTGTGGCTTGAACCCCCATTGCCCACGGTAGTCCTCAGGTCAGTAACAGAGTCTTAGGTTGACCTGCTTCTCTCTGTTTTCCTCTTCCTTTCTGTCTCTCTCATTACTGCCCCATGGCGTCTTCAACAAAAATTAATTTCCTGCACACACTTACAGTTTAGACTTGACTTTTGATATTTTTAATATTTTGATATATTTAAATATTTTCCCTAATTATAAAACAAAATTAATCTTCAAAAAGTCATCCTTAAGGGGCGCCTGGGTGGCTCAGTCGGTTAAGCATCTGCCTGCAGCTCAGGTCGTGTTCCCAGGGTCCTGGGATCGAGCCCCTCATTAGGCTCCCTGCTGAGCATGGAGTCTGCTTCTACCTCTCCCTCTGACACTCTCCTTGCTCCTGCTGTCTCTTGCTCATTCTCTCACTCTCTCTCTCTCAAATAAATAAAATCTTTATAAAAAGGCATCCTGAAAACTAAAAGTAAGACAAAACAAACATAAATGTGTATAATGTTGGCATAACCACACAGAGAACTATTCCAAATGACTTTAAAGCACATAAACACATAATGTCACTGCACTTGCCTAGTACAATCAACCCTAAAAACAAAAGGAACAGGAAAATGATCTTAAACTGATTGTTAACAGTCTGAAATTGTTAGGGGTACCATGGCTATTGCTGTTCTGAGACTGTTATGTATGTGGTATGGGTACAGCAATAAGAATTTTATTGTTTTCCTCGAGAGCCTGTATTTTTGACATGAATGAAAGGAGATAAGAAGATATAAGATTAAAAGATATAAGATAAAAGATATAAGATTGATGAGAATTTTTTAAGCCATAATGTTTCACTTGAGTTAGAAGTATCTGTTTAAAAAACAAAACAAAAGAAAACAAAAAACCTCATTGTGTATTTAATGTTTAAAGTAAATATGTATTTTCCAACTCCATCCCACTCTAAGGCCTAGAAACAATAATTAGAAGCAGTATTAATGAAGAGCATAGAACTCAAATTGTGGCGAATAAAAACCATTTCCTACTTTGGGGAGAAAAAAAAAGCAAAGCTTTTTGGAGAAAGGGCTGATTCCAGATTGGGACAAGAAATGTACAAGCTGAGCCTGGAACATTTTGTCCCATCAGGAAAGAAAGAAGGTAACAAAGACTGCTAGACTTGTATCAAAAGGTCTTGAGAGGCCCCCTGAATAAGCTCCTCCCAGTCAGCCAATGATTGGATGATATAAATAGTAATGAGGACAAGCATCGCCCAGGAAAATATAACAAATATGTCTCCAAATTGATCGGTAAATAAGGGGCAAGAATCTATAATTTTTTTGCCTTCTCTTTATGACTGAACATCAGGATAATTAAACAGTTCTTGAGGAGAAAATTCCCTCCATGGAAATATTCTAATTTTTTCGTTAAGATTTTATTTTTAAGCAATCTCCACACCCCGTGGGGGGCTCGAACTCAAAACCCAGAGACCAAGAGTCGCATGCTCCAGGGCCTGGCCAGCCAGGTTCCCTGAAAGTATTCTAATTTAATAAAGAAGAAATAATAGAAGTAGAATATCACCATTTTGCAACCATTACTGAATGAATGGATCCAGTCAATGACTTTCAATAGTTGTAACATCACAAAGTAAGAGACAACTAGATATGACAAACTAGATATGACATACCTCCTGATGGTCTGTCTGTGAGTAATCCTGCCAAAACTCAAACCTGATTCTAACCAGATCCCTAGATCCAGCTACCAAGTCACAGTAAAGGTAAGACACAGAAGCGTGTGTTAAATGACACCACCAAAAAAAGCAAAATTCATACTGTGAGAAATCTACAGGACAAAATGTTCAACTACTTCAACAAGTAAACCATAAAGAAAAAAAAGTAAGGGACCTTATAGATTTGAATAGACTTAGAGACATATCAAGCAATTGCAATGCATGAACTTTATCTGGAGCCCAGTTAGGTTTGGCATACACATGAAAGCTAGGACTCTCTTTTGGCCATGCTCCACACTCCAAATGAGATCAGACTCTCCCGTCCTGGCAGATCAATGGACACTATTTGGAGGGACTTCCTGAAATGAGGGCCAGGGCCAGTATTCATGTTCCCTGCCCTTTAATGCACGGGTCCTTTCCCCCACCGCACCCTCCAGTCTTCTCCCCCTGTTCTTGGCATCCGTGCTGAACTGTGTGTCCTACTCCCTCGCCTTTATTCCATCCTGTTCTTCACTCCCCTTCTCACAAACCTCTTTATTTGTCCTCCTGTTTCTAACTTCATCTGTGTCCTCAGAGGTGACACTCAGTACCTTCTAAGGCACCTGGAATCTCCACCCCACCACCCCCATCCAGCTCTTCCCTCCAGCCATGCTGCCACACATGGCCTTGAATAAATGGCATTCTGCTGGTCCCTTGGTCTCCAGATTTCATACAGCATTTCTCAGCTCACTGGGCCCAAAAGTACCACCTAAACAGTCCACACCCTGTCCTGACTGTGCCCACCCACTTAAGCCCAGCCAACTTCAGGGACTAGGAGAATGTCCAAGTGCGAGCTGTTCTGCTTTTGCCGTTGGGTATCGGTCATAGGCCTCCAATGAAAGATTAGTCATAGATGTCAAGGGGTCTAACATAAAGGCTCCACACCCTGCCCATCAGGGTAGAGTCACAGAGGCCTAGCCCATTAGAAGCCAGGAGTGGGATGGACAATGGGTTGCCACTCACACACTTTCAGAGGGCTAGGCAGCTCCAACAGACCTTGAACTATCTTTCAATTTGGGTTAACTCTCTTGTTGAAGGTCACCACAGAAATATTGACCCTCTAACCCCTATAGGACTCAGGACAGAGGCTTTGAGGATGGGGTGGCAAAACCCACCTTGGGGCGCTAAGATAAAGTGGACCATCCATCCCCAGAATGGGAAGTTCATTTTAAGACTTGGCAGGGTCTCTTTAGAGCTAAGCCAAAGGACAACCAGCCCCTGAAAATAAGCAATTGTTAGGACTCTGAGCCTTGTACATGTGTGCTCTCTTTCTCCCTTCTAAACGGTAAAAGATGAAAAGTAGCTGAAAAATTTATATGAGGAAATGTGAGCAGGCAGGCCACAAGGAAAAGGAATAAAAGGGAAAGCATTCTTCTGGGAGAAAAGCATACGCATAAACAAAGTACCCGAAAAGGCAAGTCAGCTTTCAAAACCAGCTGTGGTTGTTAGAAAGTTCGCCCCTGCCCTGGGTTCACACTCTTCCTCTGCAATTATACTCCTTTGCAAGACTTCTGTCTTCTCAGTGGGATATAATCCTGAGAATGCTGAAGAAGCATTTCTGACCCCATTTTTCTTATCAAGTCCTGAATCTCGAGGAGGTCCCACGGCTTGCCTCTTGCCGCACAGCAAAATGTGAAGGAACCAGCGTATGAACCCGAGTCTGTGTGGCTCCGAAGCTCATGCTCTTTTTTTCAGTCTTTGCTGCCTCCAGTCCGAGTCAGCAGACTTCATTTTCTCTTCCCATGAGAGCTCATCACGTTTTTCAGAAACAACTTTGGCTCCCGCTCCCTCTTTCTTCCTCGATCCAGACCAGTGCTCTGCAGCCTGACACCCCCAGTCTCTTCACACACCACAACAGGGTTTCAGATTCTTGCATCTTTCTTCCCTGAATTATGTTCCAGTTTGCCCCAGTCCCCTTGAACACGTGAGTCCCAGAAGTGGACACCCGGTGTTCAGATCTGGACTGATGGGCTGCCCAAAGCAAAACCTGCAGGGATTATCTCTTGCTCTGATATGGAATGGAGGCTGATGGTAACACAGCTTAAGATGGAGTCATTAGCCCTGCTGACAGCTGTGGCACATAGCTGGCTTATAATGAGTCCTCGCTCAGCGAGAGCTCCCCAGGGCTTTGTACCCTGGCCTCTGCTGAGCCAACTCTCCTCTTCCTACCCTTGAGCGGTTTGTTGTTTGGAACCTCCATTCAGGATTTTCCCCTTATTGATTACAGTTCCAGTCAGCAGACACCCACTGAGCTGGGCACAGGCACCGGTGGCTGGGGGGCCGCGGAAACGAAGTGCGGCTGGTCTCCAACTGCTGTTTTCTGGTCCCAGCTTAGCCTCGAGCTCCTCTGGGCACTCCCCAGCCCCACGCCGGCCCTCAGGATGGCCCAGAACCCCCCAACGGTCTTCTCCTATCAGCAACCAAGGCCTTCCTCAAAAGCAGAGCCACACCTCACAGACTCCCAGGCCTCTTGAGTGGTGTTCAAGTTGACCACAGCCATGCCAGGCAGAGTATTTTTGTTATTGAGTGAACAGCTGCCAAGAACATTTCAAGAGATGATTTACTCCTTCTCTGAGGGCTGTTTACACCAGAGCTCTCTGTTCCCGTCAGAGCCTGTGCCTCCCATGAAAAACCTGTCACAATTTGTGATCTGAGGGGAGCCTGTTTGCCTGAAGGAAGAAAACTGCATATATTTTTTTCCACACAGGAAATAAATGCTATGTTTTCTCACTTGTTCACCATGCGTTCCCCGGCCTAGAAACAGACATGGACATCTAGGGCACATTAGCTGAGCCAGGCCTCAACCCTACTCCAGTCAGAGGTTATCTCTATGCTTTTGAGGCGCTGTTTCACGTTGCCCGTATCCTCTGCAAGCTGACAGTGCCTGAGCTGAGTTACGATGTATTGAACCCTATAAGGCCAGGGTTATAATTCTAACCTATCCCAATTCATCAACAGAAATCTTGAGTTTTAGCTAACGTGACTTGAGATCTGGTTTGGTATAAATGGGGGCCACGTGGCACTGTGACAGGACCTCTAAGCTGGGAGCCAGAGGCCTAGGTCTGGGTTCAAACTCTGCCACTAACCTACCGTGTGACCTTAAGCAAGTTGTTTACACTCTCTGGGCCTCAGTTCTGTATTCTGCCACAGGAAAATGTTTAGCATACAGGCTCTCCAGTGGTGCCTCAAATTGTGGTATTATGTAGTATTACGGATTATAAGCACGGCCGTGGAGCCCGAGTGCCCAGCTCTGCCATTCACTAGTTGTATGACCTCAGGCAAGTTACTTGAGTTCTTTAAACCTCAGTTTTCTCTTGTGTAAAATGGGAATAATATTAGTACTTACCACTTAGGATTCTTATAAAGATTAAATGAGCTCATAAGGTGCTTAGAACAGTGCTTAGAACAATGTACTTAGAACAAAGTACATTCCCAGTCTTTGGTGGTATTGTTCTTGTTGTTTGTATCGCTAAGGACCAGCCTGAGCCTAGTCTTCACTATCAAGATTAAAATAAGCTGCTTTTGAGACAGTCGATGGTATGGAGGCTCTTTGTCTCTTAATTCCTCTGATGGAGGTTAGCTGCAGTTTGAGGTCCCTCAGAGCAAGAATGGGGGAGCATCCATGGTCTCCAAGAAGCCCCAGAAGGGACAGGGGACCTCAATTCAGAGTGGGGCTTTTTGGTCCCAGGAGTTTTCTTGGTTACCCGAGACTTCCATAGGCAGGACCCACGACAGCTCTCTTCCTGGTGGCTCTCCAGCCTCCGGCTCCCCTTGGTGATCAAGTAGGGTGAGGAAAGAGGTCAGAAGGCTCTGGGGCTTTACAGGGGTTCCTCTGGGGTCCCCAATCCGTGCCAGAGGGACAGCCTCTGCGTGTGCATCCCCTGGTTGCTTCCTGCCCCACCAGGCTCTCTGCAGGAAGGTGAGCTCTTTGAAAGCCCACTGAGTCCCAGAGGCCAGTGGGAGCTGGCCAAGAGTCGCCAGGCTTCCAGCCAACTGGATTTTTAATACTGAGGAAAGAAACTAGAATTCCTGATGGCCTTGTCTGAGGCTTAGTGCTACCCATCAGGACGGGTCCAGGATAAGGTTCAGATGGCTGAAGGGCACAGTTCCTTGCTGTTGCTAATTTACCTCGTGCCTAAAATAGCCTGAGTCCAGCCCATCACTGCCACGTTGATCCTCCGCTTCCCCCATACTGAGCTCTTGACTTGCTGAGTGCCGAGACCCACACTGGAACCTTCTTACGGGAAAGCCTGGTACCCGAGTGTGTGGCTTAGGGAGACTACAAACACCTTCCTTATTCTGAGGCTCAGAACTGAGTGGACTGGCCGCCTCAGTCACAGCCCCAGACTCCTCACATGGAGATCTGCCCCGGAAAAATGCGCTGGCTCATTCACCCCGAGGAGAAAAGGGGCCGAGCTGCACCTGCCCATTTCCTCGTCCCAAACACACCAGCCAAGAAACCAGGAGGATTGTCCTAACTTGTCCTCCATGTGGAAGGAAACATCAAGAGTGGGGAATAAGTGTTCCCCTCAACACCCACCTGCTTGCTTTGCCCATTCTCCCCTCCCTCCACACTCAGCTGCTGGGCCTTCCTTTGAGACTGTGGTCCGTTTGGTGGCTTGTGCTCCACTGAAGTGGTAAGGTCTGCAAGGGCTGGAAATGTCTTCTTCATCTGTGGTGGCTCAGGGCCTGAGCTGTGGGGCTGTGCCGTTTACTACCTATGCCACTGTGCGCAAATCACTTCACCTCTGTCTACAGACCTCAAGTACATTTTCTGTAAACAGTACAATAATGGTCAAGTCCCAAAACCTGCTCCCTGCTGAGAAGCCCTAGGGTTCCCTGCAGGGTTAGCTTAAAACCAGTCCTCTCACAGAGCTTGAGGGATGGGGGGCGCTGGGGAGCTACTTGTAGAAACAGCTAGACTGGTATTTATCCTGACAAGGTTCCTTGACAGAGCCTGTGAAGTGAATTTCTATAACAGGAAAGCCAACAAGCCAGCTCCAGAGTTCGAGCCCAGGCCTAGATGGGACTAGGCCCAGACCAAGCCAGGGCTGGACTTGCCCAGGCCTGAGGTCTTCTCAGCTAGACGCAGCACCAAACTCATGGCCTGCCAAGCTCAGGCAGACTCCTGGGTCTGAGGAGTGGGTTCGTACATCTGGACCCCACAAGCCGGAATCACTAGGTGATTAAACTCACCTTTTATTGTGGCTCTGAGGGTTATAAACAAGCAGGCCTGACATATGGGTCATTCCTGAGACTCCTACTTCATTGGTTTTAAGGGCCCCTTGGTGGTAAAGAATTTCAAAGCTGCTAACGCCATAGTATATTAAAGTGGAATAAATTCCTCTGAATGGTCCTCAGGTGAGAAGTGGTACTTAGCGAATGCCTCTTGGTTTTCTCTTGAAGGACCCAAGACTGACCTCTGGTGGTCTCCAAGACCAGCTAAGGGCCAGCCTTGCCAGTACCCACCCTCCAGAGTCTTCCCTGGCTGAATCTTTCTCTCCATGTGTCTCTATCTCGGTCTGTCTCTCTGTCTCTCCTGCTCCCTCCCTCCCTCCCTCCTTCCTTCTCTGTCTCTCTCTCTCTCTGTCTCTGCTCCCCACCTCAGTTTTGGTCTTTCTCCCTTTCAGTGTATCTCTGTGTATATGTGTCTTCCTCTCTGTCTCCCTCCCTTCTTCCCCATGAAACTCCCAATCCCTTAGAAATATGGGGGTAAGAGGATATTAGAATGAGATTCTTCTTGCCTTATTTTCAACTGAGTTACCACTATGTGAGAGAGCAAACAGAGATACTAAAATGGGTATAAAATAAGCCCCCCCAAATATGCAAATTTACTAAGACTAGAATCCCCAGAACTTACTCCATAACCTTGAGAGCACGTTAGGTTCAAAATGA
Source organism: Lontra canadensis (assembly GCF_010015895.1). Lineage (NCBI taxonomy): Eukaryota > Metazoa > Chordata > Mammalia > Carnivora > Mustelidae > Lontra > Lontra canadensis. The sequence goes on along the minus strand of NW_022631001.1, from coordinate 34,072,607 downwards.
GGCTGCCTTAACAATGAATACTGTTATGCTGAAAATAAATTTAAAAAAAAAAAGGTTAAAAAAAAAATGAGGCTGCCTCACTAACTTGTCCAGTTTCATTTCCATTTTACACCTGAACTTCCTAAGTTGTATAGATACTGGATGCTCACCTCTGTTCCCCAGCAGGCCAGAGGCTTTCCAGTCTCTCTACTTTGGTTTATCCTGCCCTTTCTTCATAAAACACCTTTCTTATCTTGCTTTTCCTCATCCTGTTTTCCCTTGAAAGCCAACCTCAAATGCTTCTCCTTCCTAAAGCCCTCTCTGGCCCTCCAGAGATGAATTATACCCTCCCCTGGGCTTTCACCATCACTATTGGCTCTTCCCACCTGGTTGGAGAACGTGTGTTCACACCTGTCTCGGCTGCATCCTCTGTGCCCCCTAGGGCATGGGCTGTCTCCAGGTCCTGCCTGGCAGGGCAGACACACATTGGTAAATGTTTGGTGAATGAGTAGTGAGTAGATTCTATTGGTAGCGGTGCCCAGGAGAGTTTTCTTCTGAGCATCAGTGGAAAAAAACAGAAGTGATTATGGAGGGCACGTATTGCATGGAGCACTGGGTGTGGTGCATAAACAATGAACTCTGTTACACTGAAAATGAATTTTATATATATATGTGTGTGTGTGTGTGTGTGTGTGTGTGTGTATGTGTGTGTGTATATATATATATATTTATTTGTGTGTGCATATATATATATATATATATATATGTATATAGGCAAAATAAACAAACAAAAACAGAAGTTATTTCCTGAGTCCCTTAGGGGTGGGAGTGGAGTTGGAAGGAAAGCTCCAAGCCAGTCCTCAGGGGAGAGTGACTCAGAGGGTAGCTGTCACCGGGGCTGATGCCATACAACCTGCCCGAAGGCCAGGACTGAGAGTTCATCACAGGCTGTGTCTACATAACGGAGTCCAGCAGAACTAGTGTCTGTACTACACCTGGATCTGAATAATCCAGACTACATGCTATGCTTTTGTGACTCCTGTCAGTAAACTCCATGTTTCGACAATCCAATTTCTGTGCATTCCTTGTCTCCTTGACTTTTGTCTCTACCATGGGTCTGTGCATCTCATGTCCCATGTCCCATGTTTGCCTGCCTTCCCGGTCTGTAATCCCATCCTGGGCAGCCAGCGTCTACACAGCAGACCATGCCGTCACAATGAGTTTCTGCACACACAGTGTCTGGGTAAAGAATGAGTAACCAACAGGAGAAGCTCTGTTTGTGACCCATAATAAGAACACTTTCCTACTCAGATTCAGATGTTAGGATGGTGATTGCAAAAGCCATCTGAATTGTGTCCTCAGGAAATGGTTCCTTTATCTCAAGACTTTATAAATACGGAAGGGAGGGAGGGAGGGAGGGAGGAAAGGAAAGGAAAGGAAAGGAAGGAGGGAGGGAGGAAAAAGCTGAAACCTTACTGAGAAATAGCATAAAGAAGAGATTCTTTATTTTCAAGGTAATCAGAGTCACTATATTTTACTTGTAAATTTTAAAGTAAGGCATATTTATAGCTATGTTTCTTTTACTAAATAATCTATATTGTCCTTTTTATTCATTAATTAGCCCTATAGCAGTGAAATTGTAGTTAACATCGCACAAAAGTTGATGTTAGGTAAAGTAAATAAGATCCGTCTTCTATGGCAAATATAATTTACAACTGTAACCATGGGGGGGGGACAGAAACATGGTTTAAAAAAAAGACAAAAAAAAAAACCATAACAAATATTCTTTATTAGAACAAGGACATTCTAATAAGTGTTTCCTATAACAAAATTTCAGACTCCCAATCTTAAAAATCTTGGAAGTTAACAATAAAAATGTTTAATATTTGAGGGAAAGCTCTTTGTCCATTTTAATAAACAGGTTTAGAAATTTAATTTTATGATGACAAGATATAGAGTAAGAATAGATTTAAATGCAGTCTTAGAGTACAGAGTATATCAGAGTATATAAATAGTTGCTAAGCTAGGATTTCTCATCAGGGTACCATTGCGTTTGGGGTAAGAACATTATCATTGTGGAGAATGCCCCATGCATTGTAGGAGGTTGGCATCCTTGGACCTGTCCATTAAGTGTCAAGGATACCCCACAGTCAGTGTGACACCAAAAACACTCCCAAACATTTTCAGAGACACCCTAAACCTGTGGTACAGAATCCTATTGACAATCACCGGTCTAAACAATGATTCCAAACCTTTTTTCTCATTTTCCCCCAAGGAGCCCTTTTAGATCATTTTTTTTCTAATAGCCCCAACTTTGTGAAATTTTAATACCGTAGGTAAACCATGTATATATGTGTATATATGTATATGTTTATATGCTATATCTTTTGGAGAGCCACCATTGTTGTATCTCAAATTTTAGTCAACCCCCCAAAACCAACTTTCACCCCTTTGGAAGTGAGGTCGCTCCCACCAAAAAACACTGGTGTCAACAAAAGCTAAGCGATTACCCAGGACTCCTTATTCTCAATGCAGGAGGATTGATGGCTCCCTAAAGTTTCTCTCAAGATTTTTGCTAAAAACCTATCTCTTTGGCTTTAACTTTACTTCCTTAATTGAATTTTTTACTGAGATCATTGTAGACTCTCATGTAAGTATAGAAAATACAGGGAGATCCTTTGTACACTTTGCCTAATTTCCTTTGGGAACGACAAGACTTTTTGGTCTGTTTTTCGAAACTATAGCCTAATATTCCAACCAGTGTAGTGACGTTGATACAGTCCACCCATTTATCCTGATTTCACCAGTTTTACTTCGACTCATCTGTGTATGTGTGTGTGTGTGTATGTGGAGTTGTGAATGATTTATCACCCGTGTAGGGTCATGTATCTACCACCACAGGCAAGACATTGAACAGTTCCTGCAATACGAGGATTCCCCCTTAGCTCTTTTATAACCACACCATCTGCCTCCCACCTCTCCACCCTTCCCCCACTCCTTAACCCCTGGACACTGCTACTCTGTCCCCCCAGTTCTAAAATATCCTCATTTCAGGAATACTGTGTAAATGGAATCATGCAATAGACAACCTTTGGGGATTGGCCTTTTCTGTCAGCAAAATTCCTTGCAGATTGATTCAAGTTGTTGCATGTGTCAGTAGTCTGTTCCTTTTACTGCTGACTAGTATCGGTGGTATGCATGAACCACAGTTTGTTTAACCTTTCAGCCTTTCATCTGTTGAAGAACACCTGGGCTGATTCCAGTTTGGGGCTGTTACAAATAAAGCTGCCATAAATATTTGTGCGCTGACTTTTGTGTGAACCTAAGTCTCCGTTCTTAAAGAGTGCAATGGCTGGGTTGTTTGTTGGTTGCATTTTATTTTTTGAAAATTGTCAAACTGTTTCCAAGAGTGGTTATACCATTATTTTGACATTATGTATCTTCTGCCTGTTTTCTTTTTTTTTTTAATTTAAATTCAATTAACCAACATATAATACATCATTAGTCTTTGATGTAATGCTCAATGATTCACTGGTTGGATATGACACCCAGTGCTGATCACATCCTGTGCCCTCCTTAACGCTCATATTCTGCCTATTTTCTAATTGGATTGCTTGGGGTTTTTTTTACTGTTGAGTTTTGAGAGTTCTTTATTTACTACAGATAGTACTCCTTTGTCAGATATGTGGTTTGCAATTTTTTCCCCAGTCTAACATTTGTTTTTTTTATCCTCCTCACATGGGCTTTCACAGAGAAAAAGTTTCTAATTTTGGTAAGGTCTAATTTATCCATTTTTGAATTGTATTTTTGTTGTTAAGTCAACTCTGCCTATTCTTACATCCCAAAGATGTTTCTCACGTGTTTTTCTATAAGTTTGAAGGGTTAGGTTTTACATTTAAGTCTATGGCCCACTTTGAGTTAATTTTTGTATAAAGTGCAAGACTTAGGTCAATTTTGTTTTTGCCTTTGGATATCCAGTTGCTCCAATACCATTTGTTGAAAATGTAGCTGCAGCCCAGGTATGTGAGAGTACGTGGCTCCAGAGGTCCCAAACAGACCAGGTTCAGCCACTAACTGCTGAGGAAATCCAAAGGCGGTGAAACAAGAGAAGAATTTATTCAGTGAGGCCAACACCAGAAAGACATTAGAATAGCATTTCAAAGAGTTGTCTTCAAGGTGCTGAAAATACTTCCAGTTTGTATAAGGAAATTGTGGGACAAAGGTCAGTGGGTACAAGCAGGTAGGCAGTAAAGGTCAGATAGATCATTGTCTTGGAGTCAATCATGGAGGGGGTCTTGCTGGCTCAGGGTAATTCCCTGGGTAGTTTTGGTTCCCATCAGTGGATGGCTTTGCTTGCAGGATCTTTTACCTGAGTTCAGAGATAGGCTGGAAAGAAGAACTTAATCAGTTAAAAAGTACAGACTGGGGTCAAAATGGAGGTAGTTGAAGTCTTCCATCAAAAAGGCTGTTTAACTTTAATTTTAATCTAGACCGAATCAAGTATATTTAAGGTTTTATAATCATTTCATACATACACACACACACACACACACACACACACACACACACACACGGGTAAACAACATAGTTTATTAATAGTCAATACAAGCATACATATTTAGCTAGTTTCTGACCATCTAAAATAGTGGTATTAAGTCTTTTTATAAAACAAAAAATATTCGCAACATATAGTTGGAGGTCTAATACCCATAATATATAAGGAACTCTTAAAAATATTGAGGAAGGGGCGCCTGGGTGGCTCAGTGGGTTAAAGCCTCTGCCTTCGGCTCGGGTCATGATCCCAGGGTCCTGGGATCAAGCCCCGCATGGGGCTCTCTGCTCAGTGGGGAGCCTGCTTCCTCCTCTCTCTCTGCCTGCCTCTCTGCCTACTTGTGATCTCTGTCTGTCAAATAAATAAATAAAATATTTTAAAAAAAATATTGAGGAAATAGGGCCAAACACCTGATAGAAAAATGAGCAAAATTCATGAACAATTTACCCAAAAAAGACACAAAATTTTCCTTAAACTCAGGAGAAGTTATTCAACTCATAAAAAGGGAAATGCAAATTAAAACTACACTGAAATACCATTTATCACCTAGCAAATCAGCAAAAATTTTAAAACTTGGCACCACACTGTGTTGGCAAGGCTGGGGAGAAATAGGCACTCTCATACATTGCTGATAGGAATGCAAAATGGTACAGCCTTATGGAGCAGAATTTGGCAGTATTCAACAAAACTATACATGCATTTACCTTTTGTTCCAGAAAGCCACTTTTAGGAGTTTGCTCTGGAACTACATCTGCAACAACACAAAGTGGTACATGCGCATTTATTCACTGCAGCACTTTTTGTAATTGCAAAATTTTGAAGACAAACTAAATGTTCATACAAAAGGAGGTGAGTTAAATAAACTAAATGATATCCACGCAACATAGTACTATTCAGTGGTAAAAGAGAATAGGGATGGTCTCTACAAAGTGATATGGAATGACCTCCAGGGTATATTTTGTGCGTGAAAAAGCAGACTGCAAAAGGGTATATATAGTATTCTACCTTTTGTGTGGAAAGAGAAAATAAGAAAATTACATGCATTTGCTTTCTTAATTGTAAAAGGAAATCAAGAAAAAATAAACCAGAAACTAATGAGAATAGTAACCCACAGGGGTGGGTGGGAACCAGGTGGATAAGGGAGTCATACTTCAGTGAGAGTAACTGTTTGGAGTTTGGGATCATATTAATGTTTTAAATACTTTCTTAAAAATTAAGTCAAATTGGGTCTCAGTTTTAAAACTCTGAAATGAAATATAAACAGAAAAAAATGACCCTAACTATAATTTAAAAGAATAACATAATCATAGTGAAAGGGAAAAAAACAAGAGAACAAACCCAAGTAACTTTCAAGCACAGTGCTTAGACTATGTACCTTCAATCTAAAGACAAAAGAACTATAAGTAAGTAATTCTACTTATAAGCTTGGTTCTTGCAGTGGTATGGGTTAGCAATTCTAAAACTACTTTCTGTAAAAACTGGGATTGAGCAAATGGATAAATAGATTGAAATGGTGGGAGTCAAGTTTCTCAGTGTGAGAGAGAGCTGTTACAAATATGGAATGGAAGAAGCTAGGAATGAACTTCATGGTATAAGATTAGAAGTAGAGTTATAGGATAGGTAGGTAGGTAGATGGATAGATAGATAGGTAGATAGATGTATGTGTGTGTATTTTCTAGATCTATAAGCTGAAACTGCCTAGAAGAAATGTTATGCCAGTAGCAATGAACATACCTACCACCCAGATCTTCTTAATATTATTCCTTAACGTAGTATAAGGAACCAGGGTTCCTTGGAGAAATGGTTGATTCCAAGGCTGAAGCAAGAACACCTAGAATGTCTTGTCACAGAAAGAAAAGAAGTGCTTAAAAAATTATAGGAACATATCAAAAAACATCAGAGCCATCTTGATGGGGCTTCCATTGGCCAAATCTGGGTTAATGTGAGCATCAAAATGAACGGGGATAGCAATGACTTATAACCCATGAATAAAATAAGATCTATAACTGGATCTGACATAATTAAATACATGAATAAATAAGTGAGAGTTAAAGAAACAAGCTTTCTTATAGAATTATGCCAACTAACTAATGTTGAAAGAATGATGAAGTTAGGAAAATGACCTCTTGGCACTCATGAGAGTAATACTAGATTGAAGTAAGAATTATCAATGGATGCGAAAGCAAGTAGGTGGCAGTTTGGTAAGAAATGGCAGATTTACCTAGTATTAAAGTATCTTTCTGCAAATTCCTTAATTACAAAGGGGAAAATGAGAGTTTACAACAGAGCGACCTGGAGGATGCTATCAACCTCTTGACCAAGGGATCAAGGTCACCATCACCAAGAACAGAACAAAGCAACATCACATCCCTTCCAATACAAGGTTCTGAAAAGAACACAGCATCACTTCTGTGGTATTCAAGCTAAAAATGCATGATCTAAATCCCATTGTGAAGAACTACTGTACCCCAACTGAGAGGTAATTCACCAAATAACTGACCTATACTCCAAAAATGTCAAGGCCTTGAAAGACAAAAGCTGACGAAAGGTTTCAAATTAAAGAAGACTGGAGATATATGACAACTAAACGCAATGTGTGAACCTGGATCCGATCCTGAACCAGGAAAAAATAGCTATAAAGACATTTGGCAAAATTTGAATTTGGATTGTGGATTGGATGACAACATTTTGTTGATGTTAAATATCCTAATTTTGATAATTGTACTGTAGAACAAATTACAAATTACAAAATGTACTTGTTCTTATACACACTGATATATTTAGGAATAAAGGCATATAATGCCTACCTACTTACAAATGGTTCGGAAATGTTTATATTTAGAAAGAAAGAACAAGGAGTGCCTGGGTGGCTCAGTTGGTTAAGCGTCTGCCTTCAGCTCAGATCATGATCTCAGGGTCCTGGGATCAAGTCCCATATTGGGCTCTCTGTTCAGCAGGGAGCCAGCTTCCCCCTCTCCCTCTTGTTCCCCCCTCCTCTCTCTCTTTCTCCTTCTCACTCTCTGTCAAATAAATAAAATCTTAAAAAAGAGAGAGAGAACAAATGATCATGCAAAGGGGGCTAAATGCTGAGTCTTGGTGAATCTGGTTGAAGGGTATATGGGAGTCCTTTGTATTATTACAATTTTCTGTACATTTAAAATTATATCAAAATTAAAAGTTACCAAAATATCTTTTTCCACCAATGGAATATTTTCTTAAATGGAATCCCACCTGGAAACTCAATGTGTCTAACATATAAACTCAGAGTTATTCTGAATGAAATGGGGCTGGTAGATCCAGAGATCCACACACTCGGACCCCTGCCACCCTCCCCAGCAATAGGTGAAGGGAGTGACCAGAGAGCCTTGGTTCATGGCTGTTCACTGCCAGTCCCTGTTCAATGGAGCTCTCCTGTGGCAAAGTGAGACCTCTGGCCTTTTCCCTGCCCAGATCCTCTTCTTTGATCACCTCTACTCTACATCGTCCCTTGACCTATGCTGTCCATGCTTACTGGCATTTTCCTAATATTTATGCAAATATGCCAATTGCTGAGATTGCTCAGTCTCTCTGTATGCTATTGCCTACTGTCCACGAGTCTCAGAAATGTTCTTCCCCAAACTCACACAGCTTCATAACTGTTATTTCCATTTCTACATCCAGCTGCAGCTGCCCCTAGTTCTACCAGGGAGGAACTAACTCCCTGAGGGCATGAAGGCTCTGTGCTGGTCCCCTCTGGCTCTCCTTGCCCCTGTAAGTTACTTCTGTCTGCTGGAGTGGAACTCTCTGGCATTAGGCAAGGAAAAAAGATACCTGTATTAGTTTTGTATGGCTGCTGTAACAAATGACCCCAAAAGTGGTGGCTTAAAAAAAATAACCACAGATTTCTTCATTTGCGGTTGTGGTAGTCAGGAATCCAGAATCCATTCCACTGGACTAAAGTCAAGGTGTTGGCCATGCTGGTTCCTTTCAGAGGCTCTGAGAAGAGAATCCATTTTCTTGTCTTTTTCAGCTGCTAGTGCCTGCCTGAATTCCTTGTTCTGTTTTCAAGGGGGGTCACTCCAATCTGTGTTTCCATCATCACCTCCCCTTCTCCTCTTCTGTCTCTTCTCCCTCTGTCTCTCTCCTATAAGGACATTTGTGATCACATTTAGGGCTCACCCAAAGAATCCAGGATACTTTCCTCATCCCAAGAACCTTAAAGTAATCACATGCACAACATCTTTTTTGCCATGTACCGTAACTTTTACAGGCTCTCAGGATTAGGATGTGGACATCTTTGGGGACTGTTTTTCAGCCTACTACAGGTACCCAGATAGATTACTGTCCAGCAGCCTTCCCCTATTACCCAAATACCCCCCATATTCATTGCTTTACTTCACTTAATTGTTCCCTCAGAGTGCACTGATTCAAGTTCAAAGCAGCTCTTTTGAACCAGACACTCCCTTCCTTTGCCGCTGTGCTCTTTTATGCCCCTTTGGATAAGTGAAATTACAGAACTTGTGTCTGCATGGCCTTCAGACCCAATCTCTATCAGCTGCACTGGTGAATTGTGTTGGTCTTGTGTCGCCCTAGTCCAGGATGGGAGCCTCTAAAAGCAACAGGAAGGGGTTGAGCAAGAAGAGCCTTGGCTCATTTCCAAGGCTAGGGCAGGGGTGGGCTGAGGTCTCCCCAGGAGCTCTCATCAGCAACAACCACACAAATAAATCAAAAAGCAACTGAGCCACAGTGCTCCTAGAGAATGAAAGGGGAAAAAAGAACATTGGCCCATGTTTGGGCTGATTCTAAAATATATGGGAATGAAAGCCTTTGGGGTGATGAATTTCCCTTTAATGCTGTCACATCTGTAGTCCTGGGGGTTTAACCTCTGATTTTTGGCTGTAAAACCAGCATTATTTCTGCAAACTTGACACCAGATGCTGTCAGGGAGATATAGCTGAAGTGATAAAAATCTATTTAACAGATTTAGTGAAGCAAATACAAACTAATTAACAATTTTGGAATTGGGATTAAACACTAATTCTTTTAAGCCATAAAAACTGAGATGAACAAAAGGGAAAAATGTTTTCCCTCTGAATAACTCAAGGAGCCATCTGTTTTTCATTGAGAAAATTGCCCAACTGATAGATTTTGAACAAATTTTGACATATTTTTATCTGGATTTGAATGCATTATGGACAGAAGAAGAAAGAAGGCACATTACTCCCTGGCTAACATGTCAATCTGGGCTTCCCTGGAGCTCCAGAAAACAAGCTATTTGTGTATTGATTCAGAAATGAGACAAAGAAATGATATCTTGATAAATTCTGCTTGAGATATATGTCTCCAGCCATTAGGAAAGAAAAACGGCCTGAGGTTCTGCCCAACTTCATTGTGCAGTAGCCATGGGTGGACACACCTTCTTCACTGTGTCTTCAGGGTCATCTTCCAATGGAGGCAGAAGGAGATTTTGCAAATCAAGTGAAGCCTCAGCTATGAAATTGTGAAAACCAGGCTTGCCATCCTCCCCTCTCTACCCCGGACACTTCAGCCTCAATGTGCAATCTAATTCTGGAACAAGGCTCGAGAACTAATCCAATCCTAATTGGGACTGAGTGGTGGGGTTGAATTCTGATTATTCGGGCCCCAAATTCAGTTGGTTTGGCATCAGGTCAGTTTGAGTGTTGATCCTACTCTGGCTGGCTCCTGAGAAGACCTTGGATCTTTTGGAAACTATATGAGGATGGAGAATTTGGTAGTCCTAGTGCCTAATCCAAAGTCGTGTGTGTGTGTGTAAAATATTTATATATAATCAATAATAACAGGAGCAATAATAATAATAAATGACAATTTATTGAGTGCCTATGTGGTGTCAGACACCGCTACCTCATTTAGTCCTCTCAACAACATTAAGAAGTATTGTTTTGATTCCTATTTTACAAAGAAGGAAACGAAGTCCTAGGAAGAGCAAGCGATTTGTCTGAGGTAGTACAGCTCTTGAGTGGCAACACCATTAAAACTCAGGGCTGTCCGATTCCAGAACCCATCTCTAATCAGCACAGACACCCTGCTGTATGTGCGTACATGACTCATCCGTTCACATCCCACACTTCATTCTAAAATATATTTGAGATGACTTCACAAATATAGAACCAGTACGACTCAATCAGACTGTTGAGTTTTAGGGAAAATTGACTGGAAAGGTCAAATGGAAAGGCACACTGTCAGTTCAGATGAGGTTGGTAGAAGCACTTGGGGGGAACTTGAACCACTCCTCAAGGTTTGGTACTTGGACTCCTGGGCTGCGGGTTACTGGCTTCACAGAAAGAAGGAGGAGAAAGTCCATCCCGGGCTTTGAGGACTGCTGATAGACCGGCCAAAGACCATGGAGGGCAAGTGGCAGGTGAACCAAGCCTGTCCATAAGAACTTGGGGACAGGCCCCATGGATCAAGCATTACAATGCCTTGGTTTCCCCCAAGTGGATCAGTATTTGGAGGCTGAAAACAACATGTTTCAGTAACAACTCAGATTGCTCTATTGGGTTTGGGGGTTACCACTGGCAGTCACAGAGTAACCCATATTCTGTTTGTCGTGCATCTTGAAAAAGGCACCCGAGCTTGTGGGCTCCTGGTCATTGACCATTTCCTCCATCCAAGTCTCTTCCTTACTCAGAATGGTCCTGTACAGCTGGAATCGATGCAGTTCTCTTGGGCCTTCCCAGTGGCTGTTCTCTAAAATTCTCCTGATGATAAACCTATTTATTCAAACATAGAAATAGCACGAAAATTTTTTCCAGAGAGGGCTTCCGATGTGTGTTTCTGGGCCATGAGTGACCAGATTCCACACCATAAATCCCCAGTTCCTGTACCCAGCACTAGGCAGGATGCAAGCCCTCACCACCAGGGAGGTAAGTATGGCAGCACAAAGCCAGAGCAGAATGATTGTTGAGCACCAGGACTCAAACGAGGAGCTGAGCTGTCTCAGTCTCGCCAGTAAATCTGAACACAGACCAGGTTTGGTTTGGTTTGGTTTGGTTTTTAAGATTTTATTTATTTATTTGACAGAGATAGAACACACAAGCAGGGGGAACAGCAAGCAGAGGCAGAGGGAGAAGCAGGCTCCCCACCCAGCAGGCAGCCTGACGTGGGGCTCCATCCCAGGACCCTGGGATCATGACCTGAGCGGAAAGCAGATGCTTAATCGACTGAGCCACCCAGACGCCCCAAAAACAGACCAGTTTTGAGGAGATGTAGACTAAAGCAGATGGAAGCTGATTTGGGTGCCCTGACAGCTTAAGCCCAGCTCCTTGCCTCCATTTCCTGTCCCACAACACGGACAGCCAGGCCAGGAGGCTCTGCACACCTGTGTTTCTCAAACTAGCACCTTTGGATTTTTTTTCCTCTGGGTTCATAGCTTTTTGATATTGTTTTTTAGTTTCGTGTTTTTGTTTTGATGAAAATCTAAAAATATCATCAATAGAAGTACTGATCAACTGACTGACCAGCTCGAGCCACAGAATTTCTGTGCCCACATGTAGGTTTGAGTTTATGACAGCACAGGGGCCAAATAGAACTGCTTTAACTGTCTCGGGCTGATGACAAATGAACAGGAGGAACTTCAACACAAATGATACAATCCTTGTCAGGTGAAGAACAACCTCGCTACATCCTCGTAGAAACAAAGGGGGCGTGATATTTAGAACAAAAGATATTTAGAATAGAAGGATTTTATCGGTTTGGAGGACCTGTTCCTGTTTTATAAATTTGTAAAAGTCTGTCTGAATGTGAATGTCTGCACAGTGTGGTTTATATTTAAATTTATCCATTTGTTTTGGTTTTAAGGAGATTGTACTTAGGTTAATAGCTACACATTTTAAGTTAGGATAATAAAATAACTTGTCAGCTTTTTTTCCTTTAAAAGTGGTCTATATCAGAGGTGCCTGGGTGGCTCAGTCACTAAGCGTCTGCCTTCAGCTCAGGTCCTGGGATTGAGCCCCACATTGGGCTCCTTTCTCAAAGAGGAGCCTGCTTCTCCCTCTCCCACTCCCCCTGCTTGTGTTCCCTCTCTCTCTCTCTCTGTCTCTCTGTCTGTCAAATAAATAAATAAAATCTTTTAAAAGGGGGGGGGGAGTCTATATGGCATTTAACCTTGAAGCACTATTACTTTCTGAACATTACCTGATCAATTTCTCTGATACACTGGGGTTTGTCCCATAGTAGCCAGTGGGTGTGGCTAATACTTTTAATTGGTCAGACTAACTTCTTGACTTTCTGATAGCCTCCTTGTTCATAATCCTTTCCCTGGGAAAAGTGCTGAAAGGGCCATCAGATCTAGTGGGGATACTCCATCTGACCACGCTAATTGTTCTAAACAGGAACAGGAAATTCTGGAAGGTCGTCAAGGACTAACGTTTGGTCACACAGACATTGCAGAAGCCCCACACCAGATCTGAGTAAAAGCTGAATTTATCCAGGAGCAGGACAGCCTTAATGCTCATCCCCATGGTTTCTTCATCTTCTCCCACCCCCATGACTGGAGAGAGGACTCCAGAGGCTGGAGGAAGGAGGACAGGGAGGGCAGAGCCTGAAGCTGAAAATCCATTTACCCCAGCTGTGAACTGGTGAGGGCTGGGAAGCAGGAGCCAGACTAGTGAATCACAGATCGATTGCCGGCCACAGAGAAAACAAATTACTTTAGACCTAATTGCAGACAATGAAACACAGTTCCAATAGAACATCGTATTACTTCCTATTTGAGTTACACTAAAGAAGAGAAGGATCCATTAGAAGAAATTGTTGAAATGTGGAGGTTTTGCCCTTGGGTCCCATCCAGAGCCCTTTAAATGTGGCCAGTTTGTTTGAAGACGGTGCCCGTGTCTGGAGAGGGGACAAGTCAAGGTCAACAACACAGGCTCCGGGACACTCCCCAGGGCTGCTCCTGCTCATCCCGAAGCAAAGACTCACGAAGTCCAAGCAAATCATGTGAATGAAGAAGATAGACAAGGTCTAAGACACAGACACACTTGGTTTGTGTATTAAATGCATGTGAATTTTTATTTTTTAATCCCGCAAAGAAATATACATTCCACCATTTTTCATTTTTGGTCTGTATTTCATTAGTGTTACTAAAGACATGAGTATGGAGACATCCTTTTCTATTGTAAAAAAGAACAAAATCGCAAAAGTGATGTAGAAGATAAATGGACACACAGTTTAAAGTCAGGAGACAATGGGGCATGGTGGGGACTGTGCCGACCTGGAGAGCACTCACTCTGTCTGAAGACAGCAGCCTGCTGGAGCTACTGTGTGCTTCCTTGGGCCAATGCTGGTTCTGCACAGCATTAATTCTGGGAGTCTGCAAATGGAACAGAAGATGATTGCTAAAGGGCCATCCATCCTTCAGATGTGGGCCAAGCACTGGCCAATTTAACTGGTTTGCTGCTGGGCCTTTCTTCTGTAATGCATTTATCAATTAACAGCCTGTAGCAGGTAATAGAGGTGTTCTGGGTACAGAACACCATTATGTGTCCAGCCATACATAATGAGGCCATTCCCACGTCTTGGCCAACAGCCCATGCTAACACAACTCTGCTGATGTGGGTATAACAAATTCTATTAAATGAAAAACCCAACATAATGGCAGCTAATAATACCTTCTAATATTAATAGGTAGCATTAATCTTACATGATAGAATCTGTCCACTTAGCAGGCACTTGATTTGATAGCTCTTTCCCAGTTCCTTCAAGAAGCCCCTCACCACACCAACCACTGTGTGCTGGATACCCTCCAGTGTGTCAGGCTACTAAGGTGGGGACTGCAGGGCCAAAAGGGCATGTGACAGTGCAGAAAAAGTAGCCCCAATCAGGGCTATAGGGCTCTCCTCATACCTAGAATCTCATCCTTCAGATAGCTTAGATGCCCCTTCCATCAGGAAGTCTTCCTTGCTTTTCTCCTCCACCTCAGTAACAAGAAATGAATTAAATGCCCTCCATCAGGTTTCCCCAGAATGTTTGGTTTGCTGATATCTATCATCACCCTCTGTAGTCTCCTTCCAAGCAGGGTTCTGCCATCTCCCAGACCAAAGCATAGAAAGCATTCAAACAAATGAACAAACTATTAAGTAGATTACTATATGAATGAGGGGATAGTTGTATGGGAGACTGGGAGACCGGATGGATGGATGGATGGATGGATGGATGGGTGGAGTGAGTCTGCCTTTTTATAGGCTCTGTAGGGAAAGGAGCGTTCTCCATCCAATATGATGGTTTAATAGAGATCTCACCACAAGATGGCGCTCATAATTTTCTTAATTTATGGTTTCTACAGAAAATTTTCGAATTTTAAGCTGTCTTAAACATCACTATGTGTATTTCACAGTTAATTCAGCTAATTTGCCATGCCGCCCATGTTTCATGTTCCATCACATTTCACACAATTAGAAACATGTTCTTTTCCATAGGACGTCAGGACACAACCCAACCGCATTTTGTTTTGACACTGGTGGGTGGTTTTGCGGCTTGTCTTAATTGCCGCAGAGTGAGAGGAACAACGTCAGTCCCCAGTTAGCAACGGAAACAAAGGCGTTCTTCCACCACTCCATCCACAACAACAAGAGTCAGCAGAAAAATGAAACCTTGGCTGGAAGTAGCCATTAACCTCTGGCTCCATGAATTTTGCCTTAATAAAATAATAACCCCTTACACTAAACAGTGCTTTATGCTGTACAAAGCAATTTCACATCACAATAACAGTTTCTCAGCTCCTACAAACCATGGCAATCACTTCAGATTTATTATCCCCTTTTAACCCTCATACCAACCCTGTGGGTTAGGTTTTCATACCTCCCACTTCACAGATAATGAAATGGAAGTTCAGAGAAGGGATGTCATTTAGCAGAATCACAGATGGTAAGTGGCAGAGCAAGAGTTGGGACCTAGTTTTGTCTCCAATTATGAGTTGCCTTCAATTATTCCCCAAGACATAAGCCATTTTGGTGTCCCTAGCCCCCATCACCATCATGAGAGAGCCCCAGAAACGGCTTCCTAACTGAACCCTCTCTACTGCCAGATTCTGTAGCAAAATAAATGATTGTTATTGTCTTTTTAAACCACTGTATTGAGATATAGTTGACATACAATAAGCTGTATATATTTCACGTATACAACTTGATGAGTTTGGAAATAAGTATACATCTGTGAAACCATCATCACAATCTACACCATAAACCTATCCATCACCTCCAAAGGTTTCCTCCTGCCATTATTATTATTATTATCATTATCATTATTATTATTACTATTTGTGTGATAAGAATCCTGAACATAAGATCTACCTTCTTAAATTTTTAAGCATACAATACACTTTTATTAGCTACAGGTTCCATGGCTGCATGGTAGATCTCTAATACTTATCCATCTTATATTATTGAAACTTTGTACCCTTGGCCTAACACCTCCTTGATTCCCCACCCCTAGCCCCTGGCAACTACCATTCTACTCGGCCTCTGATTTTGATGATTTTAGAATCCTCGTATAAATGGTATCCTGCAGTATTTATCCTTCTGTGTCTGTCTTCATTCTCTTTAGCATAATGTCCTCAAGGTTCATCTATGTTGTCACATATGGCAGGATTTCCTTCTTTTTTAAGGCAGACTAACATTCTATTATATATATATATACATACATGTATGTATGTATGTATATATATACATGTATGTATATATATATATCACATTTTTCATTCATCTGTGAATAGACGTTTATGTCTTTCATGTCTTAGCTAGTGAGAATAAATCTGCAATGAACATGGGATCTCTTCAAGATCCTGATTTCAAACACTTTGGATATATACAGAGAGGTGGGATTATTGCGGATCATAGGGTAGTTCTATTTTTAATTTTTTGAGGAACTTCCCTAGGTTTTCCATGGTAGCTACACCAATTCCCACCAAAAGTGTGCAAGGGTTTTCTTTTCTGCAGAGCCTTGCCAGTGCTTATTCTTTTTTTGTAATAGTCATCCTATCTCGTGTGAGATCTTATATTATTAAGATTTTCATTTTCATTTTCTTGATGATGAATGATACTGAGCACTATGTGGCTATTTGTATGTCTTCTTTGGAGAAATCACTATTCAGTTCCTTTGCACATTTTTTAATTAGTTTAATTTGGTTTTGTGCTATGAATTGTAAGAGTTCCCTATATATTTTGGATATTAACCTTTTATCAGTATGTAGTTTGCCAATATTTTCTCCCATTCCATAGGTAACAAAATTTTCATTTTGTTGATTGTTTCACTTTCTGGACACAAAATTTTCATTTGATGTAGTCTCACTTACCTATTTTGGCTCTTATTGCCTGTGCTTTTGGGGTCCATATCCAAAAAATCCTTGTCAAGCCCAATATAAAGAAGATTTCCCCCTATTTATTTTTCTAGGGGTTTTATAGAATCAGTTCTTATGTTTAAGTCTTTAATCATTTTGAATCAATATTTGTGTATGGTATAAGATAAGGCACCAATTTCATTCTTTTGCATGTGGATATCCAGTTTTTCTAATACCATTTATTGAAAATTATCATTTCCCCATTGTATATCTTGGCACTTTCATCAAAGATCAGTTGACCATATATACATGGGTTTATTTCTTGGCTCTCTATTCTCTTCCATTAATCTATATGTGTATTTTTTATGACAGTACTACAGTGCTTTGATTACTATAGTTTCACAATATATTTTGAAATTAGGAAATATGATACTCCAACTTTGTTCTTCTTGCTCAAAATTGCTTTGGCTCTTCAGGGTCTTTTGTGGTTCCATATGAATTTTAGGGTTGGTTTTTTTTAATTATTTCTGTAAAAAAAAAGTCATTGGGTTTTTATAGAGATTGCATCGAATCTGTAGATCACTTTGGGTATTATGGGCATTGTAACAATATTAATGTTTCCAATCCATGAACATGGGATGTCTTTCCATTTGATTTTCTCTAATTTCTTTCATCAGCATTTTACAGTTTTTAGTACACAGGTCTTTATACTCTTTGGTTAAGGTCATTCAAAGTATTTTATTCTTTTTGATGATATTGTAAATGGGACTGGTTTCCTAATTTCCTTTTTAGATAATTTCTGTTGGTGTATGGAAATGCAAATGATTTTGTATGTTAATTTTGTGTCCTGCAACCTTATTGAATTCATGTGTTAGTTCTAACAGGTGTGTGTGTGTGTGTGTGTGTGTGTATCTGTGTGTACAGATGTGTGTAGTCTTTAGAGTTTTCTCCACATAAGAGCATCTCATCTGCAGAGATGATTTTACTTCTTTCTTT
Organism: Lontra canadensis; assembly: GCF_010015895.1. Lineage (NCBI taxonomy): Eukaryota > Metazoa > Chordata > Mammalia > Carnivora > Mustelidae > Lontra > Lontra canadensis. Next base: position 34,054,785 of record NW_022631001.1, on the reverse strand, counting down.
CTGATTTTAATGCCTTTTAATTTTTTTTTTTTGCCTAATTTTTCTGGTTAGGACTTCCAATAATATGCTGAATAGAAGTGATAAGAGTAGACATTCTTGCCTTGTTCCAGATCTTAGAAGAAATGCTTTTAGTTTTCCACCATTGCATATGAGGTTAGCTGTGGGCTTTTTATATATGTCCACAGGCTGCTGAGCTCTATGGGTGGGCTCATTCTCTCTTTCTCCCATAGGAAAACCCTTGACTCAAGGGGATCTCTCTCAGAACTGCACTGTGTCCAGTTAGGGGATTAAAGTGAAACTTTTCTTCTTCCCCTGTTCAGTGTGTCTTTTCTCATTTCATGCTCCACTGGGGTGCTGTAATGTCTCACTTGGATTCTGAAGCTCTCATAAAGGTATTTTCATCAATGGATGGTTGCTAAACTGTGTTTCTGCGGGAGGGCAAGGGCTAAGACCACGTATTCCACCTGCTGACATCCTGCTGACGTCACTCCTGATTGTTACGGGCTTGAAGCCACTGTTTGGAGTGGTTTGCCATGCTTCAACAGATAACTGAAACAGGTTTGGGTTCCCAGTGAGATAGGTGCTGTAATGAACCCCAGAGTACATGTCCCTAGCAACTGCACAAGCTGCCTCTCCATTTAATCCCATCAAATGAAATTAATCAAATCAGACTGATGATATGCCAGATTTCCAAGTCTCAAGAGCCTCCTAATGATGCCAGAGTGTTTCAGATGTCTGCTAATACTTTTTGTTTCATTCATTCTGCTTTAGCTTGAGTGAGAGGCAACTCAAGGTTGCAGCATTTGCAGCTTTTTCAAAGTATACATACAAACGGGCTAAAGTGAAGCCTTGAAAGACCTCTAATGTCCTCAGTAAAACAAAGATGAAGACAGATGAGGATCCATTCTTCAGCCACTATACTGTGATTGGTGGTGAGGAGAGTCTGAAAAACAAAAGTGCTATCAGTCCATCCATAGTGTTGCAGGCTGGGAAGGTAGGGACCCCACAGGGCCTTCTCTGAAACACATGCTTGGGAAAAGATGGATGCCTGAGAAGTAGAGTATCTAGATCAAGGGTCCTTCAACTAGAGCCTATGAGTCAAACCCCACTGGCCATTTGTTTTTGTAAAGAAAACTTTATTAGAACATAGCCAGCCTATCCATTTGTGTGTTGCCTGTGGCTGCTTTCAAGCTGAAACAGCAGGGTTGAGTAGTTGGGAGAGACTGTACTCACCACAATGCCAAAAATATCCACTTATCTTGTCCTTTATAGAAAATGTTTGCCTAATTCTGCTCTCACTGACATTTAGCTCTTTTTTATTTATTTTTTTTAAAGATTTTATATATTTATTTGAGAGAGAGAGAAAGAGAGAAAGCATCAATGGGCCAGAGGGAGAGGAAGAAGCAGACTCCCTGCTGAGCAGGGAGCCCGATGCGGGGCTCCATCCCAGGACCCTGGGACCATGACCTGAGCTGCAGGCAGATGTTTTAACGGACTGAACCACCCGGGTGCCCCAATTAGCTTTTTTTTATGTTCTAAATGTTTCTCAAATCATTCACACTTCCCTTCATTATTGTTTTTAAATTGTTAATCATGAGATATTTCAAACATACATAAAATTAGACTAAATAGTAAATAACTCACATACCTACCACTGAGATTAAGCAGATGTTAACATTTTGCCAGATTTGTTTCATCTTGACTTAAAAAATGAAAAAAAAAAAAAAAAAAACAAATACAGCTAAAGTACCCCTTCCGTTCCCCTTCCCCTCAACCCCAGAGTCTGTCCTCATCTTAAAGTTGGTGTGCTGCCTTCCTATTCATATTTTTATCATTACTATGAACTTATAGAATTGGCTACAGGCTTGAATAATTTTTACATAAGTACTATCATCATATTATATGTATCTTTTGGTAACATTTTCTGCTCAGCATTATCTTTCTGAGATTTATAGATATTGATACATGTTTAACTAGTTCATCCGTTATAATTGTATTATGGCATTTCATTTTATGACTAAACCACAGTTTATATAACCCAGTTGTGTAACAGTCTAATGAGGGACAGTTTGGTTGTTTCCACTTTTCTTACTTTCAACAGTGCTGTAATAAACAACTTTGTATACATCTTCTTGCACACAAGCATATGAATTTCTCTAGGACATGTTCCTAGGAGTCCAGTAGCTGGTCAGAAGGCATGAGTGTGATCTCCTTCCAGACACCACTCTTCGCCCTTTCCATTCCTGCTCAGATGCCAGGGAGCTGAATTATGTGGATGGATGAGCAGAATCCCTTGCCTTCTGTTTCCCACTGCGTTTGGCCAAGGAAGGGAAACAATAGGAAATTGGAGGGGGAGTGGAAAGTGGGATCAGGGTATTTATTCCCCCAGATCCCTCTCCACGGGATGTCAGCAGGCAGGCTGAGTCCCTCCTGTAAAGGTCACAGGTGCCTTCTCACAGCCGTCTGTCCCAGGTTCCAGTGACGGCTCCCTCAGCTTTCCCTCACAGGCCTGAGATCATAGGGTCCACTAACCCTCACTCCTGGGGACTGCACTCGTCATTGTGCCTTTCCTGTACCTTGTCCATAAGTTTCTAAATAGTCCCATTATTAAATCTGCCTGGAATTATCAAATCTGAGTGTCACCTGTCTCCTGCCAGCACACTGGCTGGTACAGTGTATCTTCAATTGTACAGAGTCTGTAAATTGGTCCCCCAAAGTGGCTATAGTAATCTGCATATAATCCTATAGATTCCTGTATGAGTCCCTATTTCCCCACATTCTCTCCAAAACTTGATGGGATTTGCTTAATAACTTTTGCCAGGGAGACTGAGAACAAGCATCTTTCTTTATGTTTATTGGTTTGGGGGGGGGGTTTCTTCACCTGTTAGTTGCCTGTTCCTGCTCTTTTCCTGATTTTCTGGCTTTTTGGATTTTTGCATCTATGTTAATAAGAGGGATGACCGTATAATCTATTTCTTGTGTTATCTTTGTCCAGTTTTTTTGTGTGTGTGAAATAGCTCATAAGTGATCACTTACTCTCGTTTTGTATTATCTGGCTTTGTTTTAAAAAAAAATTCTTTAAATTTTAAAGACTTCTTTGAACCCTCCCATAAAAACACCTATGCCTGGTAGCTTTTGAATTATATCAATTATTGTTCTAGTTCATTTAACAGTTGTAGGTCTAGTCAAGTTTCCTGAATCTTGCGGAGTCATGTTTAGTCCGATGTATTTTTCAAGCAGCAGTCTGTTTCATCCACATTTGCAAACGCATGACAGGGAGGAGCAGCTCTGCCATGACAGCAGGATGACCTTGCACGCTCCAAACAGGCCACAGAGACAAGGCTCCTCCATGGCCTAACTGTATCTGTACAGAACACCCTGTCATCCTCCCAAGGACATGGGGAGATAGGCGGTCATGTGGGGAGCTGTCTCAGGCCTCTTTACCTCTTACCTCTCTATCTCACAGGACACTCCCTATTTCATGACTGGTTGCCCGAGACAACAAAGTTTTGCCAAGTGAGTGAAATTCAGACCTTCTGTCTCCAAATCCAGCAAGCTTCCCTCAGTCCCACACTTCCTCTTTATTGTCTCAGAAAGGACTAAAGCCCACCCGGACTGGCCCCACATGCAAGTGCTCCTGAATCCACAGTCCTCCCCCAACTCAGGTCAGGGTCTAGTGAGGCTTTTGCTCTGGGTAGTAGGGACTATGGCCATATCCACTGCTGTGTTCCTCCCTAGGCACGGTGTCGGCCACAGATCTGGGCAGACCTCAAGTGCTCACAAAGCTGGGGTGATTGAAATGGATTGGCTTTTTGATTTGAGAGGCCTCTGACACTGAACAGTGCTGACTCGGGAAATCACAGCTCCCACGGTAGCTCATACATCAGGACCTCTTTAATGGGGAATTAGGGAAATGTGCTGCCTGGAACTATCTTAATTAAGATTGCTCTGAGTGGACTCTCTCCTCCATCTTTCCCTCTTCTTTTCTCCTTGACCCCTAGGGGCAGAATCCCACTGCCTTTGACAAGGCTTTCCTTCTCCCAGCATTGCTGCTGACAGGCTCAGTTTGGAAACAGCAGAACTAATTGGGGATGGTGGCCTTTCAGCCAGCATGAGCTCCCAAATGGGAAGCCCAAACCAGTGAATAGTAAAGTTCTCACTGCCCTGTGCTGCCTAGCTCTCAGGAAAGGCTGGGACTGAGGTTGGAAATAGGTAGAAGATAGATAATCAGGTTGGATGTCCTTCCCAGCACCCAGTCTCCCCACCCCCATCCCAAAGCCACTTTGTCCTGGAGATTATATTCCAACCAGAGAACAGAGATGGGCTCCTGTTACTCCCATCACCTGTTGGCTCCAGTCCCAACCAGAGGGCAGGCTGGGCCCCAGCCTCCCAGGGGTGGAAGGGTCGCCATTCTCTCTCTGTACACAAGGATATCTTTTTAGTATGCTCAGGGACCACAAAAGAAAACTGGGCTCCAGGAAGGTCTGGCTTCCCAAGGCAAGAGTCCAAACCCAGCCCAGAGCCAGATACCCCTGACAGCTTCCTGTCAGCCCAAATTCCCTCACTCAGACTGGCCCTGGATTCTCCATCACCAGGCTCCGTCTGCTGGTCATGTCTTCACCCAGCAATGTTCACTAACGCACGTGAGGTCTTGACACTCTGTAGTTTTGTGTCCTTCTTTCCCCCTCCCCCTCTACACATACACATACACACACAGCAAGTTTTAAAGTTTACAGGAATTTTCAAAGCAGCTTTTTCACCAGGTATGACTCATCTTTTAATTCACATTTCTCTGGTCCCTGGCTTCACCAGGGAGTAATTTTAAAAGTGTAAACAAATACTTAAATCATTTGGGAGCTCACTATATGAAAGCTCTAGGGGAGAGCTTCTTGTAATGATGTGACCACTCCTTAAAGCATCTGTGGGTCGAACCTCCTTAAACAGGAGGACTCTTGGGTAGAAACCCTCCTTGAATGAATACAGCCACGGAACTGCACCCGGCAGGACGGGAGGGGGAATGCAATGTATCCACTCATCCTTATACATGCAGCTGCCCTCACTGGTTCACAGGGGAGACCAGAAACCCGAATCCCAGAAAACAGATCCTTCCCACCTGAGGCTCCAGCCCTGTTTCTCCAACCTAACCCTTTCGGACGACTTCCCAGTTCCCAGATCAGTGATTCTTCGAGTGTGGTTCCTGGGCCAGTAGTATCAGCATTCCTTGGAACCTATAAGAAATGCAAATTTGCAGGCCTGCTGAATCAGAAACCCTAAAGGTAGGGTCCAGCAATCTCTGTTTTAACAAGCCCTCCCGGTGATTCTGATGCCCACAGTTTGAGAACCACTGCCCTCGACAGGGGTACAGCCCTTAGCAAGATCTGCAAGGCCCTCCATGGAGAGACTGCTGGCCCCGAGGAGCCTTGGGTAAATTAGAAGAGCAGCCCCCTCTGGGAGGGCCTTGCCGAGGGGAGCCAGAGCTGTATTTCAGGCCCTCACCCGCTCGGTAGGATGCGCTTATAAAGCCAACAGCCGCACAGCCATTCCTGGCAGCCCCACCCGCAGGACCAGACCTTCCAGCCTCCTCACCCCTATGCTCCTGCCACTCCGAGCATTTTACGACTCCCTGAACACATCGAGGTCCTTCGTGCTTCCTTCATGGCTTTGCCCAAATCCTTCCCTCTCCCTGGAATGCCTTTTCCCTGTCTCTAACCTAGAACACTCCTCCAACCTTTAAGAGCCAGCTTGGCCGTCTCCTCTTTCAAGAACTGTTTGCTGACTGCAGGAGAGTGAGACTGCACCCCTCCAGCCTCCCTGGTCACATTGTGCTCGCCTCTCATGTTGTCCTTGCCCCACTGCGTTCTCACTGTTCCCCTCATTGTCTCTGTTCCCCCCCCGACCCCCCCCACCCACCCACCCCCTGCACAGGCAGGAGGGATGTCTGATCGTCTCTGTGTCACAGCGTCAGGACGGTACCTGGCACATTCATACAATGACAGAATACTAAGTGTCAGTTCTCTGACAGGCTCTTGGCACTGGAGGTGCAGTGAAGGTCATGTCAGACAGGCCAGCCTTGTGGGGCTAATTCATAATTAAGTGAACGCTATGAAAGGAGGGGAGAAGAAGCAAGGCCATTGCCAACATGGAGGGAGGCAAATGCTTTTCTGAATGATTTAGAAGCTGCCTTGAAGGCAGGGTGACTTCTTCTAGCTCTAGGAGGATGAATTCCTGTCCTCTCCAGATTTGTTTGTGAAGTCGAAAAAACCAAGACCAGTCCCAAGCAGGAAAAAAAAAAATCTCCTGTGGCAGGAGGGATCTGTCTTCCCACAGGGCGTGGTTGAGCCCCAGCATTGAAGAGCCATCTTGCTGTCCAGAATGCTCAGGGCCTCCCCCATGGCAGCTGCAGCCAGGAGTCTGAACAGGGACAAGCCCAGATGAGGAGTCTTGATGCCTCTCCTCCTTATAATTAAAGCTGTAATCACTGCGTCAGGACTCAAATCAGGTTGGTATGCCCATCCTCAATTAGCCGCTTATCTAATTATAAGGCATGAATTGCAAGTTTCCGCTCACTGCAGTAATGCAATAATGGGGTTCCTTATGGAAACCATTTGTCTTCTGTACTGATTTCTACACCCAGTGAGCAATGACGGAATAAAATAGGAGTTCGGTTTAAGTGCAGAAAACATGAGTTTTCTCAAAGGGAAAGAATAGGTTGGAAGGTAGAAAGGGAGTGATCTGAAGAGGCGCTTGCCATCATCCAGAGGGGAGATGCTCTGCGGGCAGGTGGTGGGGATGGGGAAGTCACCCCAGACAGACATAGAGATGTTGGCATATAGACCTTGATGTGGGAAGAGAGAGCAAGAGGGATCAGGAGGGAGATGAAGGGGTCTAGTCTGGATTCTGAAGGTGCTACAGGAAAAGCGAGAACAGACTTTGCAATAGGCTTGAATAGCACACTCCGCAGCCTGAGCCCAGGTTTGCGCATACGTGGACCAACACGCACACACACACACCCCTGCACACACACACACACACACACGTCTATGCATGTACAGGCACACACTCATGTATACACGCACATACACGCACTGACACAGAGCCCAGCTCCACTTCCTTTTATTGGCATGACTGTGCTATAGAAGACTGCCTCTTGGAAAGCTCAACAGAGCTGAATCAAAGCCCCGTTCTGTAGCCCCAGCTCCTCCAATTTCTCACTGTGGTAACCAATTGTGACCCTTTGCTCCCTGGTGCCAAAAAGCCTCTCCTGGGGCAAGAAAGCAGATAGTGTGGCCAACAGAAAGGAGGGAAAAGAAACTCAGTCATGGGACCGATCCAGGGTGCTAAGAAAGGCCAGTTCCCACGTCCTTACTAGAATTCGGAGTAGACTCACACAGACATGAACCCAAATTCACAAATACTTATAATATATACAGAGATACTCAGACCTACAAGGCAGCACCCATACACACACACGGAGGCTTTTCTCGCTCACAGAATCACACACAAATACAGAGAAAGGATAAACTTGCACACGCGGACATCATACAACAAACAGGCAATCTTCGAAATACATTCATTCACTTAAAACGGTTTTCCAATAATTATTCAGAAAATTAAAGCAAAAGACGATTTCATGTTAGTTATATAGGTTTTTTAAAATAAAAAATGCATTGTTTCGTTGAACGTGCTGAACACTCCCCACGCAGAACTCTCTTGTATGGGCATGGTACACTTCGTTCAGCAAGAGAAATTCACAAATGGCATCTCCTCCACACCTCACAGCACTTTTCTGTTGGCACGTTTCTTTGTCTTTTCCACATGCCTTTTGTGCTGGATGCTGGCTGTTAGTGCTCAGCGCTATCCCAGCCTTCTTCGGTCTTTCTCTATCACCAGAAACTGGAACCAGAAGACTACATTTCCCAGACCCCCATGCCAACAGAGTTCTGGTTTCTCTTCCACCAATAGGAGACATTCCCATGAGAGTCAGAAGGTGGAAGAGAAGCAGAAGCCATTTCTGCTCCTCAGACACGTTCCAGGCAGGTGGGCGTTGGCAGGTGCAGGCGGGAGGTTTTGCGGCGGCTTCCGTTCATCCATCCCCTGTGGGTTTCCCACGTCAGGGCTTCGGGCAGCGGAGACCATTGATGGCGGGAGTTCTTGTAATGTTTATAACTGCCTGATTTCCTTAGACGATCAGCAGTTTTGTCAACCCTTGCTCTTCCAACCCTTTCAAATATTTTTTAAGCATCAAGTTCCATGTATCAGCTCCTGCCTGCACGGAGGAAAACTACCTTAAGTAGTTTTCCAGAGGAATACAGATGTGCATATCACACACACACATAAACATCATTTTTTTTTCCTTGTCAGTTTAAACACACCTTCATGGACAATGAATTAAAAGGAATGCTTTTATGTAGTGCAGTCAGATTTTTCTATTTGCTTATGCTCTCTGTATCCATTTCCTAGGGCGGTCACAACAAAGTATCACAAACCAGCAGGTTCAAGCAGCAGAAATGTGTTGTCTTACAGTTCTTGTGGCCAGAAGTCTGAGACGAACGCGTGGGCAGGGTTGGGTCCTTCTGAGAGCCATGAGACAGAATCTGCCCCATGTCCCCTCCCAGCTTCTGGTGATGAGCGGGTCCTTTTGGGGGTTCTTTGGCACCTGCTGAATTACTCATATCTCTGTCTTCATCTTCATGTGTGTCTCTGTGTCCAAATTTCCCTGTGTCTGTTTGTATGGATGCCAGACATATTGGATAGGGTGCCCTAATGACCTCATTTTAACTTAATCACCTCTGTAAAGATCCTATTCCTGATTAAAGTCACAGTCTAAGATACGGGAGGTTGGATTGCAACATATCATTCTGAGGGGGACACAGTTCAACCCGCAGCACTCTCCAATTCCAGGTGAGTGCCCAGCAGCGGGCAGTTGGATGGATCACTCAAGAATTCAGAGATGACTTAGGCTAGAGATACAGAGTTGGAAGTCTCAGCAAGAAGTGGCTGGAAAGTTCAATCAGAGAGAATAAAAAAAGTAGGAAGAGAAGAGGTCTGAACTCAGAATTCTGGGGCACAGATTTACCGAATTCTGTAAATCAGGGGTAAAGAAAGAAAAGATTGAGAAGAACTGAGGAATAAGAAACACAAAGAGAATTCAGTGTCCCAGAGCCAAGAGAGGACAAGACGAGACAGAGGATGGAGAACTAGAACATGAGGTAGGTTGGACTCTGGGCTTGCACAGAGGTTCGTGCAACGTGCTGCTTCTGGAAACTGTCCATCAGGACCCTGTGCACTACCCAGCGGTGCTCAAATGCTACTGTGCCGTCCACTCGTGGCTCTGACCTGCCACTCCTGGCCCAGGTCCCACTAGACCTCTGCAGGGGGCCTTCTAGGTTGACGGAGGAGGCACTATCCTCACTGGACTCGTCGGGAATCTTTTAGACGTATTTATGAGATTAGAAATAACAAAAACTACACTTGAAAGAGAATTAAGCAAAAAATAAGGACACATGCCTGGAGTAGCTCAGAATTGCAGCTTCCGGGGCCAAGGTAGATTGGGCTCCCCAGGAAGGGGACTTTTAGGTGGATATTAGCATGGACAGAGTTTGGTAGGGAGAGTGTAGGACTAGAAGGGATGTGGGGAGAACTCGCATGCCTGTCATTCTTGACTGAAGCCCTGGAGCACCGCTGGGGGAATTCTGAAGCTGAGATGATCCTTCAGCCTGGGGCCAGAGTGCCAAGACTTTACCCTGCTGTATTTGCCAGTTGTCCTGAATTGAGGCAAAGGCCAGGCCTTTATAACCCACCAGAAACAGGGGCATGACATTAGGCAAGGCAACTCTGGTTAGCTGAGGCAATCCCTGCTGGAGACAGATGGCTTGGAGACTTCTGACAGCAACTCGAAGTAAACAGTCCTTCGTTCCTATTAATGGGCTGGAAGTGTGTGCCGCGCCCCCCCCCCCCAAATTCATATGTCGAAACCCGAACACCAATGTGACTGTATGTGGAGATAGGGCCTATGAGGAGGTAATTAAGTCTAAATGAGGTCTTAAGAGTGGGAACTAATGCAATAGAACCAGTGCCCTAATACAGGGAAGAGGAGACACCCGAGTTCTCCATCTACCATGTGAAGACACAGTGAGAAAGCAGCCAAGCGCAGGCCAAGGAAAGAGCTCTCACCAGAACCTGGCCAGGCTGGCTTCTTGATCTGGGGCTTTCAGTGTCCAGATCACTGACAAAATTGATTTCTGTTGTTTAAGCCAACCAGTCTGTGGCGTTTGGTTATAGCAGGCCAAACTAACACTAATTCCTGAAGGAAAATGTGGGCAGCACACAACAGGGTCCAGCCAGGAGCTGAACCGGGGACCAGCTTTCATCGCCGCTGTCTGTCTGTCTCTCTCTCTATCTCTGTTCTTTTCCCCCAAGTTGCAAGATAGGCCCTGACTACCTGTAGATCCTCACTCTTCCAAAGCCATGATCCAAGAAAGAAAAGCGCTGTTGTCCCTCAGGCTACAATTTGGAAAACCCTGGGAAGCCCATGCCATGTGCAGCCTCCTAGACCAATTCTGAGCCCTGTGGCATGGGGTATCATGACTGACCTCGTCCTTGGCCAAATAGGCCAGATTTGTTGTCAAAAGATGAAGGAGTGATGGTAAGACACCCAGCAGAAAAAGGCAGTAGACACGAACCCTTTATTTTACCAAGTATTTGCTCAGCCAGATTTCAGTAAGTTGCCACTCTTGTGACACCAAGCAAGTCACTTCCCTAGTCTGAGTTTTGCTGTCCTCATCTGTCCGGAGGAGATGGCTGTGATTATGTGGGAACAGGTCTGCCTCGCACGAGGCAGGCACACAGTAAGTGTTGGTTCATTGTCTGGATACTGTTGTAAGAAAATATAATCTCCAACTTAAAACATGGAGCAAAAGCAAAAGCCCATTGAGGGCAATAATATTTGCCCCAGGTCCAAAAACTCCTAAAGTTACATGAAATATGCATTTTTCAGATAAGGAAACAGAAGCCCTGAGAAGTTAATAACCGGCCCGACATCCCACAAAGAGAAGCCACGGGGCTGGATCAAGAACCCTGAGCTCTAGTGATGAACCCAGGTGCGCTGAGGCACGCCATTGTCTCCCTGCGCAGCCCTCAGCCGGACCCCTGACTCGTGCCAGCCCAGGTATACAGCCTCCCGTTTTTGCTCCCAGACACCCAGCCTGTAAGGCTAAGCCCAGGTCCACTCAGCAAGTGTTGCTGCAATGGAATTGAAACCCAATGGGGTATCTGGAAAGCAAGTGGGATATCTGGAAGTAATAAACTTCCGACTGCTTGTTCATTTGGCACCCAGTGGGGGTAAGCACAGACTCCTCTCATCTCTCTTTCTTAAGAATCAATAAAAGTTAGTGATGTATTTAGCAGAGATCAAATGCATGAAATTCGGTTCCTTTTTTAACATTTTATGGAACCAAGACTTCGGTCACATTTCTAAGAATTGCCGCAGGTCATTCTGACCCATTTGGTTTTTGCATTGCAATTTTAAACACTGAGTCTTGGTGGACTGAGAAGAAGAAACACATCTGATTGGCCAGGGAAGGTGCAGGCAACCAAGAGAAAATAGCATTTTCGGCTGAGCGCTGACAGATGAATGACTGAGCAGGGTGGGCATTCGAAGCAGGAGGGACCAGCGTGACACAGGTGTGGAAGAAAGGAACACGGATGTGCTTGGGGCTGGAAGGCCTGGGGGAGTTTGGAGATCCTTTCAGTGAGCGTTCGAGTGGCAGGGGTTGGGCCAAGACTGGTCATGATGGCCCAGCACCACCCACAGGCTGAGGCAGTGGTAGTGAGACTGCAGACGTGGGCATCTTTGAGTCTGAACCAATAGCACTTGGGAACAAACTTGTCGTCTCTGATCCAAACATGGAGGCGCTGGAGGAAGACGGTCTGAGTTCAAATCCACTGCTGCCCTCAACTTATTGTGAGATTTTACACATGTGTTTTTTTAACCCCTTGGGGAATCACTGTCTTCTCAGCAGTTGGAGGCAGTGGTGCTCCCCTTAGAGTTTGCAAACTCAATGCCTACAGGTGCCAGGCAAGGAAAATAAATGACTTGTCCCGGGTATAAAATAACAAGTGATTTCACTCAGTGTCTAATGCTAAAAGGGGTCAAACTCAAAATACATTAAAAAGCTCATGCGTGCCAAGCAAAACACACTTGGCCAGCATATACCTAGCATGTGAACTCCTGACTACCTCATAAGATTGGAAGTGGGATGATGTGGAGGAACTGTTCCACATTGTAGAGAAGCCAGACAAAAAAAAAAGAAAAAGAGTCTGTGTGCCGTGATTCATTTACATGATGTTCAAGAACAGGCTAAACTAACCTGTGGTGCCAGGAATCGGAACAGTGTTTTCCTGGGAGCAGCAGGGGCATTGACCATGGAGGACATAAGGAAGCCTTGCGGTGGGTTGGAAATTTTCTGTAGCTCGTTCCAGGTTTGGGTACCGGTCTGTAGACATGTATAAAATGTCACCAGACTGTGCACTCGAGCTTTGTGAACTTGACTGCATAAAAATTTCACTTCAATCAAAAAGGAAATTTTAAAAGCAGTCCTTCACAGAGAAGTAGGTACTGAATGAATGGTTGTGTAGTTGTTATTACCAATGACTACTTCCACTATTATCATTATGAGGAGGAGGAGGAGGATTTAGCCACAGGTCAATAAACCAACTAAATGAACAACGAACATTCACCAAAGACCCGCTGTGTGCTGGGTACTTAAGTCAGATTGTATTTTCCAAAAATGACTCTGTGTGTGTGTGTGTGCGCGCGCGTGTATCCGTCCCACGTGCTCTTGCTACAAAGTGGGTTTCGTGCCTCCCACCAAGAGGTGGGGACTATGTCCCTCCTGTTGAATCCTGTCTAGACTCATGGCTGCTCCCACCAGTGGAGCACAGAGGACATGATGCCACGTGACTTCTGAGATTAGGTCATAAAAGCAATCAGATTCCGCCTGTCTCTCTCAGAACATATGCCTTGGGAGTCCTCTTTGCCAATATGTAGAAGTCTGGCTGCCCGGAAAGCTGGGCATGCCTCCATGCTGGAGAAATCACATGGAGAGACCACACTGAGAGAGATGCCTGAGGAGGCCTGGCTGTCCTAGCCCCTAGCTGTTCAAGGCTTCTTTGCCCAGATCTTAGTCACAGGAGCCCGGAAGCCTTTAACATGCCTGGATGCCATCTGACCACGACCTCACGTAAGACCCTGAACCAGAACCACTCAGCCAAGCTGCTCCTGAAACTATGAGAGACGACAGGTGACTATCACTGCTTTAGCCAATAAGCTTTGGGGTATTTGATTTATATTAGCATCAACAGATAATACAGATTTTGGTACCTGGAGGTGGGGGCTGGGTGATTCTATAACAAAAACAAAAAACTAAAAATAGAACAATGGCTCTGAGGGCAGAAGTTGGAAGTGTATGGAAAAAGGTGTGGAATCTGATGTTCTTCGAGGAGGCTGCCCATGAGGGCTTAAAGGAGAGTAGGGAAGATAATATTGGAAGATGGAGGAAAAAGGGCCTTTGTGAGGTAGTACTTTACTCGGCTCAGGCTGCCATAACAAAATACCACAGACCAGGTGGCTTACAGAATGGAAATTTATTTCTCATAATAAATGGGAGTAGAGGCTAGAAGTCCAAGATCAAGGGGCCAGCCAGTCTGATTCCTGGTGGGAGCTCTCCTCCTGGCTTGCAGATGGCCGCCTTCTCACTGCGTCCTCATGTGGCAGAGACAGAGCTTTGGGGTCACTTCCTCATAATGACACCAGCTCTACATATTAGGGCCCCACACTTATGACCTCATTTTGCCTCTATTGCCTCCTCACAAACTATCTCCAAATGTGGCCCCATTGGGGCTTCGAGCTTTACTCTATAAACTCTGAGGGATATAACCATCCCGCCCGTAACACGTAGTGAGGGCAGTCGTAGCAACACTGACTTCTGTGACGGGATGGAAAACAGGAAGTGTACTGAATGAACTAGATGATGTAGTAAAGAAAACTCCCAGGCAAAATGTCAGACATGCCTCCTGACTTCTGGTTGCTTATAATAAATGTGAAAAGAGAGAAGACGTGTTAAAGAAAGAACTAGTGAGAACAAAGGAGCCAGGACTTTCTGAGTTTGAAAATAAAAATGTCTTATTCCTAGGGTTTCCTGACAGGAGTGATACTAAAATGCTAAGTGGCCTCCAGGCAAAGATCAAATCTAGGAAAATATCTGGAAAATGTGGTCTAAAGATAAACCTGAGGGAGACAGTATAAAACCCTTTATTAAGACCTCAGAAATATTTAAGGTGGTGATGCAAACAGGAAAAAAGAAAGTGCCTCAAAGATCCTTAACAATAAAGAGTAGGGTTTCTGGTAATCTTAAGTGTGGTGTCCCATAGCAGCCTTACAGGAAACTCAAGGTAGAAATGAGCTGCTCTCATGATATTTGTGGTCTTGACTTTTATCTCATGGAGTGAGCGCCAGTCAGAGGCACGGAAAGCTCCCAGTGACTGTAAGATGGCTGCATTGTCTGAAACCCGGCCTGTGTAGGCTAAAAGGTGCAGAGGCAGTGCAGAAGGAAGGTAGGTCTTTGGCCCTCCAACCTGCCCTTGGAAAGCAGGCTGAGGAAAAAGACTTAGCTACAAACAATGACTGTTTCTTACAGAAAAGAGAGGCCTATGCAGAGGTCTCCTGCCCCTGAGCCCAGAGGGTGGAGTCAGGAGCCAAGGAGAGCTGTTCCCAAGCAGTAGTGTTGACTTCTAACCAGGAAAAGACCCATGTGCCCAGGGAATTTCTGAATTGCTAAGGATCCCTGTGTATCTCCCATTCTTTACCCTCGTTGTTTTGTTGTTGTTTTTTTTTTCTACAAAAGGACCTGTAATGGTTGTCCTGTGTCTGTCCTGCTACGTATTAGGTAGAGGGAAGATGCCGTGTTTCTTTAGTCCACAGGCCCACAGATCAGGAGGAACTGTACAGAAGAGCTGTATTTGAGAAATTCATTCAAGGAGCCTCTTCTGAACCTGGACCTGATTAGATGACAAGGCCCAGGACTTCAAGTTGATGCTGCAACGTAATGAGACTTGGGAGCCTTGGAAAAGGTAAGTGTATTTTTATGTAGGAAGTATATGAACCCTTGAGCCAGAAGGCAGACTGAAGTAGGCAACCTCCAGCAATCCCATGGCCATTGTTGCCCCCCTGTAGTGCCTTCTCACACTGCCTCAGGGTTGGCCTTGGGAGACCAATGCAATACAGAGAAAATAAGGTAAGTCTTAAAGTCTGCAGCTTCTTCTTGGACTCAGATTTTTTTGTTCACACTGTCCTGTGGAGAGGAGGGAAGGCAGCACCAACCCACCAGCCATGTGAGTGGACTGCCTTGAGAGTTGAACCTCCAGGTCCAGTCAAGCCTTCAGATGGGTGCAGGCCTGGCTGCATCTGACCACAGCCTCGTGAGAGATTCTGCCATCCAGCCACACTGCCCCAGAACATGAGCCCCAAAGAAATCAGGAGGGGGAAAGAGAGATTATCGCTGTTTTAAGACACTAAGTTTTAAGGCAACTTGTTACACGCCAGTAGATAACAAACACAACTCTGCAGGATAGGAAAAAGGGAACCCAGTGCAATCACTGGCAGAGGAGTGAAAAGAAAGCGGGCAGACCCAGGAGAACACACACACACTAAGGCAGCATGAGGGTCTCTTGGCAAGCATGACAAAGGGCAGCTTCTCTCTCCTAGAGGAGTGTTGGCAACGAGGATCAGAAGGTGAGGTGCCTGGGGAGGGTGAGACTTTGGGAGACAATTTCAAGAGGTGAGCAGGCCATCTTCGATGGGACTAAATGCTCCCAGGTCCTGGCTTTATTGTTGCAAAGGAGGTCTTTCCATTTACAGAGCCCTTTTGCATCCATCTGTCCCCCATGTGACAGAAGCAGGTCAGGATTACCAGCCCTCTGTTGCAGAAGACAAAATGGAGGGTCACAGTGGATAATTGGTTTATCCAAGCCCTGGGCACTTTCTGTTCCCCCTGACAGCTCTCAGCAGCTCAAAGCTGCCTTTGCCTGTCAGAGGAATCAAATCACCCAGAGTCTCAAGACTGGACCCAAAACACGCATGAAGGAACAACATGGAGAGAAAATGCAGGGCAACCGCTCTGATGGGGACCCTCAGTAAGTAATAACAGACGTTGGCCTCCTGAAAACCATCCTTCACGCCTATTATATCTGTGCCTTGGGATGCAAAACTGAACTCATATCATCGTTCAGATTCTGTCCCTCTTTACCATGTGGCCTCGGGCCTTCTTGGGTCTTTGAGCCTCATCCATATTCTGTGGGGTTCCACTGGCTGGTCTCTTTGGCTCTGCATGGCTCTGGCAATGTGGGATTTGCAAAGAATCCGTGGAAGCTTCAATACTGATGTTGGCATAGTAATACCAGGCCATTCCCATGCAAGGCTCCAATCCACAAAATCAATGCCAAACCGGAAATTGCAGGCAGTAATTTATTCAGAATTTTCCCACCATGGGACTCACTTTATATACATTGCTACGTGGACTCTAATAAAATAGTAAACAAGGGAGGTTTCTGCAAACCTCCCCAGACCCTGACATATGCTCCCCTTTCTGCCAGACCCCTCTGGAGAGAAGACCTCCCCAGGACTACAGCTGTGACCAGGAATAAGTACAGAGAGGCAGGTGGGAGGTCGTTTGCAAAAACAACACAGCCTATAAAATAAAATAGGAAGGCATAAAATAAAATAACACAATATGAAATAAAATCATTAAATGACCAAGTTAATTAATGTCAGAGGAGCCTCTGCCCAACACCCACTCTCGGTCTTTATATTTAAAAGAAGGAAAACAAACTGCCTGTCCAGCCCTTTCCAGTTGGCTTGGCCCACCCAGGCCCTGGGGCAACGGGGATCATCCTGGCAAAACGGTAAGATGAAGTGGGGTCTGTGTTGACCCCAGTCGGTGCTGGCACCTGCTCTGCGGGGCTTGGCTCTGGGGGCCCAAGTGAGCACAGAGCTGCTGTTGCATTTTCTAGCAGCCGTTATCCCTTCCCACAGAAGGCTAGCAAACCTCCACTCTTCCCTATTGCATCAATATCTGCAACAGCACAGAGGACCAGAAACAGCTAGAAACCCAGGAATGTGAGGCTAACCTTTGATCCCCCAGAGCAGGAATGCCTGAGAGCTTTGGGCTGAGGCTGTGGGGAGGGGGGCCCTCTGCTCAGAACAAAGGGATAACCAGCATGCAGCTGCATGGTCCTGAGCTGGCTGGAAAAGCAGAAATCGTTCAGCGGAATATGTAGAATCATGACAAGGCAGGGGACAGGGGAACTGCATGGTGCCTAAGTCACTTGTGTCTAAAGAGGTCAGTGTCACCCCTGAAAGCCAAGGTTGGCAGTGAGTACACAGCCCTCTCTGAAGGGGAGCCTTGTGGTGTGTGTGGCTGATGCAAGGACAGGGATGATTAGGTTAGCCATTTCCGTAAACAAAATACAATGGGCTTGTTTCTTAGCGCATTTGTCTGTTGTCTTTACAAATTCCTAAACAAAGCGTTCTTGCTGACGCGTTGAAGGCACAGACTAAACTATGATGTGCATAGTAAACCCCCTTGAGGCTCAGTAGAGACAGACCCAGGAAGCAGATCTCTGTCCCTCCCCTGCCAGAGGAAAGAGGGAGAGCCTCTTCCTGCTCAAGTGTGTGAGCCTCTCCTTACCCTCTGAAAGCCCCTTTTCACTTAGTAAGAGGCACACCCTAGGTGAGAGGCAAATGTGTAATGTGCCACAATTTAGCAAAGACAACAAAGGTGATCTCTGTGCATCACCATTTTAATGGGCGGTAGAGCACACGTAAGCTAAAGATGGAACAAGGCCCAGCTACACCACAGTGTGCTTGGCACTTACAGACACTGGTGGAAATTATCTCTGCTTTCCACCAAATGAGAGAGAGAACAGAGAACACAGGATGGGGATTCAAAGACATGCCTCTGGCCCCCGCTCCGCCGCGCACGAGCCTACTGGCCTTGAGTGAGCCTTCCTTGCGTGAAGAAGTGGGTTGGGTTGTGACCTCTGAAGATGGGTCCACCTCATTCACTCATTGTCAAGCACTTTCCCGGAAGGTAAGAATACATGACTGAGCAAAAGAGGTAACCCCTGTCCTAGTGAAGCTTACGCTGTCGTGGAGGGAAGACGGGCAATAAACACAGATATATAATAAGTAAGCAAAGCATATGTATTTCTAGAAAGTGCTAGGTGCTATGACAGAAAGCAACACGGAGACTGGTTTTTCTTTTTAAATAGGGAGATTAGAATAGATTGCATTGCGGTGTATGTGAGTGATGAAGACTTTAGGGAGGTAATATTTCAAGCCACAGAAATATCTGCGCGAGGGGAGCCGGGGTGGCTAAATCCATTGAGCATCTGACTCTTGGTTTGGGGCCAGGTCATGATCTGGGGGTTGTGAGATCGAGGCTGTGGTGGGGCTCCTCGGTGGGCATGGAGCTGCTTGAAATTCTCTTTCTTTCTTTACCCCTCCTCAACTCGAGTGTGCGTTCATACGTTCTCTCTCTCTCTCTCAAATAAAAAAAATAAATAAAATTAAGGGGAAAAAAAGAAAGAAATCTCTGAGTAGGGAGCAATTAGGACAAAACTAATGCAGCAGAGGCTCAAGCGAAGGGTGCTCACCACATTAGAGAAACAGCAAGGAGGCCAGCCTATTTGCATCAGAGCGAGGAAGGGAGTAACAACAGAAATTAGGCCAGGCTGGTGAAGGGGGTGGTCAGGCAGGTCACAAAGGCCTCGTAGGCTGCTATAAATTCTCTGTCAACCAGCTCCAAGGACCTTTTAACTTACTTGGGCCTCTGGCAGGAACTTGAGGGCAGAGATGTCAGCCCAGGCTGTTCCGCCAGATGGGGGCTGTGGCACTATCTAAGGAATGACTCCGCATGCCTCGGCATTGAACCTGGTGACCTAGAGTCAGGCTTGTAGTGTGGCCCTCACACAGAGAGGCTAGGTGCCCAGGGCCTCGCCTGCCCCATCCCAGCCGTCAACTGGGCTCCTGTCTTCCTCAGCTCAGCTATCTCCTCCTTGCCGGGCACAAAGGAGATCAGGGGGAGGCACTGGCTGTCTTCTGGGTCGTTGATTCTCTTCCCAGCCAATGCCATGACCGCTAATTGACCTGATTGTTCCCTCCTTCACTCGGAAACCCATTTCAGCCCCAACTGTTCTCTGTGCCTCTGAAAAGTGAAAACTCACTTAGCCTTGACCTGAGCAGTACTTATCTTGGCATTGTGAGGCAGGGCAGGCCCCTCCCCCAGCCCATTGCCTCTCTCCTCTTTCTAACTTGGAAAAAAGAAATATGAACCAATGTAAAAAAAAGTCATTTATTCTCCACTTTACAAGCTGCACCCCAGACAGTCTGTCGAGGCCTTTTTAAAGCCACCCTCCTCGCTCACGTTCTGCTCAGAAGGTTGCTCTGCGCTGTCTTTTCTTCTGCCATTGATTTTTTCATCTGGTTAGGATTGTTCAGTGCTCCTAAGGAATTAATAACAGATTAGCCGAAGTCTAATGAGCTGCAGCTCAGATAGCTGGGCGTACCTGGACAGTCAGTCTGCACCCTGCTTCTCTTCCACTTACCGTGCCGAGAGAACGGGGGTGCCCCAAGGATGGAGCCTGGGCTGGAGCACAGCTTTGGGGGTCCAGGGCTTCCTCCGCATTGGCAAGGAAGAGTGGGCAACTGCTCTGGGCTTGATCTTGGAGTCCTGAGGATTGAGTGTAGACCTTTGGAGGTAGAAGAATGGTGAATCAGTGTGGTTTTGGAGAAGAAGGAGAAGGAGAAGAAGAGGAAGAAAGAGGAGGAGGAGAAGAAGGGGAAGGAAAAGAAGTAGAAGAAGAGGTGGGGAGAGGGAGGGGAAGGGGGGAAAGAAGGAGGAGGAGAAGGAGAAAAGGAGAGGAGAAGGGAAGAAATCACAGAAATTTCATTGCGCTTTCCCTTCCCTATCCACTTGCAGCCCCATTCCTGATGGCTTTTCAAATCCAGGCATCCCCTCTAGTGCTCAGTGCTCTCCCATCAATCGCCAGGTCTCTGTGCCCTTCCACCACAGGCCCAGACATGCCGCCTTCTCCTCTGCGCTCCTGTACCATCTCCTCTCCTGGCTTCTCTCCGGTCTCTCTGTCTCTAGTCTCATATTCTCCAGGCCACTCATCACATTTCCAACAGTGACCTTCATACATCACAGAGCTGGTTACATGGCCCATCGGAAGCCATTCACTGGGATTCTCCCTTTAGCTCCAGGAGTCATTGAAATTCCTTGGCACACAAGGTCCTACTTGGTTCTCTACAAATTCCTACAGCCTCATTTACCACCCTCAACCCCACTGTTTATACCCCAGCAACACTAAGCCACCTGTTGTCACCCACACCACATACACACACGGATATACACCACCTTTCACACGTGGCCTGCACACACACTCACAGGCACACACACACACACACACACACACACACACACGATCCATGCTTCATTTGTTCTATTCTCTCTGCCTGAACTATCCTCCCGGATTCTTCACCTCCCTCTACCCACCTCATCTCCTCACCCCCACATCCCCACGCATTGCTTGGCTAGCTGCTAAACGCAGCCAGCACTTAAGACCCTGTCTTAAGACCCATGTCACTGTTCCCTAGGATCCTTCCCTGAAGCCACCAGTTGGATTAGATGACCTATATCCATTTGGATGATTCCAGATAACAAATTCCTATATTTCCATGCCTTGACCCCAATGAAGTGTATTTCTCCTTCCAAGATAGTCTAATGTCAGTGTCCCGGTCAGCAAGCAGCTTGCCCTCAGGTGGAAATCCAAAGTTGCATCTTTTGACTCCATAACTCCTGCGATCTCAGTCTTCTGCATCTGGCTCATGGAAGGGGTAAGAGGAACCGGAAGAGGCCCAGCCACTTCTTAAAAATCCCTGGCCAGAAGTGCTCCCCCTTGATCCCGCTCATTTCCTGGTGAAAATTAGTCCCAGGTGACTCCTGGATGAAATACAGCCCCTGTGCCACCCAGTAGGCAGCCAGCCCTTGAAGCCCAGGGCTGCTTCTTGCTGCCCCCCCCCCCCCCCGTCCTTACACCCGCCTCAGTTACCACAGTGTGTGGGGCCCACCTCCCCCAGCAGGCTGTCAGCCCCTGAGGGCAAAGGCCTCATTCTTTGTACCTTGTACCAAGCCCTAGGCATGGGTGCTTAGTACTCAGTACTGTTGTTGCTTGAATGGATGACCCAAGTCAGAAGCAGCTCGGTGACTGGACGGGTCTGACACTGCAGGTTGAAGGCCCTCTGTGCAAACAGCTGAGCTACACTGGGAGAGGCAGGGCCTGCCGGCACTGAGCATGGAAAGAGATCTCCCCTGGGAAAAATCAAAGACCAGGAGAATGAGTTGGCCCCTTGGCAAAGTTTGCAGTTTTATCCCCATGATATTTCTCAGGCCAAAAAAGGTCCCAAATCTGAGATCTCTCTTCAATAGCTAACACAAGTGGTCCATACCACATGTCGGGCACTGTTCTAGCTGCCATATGTGCATTCATTCATATATCTCCACGATGACTCCATTCTGTACACGGGAAAAATAGTTAAAGACTCAGGAAAGTTAAACGACATGATACTCTCTCTACCCACAGGCTTACCTTCCTTTTGTGGAGCTCCTAGAAGCCCCAGGACAAGGATGCTTTCAGCCAATCTTCCAGAACTTCTGTCAGAGAATTAAGTTTAGAGAAACAGCAGAGATGTGACTGCCTGAAGGCCAAATCAGACATTTTGTGGGCTTCTGACCCTATCTGAACATCAGGGCTCGGACAACAGGCCAGTGGCCCGAGAACAAATTGCTAGGATTATTCTTCACCTGGAATGCTAAGCATTTTCCAAGCAAGAATCACTGAACTTTTCATTGATATTTATGTTTTACAATGTCCTTTGGTGAAATTTAAAAACAGTACAGGTTAGAACCAAATAAAAAATTGCAAGCCTCCGAGCCCATCTCAACATGACACTCGCGTGGAATTAACAGTGATAATATTATGACAGGAGACTGATCTCTGTGCATACACCACCAGAGCCAAATACCCAGAGGCCGGCAACATGGAAACACAGCTCCACTCAGCCATGCTCTGCGTCCCCTACGCTGGGCGTTTCCAGAGTCTTAACTGGATAACAACCACGGCCCCTCCTGGGAAATCACTGCTTCAGAAATGTTTTACACTGATGACAAGAGAAACAGCTGTAATTTGTCATTATAGAAATATCCAATTATCAGACCACTGAGTGATGACTGCAGCCTCCCGTCCTTACTCCCATCAGTCTGGGCTCCGAGCTACACACCTGTCACAGCCGCAGCCTGCCAGGCAACAGCCATGGAAGAGCCTGGCTTCCCTTCCCCCCACCTCGGGGTTGGGGAGTAGAAGTAGGTTCCTCTGGCAGGAAGCAGGTGCCTCCAAGGCCGCCTCCTGACCCAAGGGCTGGAAGACCAGCCTATGAGCAACAATACCTGGCCAGCTCCTCCAGGAAGGCCTCGGGAGTTACTCTTCCTCATCGGCTTTCCCACCAGAGGATGGAGTGGACTGTGAGAAGTGAAGGGGCTGAGGCTTTGGAGCTAGACTGTCCTGGGTTCAGTGTGTGTCCACAACATATCCTAGCTGTGTGCCCTATGAGGCTCACTGGGGACAGAACCTTCTGTGGGTAGAGTGGAAAGCACTAGGGAAAGAGCAAACAAATGGAAAACTGAATCTGACACAGTGGTGATGAGCCAGCATTTATAGGTACCAAGCATTTTACATGTTTTAACTCCTTTTTATCCTCACAACAACCTTACACAGTGGGTGCTATTATGACCTCCATTTTATAGTTAGGGAAACTGAGGCCAAGGAAGATTAAGGAATTCAGCCAAGGACACCTGGCTATGAGGGGCAGACATGGACTCTGCCATCAGCCGTCTGGTTCAGGGGTTGAGCTCCTAATGTTTTATGGTCCTCATAACAAGTATTAGCTGCTATCTCTGTCCCAGGTCCTTTGTAAGTTCTTTATATGTATTATGTCATTTAATCATCACAATATATTATCTCAGATGTGTGCAGATGAATGAACTGAGGCCCAGAAAGGTTGAGTAACTTACCCAAATTCACACAGCTACTAAGTAACAGTCAGAGCTCAAATCCTTGCCTTCCTGCACTGCCTGGGTATTGAGCCACTATCTATCTACACATACTGCTCTGTGGTTCCTTGATTACTTTCTATGCACATTTGCATTTAATTCATTCAGCCAACAACTCCTGAGAAAGATACTCTTATTAACTCCAATATATAAAGCGGGAAGGTGAAGATCATAGAACCTAAGCCAATTACATTCAATAATTGAGGATCCAGGATTCAAATCCAGATGTCGTCTGGAACCTCTCCATTGCAATAACCTGCTACCCTAACCCATTGCCTGCTCCTGTACCGACCACGTGAATTTGAATTCAATAGAGCTGAAGTGTGAATGAGCTGCTCAGCATCTGGCTCAAATGCCACTTCCTTCAGGATGGCCTCCCTCAATCTCCTCTTCCTCTGTTTAATCTCGGACATGGCTCTTGTACCCAGAATGGCTCCTGATCACTTCTATGGACAGTCGTTCTGTGATGGAGATAAATCTATGCAGAGAAGTGAAATGTGGTGATATTGGAGAGCAAGGTCACTGAAAAGAGGAAAGGCAGCCATGGGAGAGCCTGGTCCATAGCCCAAGGCCAGAGGCCTTTTGAGAAACAAGAACCACAAAGACAGGAAGCAGAGAAGAGACCACAACACAAAACTTGAGGCAACCAGAGGAGTAGTCACTGATCTGGCAGAGCCAAGGAGGCTGAATCCTAAACTGACATGGGGAGAGCTGAGAATTAGCATAAAAATAAAAGGCACAGAAATTAACAGCACTGGTGCCAATGGTTGAGGATAAAGGGGGTGAAACAGGTTAGATTTGTTGCAGATTTTTTTAAGAAACAATTAGAACCTCAGATCCCTTTCCTAACTCTGTGCCTCCAGGTAACTGCCCCCCCCCCAGTCTAGAGAAGACAAGAGGTTTATTCTTTAGGGAGGGCAATCCAAGGAGTGTCTGGACTGAAGGACAGCAGAACCAGTTGAAGTCCAGGATACCATATTGAATGAAGTGACCACAATATCCAGAATATTTGGGTTCTCATCTTGTTTCCTGCACTGGGTTCCCAGAACATAGGCAACTAGGACTTTTCTCCAGGCAGGAGAGTGAGAGAGTCATAAGAGGAATCTGGCTAGTTCAAGAAGAAGGATTTTTTAGGATTGATATTGGAGTTTTCCCCAGCAAGTGGCCCAACTAGATAACCCTGCCAAAAAGTTCCTGGTGGACAAGCACCAACAACATGATTTTTAGAGCCTCACTCCTGAGCATGGACAGGTATGCAGGGATCACCAGGCTCCTCAGGGAAGTTTCCAGCACAAAGGACAGAGACCAAAAGAAACAAGAGGGCAGGGATGCACCCTGAAGGAAACAGACTAAACAAGATGGATAACGTTAAAATAACAACCTCAGCATCCTCAGAGATGTGAAAGAATACTTTATATCCATGAAACAAGAAAAGGATGTTATAAAAGCGGAATGGGACACTCAAGAACAAGGAAGAGCTTTAGGGAATTAAAAGCATGGAAGCAGGGGCGCCTGGGTGGCTCAATGGGTTAAGCCTCTGCCTTCGGCTCAGGTCATGGTCTCAGGGTCCTGGGATCGAGCCCCGCATCGAGCTCTCTGCTCAGCGTGGAGCCTGCTTCCTCCTCTCTCTCTGCCTGCCTCTCTGCCTACTTGTGATCTCTGTCTGTCAAATGAATAAAATCTTTAAAAAAAAAAAACAAAAACATGGAAGCAGAAATGAGGAACTCAGTAGCAAATTTGAAGGGCTGAGGAAATCTCTTAGGAAAAGAAAAAAATAAGATAATTTAAAAATGATTTCAGTGGTTCCAACGTCTGAATAATAGGAATTCCAGAAACAGAAAAATCTGTAGCACCAATTTAAGATCTTCCAGATCTACAGGCCATGACTTTTGAGATCAAAAGGGACACTGACTACCCAGAAAAATGGATTAAAATACCCAAATCAAAGCACATCAATGTGAAATTTCAAAACATGGAACAAACAGAAGAGGCTATAAGTTTCTGAGGTGGGGTGGGTGGCAAGGAAAGGAAAGGAAAGGAGTTAGAACACAGAATTAGGAGTTAGAACAGTTTTCAGCTTCTCAAAAATAACTAAGTTCTAATGGTTAGGAGTAATATAATAAATAACTTCTCCATAACAAAATAGAACTAAAAAATAACTTCTCAAAAATAGCTAGAAGCTAGAAGGCAGCAGAACCATGCCTTCAAAATTCTGAGGGATAATAATTACAGATGGGCAATATCTCCAAAAAATGTATATCCCACACCCTGTTTCTCAAGAAGCTACTGATGATGTGCTCCCTCAAATTACAGTATAAACCAAAAAAAGGGGAAGAATGGGATACGGGAAAGAGGAGACCCAATGCAGGAGAGAGGAGAAGCGACTTCCCACTTTGATGTTGAAGGGACATCTCAGGACAACAGCCATCCACCAACCAGGGAAAGTAACCATCCACCATAAGTCCAGAGCCCATGGAAAAACTCCTTCAAGAAGATAAATTGATAGAATATCTGATGTGTATGAAAGGTAACATGGACAAACTTTGGAGAGTTTGGGGTTGAACTGGTGATAAGTACATGGAATATCCAACACATATTAAACAAAAGGCAATCTTAACTCAAGGGAAAACAAAAGACTGTTCAGGAAAAGAAAAGCAATCAAAATTTGCTGTGAAGGCTCAGATCTGAATAGCATACATGGTCATAATATTCTAAACACTGACTATTGATCTAAGCAAAAACCATAGTTCTGGGAGAATGGGAAGGTGGCAGGGTGAATGTGTTTGGCAGGACAAGAGAAGGAAAAGGAGCTAAGTCTACATTTTCCATAGTGGGAAGTAAACAGATGAAGCATAAAACAAATACCCCCCAAAAGTAGCAATACAAACACGCTGTTGGATAAGGTGGTAAAGACCAAAATAAATCTAGAAAAGGTGAAAATGGTTGCCTCTGTGGAGGGAAATGGGGGAGGTTAACTGGAGACTGCTTTTTGTCTTAAAAAATCGTATAGAACCAGTTGAGTCTGGTTCTTTAAACTATGTGCATGTATAATTTTTGACAGAAATTAAAACTTTAAAAGTTTTCCCTGGTTTTGTAGTGGGAACTCTAAGAGTAAGGTTGTGTTCTGTGAAAAAAGCCAGGCCAATTTGTGGTTTGGTAATGAAATAGATGGCTAGTTTCATACTGCTGCACTTTTGTACCACCATAAACCTTATTCATTCATTTATTTGACAAATATTGATCAAGGCCCTGCTATATGAAGGCAGTTTCACCTCCATTATCTCTAATAATCTGATTTTTAGAAATTATAGGGAAGAAATGTGGGCTTATGGCTCCCTTTCTGATCAAGTCCACATAGGGGCTACTGATTGACCTGGGAGGGACCAGGTAGGGTCTGAGCCTGTGCTGGGGCTAGAAGAAACAGAGGCTAGTCTTCCCCTCTGGGTGATGGTGGGTGCTCCTCCTCCATATAAATGTCCACTTAGACATTTATATGTCTAAAATATGTAATATATTTTATATTAAATAATATATAAATATATATTATATATAATATATAAATAAGACACCTTACCACCTAAAGATTAGTTTCTTTCCAAACTAAGTCTCACCCACAAGATAAAACTCACATTTCCCTGTTAACAGGGTACATGAGAGAATGGGGAGGGATGAGCATAGTATCTGTTCTCCCTTTTGTGGAATATCTGTGACCTAGAAAAAGTATGTAGTTGAAGTTCTACCCCTCCCTAATGAGTGAAGAGGAAATCTACATAGCACAGTTTGGTCATATGAAATATGCCCTCCTTGAACATGCTTGCTCACCATAAGTCCCCAGAAATTTGGGGGTGGCCCTCCTGTCCTGTCACAGAGAGCCTGTATCATCTCCTGTACTTGGGAAGCAATTCAGACCTCCTTAGCAATGTCGTCTTCCACCTGAGAAGGGTAAGTTATAGGTCAAAGTACCTCTGAGATACCTCGGGATCGAGGTGCATGAAGGCATGACCAGTGGCTCCCCAAGCTAAGAAGAAAGGGTCAGCAGGTGCCTGTCTCGGTAGGGCCATCTACTCCACCATGGAGGAAGAGAGGAAAGGAAAAAGGGAAAGAGACAGGTTCAAAGTAAAGATTATTAGGAGCTCTTCCTCTATGGGCTATTTGGTATCACAATTGGCTTTCCATCACTCCTCTTCATCATAGATTTTCTGAACCACAGCCAAGGCAGGGGGGGTGCTAGTCAGCTCTGAGATTGTTTGTTGCACTTGCCCTTTGTAAAAACTACATTTCAGAGCCAAAAGATGAGCTAATATTCTACTTCAGCATCAGTAGTAAAAAGCAAATAACTGGGTATGAAAACCAGGAAATAAGAAGAGAAGTTTAATGCTCCCATGGAGAAGCAAATATTTGCACTTATTAATATCCTGAAAGCCATGTTGCCATGAATAGTTCCTTCTCCTTTTATCCCATGCCTTTTGTCTAACACAGTGATATATTGCCACCCTTTCAAAATCCTGACACAGATGACATTGAAGCAAATTATGTACCTCAGCCAGATTTCTCAGTTGAAATGGAGATAGCTGATGTGTACATTTTTCCATCTAATTAACATTCCACAGTTTGAATAGCTGTTATCATGCCCTGGGTCCCATATGAATGGGTGAATAGATAGAAAGATCCATAAACAGCTTGGCTTGCATAGAATGAGATTTTTCTCCAGACAAAGAGAAAATGGAATGAATCATTGTCATCTGGATGGTAGCAGCCATCAGGGACTAACATGAGCACACTCCCCTGTGAGTAAAACAAGTGTGTTGCCTGGCACCAGAAGCCATCTCTGGAGGACCTTGGCCCACTCCCGGCCTCTGTATTCCACCACGTAAATTTTTTCACCCAGGTTTTTGTTTATACTGTGTTGTGGTGTCCAAAAATCTGTCCCAAATTTGTTCATACTCCTCCACTCAACAGGTGTAAATTAATTCTCCTCTCCTTATACTTAGTGATTCAGTTCCAATGAAAAGAATATGGCCAAAGTGATGGTATATAACTTCTGAGACTAGGTCCAAAAATACATTTCTTTCTTTCTCTCCTTCTCTCTCACTCACTCTGGAGAAAGCCAGTTGCCATTACAAGGGGCCACTCACAAAGTCCCGTGGAGAGTAACTTATGCCTCCTGCCAATAACCATGGGGATGAACCATCCTGGAAGTGGATCCCTAGCCCCAGACAAGCCTTCAGATGAGACCACAGCCCTAGCCGACATGACTGCAACCTCGTGAGAGAGCCTGAGCCAGAACCACCCAGCTAAGTCACTCTTGAATTCCCGACTCTCAGAAACTGTGTGATGTAATGTTCATTGCTTGAAGCTGCTGAATTTGGGGATGACCCTATGCAATAACAGGTAACTAATACACACTGTGATTTCTCGACTTTCTTCACCATATTTATGGGGAAAGGTTTTTTTTCCTCCCTAATATTCAAAGGCCAAGATAACTACAGCTGCCATAGCAAAACTCCAAAGTCACTGCAAAGTGAGGGGATCAGAAGCTTGCTCAGGCCTTCCACAAGCCAGCCGGCTCTCTGGGAACTGTACAACTTGCTGGAAAAAGACACAAAAAATTGAAGGAAAATGTCAAGGGCGTGCCTCAGGCCACTCATCACTCATTCCCTCTTTCCTCCATGTATCCTCTAAGCGGTGTCCCATCTCACAGACCTCACTGTGTTCTGCAGCCTCTCTCATCAGCTCTGTGCATGCTCTTGGCCCCCTGTGTAACTCCTCATACGTCGGTCTTTCCCCCAGAAACCTGTAGCTGGCATACTGGTGCTCACACCTGCAAAGCCCAGCCTATGCCAGGTCCTGAGCCAACTTGGGCCAGGACAGGCAGTGCCAGAGGTCCCTTGGTGCTTTCAAAGCAAGCTGGACGTGGAAATGCCCATAAGTGGAGTAACTACAAATGAGCAGAGTGGTTAAAATCTCCAGTTTGGACCTAGGCAGAAATAAGTTTGATTCCGGAATCGACTGTTGACTGGCTAATTGACTTTGGACAAGTTAAGTAGCTAATACTTGTCTTTCTCCTTGGTAAAATGGGTGCATACCATGGCCCACCTTGAACAGGATTACATTAAATCTATGTAACCTCTTCATACAGGGCCTGGCGTCTTAATAAATGTTGCTATTAAGACCAGGAGTAGAAGGCTTCATATCACAAGCTTGGAATCCCCTTCTCACCCTGTGCAATTACTTCATTCCCGCTCATTGTAAATGCTGGTAATTCCTCGTACCCACTGTGGGTGGTTTAGGGGGGATGTCGTTTTTCCCTGCTATTTTGCCCATTCTTCCCTGGTCTCCATCAGCTCTGGCCATGATTTCCGACTCCTGCCCTGACTCCCAGCCCACTGTTAGGCCCCAGGGGTGCTGCGACCTTGCTCACATCTAACCTCCAACACCCTTGTCTCTCCCCGACCAGGCCCAGCTAGCCTATGGGCCATGAACAAGAGCTCAGCGCCCCTACCATGACATGTCTCCATGCATCTTCAAAAGGTTTCCCATCGTTTAGGAGGAAAGAAGGAATCTAGTCCTCTCCTTTCATGCAGGAAACTGCCTATTCTGGGGAAAGCTAGCTGAGGTAATTTATATGCCCTGCTTAATTACTTCACTACCAGACTCCCAGCTAAGTTGCCCTAGCAACACCTAGCAACTGGCCACTGTCACCAGCTGCTTCTGTAAGAGAGTTCTTCTAGCTGTGTTATAAAGTATTTTTTTGGTCGTCTCGGTACAGAAAAGAGTAAGTTAAACAGGACTCTGAACGGTACATAAACCAGTTTTACGGCCCTCCCTCTGCTCAGCTTTGCCTCCAATTTCCTCAGTGGGAGTGTGGCATTCCTCCAGCACTCCCATTACACATCTTTAGAGTCCGACGGATGTTCTAGCTGTGTGACATTGGGAATAGTATTTAACCTTGCTGTGTCTCAGATGCTTCACTGGAAAATGGGGGTGACATTACCAACCAAGATAACGCGCAGGACCTGGCATATAATCCACATTCAGTGCTGGCTTCTGTGATAATGAATAATCTCAGATGGGAAAACAACAGCCGACTCAGCAAACGACCCTGCCACAGAGCCATGTGACTGAAACACGCAGTCCACCTCAGGGGTTCTACAAACTGTCCCCTTCACCTCCCTCCCTGGTCCCCTGGCTGCCCACCCCCATGTCCTATCCCCACTCCCACAACATGTAAGCCCCATGGGGTAAGAGACTTTATCCACTTTGCTCACTACCCCAGCACCTAGAACAATGCTTGGCTTATAACAGGTGTTCAGTGAACATTTGTTTGATGAATGAATGTTTGCAAAGATTTGTCTTGTGCCTACAGGTGCCCTTAGGAACTTCACCTGCTGAGATATGGAATTCCTGCATCCCTAACCTTACACATCTTAATAACATACCAAGCCCTAGCAGCTGCTAAGCCCTGTGTTTGCATAAGGCCAAGCCTGAGCAAAACCCCAAATATAACATCTAAGACCATCCTAAGTGGTCGATTCATTGCCAAAACTGTCCTATGATAAATCTTCCGAACTTATTTCTTTACAGTTGAAGTTACGGCTGCAACAAGGAAACTAAAATGACGTCGGATCCTCAAGACATGGTGTGAGCTTGAAGGTGGAGGTGGAAGGAGGTGTTCTCACTGTGCCTTCCCTTCTTAGGAGGTTTTTCCTCTCTCCAACCCAATGGATCTGTTCTAAGCAGAGGATCCTTCTAAGAGGGAGAGGGAGAAGGAATGTCCACATCAAAAGGAGAGAGCCTGTCCCGGGTGTGAAGAGGGCACAGAACCAGAGCCAGAGCCAGAGTCTGCCTGCACCTGGGGTCAAGGAGCCAGAATTCTGAAGGATGCCAGAGAATCAAAGCTGTGTATTTGGAGCAAACAGAGGAAAAAGCCACAAGCAGAGGTTAACAGTGGATTGTGCCCGAATAGGCACTTTTGCAAGACCCAGATTCTATCTCCCAAACCTGGGTCTTCTGCTATAAAAAGAAGAGCTTTATGAATACATAGGGAGCTTACGCCCCATTCCAGAGCCAACTTCTTCTGATCTACCCATGTCTTTCCAAATTTTCACTTTGGAAGCCAAGTTGAGAGGTCCCCAGTGTGGTATATTAATTAACAGTGCTGCCCAGGACGTGCACCACCTGGGGGTGACCCTCCTGACTCTATGAGGGGTCATTCCACAGAGGGGAAATTAGCTCTGTCCTGCCCAATGCCTGGTCCCCTTGAACTTGATCTGGAAAGCTGCCTATCGCTGCTGAGAGCAGAATGAAGACCCTGCTGGAGGAGGTCCGTGGCCCAGGCAGAGGCATCTGAGTTGAACGTCAAAGAACAGCAGCCATCCCCCCACCACCAGCATCCCATGCCCCTCACTTCCCACCCACCTCTTCAGAACCCTAGAGTCACAGCCCCTGCCACCACCCACTGAAAACTCTTACTTATAAGATCGTGAAATTGAGATTGAGAAAGGGGACCTGACTTCTATGTCACACACCACATCCATGAACAAGCTCGTGACTCCTGGTCTCAGGTTCTCTTTCCATTGCTCCCAGACTCCACACTGAGTCTCCCGGGACCTGATCATGAGTGCCCTGCTCTGAGTGACCAGGGGTAGAGCGGTGCACGTCTCCTCCCTTCAACTCCAGCCCCCTCAAGGGCAACCGATACAGTGGGGAAAACTTGAGATTAACTGCAGAAGACCTAACTTAGTCACCAGCGCCACCTCTTGCGAGCTGTGTGATGGAGGCAAGTCACCCTCTCTGATCTACAGTGGGATTAATTGAGGACTGGAAGTAACACTGACAGCTGCACCTCACGAAGCTGTTTGGACGGCTCAGTGAAAAATGTAAAAATGTTCCACACATTCAAAAGTCGTACTGTGATCATTCTTTTCTTCCCTGCACTTTTCTGGATTTCCCAAATTTTCTACAATATTGATTTTAAAAGAAAGAACAAATTATAATTTTAAACACAAAAAATTATTTTAAAGAAACAGTGCCTTTTACTTCTGAAATTGGCAAAACTGTCACTTCTTACTCTGATGTTGAAAGGTACGGTGAGGTGAGAATTCTCACGCTCGGCTAGTGGGAGAATAAATTGGAATTAACTTTCTGGAAAATTATTTAGCAATGGGCATCAATAAGCTTTTAAAATTTATATCTCTTGGGGTGTCTACCTGACTCAGTGGAGCATGTGATGCTTAATCTTGGAGTTGTGAGTTCAAACCACACGTTGGAAGTACAGATTACTTAAAAATAAAATCTTTTTTAAAAAAGGTTTGTCTCTTGAGCCAATAATTTCACTTTTCAGAATCTATGTAAAGAAAATTATCAACTGTGCAGTTAAAAATAATTATGGAGACAGTCTGTAGCAGAATATCTTTCTTAGGGGCACCTGGGTGGCTCAGTCAGTTGAGCATCTGTCTTCAGCTCAGGTCATGATCCCAGGGTCCTGGGTTGGAGCCCCATGTCCTCTGGCTCCCTGCTCTGTGGAAGGTTTGCTTCTCCTTCTGCCCCTGCCCCCTGCTCATGTTCTCTCTCTCCCTCTCTCTCAAAGAAATAAAATCTTAAAAAAAAAGAAAAAACCTTACTGAAAATATTTCTTTCTTAAATATACCTAAAAACTAGAAACAACTTGTCACCAAATGAGAAATTGTCACATAACTGTGGTACTCCTTACAATGAAATATCAGGAAGCCCCTAGAAGTTAACTTTCCAAAGAATATTTGAAGAGCTGGGGCGCCTGGGTGGCTCAGTGGTTTAAGCCACTGCCTTCGGCTCAGGTCATGATCTCAGAGTCCTGGGATCGAGCCCCGCATCGGGCTCTCTGCTCAGCAGGGAGCCTGCTTCCTCCTCTCTCTCTGCCTGCCTCTCTGCCTGCTTGTGATCTCTCTCTGTCAAATAAATAAATAAAATCTTTAAAAAAAAAAAAGAATATTTGAAGAGCTGAGCAAATAGTCATAAAGTAAAGCAAATAGAATATTAAACTGTATATATAATAAAAACCCATCCTTTAAAATATAGAGAGAGACACAGAGAAAGAAAGAAAAAAACATAACATTAGCGATGTTGCCTCTGGATGATGGGATTATGGGTTTCATTTTCTTCTTTATGGGTTTTTTTTTGCATTTTAAAATTAATTACAATGAGCTTGTGTTCTTTTACAACTGAAAATGCTATTACAAATAAATAGGCAAATAAATAAAGTCGTATGTTTTTGCATTCCGTTTAGTTACTTTGGTAGTAATTATTTACACTTATCTGTATCAAACCTCTCTTTAGTGGCTCAAAGTTTTTATTAACTTTTTATATCTTTAACTGGTTTTAGTGCTTGCTTCTTTCAAAACCCAAATTCCCTATCTTACTTTCTTGTTGTGATTCATCTTCAGGTGATTTGGAAACATTTTTTTGAGTCATTCTTATAGAAAATGTACTTGGACAGTACCTTCTCTTGGCTTCTGAAGATCAGAGAATGCTGTCACATGTTGATGACAATGTGGCTGGGTGTCTTGGCTCATTTGGGCTGCTATAACAAAATACCATAGATAGGATATCTTATAAAAATTTACTTCTCAGGGGACCTGGGTGGCACAGTTAGGCATGGGACTCTTGGTTTCAGCTCAGGTCGTGATCTCAGGGTCGTGAGATCGATCCCCCCATCAGGTTCCATGTTCAGCATGGAATCTGCTTAAGATTCTCTTTCCCTGTCCTTCTGCCCCTCCTGCAAATGCTTTCTCTCTCTCTCTCAAATAAATCAGTCTTTTTAAAAGACTATTTCTCAACACTTTTAGATGCCGGGAAGTCCAAGATCAAGGTGCTGGCAGATTCCGAGTCTGGTGGACCTAATTCCGGGCCCATATAGCCTCACAAAGTAGAAGGGGATGGAACTCTCTGGCTTCTCTCTTTAGGGGCACTGATCCCATTCATGAGGGCTCCACTCTCATGAACTAATCACCTTCCAAAGGCCCCACCTCCAAATATCATCTCATTGGGATTTAGGTTTCAATACATGACTGAGGTAGAGGTGAGCACCCAAACACTTAGTCCATAGCACTGGGTAAAATTTTTCTATGTCTATAGATATTCTATTGCTAACTTCTAGAATGTATTGTTTCAGAGAAGAAATCTAATATTAGATTCCTCAAAAATATCCTTAGTTTGTCAGCTTATTTGCCTATAGGACTCCTACATCTTAAAATTAAATTATAGTAAAATTGTTATTGATCCCAAAGCGCAAGTATCAGGAGTCAAGACAACAGCTGAAGCCCAGCTTATATTGTAGGCTTCCATAAAAGATTTTAGGGACCAAACCCTTCTCTCCCTTGGCCAGCCCTCTACATTCCATGCTGGGTGCAGAGCCAACTCTTCCTGCAAAACAGCCTCCATCGTGCCCTTCTGCTTAGCCTCCTCCTCCCCAACTTCTAGCAAGACCAAAGTTAAAAAACTGTTAGTTGCCCTTAATATTTTCTCTGCTATCACACATTCGTGAAATTAAATGACACGTGCACACAATTTGGAGATTTAGGCATTAATTTGCACACGTAAAATGTGACTCTACTAAATGCACTTCTCTACATCATGCTTTTGGTTAGCTCACGTAACTGGCAGTCCCTCTAGGTTCTCTCTGAGTTGGTGTAGATAAAACTCACTTTTTCTAGGCTGCATAGTGATTCAAATTATCCATGTATTATTATCTGTTCAAGGGTCTCTGTACTGATGGGTATTTAAGTGACCATTTGTTATCCTTATTTGTAGCTTCATTTTATTGTTTTTGCTTGCTGACAAAACAAAAATGCTGCAATAAACACATTAAGTAGATGTAACCTTTTTTTTTTTGTTCTTGAATTTCTACAGGATAAATCCTCAAAAATGAAATTGTTCCATCATGAGCATTTTTTTCTTTCTGTAAGTGCCCTACCTATTCACATTTCTACCAGTATTGCAAGTGCCCTTTCCCCAGCAAAAACCCCTGCTAAGTGTCACCTCCATTTAATTTCTCCTGACATGACATGTGAAAGGCAGGACCTCATGGCCCCTTTGATTTGCATTGTGCTGGCGTCTTCCACACGGTGTTTGGACTTCCTCTTGGTTGAACTGTCTATTCAGATCTTTTGCCTATTTGCCAACTGGGGTGTCTTTCTTTATCAATTTGTAGAGGTATTTAAAGATTTTAAATGTTAACCTTTTATCTCTTTCTACTCTGCAATTTTTTTTTGGTTTTTCAGTTGGTTTTTGGCTTCACTTATGGAACACTTTTCCATACAATTTTCTAAGGTTCTGGCACGTAAAAATGGCTATCTTTGTCATGATAGTGTCTGCAAATCTACTGTCCCTGTTTAAAGATCTCCCACAACACCAGGTGATTTGTATGGGCTCCTTGATTTTGCTCTTGTATTATTTTGTCCATTTCTTACATTGAAATCTTTAAGCCATCTGGAATTTATTTTGGTATGTAGAGGGAGTTAGAGCTCTTTTCATTTTCTTCTGGATGGATAGGGTCAGTTAGAGTCCGTGATAGAATATGGGAGCCACTTATTTTCACACCAGCGCTGGTTTTCCAACTCTGTTGCATGTGCAATTGCCCAGGACCTCACACTCAGAAGGGCTCTGCATGCCTGGTTTAGTCCTCTGCTCTCGCCATCTTGAAATTCTTAACAATGTGATCTTCCAGCTTGTGTTTTATAAATGAATTCTGACAGGGCACTGAGCAGTGGGCTTGGATTCACTGTCCTATCTCCCACTGCCTCTCTGCTTCCTTGGGATGGTGCTGGCCTCCAGCTCCCCAGCCAGTGGCTTTCAATCACCCAGGAGGCTTCTAAAAATACTGACGACTGGGTGGGCCCCACCAGCAAAGATTCTAATGTAATCTGAATATAGCATCGGTGAGGAATTTTTTTTAACTCCCCTCCTTATTCTGGTATGCAGCCAAATCTGGGTACCACTACACTAGATCATATCCCAGGTGTTCTCGCTCAGTTCAAACGTCCAAGAAAAATGTCTAATTCAGTAACCATATTCCAGGTAAATTCACCTTGTGGCAAGTGCCCATATGGCATATGAATTTCTGGAGGAAACACCAGTAGTTCTTGCCAATTTAAACCTCAAAGTGGCAGCAGCTATCACACAGGGATCCCTAAGCCTTCTCCTTGGTTTGCAATAGATTCCCAAAATGGCATCTAACGGTAGCATCTCTGGCTGGTTACTGTATCCCATTAGGGCCTCCTTCTACATGGACAATGCTCATTTCTCTTCAGGTGGTTTATTTGAACGACAACATTGCCCACTGTAGAGCCACCCTGCTTCCCCCACACAACCAGCTTCTCTGCACTCTTTTTTTTTTTTTTTTTTTTTTTTTTTGACAGAGAGAGACACAGTGAGAGGGAACACAAGCAGGGGGACTAGGAGAGGGAAAGCAGGCTTCCTGCTGAGCAGGGAGCCCGATGTGGGGCTAGATCACAGGACACTCGGATCATGACCTGAGCCAAAGGCAGATGTTTAATGACTGAGCCACCAGAGCCCCTTCTCTGCACTCTTTAATCAAAGAATTAGATGCTCCAGACATGGTTAATTCTAAGTCCTTTTGTTCTGGTCTGGCACCTAGAATGAACAAAGGCTTCATGGAGCCATTTCCTATGTGGAATTGGAGGATGCTTTGTGAGCATATGTGAAATTCCTCTTCAACAACTGCAATAGCATCTGTCCCCTTAGATGAACATGTGTTTGGACGGGATGAATCCAGTCCCTCAGCTGAGATCTGGGATTGGTTGATTGCCGTTGGCAGTTGGTGCCTATTAGTGAAGCAGGTGAGGGGGGTTGTTGAAAGGGGATGGGGTGGAGGCCTGCTGAATCAAGAGCCATAGGTAGAGGTAGGTAGAGCACTTCTATACTGCAGACAGTCAAAGGGTAGGTGCCAATGAACTGATCTGGAGCCCAGGTAGAAGAGGCCATACTGACATGGGGCCACATTGGCCTGACCCCCAGAACAGAATCATCACTGGACCTCCTAGGAATGCAAGGGTGGGCTCAGGGAACATGAGAAGGAGCCAGAGAGGAAAGAAAGCCATGATCATCCTCCCATAGATGATCAGCACTCCTGTGCAATTGCTGGAGGAGAAAGGGAAGGGAAAAAAAAGGAAGACCAGGAGCATCTCTGGGGCCATCATGTCTCAGAGCCAAAGACCTCCAAGAGCAAGAAGGGGGCCCTTGTGAAATGCCCCAGTCCTAAACCAAAGCCATCCACTTCAGCTGCAGCCTACAGCTCTGATGCTGGGCATACCCAGATGGGATGTCCCAAGCTGCTCCATACCCATTGCAAGTGCAGCCAGGCCATTGTGCAGGGACCAGCTCAGACCTGAGCAATAGGGAACACATTCAAAAGGCCCCAGGAGGCTGGGTCTGGCAGAGGCAGGAAACCATCAGTGGGTAATTACTGTAATCAGAACTAAAGTGGAAACAGAAGGGCATGCCTCTTTGGCCCTTTGAAGGCTGGACCAGTTTCTAGTTTTCCTTGTTATACTGAAGAATGAACACTTTTGAGCCAATGTGCAAGGTGGAATATGGGTGCACACTCCATCCAATTATTAATGGAAAATGTGAATTGTTATCCTCCTCCATGTATGCCTAAAATAATCCTGATCTATATTGTTAAAGAGTCAAACTCAGTCCCCCTAAACCAGTCCCTTTATTTCTACAAATCCTTTGAGCAAGGCCAAAAGCTCTAGGAAAATACTGGGGTTTTTTTCCTCCTAGGTTCTAAGTGTTGAGAAATCTCTACTAATCTACAACAGATTTGAACAGAATCACAGAGCTATGGGCTATTAGACTGGAGTTCATCAAACATTTCCTGAGCACCTACTTTAGGCGGTAGATACTAGGAACTGAGGATTGAAACAAATCAGATTCAGTGCCTGCTTCCAGAGGGTCTCTGAGAGAGGAAGATCATAAACAGATCATTTTCATAAAATATAACGTGTGCAAATCACAAAGTTATGAGTAAGTGATAGAGAGATTGGTCCTACATGAGGAAGGGAGGAGAAAATCAGCAAAGGCTTCATCGAAGATGCAGCCCTTGAGCCTAACAATGACGAAAGAGTAAATTAAAAGTTGAAATGTTAGCCGTGTCATTTTATAAAATGAGAATAAGGTCATTCTTCTCTAGAGCATAATAGAAAAATAATAAATAGTTGGGGAAGGGAACTTCTCTCACCCCAGCTCAACTATTATTTGAGTAGAGAAACGAGATGGCAGAAGGTTAAGAAGAATGTCAGCAACATCAGAAACCATGCAAAAATGACCAGTTCATCACTGGTGATGGCCAGAGGGGTGAGAGCAGTATGGAGGAGAGATGTTTATGGGTCAAATGGGGCTAGCTTATGTCTAAGGAACTACAGTAAAACAGCAGCTGTCAAGGCTTGGGGGTGGGGTTGTGTAACTGTGTGGAGAGCAGGAGGATGGAGGCAGCAGAAGAGCTCACGTGAGTCTCTAGTACCCCACAAGGGAGGGAAGGTGCTTGGGGAAGAGGCCCAAAGACCTAGTCATTTCACTGTGTGTCTGTTGTAAGACAAGGGCAGGAAAGAACCTGCTGAGAGCAAACGTGTTTTATTAGAGTGTGGTGGTTATGAATCTAAGGCCACAATTCAAGACCACAAGAAATAGGACTTCACTTTTCCATAACTCAGTTTCTTTTTAAGCCCCATTCCACTGAGGTGCCCTTCTTTTTCCCAGAGATATTACAGAGAACCAAGGAATTGGAGTGGAGGTGGTGATCTTGTCTTCAGTTATTATCTACCCACACTATTAGAAGCTCAGACGTTTTTTTTTTGTTAACTGTCATTCCCAACTAAACACCCTATTCAGGTTCAACTTGTCCAGCCACTTCTATACCAATGGCCAGTGTGAAGGAGTTAATTCTACTCCTCCCACACCATGCTGGGCCTCCACAACTGTGGAGCTGTGTAAGGCCTTGTGATATCTGTGACAGGCTGGCCAAGGGAAACTTAGCACCAGGACACACAATGTGGCTCTGTCTTCTCTGTGGTCTTGCCACTTCTGTGGGGCTCCAGAATGAAATGAATACAGTCGTCCCAGTGAAAGGAATTGTATTAGATTCACTACTAAGCTTCAGTGACTACAGCCAGCAAGCTGTATCCATTCATGTGCCTTCGGATATAAGTATAATAGGTGTCTACTGCTGCATAACAAAATATCCCAAAACATAAAGCGTTAAAACAATGAACAGTTATTATCTCACAATTTCTGCAGTTCAGGAATTTAAGAGTAGCTTAGCTCGGTGGTCATGGCTGAGATGCTGTCATGAGTTTGTTGTCAAGATGTCAGCCGGGCTGTATCCATCTGAAGGCTTAACTGTGGAGAACTCACTTTCAAGAAGGCTCACTCAGATATTTGCTAAGTTAATGCTGGTTGTTGGCAGAAGGCCTCAGTTCCTTACTGCGTAAACCTCTTCACAGGGCTGCTTGAGTATCCTCAAAACATGGTATCTGCCCCCCACCACCACCCCCCGAGCGAATGATCCAAAAGAGAAAACAAGGAGCAAGCCATGGCGTCTTTTATATCACGATCTCAGAAATCACTCATGGTCACTTCCGTCACATTCTCTGCTTATTAGAAACAAATCACTATGTCAAGTCCACACTCAAAGGCAGAGGAATTAGATTCCAAATTTTGAAAGAAGGAGTCCAAACAAAGTTGTGGTCATATTTTAAAACAGGCACAATAAGTAACAGGAAAAAAACTTAACTCAGCTTGAAAAATGAAGGAGATGTATTGACTTACCAACTAGAATTCAGAGATAAGACAGATTTCAAGATATTGATTGATCCAGTGCCTCGTTGCAGTAAGTCATCAACAATCTAGTATCTTTCTGACTCTTTGCTTGATTATTTTGATTATTCAAAATATCATTTCGAAGTTGGCTTTCCTCATGGTCGCAGGATGGCTGCCAACAGAATTGAGGAGTATGTGCTTCCTTTCATTACTAGCCAGAGAAAGAAGGCTGAACTCCTCCAATAATAAGACAAAAGTCTCCTGTGGTCAGGAAACACTCACATGCTGATTGGTGTAGATCTAGTCTACCTGAGCCAATCACTGCACCAAAGGGGTGGCACTACCTGACTGGTTTAGACCTGGATTTGGGGATTGGTCATTCCCTCCCAACTTTCAAAGTTTCCACAAGGAGTAAAGGATATTGCAACTGCAGGGGAAGAATATAGCGTTTGCCCCAGAAGGGCTAGGCAGGGGCAGGCTGAGAAGCAACAAAGCGCTGGCTCCAGGACAGCTAATGTTAATAACCAGAGTTCAACCCTCTGAGTTTCAGAGAAACTGGAAGTCACCCTCTCCCTCAGCCACCCTGCCTACAGCACTCAAGACTCAGACAACCCACCCAGAGGAGATGCAGCTGGCTCAACAGGCTTCTCCCTTGGGAGGCAAATAGTCGGTAAACATGAATATATCAATCACCTTGAGTTCTGTCACTTGAGTCATAAGATTCCAAGAGCTCAGACTCAAGGGGTTAGAACTAAAATTGGGAAGGAGATGGAGTAAAGGAAAGGAAAAGAGGAAAGGAAGAGAGGGAGACATTCACACAGGCCATTCTCACCAAGCCTCTTCCTCCTGGCCCCCCGCACAGCCTCCATCTCTAACTGCATCAAGGTCATAATGGGATATTCCAAATTACAAGGGCCCTAGGCCCCTACACACAGAGTAGGGGCTCACTCTGTTGGTCCCTGTGCCAATCTTCAACGGCTGCTATAACTTTGTTAAGTAGCACAAGCTGTATAGCTTAAAAAGACAGACATTTACTCTCTCTCAGTTCTGGAGGCTAGCTGTCCAAAATCAAGGTGTTGGGAGCAATGCACTTCCTCTTAGACACTGGGTAGAATCAGTCCTTCCTCACCTCAACCCTGCTTTAGGTGGTGGTCAGAAAACTTCAGCAGTACTTGATGAAA
Organism: Lontra canadensis; assembly: GCF_010015895.1. NCBI lineage: Eukaryota > Metazoa > Chordata > Mammalia > Carnivora > Mustelidae > Lontra > Lontra canadensis. The sequence goes on along the minus strand of NW_022631001.1, from coordinate 34,013,564 downwards.
CCACATCACTCCATTCTGCCCATCATCCAATGGCCTTCTCCCCATGTGTCAGTCTACACGTGGTATTTCCTTTTTTTTTTTAAGATCTTATTTATTACAGAGAGAAAGAGAGAGGGAGCATGAGAGGGGGGAGGGTCGGAGGAGAAGCAGGCTTAATGTCATCTGCCAAGATCCTGTTTCCGAATAAGGTCACATTCACAGCTATTGGGGACTAGGGACTTCAATGGGTGGGGGTGGGGAGACAGAGTTTGGCCCACAGCGGGTTTCCCCCCATTTGTTCCTCCTCCAGGGCTTGTGGCAACAACTGATGAACAGCTGTTCTTTCCCTTAAAGGATAATCATATATTGCCCAGTCTAGTCACCCTAAATGGACTTGGAAGGCAAAGCGAGGGGATGAGGGGATATTTTGTCCGCTGGTCCTTCGAGAATATAATTCACTGGTCACGCATGGCTGCAGGACTCGCCATTCTCTGCTGAGAACGTGTGTCTGTGCTCTACACGCCTACCCTGGTCTGTGGCCTCCTGAAGCAGGGGGTGGTACCCAAGCTGCCATCAGGCTGTGGTGATTCATATAAACCTAGCCTCGCTCTCCTCTCGGGGCCTTGGTTTCCTCATCTGTAAAGTCTAGAGACCTCTAGTAGCCGACAGTGACTCTAAAGTGGCACATCTGGTCTAGAACAGCTGCACAATTAATATATGGCCATTTCGGGGCACCTGGGTGGCTCAGTGGGTTAAAGCCTCTGCCTTCAGCTCAGGTCATGATCCCAGGGTCCTGGGATCGAGCCCCGCGTCGGGCTTTCTGCTCAGTGGTAAGCCTGCTTCCTCCTCTCTCTCTCTGCCTGCCTCTCTGCCTACTTGTGATCTGTCTGTCAAATAAATAAAAATCTTTAAAAAAATATATATATATATGGCCATTTTGTGGGCATCTCATGAGACTGGCAGGAAGGCTCATCAGAGCTCTTAGAGCACCCCTGTGGACACCGTGCATGCCATTATGCAGATTCTAAGCTGAGATAAGAAAACAGCTTCGCTCTTCTCTTCCCAGGAGCCAGTCCTTTGTATTCATACAGGATAACGTGACATGCTTCAGACACCCCTTCACACACGTATAAGAAAATCATACAGAACAAAATGCAGAGCAAAATGTCTGAATCACTGAAGAGTCGGGTTACTCCACTCCGCAGAATCACTCGGCAGCCAGCGGTCTCTTGGCTTCGGTTAGGCAACTGCATAAAAGCCAAATAGCTTTTCCTACGAAAGGAAAAGAATCTGGGACTCAGCAGGACAGAGACTGGAACAACACGCGGTCAGAGAGGCCTGCGGGGGTCAGCAGGGGCGTCCAAGAACCACATCCAAGGCCACAGTCCTGTCGGCCAGCCACATCAAATCCATCCACCAGCAATGAGCCCATTCAGGAAGGCCCTGCTGAGGGCTGGGGGTGGAGAGCATAGGACCCAGGCATACAGGATCAGGGCTCCCAGCCCAACCTGAATATCAACTCCCAGCAAAGATTCTGATGGGATCAATGCTGATTGAATTGGATCAGGAGGGGCAGAGTGGTGGGGCCTGCGGGGCGGTGGCGGTGGGTGGGGTGGGTAGCAGCAGCTGGGAGGGGAGGAATTCAAAGCAAGCCTTGCGTCAAAGGGTAGGAGATCCTTTGATTGGGTGGCCCTGGAGCCTCAGGGCTCCCCCAAGCATGTGAAATATCGGGTCCCGGAGTAGGAATTCCAAACCCACCCCTGAGGCCTCTGGGCCAAGTGGGATGGGTCCAGGCACGGCGGGAGGGCAGAAACAGACAGTGTACCCATTCAACCTGTTCTTCTGGGCCCCCACCCACCTCCAACCCATCTTCACCACACCCCATCTGTGGGTAAAAAGCAGTGTAGGCAGAGAATAAAATCTGGAATCAGATGACTAAACTTGAATTCTGACCCTGAATTCATCAGCTTGGTAATTCTGGGCGTGTCGTGTAACCAAACTAAGTCGTTCTATCTTCATTTGCGAAAGGGAAAATAATTGTACCTGCTTCTCGGGGTTGTTGTGAGGAATCAGTCAGATGATGGACAGAAGTACCTCAAGTGGTTGCCATAGTGCCTGACACACAACGCGCTTAGTATGTAGGCATCCCCTCTCTCTTATGTAAAAACGTGTAGGGCTTGTACGTAAGGGGAGGACCGTGTACTGGACAGAATCCAGAGGCAGGCAAAATCCCTCAGTCTCACAGTCAATATTCCATGCAGCTGATGGCACGTGGGGCTCCCAAGACTACTTCATGTCTCGAAATAAGAAAATCTGAAAACAGGGGTCTCTTTTTCCAGGTCAAAAGAAGCTGCCATCCCAGTAATGTAGTTCTGGGAAAAGATGCCCTCTCCAGGCCTCACTCGTCCCCAGCTAATTTTTTTTAAAGATTTTATTTACTTATTCATTTGACAGAGAGAGACATAGCGAGAGAGGAAACACAAGCAGCGGGTGGGGGGGGGAGTAGGAGAGGGAGAAGCAGGCTTCCCACTGAGCAGGGAGCCTGATGCGGGGCTCCATCCCAGGACCCTGGGATCATGACCTGAGCTGAAGGCAGACGCTTAACCAACTGAGCCACCCAGACACCCCTCCCAGCTTATTTTTTTTTAAAGATCTTGTTTGTTTGTTTGACAGAGGGAGAGGGAGAAGCAGGCTCCCCGTTGAGCAGAGAGCCTGATGTGGGACTCAATCCCAGGACCCTGGGTTCATAACTGTACTTAACCGACTGAGCCATCCAGGCGCCCTATATCTTGTCCCCAACTAATTAACAATTGATCTCACTGTGGCTGACTACTGCCCTTCCCCTACCATGGGATATGGGAGAGGAGCATATCTCAGGGAAGTCTCTGCTTATAGTCCCTCAACACTCACCCCTCCCAGTGAAATCAGAAGGAGATGCCAAAAGATGTGTATCCCCCTTGCAGAGCCCGACGGCTCCAAAAACATGCTGCTCAGAGAAACAGCCTGGCATTATGGGAGCCAAACATTGTCAGTGAGTATTACAGTAGATTCTCTAAAGATGTCCATGTCCTAAGCCCCAAAACCCGCAAATATGTCACCTTCCAGGATAAAGAGAATTCTGCAGATGTAATTGAGTGAAGGATTAAGATGAGGAGAGCAGCCTGGGCTAGACAGGTGGGCGCAAGGTAATCACGAGTCTTTATACAAGAGAGGCACAAGGGTTAGGGTCAGACGGGGAGGCGTGATGATGCAATCAGAAATCAGAGTAAGGTCCCAGGAGCCAAGGAATGCTTTGAGTCTCTAAAACCTGAAAAAGGCAAGGAGCGGATTCTTCCCTAGAACTTGGAAGGAGCACAGCCTTTGATTTTAGCCCCATAAGACTTATTGCAGACTTCTGACCTCCAAAACGGTAAGATAATAAGCTTGTGTCGTTTTAAGCAGTGGGGGTTATAGCGTTTGCTTAAGCAGTAATTGGAAACTACTGAAAGACCCAAAGAGGTAGAACCCAGAGGTACACAGCAAGTACCTGGAGGGGCTGTGACGGAGCTCATTCTCTCCCATACTCGGGGTACCCAGAAGCCAACAGCTCTGTCCGAGGGGAGAAGGGACAGCTTGGCATGGTGCGTGTGCCACTCCAGGGCTGTGGACTGGTCACCCCTCTGCCAATCCTTGCTCCTGAACGACCTCCTTCCCCAACACAGTCCCCCTCCCAGAGATAGCGGGGTGGCAGACAGGAAAGAGTGGAGGGACCAGCTGGAACCAGAGAGCATTTTCCTCTGTGATCCGCTGCTCCCCAGCCACTATCTTTAGAACAGTTCACTGTCCACAGCCACAAGGTCTGATATCCTAAAACAGTAAACAGCTGACAGACAATATCCAAAGTGTGAGCTCCATCATTTTTAAAACTGCCTACAGGTGCTTAAAGTTTGAATTTTTTTTTTGCTTTTTTTTAAAAAAAATATCTTATTTATTTATTAGAGAGAGAGAGCGTGAGAGAGAGCTTATTGGGGTGGGGGAAGGGTGGTAGAAGGAGAAGCAGATTCTCTGCTGAGCAGGGAGACCAATGCAAGACTCCATCCCAGGACTCCGGGATCAGGACCTGAGTCGAGGGCAGATGCTTAACCAACTGAGCAACCCAGGCACCCCCACCTCCTTTTCTTTTTTAAGACAAACATGATTCATGCACATACAGCATTTCAGGGCTGCAGACTTTCATTGAGTACCTACTGCTCGGCTGTATTTATATATCTGGATGTCCCACCATATTTCAGAAAGACTTAGGACACACGTACTGCAGATGCCTTTCTGAGCAGGGCTGCGTGGTGGAGGAAGGAGTCAGTGCCCAGGAGCCGAGAACTCTGAAGTCTGAGTCTTAGCTCGGCTCATTTGAGTGTGATCTAAGCTCACTCCCTTCCCTCCATGCAGCTGCAGTGGGAGGCCACCCAAAGGAAAGGTTGAGTCAGAGATCTTGGCTGGAAAAACAGAAGGAACTCCGGCTCAGTTAAGTAGAAGGGAATTTATTGGAAGGCTTGGAACCAAGGGATGTTGGAACTCCAGGGCTCAGTCTGAACCTGGTGGAACCCAAGATGACCTCGTCACTGGAAATCCGGGCAACGCACTGATAGCTACGGCCCAATCAGCGAGAGGCTGCTGTTGCTCCTGAAACCTTCCCAGCCACCCAGCTCAGTCTTGCAACTGGGCTCCAGACTCTCAGAAAAAGCATCTGCTCCATGGACAAAGCTCAGGTCACAGAGCATCTCTGCCTATACCTGGGTACCCCGTGGAAAGATTTTGGAGTCTTTGGCTTGTAAAAATGGAGGGTACAATGGCAGACCACATGAGGAAAGTAATTCTTTTACAGTGGTGGTCCTCAGAGTGTGATCTTGGACCAGCAGCATCATTATCTGACTTCTCAGAAATGCACATTGTTAGGTCCCACCCTAGACCCCCTGAATCAGCAATGGGGGCGGGCCTAGCCATCTGTTTCAACAAGCTCTCCGGGTAATCATGAAACACACCAGTTTGAGAACCACTGCCCAACAGGAAATCCACATGCTGCTAAAAAGGTTGACCATCGGCCATCACACCAAAACTTAACCCTCGCTCAGTATGTAAGCTAAAAACCAGAGGTTGGAATGAGACAAGAGAAGTAAGTAAAATGTTGGGAGAAAGGGCACCTATTTTTGTCCTTATTGATGTGTGTGGAAACACAGCTTCGTGACAAATCCCCAACCCCACCTTCCAACCCCTCCTTCCAACCACCTCCTTCCAGTCCCCTAACCTCTCCTACAAAAGAGGACTCTGGACCCTCCCATTTCTCAGCCCTCACTTTAGCCTCCTTCTGTCCTCCCTCAAATTATTCAAGCCCCAGGAAGTGGTCCTCCTACTCTGCAAACTCTGAAACTGTCCATTGAGACCCTTGCAAGCAAGCAGATCACTGTCGTCCAACCTAAGAAATGTTCCTCCGTTCCCCTCTGCCGCCAGCATGAAGAAGCTGGCTTCAGGGCTTAGGGTCCTCCTAGAGGCCTTACAACTGGTCCAGGCAAGGACTGATGGAAGTGTCATCTGGAAGTTTTAGGCTGAGCTGGGGGGACACCATGTGGCCATACCTAGTATGACACATCAAACCAGGGGCTTCTGTTCTTTACGTGGTGGTATTTTGTGAAGACTAGGAAGCTGTCACAATAAGGATATTTTTGAGAATCAAACGAAAGGTCACCTATGATTATGCCAATAGGATGATTTTTACTCCTACTGTTATATATTTTCTGACCATTACCACCACAACACCCAGTCCCATGAGCCACCCTTTCTTGTCCCTGGAAATATGATCCTTGGCATTTTCTATGCTCATTTGAGGTCTCTGCAATTGTTTTCTTCAATGATCATCCAGAACAGACCCTTGAATGTTAGTGAAATGCAATGGAATGAAAAGGCACCACATTTTGGCCAGGGTGGGGGGCCCATGTGATTAAAAGCTGCATTTCTGGAGTGACACTGGCTGGGGTTCAAAACCCCACTCTGCTAGTGGCTGTGGGTCTTGGGCATGTTTCTTACCCCTTCTGTTCAGGAAGAAGAATATTATCTACTATACAGTGTTGTTAGGAGAACTGAATGACGGTGTGTGAGAGGACACTTAACCCCAGAGCCTGACCACAGCCTTAACAGTAGCATCATTACTATCATTTTAAATGCATTTGCAATGGAACCATCACAGCTCATGGCAGCCGAAGACCTCTCTTGGACAGGATCCCTGAATCTGCAAATCTGTGAGTTGACTCATAGCTGGAAAAACATAAAATAAGGGAGCCTAGACTTTAGCAACTCGGACCTTTGGAACAGGCTAACAGGATTCCAGGCTAGGGGTCCCTTGTCCCTCTCCTCAGGGTCACTACCAAGCTCTGGGTCCCTGGGCCACATTCCTCCCAGTTGCTGCAGGCCCTGGGTTCCTCACAGGATTCCCTATTGCTACTACCTTCATTTAAAATATAGTGTGCTCAGAAACATGGAAATGAGCTTAGGATTCTCTCTAGCACACATTAACCTACAAGGTACTTCAGATTCCTTCAAGGGCAATGACATATCTGCCTGAGACCTGTAATATACTCTGCCCAGAAATTTCTTCTCTTGCTACCAAGTAAGCCCCAAGAAACAAAAGAAAAGAGAAGGAAGAAAAGCCCAGAGACCCCTAGAGGAGTGAGGGTTTTCTCACCCACTGGCATCTTCCAGAGAGCTAGACAGCCACTTGGTGAACAACTCTTTGTGAGATCCCCTGCACGGGTCAGGCCAGGGGATAAAAGATACATGAGGTCCTGCCTCCATCCTGAAGATTTCATATTTTTTTAAGAGGACAGGCATAAGAGAGACATAGACATGTTAGACCAACAACTTTTTTATTTTATTTTATTTATTTGAGAGAGAGCAAGAGTGAGAGAGAGAGAGAACAGAGGGAGAGGGAGAAGCAGACTCCCTGTGAAAGAGTGAACCTGACCCAGGGCTCGATCCCATGACCCCAAAATCAGGCCCTGAACCAAAGGCAGATACTTAACTGAGACACCCAGGCGCCCCTCTACCAACAACTCTTGATAGTTTCATAAGTGCTGGAAAACAGTGATGTTCAAAGCGCAACAGGAATGGAGAAGTGAGCCATTAGTTCAGCCCTGACCAGTCAGGAGAGGCTTCACAGAAGAGATGTCCTTTGAAAGAGGGTCAGAGTACAGGTGAACAGGTTAAAGCAGGGCTGGATCCATGAGAAATCTGTTTACCCTACTGAACACCATAAAGCCGGAACCAGGACAGGGCCCTGGGCTGCAGTGGAGGGAAGGGGTGCTTGAGAAATGTCTGGGAGAGCAAGTTAAAATTCAGATTCCCAGGCCCTGCCCAGAGACCCAGATCCAGTAGGTCCAAGGTGCCCAAGAATCTCAAGATTTTGCAAGTCCCTCCCTGTGGGGGATGTTGCTACAGATAATCCACATACCTACTGTGCTCATTAACCCCACAATCATCCCAGTCATCCCTCCTGTGGCATCTGCAGCCTCTGACTGGAAGAGTCTTCCCATTCTGCTCTCCTTTGGCAAATGCCTTCTCCTTCAAGACCCAGTAGCTCAAGCATTAACAGGGAAAGCCCTGGAGAGGATATTGTTTTGTGCCAGGCACTAAATTACTACTTTCTATGGGTTATCCCATTTAATCCTCAAAACATATCCTATACATTAGGTCTCCTACTGAGCCCCATTTTACAGATGAGGCAACTGAGGCACAGGACAGAGAAGTAACTGACCCATGGGCCTGCTGCCGGGATGTGTGTTGGATGCCGCTGGATTGCTCACAGGATAAGGCTGAAGTTCTGTCTCTGTGGCCCCAGAGCCCGGGACAGGACAGGACACACTACACTAAACAGTTTAGTAAACACCTGTCAACAAATACTACCTCTTGCCCTTTGTGACACTCATCCAGTGTTCAGGCAACAAATCTTCCCTTTCCTGCTCCCCTTCCTGTCCTCCCCACTCTCCTCTCTGCTCCTTTTTTTGGGGGGGGGCAGTGCACAGCAGAGACTGGGACCCCCTTTCCTCCAGGTCCTGGGGCCTCCAGGAAGTTTTCAGTAGTGCGCTTGATCACAGTCCACCCTCTGTTGACTAAGTGACAGGAGTACCAAGGAATGTGATTTCCCTGTTTGCTGAACTTTTCTGCTTGGTAATCTCAGAGCCAAAGGGTTCTCCTCTCAGCTCCAAGTCTCCTCCTCCTTGGGGCTTCCCGCCAAGCCGCTCCCCAGCAGCTGCTCCCCCTCTGGCTCTGGTTCTTTATTGGGCCTCCTTTTTGCTCCCCACCCTGCATTCTTTCTACCTTCCCTTCCCTTTTTCCCTTCCCACTTCTCCCTAGGTTTTTCTTTCTCTTTCCTTCTCTCCCTCCTCCTCTCCTATCTCCTTCCCTCCCTACCTCCCCATCCTCTCCTCCTGCTGGCTTCTCTCTTTCTCTCTTTCTGCTGGCCTGTGTTTGTCTGTTTCTGTCCTCTACTTTTTTCTGGCTCTTTCTGTCTCTCTGTATGTGTCTCTCACAGTCTCTTTCTCTCCACTTCTCTCTTCTCCCCTCTTCTCTTCCTCCTCCATCTCCCCTCCTCCCTCTCCTCTTCTCTTCAGCTCCCTTCCCCCACCCACTCTCCCCCCAACCCCCCCACCCACAATTTGGCACTATTTCCTCCCCAGCTTCTCCCACACTCCCCCAAGGAGGTCAGTCAGCTGCCCTGGCTCCCACATCTCTCTGAGTCAGAGCTTCCAGGCCCATAGGGCCTCCGGGCCCTTCCCTCCAGCATCCTCAACCTGTGTCCCCCTGGCCCCTTTCTCCTGAGAGTCCTCATTACTGCATTCCCCCCTCAAACTGTGCCCCGCCTCCTTCCTGCTCCCCAGGGCTGCCTCCTCCACCCTGCTGGGGACCTTCTCCCCGGGCTCCCCACACTCTGCCTCCCCAGCTCCCTTCAGTAGGGATTAAAAAAAAAGGTAGTATCCCCATGCCAGGCCAGAGGGGTCCACCCACCCCCACTTCTGCTGCCCTCAGAGAAACTGCACAAGTGCTGGAGGGGAGCTGAAGAGGCCCAGTCCCATCTGGAAGGCACCCAAGGGAGAGGCGGAGTGGCCTCCTGCTCCCACCCTGCCAGCTGCATCTTTTCCTGCAGCCTCACCTGGCCTCACCCGGGCCTCTGGGGCCGGGCCTCTGGGGCCTGGCCTCACCCTGGCCTCTGGGGCCTAACCTCCCCTCTGAGGCCCAGGGATTTCCTGCTGCTCCTGCCAGCCCCTCTCTGATGGTTGGAGCCTGAGGGTTGGGGCAGACCCTGTGCTGGGATTCAGGCCCTGATCCTCAACAAATCCGTTGTTCCTACACTGGCCTCTGCCCTGCCTACATCCGAGCTCCCTGCAAGCTCCCTGCACCATTGCTCCAGGGGCAGAAGCCGTCTGGGGGCTTCCAAACTGGCTCAGCGGTGGGGGGGGGGGGGGGGGGGGGCCCCGGGGGGGCCCCAGGGGGGGGGGGGGGGGGGGGGGGGGGGGGGGGAGGCCTACCCAGTGCACCCAAAGATCCAGCTTGGAGGGGCAGAGGAGAGCCTTTAAAGCTGGCCAGAAAGCATCAAGCAATTGACTGTGTTCCTTTCTTCCATAAACCCTTAACTGAGAGCCTGAGATGGGCCACCCCGTGGGTGTCAGAGATTAGAGAACACCCCCTCTACCCTCTAGGGCTGGTTGGAGAGAAAAACAAGCAGCCAATCCAGTGAGATACCTGCAGTCATAGAAATGGATAATTATGGGCGGAGCCATTTATTGAGCATCTACTAAATGCTAAGCATCTGCCCTATTTTAATCCTCATTTTATGGATGAGGAAACAGGATCCCTTAACCGCACAGCTAACAAACAGTGGAGATAGGATTAGTCAACCGCCAAACTAACTCCCACTAAACAAGTTACCATGGGTCAAGTCACCCACACCGACACTCATTGGGGTTGAGGTACAAGTGCGCAAAACAGAGGGGAAGCCTTCAAAGACAAGGTGAAGGTTGCCTGGTGTTTGAAGGATGAATAGGAGCTCCCCTGATGACCCAGGGGTGCTGTGTGCCATCTCCTGTGATTTGTGTCCATTTTTTCTCTGATGAAATTTTTAAAACCTGAAATAATTTCTGGTCATAAAAAAAATTGTAAGTAACTTAGTTAATATTTATCTCAGAAATTCCCTTACGGTCCCAACATGATTGGGCTTTCAAAAAGCACGAGTTTGCGTTTAACAGTAATGGTAAAGTCAACTTTAAAGAAAGGGCCAAAAAAATCATCCTAATGTGGCTTTTTAGTTGCTTTTGTTTCCCGTCAATTCTTTTTAGTAAATGCTCGAACACGTTCCCATATGGAAGGCAATTCTGTTCGTTTGCTGGGTTAGCTAGAGCAGTGGCGAGAATGCAAGGGTCCTTGGTGGGATTTACAGATGTCCTCTAAGTGGCTGTTTTAGCATTGGGAAAGTTTCTCTGTTGCTTTTTTCATGGAAGGGAATCTAACATCCCTATGGAAATCACTGTTTCTTGCTTTACAAGAAGACACATCTGGCATATATGTACCTGCTTTGGGGAAGCGTCTTCACGGAGAATGCGGACTCCTTACCTGGCAGCGGAGGCCCAGGCTTCCTTCCCAAATGACTCTTATGCTCCCCGAACCTCTGCTAGCATGAGGCAGCCATGCCGACCCCACGTTCTTAGAACATTCCAGGTACGCTCTCATCTTAGGTCTTTGCCCTTCCCTGATCCCCGCCTCCAGTATTTTCCTCTCCTCTCTGCTTTCCTCAGATTCTGTAGGATCCAAAGAAAGTCCCATTTTGTCAATAATGCTTTTCCAAATCCTCAGGGACTTCTCCCCCCTCCGAACCCCACCAGTTCCACTGATCCATACCACTTATTGCCTTATGTTGCTGTATCACTTCCGGGCATGGTCCATCTCCTAGATGGGAAGGGCTTAAAGTCAAGGACCAAGATCCTATTTCTCCCCCTCAGCCTTCCGCTCACAGCTAACCCTTCGCCGATGTGTGTTGACTATAATGATGCGGGCCATATGTGGTACAAAACACTAGCATTTCTAGCCATAAGAGAAGAGCATGGACTCAGACAGAGTCATGTTCAAATCCTAGTGCATCCATTGACTAATGAGGTGACTTTGGGAAGTGCTCTGAACCTCTCTGAGCCTTAGTTTCCTTATCTGTAAAATAGGGACAATAAAAGAGTTATTGGGAGAGTCTAATAAGGTTAGAGTTAGTGCTCTATAAAAAGTGCTTACTAGATATTAAGCACTCAATACATAGTTGCTGCTATTATTTTTTTGCTATTACTAGTAATGAAAAATAACAGGAGATTAGAGTTTGCAAATAGATCTAAAAGAGCATTACTTTAATAAAAGTCATAGACTACCAACATAATAAAATTGCCCATGAAAGAATTTGACCTTAAAAACTAGTGACTGGGGATGCCTGGGTGGCTCAGTTGGTTGAACGACTGCCTTTGGCTCAGGTCATGATCCCAGAGACCCGTGATCGGGTCATGCATCGGGCTCCCAGCTCCATGTGGAGTCTGCTTCTCTCTCTGACCTTCTTCTCGCTCATGCTCTCTCTCACTGTCTCTCTCTCAAATAAATTAATTAAATCTTTAAAAAAAAAAAAACAAAACACTAGTGACTGGATGCCTGGGTGGCTTAGTCGGATAAGCGTCTACCTGCGGCTCAGATCATGATCCCAGGGTGCTGGGATCGAATTCTGCGTCAGAATCCCTGCTTCTCCCTCTGCCCCTCCCCCTGTTCATGTGCTCAATCCCTTGATTTCTCTATCTCTCTGACAAATAAATAAAATCTGTTTTAAAACAATAAAAATAAGTAGGGGCACCTGAGTGGCTCAGTGGGTTAAGCCTCTGCCTTCAGCTCGGGTCTTGATCTCAGAATCATGATCTTGAATCTTGGATCTTGGATCGAGCCCCACATTAGGTTCTCTGCTCAGCGGGGAGCCTGCTTCCCTCTCTCTCTCTGTCTCTCTGCCTACTTGTAATCTCTCTCTCTCTCTGTGTTAAATAAATAAATAAAATCTTTTTTAAAAAGGTAAATAAATAAATAAATAAATAAAAATAAATAGCGACAATTGAGTGGTGCTAGGGACTTTGCCCTTGAGTGGAATTGCATGGTTCTGGGATTTCACAATCCAGTGCCAAATGTCTGTGACCCCCTGCTTACAGTTACCAAGGATATACTAATTTCAACTGTCATCGCATTGTTTCCTGATTTCTGAATGACCTGCCAAGCTAACTCAGTCTTCTAGAATGTTGGAAGTGGGAGCTACTCTGGGGACGACCCAGCCGCCCTCCTCCTGGGCACAAGGAAGCGCCAGCCCTCACAGAGTCATCTGGCAGGTGCATGGCAGAGCCAGAAATCTGGATCCCAGGATCCCAACCTCCAGCTCAGAGCCCTGCATTCACCACATCATAATTACTCCTTGGAGAACAAGCTGCTCTGGGATCACCAGGGACACTGGGATTTGATCTCCAAGGGTGTTTATTCCCAGGAGCTCCCCTGAATGGCTGTGGTTATAGACTACAGGTAAAAGAGTGGGACTTGTTTAGAAGCATTTAAATATAAAACAATTCCATTGCTAAAACCTTCGACCTACTCCAATGACTGCTATCTAAATTACCCATTTTCCAATAGAATATTTCGGGCACAAAGCTGCTGAGTGACAGCGGCAGCATACATCTTCGTGAGTGTTCCTGCTCCGGTTTGAATCCAGCCTCTACGCTGTAACCTCACTGCTTTCAAAGGCAGCTCTGGGGAATAAAAGAGTCCCCAGCCTGCCTGGGATTCATATGTAGAGACACTTGTGTGTGTGTAGGCAAACAGCATGAGAAGCAGGCAGGGCACAGCCCGGGCTGGATGGGCGGTCTCTCACTCCTGCAGTTTCACCTAGAAGGAAAGTAGAAGAAAAATGTTCATTGAGTGAGTGATTCCCAAAGATGGAATTCAGTAATCACCCACAGGACCATCAGTCATTTCTGAGCGAGTAAAATTTCACAGGTGGAATCATCACCCACCTGGCTGACAGGGCAGAGTGTGGCTCCTGTCTCAGTGTGCTGGGGCTTTCTCAGATGACAGACTGTCAGAGTTCCTGACTTATAGAACTTGCAATAAAATTTGCCTGGTGGAGCACCTTGCCTGAATCAAATTGAACACTTATCACGTTCCCATGACGGCAGTTGGCAGGGAGGGTCCAACCCTCCTGAGCAGAAACACACCCTGAGTGACCAAGAAGCCCCATCAAACCTGAGACCCAGACTGGACCCGGCTGAAGCTCCCTTCCGTCCCTCCACTTCTATGAAATCAGCCATCACTCATTCTGAGAATCCATCCGATCTGCTGCTGGCTCACTGTCACTTTATCACAAGCCCAGCTCTGACCTCATGCCCACACATGTGACCTCAGAGCCTTTCACTCATGATTCATGGCCCACACACCTGACAGAAGAATCCTGAGTGCTAGTGCCTTCTGCCAGCTGACACAGCAGGGTCTAGAATCCACAATGCCACCTCCTTCGGAGATCGGGAGCTGTGCGGTTTCTCCCACGCTAACTCTCTGGGGCTGTTGCTTTGCATTTCCAGAAACCTGGAATCCCAGTTGGGCCCATTTGCCAAACACTTACTCTGTGCCAGGGGCTTAGCTAAACACTTTGTAAGCATTATCTTCCTGATAGCTGAAGGAAGAAGATTTTATTATATCCATTCTATATGTGTGGAACACGAAAGCTCAAAGATCAAGAAACTGGCCTGAGGTCCTAGAATTAACAGGTGGCAGAGTTAGGAACAGTGCCTGGACACATCTGACTCCAAGTCCCAAAAGCTTGGACCCTCTGGGTCCTACAGCAGCCTCTGTCACATGGTCTGTCATTGCTAAAGTACAGCCTTCAGTATCCATGCATGAAGTCCAGGCAGGGAGGACTGGAGGCAGCTGGCACTGGTCCTAGCCTGGCCTCCTCCATCCACCCATTCATCCTCCCAGCTGATGTTAACTGCTGTGGGCCAGGTCCTGCCACAGGAATAAACAGCTTGGAGGTCTTGCCCTCAGCATGAGGACTTCAAAAGACAAACAAGGACATCCTTTGGAAACTGCTCGGCCTGTGACCCATGTGTGTTCACTTTTACCTCCAGGGATCATCTTCACCAGGGGCTCTAGGGTTGGACCAAGTTGGTTCTTGAGACCAGGATGACATGAAGCCCAGAGCACAAGGTCAAGTGTCACTGCCGTTGATCCAATGGCAGATCTTCATCTCGGGAGAGCTCAGACAGTGGAGTCATCCACAGCCTCTCCTTTCCACCTGTCTGGAATTGCATTTTGGCAGCTCCCTTGAATAGTCAATAGTCCTAGTAGCAGTACTTCTGGAGCCCTTACAATTCAAGTGAAAGTATTTGATGTTTGTCCAGTTACTGGCTTTACCTGACACAGAAGGGTTGGAAAGTGCTGGACAAGTCCTGCATAATGGGCCCTACAGCCCCTTAACACTCCCATACTGCTAATGATATTTTCTTCCTCTCAGGGGACCCCAGTAAGATTAGACAACTGTGATTCACTCTTGAGCTTAAGTCCCACCAAGTCCGCGTGCACTCTTCCAGAAGACTGTACTTCTTACAACAAATGGAACATGAAGAGGGCACGAGATGTCTGTAATAATTTCTCTGTGTCCAGAAATTACATTCACTTGTACTTCACTTCTTCTTGTTAAGGGTGGAGAAGGCTTGCCCAGAGGATCACTCCAACTTCTTACCCAGGAGAGGCAACTCAAGGAGCTTGCTGGAGCTCATATCATGCAATTTAGGCCAATTTCTGTAGGCAGGTGACTTCTGTCTTCACCCACTCAGACCAAGTGGGACATTCCAGCCATGGGGTGCAAAACCACTGCGTCTTTGTGTAAAGGAGCAACATACTACTGATATTTCTTTTACTTCTCTAGCTGCTATGAAAAGAAAATTGCATATGGTGACATAGCCTTTGTGAAGAACAAACCCACTTCTAAAAGTTATCTTAAATAATGAGCAGCAGCTGTACACAGAGATGTCTATTGCTATATTATATTTATATAACAGGGGAAAAAATGTAGGGAACCAGTGTAAGTAAATTATAATACAGCCATTAGAGGGATATCAAGCAGTCATCAAAAAACATGCACAAGGATATCTAAAAATATGGCAAAATATTTACTATAGATTGTGAAATGTAAAACCTTATGTAGGATGTATGGCATGATCCCAATTTTGCACATGGAAGAGGTTTATAGCCTGTACACAAGGGGAAAAAAGATGGCAAAATTATTTCTGGGTATTTCTTTGTTCTCCAGTTTTTCTCCCAGAATATGTATTTTTTTTCTTGTCATTTTAAGTTGGGGGAGAAAAAAAAGCAGTTACCATTTTGTTTGTTTGTAGGTGCCCATATGTTGTTTCTGTATTTTCTTTTTTTAAATTAACGTACAATGTTTTATTTGTTTCAAGGGTACAGGTCTGTGATTCATCAGTCTTCTATAATACTCAGTGCTCATTTACAACCCTTACCCTCCCCAGTGGCCATCACCCAGTAACCCCACCCCTCAACCCTACCCCCCCTCCAAGCAACTCTGTTTGTTTTCTAAGATTAAGAGTCTTTTATGGTTTGTCTCCCTCTCAGGTTTCGTCTTGTTTCATTTTTTTCCTCTCTTCCCCTATGATCCTCTGCCTTGTTTCTTTTTTTTTTTTCTTTTTCTTAAAGATTTATTTATTTATTTTTTTTTTTTTTTAATTTTATTTTTTATAAACATATATTTTTTCCCCCAGGGGTACAGGTCTGTGAATCGCCAGGTTTACACACTTCACTGCACTCACCATAGCACATACCCTCCCCAATGTCCATAATAACCCCACCCCCCCAACCCCCCTCCCCCCAGCAACCCTCAGTTTGTTTTGTGAGATTAAGAGTCACTTATGGTTTATCTCCCTCCCAATCCCATCTTGCTTCATTTACTCTTCTCCTATCTCGTTAACCCCCATGTTGCATCTCCTCTCCCTCATATCAGGGAGATCATATGACAGTTGTCTTTCTCCGATTGACTTATTTCGCTAAGCATGATACCCTCTAGTTCCATCCACGTCGTCGCAAATGGCAAGATTTCATTTCTTTTGATGGCTGCATAGTATTCCATTGTGTATATATACCACATCTTCTTTATCCATTCGTCTGTTGATGGACATCTAGGTTCTTTCCATAGTTTGGCTATTGTAGACATTGCTGCTATAAACATTCGGGTGCACGTGCCCCTTCGGATCACTACGTTTGTATCTTTAGGGTAAATACCCAGCAGTGCAATTGCTGGGTCATAGGGTAGTTCTATTTTCAACATTTTGAGAAACCTCCATGCTGTTTTCCAGAGTGGTTGCACCAGCTTGCATTCCCACCAACAGTGTAGGAGGGTTCCCCTTTCTCCGCATCCTCGCCAGCATCTGTCATTTCCTGACTTATTAATTTTAGCCATTCTAACTGGTGTGAGGTGGTATCTCATTGTGGTTTTGATTTGTATTTCCCTGATGCCGAGTGATATGGAGCACTTTTTCATGTGTCTGTTGGCCATCTGGATGTCTTCTTTGCAGAAATGTCTGTTCATGTCTTCTGCCCATTTCTTGATTGGATTATTTGTTCTTTGGGTGTTGAGTTTGCTAAGTTCTTTATAGATTCTGGACACTAGCCCTTTATCTGATATGTCGTTTGCAAATATCTTCTCCCATTCTGTCAGTTGTCTTTTGGTTTTGTTAACTGTTTCCTTTGCTGTGCAAAAGCTTTTAATCTTGATAAAATCCCAATAGTTCATTTTTGCCCTTGCTTCCCTTGCCTTTGGCGATGTTCCTAGGAAGATGTTGCTGCGGTTGAGGTCGAAGAGGTTGCTGCCTGTGTTCTCCTCAAGGATGTTGATGGATTCCTTTCTCACATTGAGGTCCTTCATCCATTTTGAGTCTATTTTCGTGTGTGGTGTAAGGAAATGATCCAATTTCATTTTTCTGCATGTGGCTGTCCAATTTTCCCAACACCATTTATTGAAGAGGCTGTCTTTTTTCCATTGGACATTCTTTCCTGCTTTGTCGAAGATTAGTTGACCATAGAGTTGAGGGTCTATTTCTGGGCTCTCTATTCTGTTCCATTGATCTATGTGTCTGTTTTTGTGCCAGTACCATGCTGTCTTGATGATGACAGCTTTGTAGTAGAGCTTGAAGTCTGGAATTGTGATGCCACCAACTTTGGCTTTCTTTTTCAATATTCCTTTGGCTATTCGTGGTCTTTTCTGGTTCCATATAAATTTCAGGATTCTTTGTTCCATTTCTTTGAAAAAAATGGATGGTACTATGATAGGAATTGCATTAAATGTGTAGATTGCTTTAGGTAGCATAGACATTTTCACAATATTTATTCTTCCAATCCAGGAGCATGGAACATTTTTCCATTTCTTTGTGTCTTCCTCAATTTATTTCATGAGTAGTTTATAGTTTTCTGAGTATAGATTCTTAGTCTCTTTGGTTAGGTTTATTCCTAGGTATCTTATAGTTTTGGGTGCAATTGTAAATGGGATTGACTCCTTAATTTCTCTTTCTTCTGTCTTGTTGTTGGTGTAGAGAAATGCAACTGATTTCTGTGCATTGATTTTATATCCTGACACTTTACTGAATTCCTGTACCAGTTCTAGCAGTTTTGGAGTGGAGTCTTTTGGCTTTTCCACATATAGTATCATATCATCTGCGAAGAGTGATAGTTTGACTTCTTCTTTGCCGATTTGGATGCCTTTAATTTCTTTTTGTTGTCTGATTGCTGAGGCTAGGACTTCTAGTACTATGTTGAATAGCAGTGGTGATAACGGACATCCCTGCCGTGTTCCTGACCTTAGCGGAAA